>NC_054382.1:55214289-55891789 GCF_017654675.1 Xenopus laevis | reverse complement strand
GTAGCAAACTCTCTCTTGAGGAAACAATAGGCCTGCCTGGAGGGTTACTTAGACTTTTATGGATTTTAGGCAGACAGTACAGGACCGGACACATTGGATAATCCTGTAAGAGAAACTGTTTTTCCACTTCTGTGATCCAACCTTGATCCAAAGCATATTTTAACACCTGTGCAATATCCTTCTTAAAATTCATTACAGGATTAGTACTCAATTTCTCATACACTTTCTCATCATTCAATTGTCTGAGGACTTCCCTTTGATAATCAATATAATTCATGATCACAATGCCTCCCCCCTTATCGGCAGGTTTAATGATAATAGAATTATCAGCCTTCAATGACCTCAAGGCCTTTCTTTCCTGTACTGTAAGGTTAGGGTGTGTTTTAAATGTTTCTGCTGGTAATGAGTTAACCTCATTGTTCACAGTCTGTAAAAATACGTTGATATTAACATTAGTTGAGGTGGGATCGTATATACTTTTTTTCTTCCACTTAGCAGCTATTGTTGGATGTCCCTGTTCTCCGAATTGATCTAGCAGCTTCAATTTCCTGCCCATTTTGTAACAGTCTATTTCCCACTTAAATTTATCAAATGGAACCGTGGGGATGAAAGAAATGCCTTTACTTAAAAGAGAAATCTCACCAGGGGTTAAGCTGTGATGTGAAAGACTGTAGATGGGATTTATCTCGGGAACCTGGGTGGACGGCCCCTGCCGCTTCTTCCCCCTCCGAATCCGCCTCGCTCGCCTCTGTTTGCGCTCCGAGTGCTCATAGGGCTTGGGTCCTCGGCTGGACCGCGATCGGTTGGTAGGGTCTCCCTGTGAAAATGGACCGAGCGCTGACTTTCCACGGATATATCCTGGACATTCGGCTGCGCTGAAGCATTGTCGCGTCCTGATGACGTCAGCTCCTCCTCGCCTGCAGAATCACCGGAGCTGTCCACCGTGCTAAGCGCCCGTCCTCGGTGTCTCCGCCATCTTTGAGGTTTGCAGTCTTTATACAATTATACCCCATCAATAGGGAACAGAAGCGGTACATTGGGCATTACAAAATTCTAAGACATATAAAGGCCCACCCATTAACTTTATGTGCCAACTTTTAGAATTAGCTCTGAAGCTTAATTACTTTAGATTTGAAAAAAGCTTTTATCTGCAGAAGGAAGGCACGTCGATGGGTGCTGCAATGGCTCCCGCGTATGCTAACTGCTACATGGCAGCCTTTGAACAACGCAATATTATACCCAATTTCGGAGACTCGTTATTACTGTATTTACGTTATATAGACGATATTCTTATAATTTGGCGAGGTCAGGAAAACGACCTTTTAAAAATGGTGGAGACAGTTAATGCATTAAATACACCGGTGAAATTTACTGTTACACATAACACACAGTGCATTCAATTTTTGGACATTGAACTTTTTAGGCACAACAATGGCCTGGGATATAAGTTATACCGCAAGCCCACTGATCGAAACACACTGTTATATGCAACAAGTTACCACCCTCCTAATTCTAAAAAAGCAGTCCATTCTCACAGTTCTTAAGAACCATGAGAAATAACTCAGATTGTACCATAGGGGAGGAACAGATAGTGGATACCTTTCAACGCTTTAAACAGAGGGGATACAGTCAGAATGTATTAACTGCGTCTCTCGATAAAGCCCGAGAACATTTAACACAAAAACAAATACCACAACAGGATGGGGCCTCAAAGAGCCAAGATCGATTTATTATAACCAGTAATTACACCTCGGGCTCCAATGCCATTAGATCAATTGTAGAAAATAGTTGGCCGATTCTACAAAGTGACAAAAAACTAGCACAAAGTGTAACAAAGAAACCCCTATGGGGTTATAAAAGAGGAAAAAATCTGAGAGACCTCTTATAAAAGAGGAAAAAATCTGAGAGACCTCTTGATGCAATCTGACCCCATTAGATGTTATTCAGGCAGTGGTAATGTTATTAGAAATTTGAAAAAAGGTTGCTACAGATGTGCAGGCTGTACTACCTGTACATCTATGACAACAGGTATGTCTTTTAGGCATCCCCATACGGGAAAAGAAATACAGATGCAGCCACTTTGGTTTGTCTGTTTGACACAGAATAACTAAACACAGATATCCCATTTATCTCATTTAACACAGAAAACTGTGTCACAACAACCCATCTAATTAAAGCATTCACCATTGTGAACAATGGAGCTTTGGTATGCTAATGAAAAGGTTAAATGCATTAAATGAGTTAAGATGACTTAAGATAACACAGTTTCTTCAATTACCCCTGAGTCATGACGCATTTAACTCACAAATCCAAGTGGCTTCATCTGTACAAATTAAGCACCGCATTTCTTGTACCTCAACACACGTTATCTATATGATAACATGTCCCTGCGGTCTATCATATGTGGGAAAAACACAGAATACGCTTCGTGAACGTATGGGTAATCATAGGTCTTCTATAAAACGGGCATTTGAGACTGGTGTATCAAGACTTACCCTTACCACAACATTACCTAAAAATGGGACATAGATTACCCACACTTAGATTCATGGGCATAGATATGGTCCCTGAACCTAACAGGGGAGGGAATTGGAACCGCCTGTTGTCACAGAGGGAGATTTTCTGGATTAAGACACTAAATACGGTTGCTCCCAATGGTCTGAACGAATATTGTTCATACAATCTTTTCCTATAACGTGCTCTATATATGGAATGGTATGGGTTTACTGTTACTTCAATAAGAGAATTGAATCAAAGTAGTGGAAGATATTTATATGCAAACAGAAATTTTGTTATTACAATGTTTTTAAATGGTGATCTGATACTATGTTTTTAAGAGGTGTTTTAAAGTTATTTGTAATACATTTTAAACTATCTTTTACACGTTTTATGGATTAAACAACATGTATTTATGGCACCATGCACTTTCTTTTCCAGATTGTCCTATACAACTGACCATTTACCTCAAAAGGTTCACGAAGGGTTAACCAGCTTAATTGAATATGTGGGAGGTGTTTTGGTGTTGGGTCACTGATGGCGAGTCTTTATAATCTCTCACATTTGAGTGTGTTGTTATCTTGATAAAGATCCCCCTGGGGATCGAAACGTCGATAAAATAAAATAAATCACTTGAAGAAAAATCCTGGTGTGCGTCAGCATATTTGAGTGGATATACAATTTCTCTGTTCAGCACCCAGGTATTCGTACGTGCACCCGGCCATTCATATTAAGGATGTTCAGGCCCTGATTTGTGGAAGACCTGGGCCTAGAGTGCCCAATGCCAAGACAAAAAGTTAGGAGGGAGTGGCTGACAGGGGGAAAAGACACTGCCTTGTGGTATGTTATGAGTTTATATTTCTATATTCCATTTTTGATATTTGGTAATGTTTGCGATGGTGAACTTGTACTAATAAATGCCTGGAGTTACTGTGCATAATGCATGTAGACCTTTCTCAAGGATAATACAATGCCATTTCAATAAGTGGTGTTTATTTAACCAGACCAATCGGTGTTCAATACCCAAATTAATCAAATGATCGTCAAATCAGTTACCATCTTTACCAGTGTAAAATATAGGGATAAAATTTCAAATCATCTAATATCATACAGTCAAAGATTACCGTATATACTCAAGTATAAGCCGAGTTTTTCAGCATCCAAAATGTGCTGAAAAAGTCTACCTCGGCTTATACTCGGGTCAGCGGGCAGTAGCTGAGATTGCAGTCACTTTTAATCATTCCTATATCAACAGTTCACTTGGGGAGAGACTGCAATATCCCACAATGCCCTCTGTTGGTTATATGAAAGAATAACAGTGACTTCAATATCACACAGCGCCATCTGTTGGTTATATGAAAGAATAACAGTGACTGGAATATCACACAGCACCCTCTGTTGGTTATATGAAAGAATAACAGTGTGCCCTCTGTTGGTTATATGAAAGAATAACAGTGACTGCAATATCACACAGTGCCATCTGTTGGCTATATGAAAGAATAAGTGCGCCATCTGGAGTGCAAATGAAATGCAAAATTCTGTCGGCAGGGTTAAACAAAAGATTTTTACCTCTATTTCTGGTCCACCAACCCAACGAACAGCAGGAAGTTCATTTTGTAATAATAAATGATTTGCTTCATCATCAAAACCCCACTGGCATATGGCAAGATTTGCACCTGTATCCTTTATCTGAGAAAGGAAAACAAAAAATTGTTTTTTAACTGTATTTTAGTGCTAAATGTGCTCTTTTAAATAGTTCTATTTGTTGTAAACACACACACACACACACAGTTAGAAGTGGTGGTTAATCGTTAGTGGAACCACCACTGAAGAGCACAAAAAACATTTTTATTCATACATCTTCCCTTAATTTACATCCAAATATAAGCTTTGGTTCAGTGAAAGAAGTCGTCTATTAATGCTATGCAACTTGTGGTATATTTAGCCAGTTTCACCACAACGAATAACAATTAGGGGCATATTTATCAAAGGTCGAAGTTAAAAAAAACGTAGAATTCAAAAAGACCAATCGAATGGTGGTCGAAGTTTTTTTGGGGTCGAATTCAGCCTACTTCGAATCGTACTTAGATTTTTTTTTTTAACGTCGACCTCCCAAACTCCCCCAATTGTCTGCATACAGGTTGTAGGAGGTCCCCCATAGGCTAAAAACACTTGGCAGCTTTCAGGTGGCGAATGGTCAAAGTTTTAAAGAGACAGTACTTCAAAAAAATTTGACCTTCAAAGTTTTCAAATTTGAATCGAAGTACCCAAAAAATAGCTCGAAATTTGAAGTTTTTCACTTTGAAACTTCACCTCGACCTTTGATAAATCTGCCCCTTGGGGTCAACACCTTTCCTTGTCACTTTTTTGTTGTTGATGTTGTGGTGAAACTAGCCAAATAACATCACAAATTGCAATTAGGGGAGTGCTTTGACTTATTTTACTCGGAATTAATGTTTAATTAGAACTCTGACGTGTCCAAAATAAGTAGCGCCACCAATAACCACTTGTCTCAAAGTGCAACTACTGCTCCCTATACATCAGTATTTTACAGAGCATAAGCTGCCACATTACTTGATTCATAGGAGAAATTCTCCATATCCATCACCGAGCAGTGCACTATGCAAAAATCATGCAAGCTGGCTAAGAAGACTTCTGATCATGGCCTAAATGCAGAAGAGAGAAAATACAGCTACAGTGTTACAGGAAATGACAAGCTAAAAGCAACAGCTAGTGACTAGGCAATCAAATGCATCTCTTATCAAGCCTATTCAACTTTCTGTGGTTCCTGGCAAAAACTATTTCAACGCTAGCCACCAGGTCACTGAATTGACAATCCTGAACTACAATGCTGGATTTCCTGGGCGGGCTGGCACCCCCAGGCCGCGCAGTCCTGGCACCCACCCACACTACCCCATGAACATCAGGATGATGTTTAGGAAGCATGGCGAGCAATCTTGCCTCGCATTTATAAAAGGAAAGAACCTCCTTTTACAAAACACTGAGCATACTTGGAGTATGGGTTACTGCACTAGCGCAACCAATCGGTGTTGGCTGGTCTTCTGCAAGTAGGAAGTCGGACACCATACAAAGAGATGCAAATATGCCCAGTATTCGAAAGAGAGCCCCAAGAAATAGCACATGCTCAAGCAGTAGGCTTTATTTTATATATAATTTCTAAGTTGTACATAAAATGCTAAGCTACTGAAACAAAATCTGCATGCCTTATTAATTGCTAGTTTATTTTAACACGAATATATAACACACCATATTACAGTTTTTTCATTGTCCTCACCTGTTTTACCATCTCAAGAAACTTTTCTCTCTCATATTTCTGAAGTGCTTTATAATCTTCAACAGAAGTAACATCTAGCTTATGCTTTGTCTTGGGCTTTGGTGGTTCAAACGGACAAGTGAGAATGGCGATTTTAGCATCTTTCACTACCTAAAAATATAATTGTGTAGCGTTAGAAAAGAGAAATTTTATTACTTACCGTAATTTCTATTTCCAAGTCACCTACCATGGCAGCACTCACCAACATGAGTATTCCCCACCCCTCAGGTCACTGGACAGGAAAGGGTTAACTCCCAACCCTATAACATCCGCTCTACATCGCCCCCACCTTGTCTATGTTTCTTAGCTTCAGAAGGGAGGGAAGTTGGTAAGTGCTGCCATGGTAGGTGACTTGGAAATAGAAATTACGGTAAGTAATAAAATTTCTCTATTTCCCAAGCCACCCATGGCAGCTCATCACCAACATGAGAATTTCCAAAGCCAAAAAGAAGGGAGGGACAACAACTGATGCTTAATATTTATTATGAATGCAATACAGCTTGCAAAACCTTTCTCCCAAATTTAGCCTCTTGGGAAAGTAAAACATTTAACTTTTAATGTTTTATAAATGTATGCAAGGAGGACCATCTCACAGCCTTGCAAATTACGTCTGGCGGTGCTCTGGCCTCCGCCGTCCAGGAAGCAGCCAGTGCTCGAGTAGAGTGAGCCTTCAAGTCGCTAGGTATCTCTCTGCCTGTTTTGTGATAAGCAAACACTATGCATCCAACGATCCATCGACTAATAGTCGCTTTAGACGGAGCACAACCTCTTCTAGGACCCCTCGGAATGACAAAAAGTCTTTCTGACCTCCTCCATGACTGTGTACGGGTCAGATAATGAGAGATTATTCAAACTAGGTCCAACGTATGCCACTGTCGCTCACGCTCTGTTTTGGGATCTGGACACAAGGAGTGTAAAGTTATCTCCAAATTCATGTGAAATTGTGATACAACCTTCGGAAGAAATTCAAACGCTGGTCTCAAGACCACAAAACCGTATCAGGTTCCTTAGCCGAAAGAGAATGAATTTCCCCTACCCTGCAGGCTGAAGTGATCGCCACCAGGAACAAAGCTTTCAAAGTAACACGCCAATCCGAAGCCTCTTCCAACGGTTCAAAAGGAGCTGCCATCAAAACCTTTAGGACCAAAGGCAAATCCCATGGAGGCATCCCTAACCGTCTCACTGGACACACTCTTTTCAGTGCATTGAATAGGCGAATGACCAATGGATCCTCAGCCCATGGTTTTTCAGTTAATGCCGAAAGTGCCGAAACTTGTCCTCTCAAAGTACTGACACTAAGCTTCCTCTGGTACCCAGCAAAGAGAAACTGCACCAATTCCGACGCCCCAGGACATCTGGGATTAAATCCTTTATCTTCTGCAATTTAACAAAACAGGACCAGACACGCCAATACTGACTTGATGTTGAGTGCTTTCTAGATTTCAACAGCAATTCTATCAGATCTTTCTTGAGGCCCATACCTGATAACCTCTGCCTTTCAACTTCCACGCCCTCAACGACAGGTGGAATGAACTGGGCCCTGCATCAGCAGATCTTTCACAACCGGTAGTTTCATTGGAGGTTCCACTGACATCTGCCTCAAAAGTGGAAACCAGGGACGCCTGGGCCAAAATGGAATTATTGCAATCACCTGTGTCCCTTCTTTGTCTATTTTCTTCAACACCCTCCAAATTAATGGAAAGGGTGGAAAGACAAAACCGAACATCCCTCTCCAGTTCTGATTTAGGGCATCTACCCCACTGGATATCCGGGACGGGTACCTTGAAAAGAACCTCCTGCACTTGTGGTTGTGATGAGAGGCCATGAGGTCTATCTCTGGATTGCCAAATCTTTGGGTAATGGTCTGGAACACAGCGGGATTCAGAGACCACTCTCCTGGCTCCAAGGCATTTCTTCTAAGGAAATCTGCCTGCACATTCATCTTGCCTGGCACAAAAAAGGCTACTAAACCTCTGAGGTTTGATTCTGCCCATGACATGATAGTTGACAGCTCTTGTATTAACTGCGCACTCTTGGTGCCTCCTTGTCTGTGTACATAAGCCACCGCCGTGGCATTGTCTGACCGGATTTTCACCCACTTGTGTGTTATCCTCTCCGAAAAGGCCAATAGAACCATCTTTATTGCCCTCAACGCCAATATATTGGAAGGAAGATGAGAGACCTCCCACTGCCCTTGGGCTGACAGATCGTCTAACATGGCTCCCCAGCCTGTTTGAGAGACGTCTGTTGTAATCGTGATGTAGTCCGGTTCTGTTAACGGCATTCCTCTGGTCAGATTCTTCGGAATCAACCACCAGTCTAGGCTCGTCATCACCTGTTTTGGAAGTGATGGAATCTCTTCAGATTTACGGGATTGGTCGACCCTGAACCCAGAAAACATATTTGAAGGGGTCTCATGTGCCACCTTGCCCAACGTACCATCTGAACGGTGGAGGAAAATAGTCCCAGAATCGACATGCAATCCTTGACTGTCACTCTGGTGAGTTGTTGAAAAGACCTCACTCGGTCCATGATGTATGAGACCTTCTGTTCTGGGAGAGACACTGTCCCTTGAAGAGTGTCCAAACTGGCTCCTAGGAAGACTATCTTCTGAGTTGGCACAAGATGACTTTTCTGTCAGTTTATTACCCAACCGAAATGTTGCAGAATTCCAACTGCTTCGTCTGTTTTTTACAGCTTCTTCCTCTGAGTTGGACACCAGAAGGATATCATCCAGATAATGAAAGGCTGGGACCCCCTTCACTCTCAGGAAAGCTATTACTGTCACTAAGACTTTTGAAAAAGTCCATGGAGACGTAGACAGGCCGAACGGGAGGCAAGTGAACTGCACATGCTGCTCCCGAAACACAAACCGCAGGTATTTTATGTGTGGACTGTACACTGGAACATGGAAGTATGCGTCTTTGAGATCCAGATTTACCAACCATGCTCGAGGCGGAACTGCTGCAATTATGGATGTCAGGGACTCCTTTGTTGCTCCCGGGGTACTGGTTCTACAGCACCAGTTTCTAGCAACTGATCCATGTATTCCTGAACTATTTCTTTTGCACCTTGAACCTTCGGCACCAAAGAAATTCAATACACATCGTGTCTTGGGACCCTGGAAAATTCTAGATGATAACCTTCTCTAGAACCCAACGATCCCGAATATTCTCGGCCCAAACCTCCTTGAAGAGTGCCAGACGCGCTCCTACTGCACAGGCTCAAGCCGGCCTGATCTCATTGTGTTCTGTTTGAGGAAGAGCCAAACCCAGTTGCCTTCTTTGCCGGTTGTCGTGGCTCCCCTCTAGAAGATATCCACGGGGACTGTCTGCCTTGAGACCTCCCAGGCCTGTACGGCCTTGAGTTCCGAAAATTTCTATTTTTTGGAGACTCAGCTCTTGGCCCATGATGTCTGAATTTTCTCTCCTGCGGAAGAAAAACACTTTTTCCACCAGACACCTTTTTATAATTGAATCCAGACTTTCACCGAACAATCTGTCCCCTTCAAAAGGCAACTGACACAAATTGCTTTTAGAGGCAGTGTCTGCTGACCAGGACTTCAGCCACAATGCCCTTGTGTCTGCTGACCAGGACTTCAGCCACAATGCCCTCCTTGACGCTACTGACCTCGCTGCCAATCTGAATAAATCGATGGAAGCTTCTGCCATGAAATCAGTAGCTATTTTTAGATCAGACATCATATCTCGCAGGACTGATCTTTTGACATTTGAAGAAATGGCATCTTCTAGATTATTTGCCCAGATCTTCATTGCCCTAGAGGTTGAAGTTAGTGCAACTGCAGGCCTGCAAGATGCCCCGGCAGAGACAAATGCTTTCTTCAGATCAAACTCCATCCGCTTTTCCATCGGATCTCTAAATGCACCCGCATCGTCAACCGGTAGGGTAGTTTTCCGAGCCAAGCGAACCACTGCTGCATCAACCTTAGGTGGGTTATCCCACAACTTTGCATTAGTCTCATCCATAGGGTACTTCTTTGCAAATTTCCCCTGAATAACCACTCTCTTTTCCGTCTTTTTCCACTCTGAGCTAATTAGCTCTTTAATTGAGCCATGAACCGGAAAGGTAGAGGAACGTTTCTTCACGGAAGGAAACAACTTGTCTGCCGAAGAACTCTTTGGTGTCTCTTCAGTTAGACTTAATGTCTTTCTAACTGCCTTCACTAGACCCTCTACTGTCGAAGCATCAAAGGCGGACTCATCCTCAGAGAGAATTTCTCCTTCCTCTGATAAATCCGACTGAACATCCGCAGGATCATAATATTCATCTTCTGAAATGTCCGAAAGGGACTCATACAGCACTTCCCAAGACCTCTTAGGTCTCCTGCCTGAGGAAGATGCTTCCTGCACCCCCTGCACCTCTGCTTGCTTGATTAGGGACAATAAGGCATCCAATTGGGGTGCTGAAGAAGTTTGAGGCTCAGCCGTTAAGGGTTGTTCTGCAACCGACTGCTTCCTTGCTTGTTGACTTTCCACCTTCTTTGCTTCAGTAGAGGCAGAGAGGCTAAAACAGGAAAGAAACAAGCACCATTAGCCTTCCACTCTCTCCTAAAACAATAACTCCGTTATCATCCGCTTACCTAGAAACTTTTGGCTGATCCATCTTGTCTGTAACCTATGAGACAGGCAATAGTAAGCACCCTACAAAACTTGCAAAAAATAGTGGGAGCACTTACCAGGTACTAGGATTCACCTGTGCATGTCACAAAACCGAAGATCCCAACGGTTGCTTCCAAAGAGAGAGTGAGTTTGTAGGTGCAGCACCAAGGAATCCAGGAGGTAGAAAAATTAAAAATATAAACCTTTATTCAAGCATTTTAAAATGGTAGTAGGAAAAAACATGCCCCACACTAAACAAAGGGCTGTTCACTCAACGCGTTTCATGGCTCTCGCCACTTCCTCAGGAGCTCATAGTAAGCACCCTTGCGTCCAAAAAACAAAGAGTCTATGCTCACCGACACACCACGCTCCACTTCCAATTTCGGCGTGCGTCGTGACGTCAAGACGCGCGCGTCGGTCGCTTAAGAAATAACGCGCGACCGGAAATGACGCGTACATCCGGCCGGTGGAAGGCAAGACTGCCTGGCTCTGGGAGGAAAATGACGTACTTCCTGCGTCTGTTAGAAGCGGTTTTCAGAGGATCCGCACTTCACCAACAACACGGCCAGTTTAAACTGTGGGCCTGATAGGTGGAATATGACCCAGCCATTGGTCCTTCTCCACCGCGATCCCCTCCGGGGAGCATATGGGAGGCATCAGGGCAGAGAGAGCGGAGAGACCCTGGAACCGGTAAGCTATACAAGTGACCTGGACAGGAAAAAGACAAGGTGGGGGCGGTGTAGAGCGGATGTTATAGGGTTGGGAGTTAACCCTTTCCTGTCCAGTGACCTGAGGGGCGGGGAATACTCATGTTGGTGATGAGCTGCCATGGGTGGCTTGGGAAAGAATGTTAATTTCCACAGATGAAAGAGGAAAAGAAAAAAAGTGAATACATACTTTTGGCATCTGAGGGTGGCTGAAGTCCTTGTCCACTATAACACCTTTGATCAGTTTTGTATCTTCTAGTTTACCTCCAACTTTACCTTCAACCTTTATCAACTCAAAGTCAACATCTTTACGATCCATATCCGCAACAGTCAAAATGCTATTCACTGCAATTTCAGCCATCTGTCGGTGGCAGCGGTTAATCCTATAGGAAAAGGTTAAAACTATTAATCAATGGAAAAGTTTTAACAAAGTTTATAGAAATAACAGTTTTGAATTAAAAGGCCTATAAGTTGAAATAAATGGTCATTTTCGTCTGTAATAAAAATACCTTTCAGAATTAAATATCAGTAACAAAAAAATGTAATGCTAATGTCACAAAAGGCTGTTTCTACGCCTGTTTTGAAACAGCAGATTCAAAATATGCTGTGCTTCTACGCAGGTGGAGAAAACTTGTGCAACATTAGCCTACATGTTTTAGTAGACACCAAAATGTTAATACACAACCACCCCCCAAACTGCTATAATAGACACGGTTTATTCCCCTTGGATTGTTTTTAAACTTCAGCTAGGATTTTACTTGAAAAATCTTCCATAGCAGAAGAATGACAGGAAACTTGCATTCCTCTGTGCACTGAACCTGAACGCTTCAGAATTTTTTTTCCTGCATTTTAGCAGCGTCTGCAGTGTAAATTTATGTTTCTATTATTCTGGACAGATTTGGGGGTAATGTTGTGAGCATAAATTTAAACTGCAGATGCTGATATAACGCTTAGGTTCTGATGATCCTTCTGTGCTAAGCCAACTTATGGCTAAGTACACAGAGGACTGCAAGTTGCTGGTCTCCATTTCACTACAGAGCATTTTGCAAGTAAAATACTAGCTGAAGATTTTAAAAAATCCAAAGGGGGAGGTGTAAACATATTTTAGTGTTACTGGTCCTTTAAGGTGACCCAAATTAGGAAAAAAAAAACCACCAGGTCCCAAGCATATGGACAGATTCTATACCTGAATTAAAAGCATGCAACCCTCCATAACAAGTTTTCAAATGATTACTTAACAGAACAATAACTGTAAATTACAGGAGCTGTTATACTAAAGATCAAATTATCATTTACATAAATAATTCTGTTAAAAGGCCACTATACAACCTATACACACTTTCGCTTAACATGAACATAGTAAACAGGACTTTGAAAATGTCGTTTATTTAGAAAACACACACAAAAACTACTTAGTCTTGGTTTTTACCTTTACTACCTCAACTCGCCTCTACAGTAATAAGGTTAGTTTGTTTAATTGTTCACCAGTGGAGTCGGACCATAAAAGCCTATGCAGAGGCAGTACAAACGTTTTTCTGCCTGCCAAACTGGAAATCATGCAGGCTGCAAAACACTTGATCTTGCCCTATGTGCCTTATACAGAGGACTGATCGGTGGACTGGTAACTTGATTTAACAACCTTCTCCTCTCATAATTGCTTGGGAAAAACAAAGAACATATAAACTTGTGTATCAATGTCTTCAACTAGAAGACCTTGTAACAGAGCCTTGTCTTATAGTTATAACAACAATTTCTGAGTAACTATACACTTTAAACCTAACACTAAAGGTTAAAAGCGAACTAAACCATTTTGGTAAACCTCCATCTATTGTGCTGAACAATGAAAATAATAACCACTTGTACTTTTCTTACCTTATCGTTTTCACGTTCCATTAAACCTCCTGCAAACTCGGTTTTATAAAGAGTTGGATTATGTTCTTAAAATCACTTCTCTGCTTTGTGGCCTTGATTGGCACATGCTCCATATTTTTGTCCTGCACATGTTCATTGACTTACCAGTAATGTTTTCCTAGTTTTTTTTCCTCCCTCCAATTAGCAAACAGGGCAGTTTTTAAACAAATACAATGATTTCAATATAAACAAAACTCCTCTCTTTCCTAAGCTACCAGCTTTGGTTTTGAGATAACGAGCATCTTATTATACAGAAATTATCTATGGACCAATACATGGTCCCCATGCCCAGGCAGATAAACTGCATAATCATAATAATTTGCTTTTTACAGCCAGCTGAAGGTTGAGCACTGAAAGCAATCATCCGATTGGTTGCCATGGGTTACTGCCCAGGTGCAAATTTGCCCACTATTTATAAATGAGGCCCAATGTGTTTTTAAAGTAAAATCAGCAACTATTGCTCACAGGTTTTATTACCAAACTTTTTTTTTTTTTTTTTTTTTACTTATCCTTGTTAACTAAAGTATACATCAAACATTACTTGTTTATCGCTTAAAGGAAAACTATACCCCCAGAATGAACCAATGTAAGAGATCATATTTAATGACCTACTAAAGAACCTAACCAAACTGGAAAATATACCAGTAAATATTACTGCTTTATCTTTAACTTCCTTGAGACACCATTTTATATTGGTCTACATTGGTCTTCAGAGATCACCTGATCAGAAATAATGCAGCCCTGCCTGTAAAAAGAAGTGGTGAAACAGAACTTTGTCAATTAATTAGCTCATGAGACCTAACATGTATGTGTGCACCGTGAATAGTATGGCCACAGGCGGCGTACCTTTGTTCTTAAAATGGCAATTTTCTATTTAGGATTACCCAATGGCACATACTACTGAAAAAGCATTTTTATAAAAATGGTTTATTTAGGTGAAGCAGTGTTTTAAATACGAGCTGCAATATATCTTTAGTGAAGTACATAGTTCAGGGGAACAATCTTCCTGTATAAAAAGCAAAACCTTACACTTTTGAACCCAGCGTTGTCATTGCCGTTTGAATAAGTGGCTCCAAGTTCTCAAGATCAACTGGAAAACTGTCACTGATCTTGTCAAGATGTTCAACAGCGATACGTGCAGCTTGTTCATACCCATCAGCAATCCTGATAGGGTGGATACCACGATCTAACAACTGTTCAGCTTGTTCCAGCAATGCACCAGCAAGAACTGCAACAAAGGTTTTATATAAGAAAACATATTCTACATTAGTAGACTACTTTTAGTTAATAAAAATATGATTTATTTACAAACTGAAATGCTCTTACCTACAACACCTGTAGTGCCATCGCCAATTTCATCATCTTGAGACTTAGACAATTCAACCATCAGTTTGGCAATTTGGTGATCCACATCCATCATGCCAAGAATGGTTGCACCATCGTTGGTGACTGTAACTTGCCCATCCTTATCCACCATCATCTTATCAAGTCCTAAAATCATTTTGCAATAATTCTTCACTTAAGATCAAAACCAAAACTTGAGAAAACAAAAGGTTACATCAATAGTCATCAGCTTACCATTAGGTCCAAGTGATGTTCTTAGTGTGTTTGCAACTGCTTTGGCTGCCATAATATGAGACTGCAAGAAAGCAGAAATAGCGTCAGTAATTGGATATATTTTTATGCACATGATTTGGGTCAGTGCTTGCTTGATGTTCCAGACCAGCAATTTTCATGCATTTTGTCTAGGAAGCAGAAAAACACTTTCCCCTTTCGCTTACCTAATTTGTATATGCAAATTAGTATTTGGTTCGGTATTCAACCAAATCTCTTATGAAGAACTCGGCCAAATCCTAAATAGTGAATTTGGCACATCCCTAATTTTGTCTACCTTTGACGTGAACTTCTGAGACTGCACAATGTTTTCTGAAGGCTTACAAGATTCAAGTTATCACCTATCTGCCTTAGAAGTAACATCAGGGACCAAAGAAATTACATCAGGAGATATCATTTTTAGAAAGGCTTACGAATATTTGAGGCTCATGAAACTTTTTAAAAGTGCAGTGACCACTCCCTGATGCTCCAACGGATGTGAAAGGAAAATTCATAATAATATAAAATTCCATGTTTTACATTTGTTGGGTATCTCCCATTTTTCATGGCCAAATACATCCCAAAAACAAATTACCATTTAACAAGATATCAGGTTACACGGGGAGAGGTGTGGCAAAAAAATAAACGTAAGACTACAACAACATATTTTTTACTCCAGGAAAACTACTCTAAAAAAGCCAGGACAATATTTAAATACAAGTGGGGCACACACTTTACTCTTTTCGTTGGACCAATCTGAAAAACATAGGAAGTAAATTTGACAAAGCATTTTTTCATTTAAGGTTTATATACATACAAAGCAAGGAAACGCGCATGTTACTGCACCGCATATGGTATTACTTACATTGCAGTCTAGTAGTGACGTTTTAAGTGCACTGAGACGCAAGAAGGTCGCAGTTTAGATGGGGCACAGAACAGAAAAAGCTAAACAATAGGAGACATCTTCTTAGGGTCGGCACGTAGGCATGTTAACCTTTCAATAAGTAGTCAAACTGAGCAAATATTCTGAAAGGTCTACCTCACTAGTATCCATCGCGATAATCTGGAAGTTACTGTACTAAGCCTATGGATATTAGTGATGTAGACCTTCCAGCATCGGTTTGCCTGCTTGTAAGGTTAGGATGACAGGCACAAATAGCAGTGCAGCAGTTCAGTTGCGGCCTTCCCACCCACTCATTACCTTGAGCGCATCTAGCCCACAGAGCCGAGACTTGCGATCCTGGTCTTTGATGATAATAAAAGGTCGCCCATAATCGTCGAAGGCGAGAGTTCCAAGCGCTGACATGACTGCGACAAAGAATTGAACGAAATAACCAACTGATACCACACCACACGCTACCAATCCACTCAGCTTCCGTACAACGCACACGTAGCGATCAACTGTTTCTGTACGGCGCATGCGCTGCAACAGTCGTCTTTTATTTCCTACGTTCTAGAAGCATCTCTTGGTGAGGGCGGGGGAGATGAAGTATGATTACATATAGAATACAAATACAATACCTTGCCTATTTGTAGCAATGGCTACTTATTTATTTTCTATGTGGCAGGGCGCTAAATAATACGCAATATTTTAATTACAAGTGAATTGCTAAACAAACATAATTTACTAGTATTTTTCTATAGAGTTTACCTGCAACCATTTCAGTTGCTGTTATACATTAGTTAGTCATTTCGATAAACGTTAATAGTGTTTAAACGCGTGCGTACCGAAAACATTTCGAACAGCACTACGGAACAACGCATTAAGCACTGCAACATTTTTTTTTAAACTGCTGGCCCTTTAAATGGAAAAATCTCCTCGCTGCACGACATGTGCTTTCCCATGCAGTCTCTCCTCCCCTTCCTCTTGCCACTGTTCCACAGAACTCGTCCTATCCTGGGTTTGGAAAGAACCTTCCCCAGAGTATACTTTCGTGAAGGTCAGTGATTTTTACATTTACCGTTTTTTTTTTCAAGTACTACAGTATGCATGTAACACGTGGAAAACGTTGCCTTGACAATTTTTTCACATTTATTTGCTTGGACTTTGTTACCCTGTGATCTACTGGGCCCCATCAGGCGATCTACCCTGATAAAAATAGTGGGCCGTCTACCGTATGGCACAAGAAAACGTATCCCAAGCTCATAAAATGGTTATAATACTATTTAGAATAGATTTACTCTGATTTATACTAATATTCGTTTTCCATACTTTATCTGCCATTCCATTCCCTTTATCAGCATTGGCATGTGGGGGTTATATGGGATCTGAAGGTACTGCATATTGTCAGTGGCGTAACTAGATGTTACTGGGCCCCACAGCAGATTAATTTTAGGGTCCCCAACATATCCAGATGTTGTCCTGTTTTAAAATATATATTGAAATTGCTCAATAATTAGGGTTTCATTGGGCCCCCTATACCTCCTGGGCCCCCCAGCAGCCACAGGGTCTGCTTCCTCTGTAGTTATGCCCCTGCATATTGTCTATCCCTGCTTGATGTAAATGGGGGGGGCAATCTTCATGCAGTGCAAGCCCCCCCCCCCCCAGCTTTGCCTGCACACATGCATAGTGTGGCAGCCTACTAACAGTTAAAATGAGTGGAACCCATTGCTCTCCAGCAGCACCCAATGGCTTATAGGCTCCCTCATGATCACAAAGTTAATGCATAAGTGAGGTTGCAGAACACAATATCCAGTGCCTACAGGGTGCCTGCTTAACCTTCTATTTAGCACCCACATTTAAAGCACCCAATGATGTCCTGCTGCTGCATGCTGTTCCCACCATGGATGACGCTAATGAAATCACAAATGATAGGGGAGAGCCCTTATTAACCCTCTCCTATTCACAGCTCAGCATTTTCTTCCTGAAGGGAACAGGTTAAAACCGACGGCTAAAAACCCCTCGTTAGCGACAACTCCTGTAACAGCCTATTGTAGCGCAGAGCAAGCTGCATCCCTATTGAATGATCTAGGGCTGTCCAACTGGCGGCCTGCGACTCCCCCTCACGTGGCCCTCCACATCAAAGTCTGCCTGCTGTGTCTTCTTACCATATGTAAACTTTAAAAGGTATCACTACAGAGATTAACTGGCCCCTGCATTGTCTAAAGATCAAATTCAGACTAATCCCCTGCATTGTTCACACCTGTGATCCCCCTGTATTGTTCACACTTGTGACACCTCTATTGTTCACTCCCCTAAAGCCCTGTAATGTTCACACCTGAGACCCAGACTGAAACTGCCCACATTGTTCACCTGTTCACACCTAATACAAAATGCACCAGCACTGTGTCACTGTATGTAGTACATTTTAAGGTGGCCATACATTGAGAGATCCGCTCGTTTGGCGACCTTGAGGTGGGCAATATCGGGCTGATCCGATCTAGGGCCCAACGATCGGATCCTAACGATGCCTAACGGGCGGTCAGATCGCAGGACCGCATCAACGAATAGTCGTAAGTCGGCCAGATCTCGATCGGTGAAGCCCGTCGGGGTGCCCCATACACGGGCCAATAAGCTGCCGACACAGTCTGTCGGCAGCTTTTGTCGGCCCATGTATGGTCCTGATTCCTGTCTCCTGCTCTGTTCTGCCTTCCATATGCTCCCTGTGTGTGTCATACTTTGGTATTTGTTCTGGGGGTTTGTTAGCATTTGAAAATTATTGTTAGTGGCCCCTAAGGTGTTTACTGATATGCTGGGGTACTGTATTATACACAGGGGAGGAGGAGGCATATTTAAAGGGATACTGTCATGGAAAAAAATTTTTTTACAAAATGTATCAGTTAATAGTGCTACTACAGCAGAATCCTGCATTCTTGTTTTTCAAAACAAGAAATGGATTTTGTTATATCTAATTTTAAAATTTGCTATGGGGCTAGACATTTTGACATTTCCCAGCTGCCCTCAGGTCATGTGACTTGTGCTCTGATAAACTTCAGTCACACTTTACTGCTGCACTGCAAGTTGGAGTGATGTCATTACCCCTCCCTCCTACAAGCTGCTGTAATGTAAATAGAGCCTTGTCTGCTGAGCCTGTCAACTGAACAATAGGCAGGTATCAAGATAAACTCTTACTGACACCACTTCAGAAGGACTGAAATAAGATAGTCCTGTGATCACTGCCCCCACTTACATTTCAAAAAAAAAAATATATATATATATATGGACTTCCTGATGACGGCTTAAGTGAATAGCCGAAACGTCGAAATAAACATAAATTTTTGATTTTGCACCTTCATAAAGCCCTGTGAGCGCGGTTCCTTTTCGTTATACTTATTTCGTTTTATATATATATATATATATATATATATATATATATATATATATATATATGTATATATACATACATACACACACACACAATTCATTTTGGGCACTGGAAAAAATATTTTATATAGATAGTTTATTATATTTGTTTACACAAAAATGAATGGCAGAAACACAGGAGTACACTCCCAGGACTGATGACAGGGAATAGAAAAAAAGGATAAAATAAGGACATACTTGAAAACCAAGGAAACTTAAGAGGAAGTCTAGGAAGGGTTAAAATAGCTCAGGAGAAAGGAGGCAGTAAGTAGTTAATGAAAAAAGAAGTATTGCAGGCAGGAAAGGAGCGCAGTGTGTGTGAGGTGGATAGCAGAGGGAACTCACAGCTCCTTTACATCATCTAGTAACCAGTAAAACTAACTAGGAAGGCAACAAGGAGAGAAAGTTCCCCCCTCCAAAGGAAAGCAGAGATCAAACTTACAGAACGGCAGGAGCTTTGTTAGTGTCTGTGGGAGGAGGGGCTTGCTAGTGCAGCTGTAGAGCAGAACGAAGGAAAGTGAAAGTAATTGCTTCCCTGCAAACCATGTGACCTCTCTCCTCCAAACATCACACGCATGGGCAGAGAGGGGAGGGGGAGTGTACAGCTAGATTCTCATGTGGTAGTGCGACTTGGCTTTTCATTACAGAGTGGCTGCCTCCAAGCACACAGGTAATGCTGTGCCTGCTGTTAGAGCAGCACAGGATGAATGTGTAATGAGCAGAAATGGAAGCCCCCATGACAAAATACAAACTAAAATAACTTATGCATGGATTTGTGGATTAACATTTTATTTGCCAGACAGTGTTTATGGATGTGTGTTTTTTATAAAAAAAAAAAAAAGTTTAAAATTACGACAGATTCCCTTTAAGGGTATGTCATAATATGACTTAACTTTTTTCACATATGAGTGACATCCTTGCCAGGGCAGGCACAAGGTAATTCGGCACCCTAGGCAAGAGCTTCACTCAGTGCCCCCTGTCCTGCATTACCATTTCCCTCCTTACCATGGTGGTTTTTAAATAAAGAGATCAAGAAAGTGTGCAACACTTTTTCATTTATATTACTGCCCCCTGTACCTGTGCAAGCTCAGCAGCCATCCATCATACAGCCCTCCTGCAGCCATCATATTGCCCCCAATCTTTACCTGTGTCAGCAGCAGCCAAAAATAAATATGATCACAACATATTGCCCCCAAGTATTTATATACCTGTGCCAGCACCCATCCCAGCAGCAACAGCAAACATATGGCACCCAAATCTGCACCTGGCTGTGCCAGCAGGAAGCTTTACACTTTACAGTAATAGAAAGAATGTCTTCAGTTCAGTGCAAATGTGCAAGGCTGAGAGCAGCAAGAGCCACACCAAGCAGGCCGTCAGCTCTCTGCCATCCAACACATCAGTGATGTCATTGACGTGTGTATGCACGTCGCGGTGCACCGCATTGAAGGAGCTATTACTTGCCGGCAAGAGGTAGAAGGGGAAGGAGATGGATTCCACCCAACTGGGTGACCATGATTACTGAAACAAATTATTAAATAAACGCTTGAAAAGTGCACCCCTCAATGATGGCATCCTAGACAGCCGCCTACTCTGTCTACCCCTAGTTCCAGCCCTGATCCCTGCATTGAGCACCAACCATTTGGTTTTTTGGTCTGCTATTAATGTGGAAATGGTCTTGCGGTAACATGGGTGTGGTTTAAAGTGGGTGTGGTCTAAAAACAGGGAGCGGCTAACACTGGCTTCCGTTATCGGCCCTCCACCATGCAGACTGGAAAAATTCCGGCCCTCGGTACCATAGAAGTTGGACAGCACTTCTAGTCTATGAAGATTCTTGACTGCTGCAGCCCTGCTCTCCACTAGATTCTAGGGCTGCAGCAGTCAAGAATCTTCAATTGATTGCTAGGCTACGCTACACGACACAAAAAGTGAGGCAGCTGGTCAGTATTTGTCTGTGAAACTGACTTGTGTGGTACTCAGGACCAGATTATAGATTATTAAACAGCTCTTATTGGCTGTAATGACCCATGGGCGGGGCAACGGTAAAGTTTTCCCAGACAAGCATGCATAGAAATCAGAGTGTTCTATTTGGGTCAGCTGAACAGCTCCTGCAACTTTCTCCTGCTTTCTCTTTGGTCTGCTCCTCTGGCTCTTGATCTGTTGTTACATTGGCCCTATGAAATGCCATACTTCCCCAGTTAGATTGTCTATTTATTTACAGATATTAATTTTCCTCTCCCTGCCTGTCAGAAAGATTTATACTGCTTTCCTGAATTGATCTGTTTTAACCATTTCATTCCCTGTTTGTAGCAATGGTTGTGCTGCTGCTTCTCTTTAGACTTGTGTGCTCCACATGGATTAGAAAGACAGTTTGCTTGAGGAATGCACATTCCACATGTGTCTCCAAGTCATTGCACAGAAGTTGCAGCAGTAAAGTTTAATACTGACTGGGAAGTAAAGAGTGACAAAAGTTATTTGTGATAAAAATTGACCACAAATAACACCAATATGCATATAAATATTTCTTGATTACATAAAAGTGCATGTCCAGAAGTAGTTGTGGCCTTAATTAATTTTTTTTTTTTTTTTTTTTTGCTGTGGATTTTACTTAAAGGAGAAGGAAAGCTACGGAGGCATTTTATTGCCAATAGATTAGCTGCAATAGTGCAAGCTAGAATGCTATATTTATTCTGTAGAATGTCTTACCATACCTGAGTAAAAAGCTCTAGAAACTCTCTGTTTGTTTAGGATAGGAGCTGCAGTATTAACATGGTGTGACATCGCTTCCTGCCTGAGTCTCTCCCTGCTCTGGGCTCAGATTACAGTAGAGAAGGGAGGGGGAGGGGAAGGAGGAGCAAACTGAGCATGCTCTTGCCCAGGGCAATGAGGTTTAAGATGAAGGCAGGAAGTCTGATACAGAAGCCCATGTGTACACAATAGAAGGAAAGAAATGCTGTATTTCTTTTGACAGGGGACTCAGAGCAGCACCACTTTGGGGGTTTACTGGTATATTTAGATGGACCTTTCTGATAAGGCTTACTTAGTTTTAACCTTTCCTTCTCCTTTAAGAAGTATGGTGACCTTAGCCTACGCACAGGGGTGGGGGGGGATCACTACTCTGGACACTACAGATTTTACTCCAACTATTTACAGCACATTGACCCTCTGAGAAGAACCATTCTCAGCTCTTTAGGACCATGATGGGTTAAGTGGAAGTGGCAGTGCTTATGCAATCTCTTCGCTTTTGCCTATTTGCATTATCCTATGGCACAAATGTTAACTTTAGCTCCATTAACACCAATGCATTTCTGCAGCATGGGGTTCTTTATAGAGCACGATTCATGTACCAGTGTAGTACTTTACCAGTAAAATGGGATTAAACTTTTAAATAGAAATATTCCTATAAGATTATCCCTACTGGACATGAGAGAGAGGCTCAAATAATATAAAGGGACATGGAACACGAAAAGGTTAAATCCTAGTCACCCGTCTCCCTAGCCATTATGTGTTTAATATGCCTCTTGCTTATTATTAGTTCACTTTGAAGAACTAGTAACTTCTATATATAACAACTTTTGTCATGTTTCCACAAGCTAATAAAGACTATAACTGATGAAAATTGGTTATGCAGTAAAAGTGCATTTGCAATTCTGCACTATTCCTCTGTTGTCCACACCTAACAGTGTTCTATTTGAGTTGTGCAATGAACCAGCCTAGCACCTATTATAAACTGCTTTCTAATGTTTGAGAGCTATTGTCTGACAAAGTGAGGGAGCAATAAAAAAACTTTTTAAAGAGATGAACTGTAAGATGGTTCTAATCTTTACATTGAACTTTGTCTTGTTAGCAAGGCACCAGAAAGCTCTGAATTACGGGAAGGCTGTCTCCCATAGACTCCATTTTATCTAACTAATCCAAATTTTAAAAAGTTATTTTCCTTTTTCTCTGTAAGAATGAAACAGTAGTGTCACGGTCGGCACCCTACACCAGAACAGAAACCAAGCACCCTGGTCTCGGCTCGACTTCACCAGTTAAGTGACCGCCTTTGGCCTCGGGAGGAGCCCTCAGCTTACTCAGATGCCACCTGGACTTAACGAGAGGTGCAAGGTGTAAGTTCTGGCAGGCAATGGGGCACGACTGTTTACTAGGATGCTGCAAGATAGGAAGACACCAGGAACAGGCAGGCCGGGCCAGCACAAGCAGTTAGAATAGTCAGACAGGCCAGAATCAGGATTAGAGATCGTAGAATAGTCGAAGAACAGGCAAGGTTTCAGGATTGGAGAGAACAACGTAGTTTCAGGCAGGCAAGGTCAGGATTGGAGAGGTCAGAATAGTAGCAGGCAGGCAAGGGTCAAACACAGTAGATCAAGTCAGGAATCACAATAAACACCCAGGAACAAGCTAATTGAACCTAACAACGGGCAAGGTCCTGTTATCTAAATGGGCTTTATATACCTTTGAATTGCGCGCTGGCGTGATGACGCCAGCGCGACTGCGCCTTTAAATAACGAGCGTGCGCGCGCCCTAGAGGAAGCCGGCACAGGAGAAGGAAGCAGCACAACGGGCGTCCACGCCGAGGACGCGGCGTGGACCCCGCTGCCGCTAGACCACCAGGGTAAGTTCCTTACAAGTAGCTTGTACTTAATCCAAACTAAGATATAATCAATCCTTATTCAAAGCAAAACCAGCCTTTTGGGGTTGTTTAATTTTTACATGATCTTCTAGTAGACTTAAAGGACAGTAACACCAAAAAATGAAAGTGTTTTAAAGTAATGAAAATACCATGTAATGTTGCCCTGCACTGGTAAAACTGATCTGTTGACTTCAGAAACACTGCTATAGTTCATATAAACAAGCTGCTGTGTAGCAATGATGGAATTTGAAAAAAGACTATATGGCACACGTTAAATAGTGGATAGCAGATAACATCATTATGATCTACAGAGCTTATCTGCTGTGTAACCTGAACCTTTACTCCTTTGAATGGCTGCCCCATTGCTACACAGAAGCTTATTTATATAAATATAAGTAGTGTTTCTGAAGCAAACACAGTAGTTTTACCAGTGTAGGGCAACAGTACATTATATTTTTATTACTTTAAAACAATTTAATTTTTTGATGTTACTGTTCAAAAAACCAAATTACAGAAAAATTTGTTGGAAAACCTCAGGTCCTGAGCATTCTGGATAATAGGTTCCATGCCTGTATATATGCAGCAGATAATGTCATGAAATGTTATAGGGCACATTGCTGTGTCTGTCATGAAACGCTTTGGGACACATGCTGTACCTATTATAAAATGGTTTTGGGCCTCAAACTATGCCAATCATGAAATGCAGGGGGTGCATACTTCATGAAATGCTGAGGAAATAACTAGTACAAGGGGTGCAAAAGAAGGGATTGTTAGAAGGAGCAATAGCTGTAAGAGCCAAACAGTGGGAATAGGAGCTTAAAGAAAAGCACAAAAGGGCATTAGAGAAGGGTCTGATACTGCTAGAGCTACATGGTCCCCCCATGAGAACATAGCTATGTGGTTACAATATGGAAAAAAAAGTTAGAGGGATGGTAGGTGTAGTGCATTCAAAAATAAGCCCAACCCAATAGCATACCCACCAACACACCTGTGTGACCCTTAAAGGAATTGTTCAGTGTAAAAATAAAAACTGGGTAAATAGATAGGCTGTGCAATATAAAAAATGTTTCTAATATAGTTAGTTAGCCAAAAATGTAATGTATAAAGGCTGGAGTGATTTCATGTATAACAAGTCAGTCAGATCACTACTTCCTGCTTTTCAACTCTCTTGGTTTACACTGACTGGTTACCCTGGCTACCAGACAGTAACCAATCAGAGACTTGAGGGGGGGCCACATGGGTCATTTCTGTTGCTTTTGAATCTGAGCTGAATGCTGAGGATCAATTACAAACTCACTGAACAGAAATGTACCATGTGGCCCCCCTTCAAGTCGCTGACTAACTCAGAGTTATAGAGCTGAAAAGCAGGAAGTTGGATTCTTGCTGTTTTATTAGACATCTGTTCACTCCAGCCTTTATAGATTACATTTTTGGCTAACTAACTATATTAGAAACATTTTTTATTTTGCACAGCCTATATATTTACCCACTTTTTATTTTCACTCTGAACTGTTCCTTTAAGGCACAAAATGTTTCATTGTCCTTAATACAGGAGTGCCCATACGTTACTATTACAAGATCTACTTTTAGTTATGTACTAAAATCCATAAAACATTGCTAGCATTCTGTTACATGAAAAATATTACTTTAATATGGATTTGAGAAAATGTATATTGCTATATTTAAATGAAAATTACACCCCCAAACAATGTAGGTTTTATAAAAAGATATTGCATGAAACAGCTCATATGTAAAACCCTGCTTCATGTAAACAAACCATTTTCATAATAAAATACTTTTCTAGTACCGTATATACTCGAGTATAAGCCGATCCGAGTATAAGCCGAGGTACCTAATTTTACCTACGAAAACTGGGAAAACTTATTGACTCTAGTATAAGCCTAGACACAACTACAGCCCTGTCTCCCAGCAGCGCACCTTCCGCCAAAGAGACTCCCCCAGCGATCGACCGGACTTCTTTGCAAAGTTGATGGTGACAGAGAATTGTGCAGAGAGTGCTGTGTGTCATAAAACCATCACTGATCTTTCGTATAACCAACAGATGGCGCTGTGTGATATTGCCATCACTGTTAATCCTTTATTCAACCAACAGATGGCGCTGTGTGATATTGCAGTTACTGTTATTCTTTGATATAACCAACAGATGGTGCTGTGTGATATTGCAGTCACTGTTATTCTTTGATACAACCAACAGATGGTGCTGTGTGATATTGCAGTTACTGTTATTCTTTGATATAACCAACAGATGGCGCTGTGTGATATTGCAGTCACTGTTATTCTTTGATACAACCAACAGATGGCGCTGTGTGATATTGCAGTCACTGTTATTCTTTGATACAACCAACAGATGGCGCTGTGTGATATTGCAGTTACTGTTATTCTTTGATACAACCAACAGATGGCGCTGTGTGATATTGCAGTCACTGTTATTCTTTGATACAACCAACAGATGGCGCTGTGTGATATTGCAGTCACTGTTATTCTTTGATATAACCAACAGAGGGCGCACTGTTATTCTTTCATAAAACCAACAGAGGGCATTGTGGGATATTGCAGTCTCTCCCCAAGTGTACTGTTGGTATAGGAATGATTAAAAGTGTCTGCAATCTCGGCTGCTGCCCGCTGACCCGAGTATAAGCCGAGGTAGACTTTTTCAGCACATTTTGGATGCTGAAAAACTCGGCTTATACTCGGTAGTATGTGCCATTGGGTAATCCTAAATAGAAAATTGCCATTTTAAAAAATAAGGGCCACCATCTGGGATCGTACGATTCACTGTGCACACAAACAAACCAAACAAACGATACTTCTTAGGTCACATGAGCCTGTTATAGTTAGAGTTGTAGTATTTCTGGTCAGGTGATCTCTGAGGCAGCACACAAACCGTCACGAAATGGGGGTTTAAGGCATGAGATCTAAAAGGGCAATATTTACTTAAATATATATTCCAGTTTGATAAGATTCATTAATGTCACTTAATATGATATAAATCTGCTTAAAAAAGTATTCATTTTGGGGGTATAGTTTTCCTTTAACAAACAACTATTTCTTAAGTAACCTTTACATAATAAATATCTGAATGAAATTCATGTCACAGGAGGATGATTTAGACAAAGATGTTTGTTGACAGTGGCTTGAGATCTGATCATCAGCTAAAGGTCTACTGATCCTGATCTACCCTTTGGGCACCCCTGCCTTAATATATTGATAATGGGTTGAGTGCAGAGGACCTCTTATATTTGTCTATGTGAATTTTGTGAAACTTATTGCGTCCCTGCTTAAAAATTAGTGGTGAGCACAACTTCCCCTTGTTTGCTAATATATATATATATATATATATATATATATATATATATATATATATATATATATATATATATATATATATATATATAAAATGTTTTAGTGTAGAAGTTAGACAGCCGAAACGTCAGTCTGTAACTTCTACAATAAAACATTTTTTCCTTTTAAAAAAAAGTCCTGAGAGTGCGGAACTTATTGAACTTGGAATGGATATATACGTGGGACGCTGCACCCAGGCACATGAACCTTTTATCGAGAGTGCTGGCATCATCGAGTTTGTATTTTATATATATATTTGGATCATTATTTCAAGTTTCTGTTATAAAATAGTTTTCACAGGCTACCTTATCACTTCATCCACCTAACTCAAATATTAACACTGAGTAGGCAGTGGAAATGGAATATCTGTACAGCTGTACATGTCATAATATTACCCTTGTAAGCAAAGACATTGCAAAGCAAAACTTTTATGATTTGAGCTTTCAGACAAATACAAGAGGTCATCTGCCCTCATGGTGCAGTGGCCAGCTCCATGTTCTAGCTCTCACCCTCTCCAGCTATAGTCAGGTGATCTCAGTGGTAGCCAATGAAAGGACAATTCTGGTTGTGAGTTTTAACCGTGAAAGCAAGCAAGTTGCAGGTAAAACGTAGTCCCTTCATAACAAGAAACACTGAAAGTGTATCAAAGTAATTAAAATATAATGTGCAGTTGCTCTGCACTGTTAAAACTGGTGTGTTTGCATGAGAAAGTTTACTATAGTTTATATAAACAAACTGCTGCTGTTTAGCCATGGGGGCAGCTATTCAAGCTGGAAAAAAGAAAAAAAGTCACAGGTAACAAATCAGATATCAGATAAAACACCAATGTATTGGACCAGGCTTATCTGTTGCTATGTTACCTGTGACTTTTCTCCCTTTTTCCCTATAGTAGTGTGAAGCAAACCCATAGCTTTTACCAGTGCATGCTTATTATATGTTAATTACTTTAAAATGCTTTTTTTGTGTTACTGTTCCTATAATGAATCAGATGAAAGTTGTGTGTAGGACTGGCCAGATCAGGGATGACTGATGTAGTTGGCCATCTTAAATATATTGCAATATATGGATAAATAATCCCTGTTTTGTTTAAAGGGGAGGACATTTTTTAATAACTTAACCCTTTAATAGCTTAACCCAAGAACGTGCCTCGTACGTTCTCCTGCAGCTGAGCCCCTCTCTCTGCATCGGCGGCTTTTGCCGCCTCTGCAGAGAGTCAGGAGGGTTGACAGCCCCCTGGGCAACAAGGCTGGGGGCCTGTCAAGTCGGATCTGCGACGTGATTGTCGTAGATCCGACTTCAAAGTAGCAAATGGCGCTGCTGCCGCATACTCACCTCTTCCTTCCTGCACAGCCACCCACACATTTCCTGCTGCTCAGTAGCTCTGCAGACACGCTGTCCAGGCTGCCTCCATCGGTTCCAGCGATCCTCCTGCTACAAAAATGGTAAGTGCATGTTTTTTTACACACTTACCTGCACTTACACATACTTACAGTACATTTATACTTTTACACACACATTTTAGTAAAGATTGGTATTTTTTATTTTAGCACACTTGGTCCCTTTTGTACACTTATTTACATGTATTTGCACACTCAGACAACTTTTAGAAGTGGACAAATATGTATACACAAACTTAGAAACAGTTTTTTTTTTTTTTAATTTTTTTTTACTTATACCATTTGTTTTGCCTAAAAACACGCTATTTTGACAGCGTGACTATTGTATAATCGATTTCGGCCACTAATTACGCTATCGGATAAATTATTTTGTTATTTCATTGATTTATGCTATTTTTGTGGTTTTATTGCAATTTTATCCCTGCATTATTGTTCCTTATGTATCTTTAGTATAGTTTTGTTGTTTGGTGCTTTGGTATAGAAAGATTTATTTTACTTAGTTTGATTCGCCAGAATATATGTTTTCCAAAAATATATAGTTTACTGGGGGTCTTTTTACAGTTTGGGGGTCTTACGGCACATAACGCACAGTTGTGGCACTCTTTTCTGCAGCTTAATTGGCTAGCGTGAAAATTCATATGCATGTTTTTCATTTGGGGTCCGTACACGCCACATACTTTGGTAAATCTATGCATATTGGGCATCAAACTATTCAGTAGACCTCTGACGTCCATATTTAGGGTGATTTTTCTTTGTACGTAAAACGTGTGCGATAAATGCGGCAAACTGCAACAATTTTAGGCGATTTTCAGAAATGTTGTAAAAACCTCTACGTTTAGGAAAGCTTTGCAGTTTGGTGTAGAAAGATGTCTTTATCAGGATCAGGATATGTACTTTCCAAAAATATATGGTTTTAGTTACATAGTTACATAGTTAAATTGGGTTGAAAAAAGACAAAGTCCATCAAGTTCAACCCCTCCAAATGAAAACCCAGCATCCATACACACACCCCTCCCTACTTTTAATTAAAATTCTATATACCCATACCTATATTAACTATAGAGTTTAGTATCACAATAGCCTTTAATATTATGTCTGTCCAAAAAATCATCCAAGCCATTCTTAAAGGCATTAACTGAATCAGCCATCACAACATCACCCGGCAGTGCATTCCACAACCTCACTGTCCTGACTGTGAAGAACCCTCTACGTTGCTTCAAATGAAAGTTCTTTTCTTCTAGTCTAAAGGGGTGGCCTCTGGTACGGTGATCCACTTTATGGGTAAAAAGGTCCCCTGCCATTTGTCTATAATGTCCTCTAATGTACTTGTAAAGTGTAATCATGTCCCCTCGCAAGCGCCTTTTTTCCAGAGAAAACAACCCCAACCTTGACAGTCTACCCTCATAATTTAAGTCTTCCGTCCCTCTAACCAATTTAGTTGCACGTCTCTGCACTCTCTCCAGCTCATTTATATCCCTCTTAAGGACTGGAGTCCAAAACTGAACTGCATACTCCAGATGAGGCCTTACCAGGGACCTATAAAGAGGCATAATTATGTTTTCATCCCTTGAGTTAATGCCCTTTTTTATGCAAGACAGAACTTTATTTGCTTTAGTAGCCACAGAATGACACTGCCCAGAATTAGACAACGTGTTATCTACAAAGACCCCTAGATCCTTTTCATTTAAGGAAACTCCCAACACATTGCCATTTAGTGTATAACTTGCATTTATATTATTTTTGCCAAAGTGCATAACCTTGCATTTATCAACATTGAACCTCATTTTCCAGTTTGCTGCCCAGTTTTCCAGTTTAGACAGATCACTTTGCAAAGTGGCAGCATCCTGCATGGAACCTATAGTTCTGCACAATTTAGTATCATCTGCAAAAATAGAAACAGTACTTTCAATGCCCACCTCCAGGTCATTAATAAACAAGTTGAAAAGCAAGGGACCTAGTACAGAGCCCTGCGGTACTCCACTAACAACACTGGTCCAATTAGAAAATGTTCCATTTACCACCACTCTTTGTAGTCTATCTTTTAGCCAGTTCGCTATCCAGGTACAAATACTATGTTCCAGGCCAACATTCCTTAATTTAACCAGTAACCTTTTGTGTGGCACTGTATCAAATGCTTTAGCAAAGTCTAAGTAAATCACATCCACTGCCATCCCAGAATCGAGGTCTCTACTTACATTCTCGTAAAAAGAAATTAAGTTAGTCTGGCAAGATCTATTACGCATAAAACCATGCTGGCACAAACTCATAGTATTATGATTTGCTATGAAGTCCAGTATCTTATCCTTTATTAACCCTTCGAAAAGCTTTCCTAATACTGACGTCAGACTAACTGGCCTATAGTTTTGAGGCTGAGAACGGGATCCTTTTTTGAATAGAGGCACCACATTAGCAATTCGCCAGTCTCTTGGCACAATTCCAGATCTCAATGAATCCTGAAAAATTAAGTAAAGAGGTTTGGCAATCACAGAGCTAAGCTCGCTAATTACCCTGGGATGAATACCATCTGGCCCTGGACCTTTGTTAATCTTAACCTGTTCAAGTCTCTTTTGAATTTCTTCTTGTGTGAACCATGCATCATTAGTTGTATTACTAGAATTGGGAGTGTTAAGAAGGAAACCTTCACTTACTGGTTCTTCATTTGTGTAAACAGATGAAAAATACTGGGGGGGTCTTGAGGCACATAATATGATGTCAAGGGTCTATGTTCACAGAAGGCGAATCGGCAGCGGAGAAAAATCATATGCACTATTTTCATTTGGGGTCCTCACATGCAAGTGGCCTTGGTATATCAATGCATATTGGGCATCAAACTGTTCAGTAGACCCTTGGCATCAGTATTTATGGTAATTGTATGTAAGAAATTGAGTGAGATAAATGCAGCCAATTGCAATATTTTTAGGCAATTTTCAGAAATGTAAAAACTTTTATCGCCAAATTTAGGAAAGGCTTGCGACTTGGTACTTTGGAGTAGAAAGACATGCATACCCAATTTGGATTCGCGGGAATGTGTACTTAACGAAAATATATGGCTTTCTGGGGTGAATGTACTTTTTTCTACCTTTGCCGTCCCCCCAAATCTATGTAAATGTGTTGATTTTGCAGTACCTGAAATGACAACCATATGGGGGTCTTCCTTTTGGGGCCCCTATATGCCACATGCTTGGGTACACCTATACATATTGGGCATCAAACTGTTCAGAGGACCCCAGGCTTTCATATTTGAGGTGTTTTATCTTGATACACAATATTATGTGGGACATTTTGAGGTTTTGAAGTGATTTTGGAGAATGTCCCTAAAATTGCCAAACTTAGGAAAATTTTGCAGCTTGATGCTTTGGAGTAGAAAGATATGCATACCCAATTTGGATTCGAAGGAATGTGTACTTTCGGAAAATAAATTGTTTTCTGGGGTGAACGTGTTTTTTTTTTTGTTTTTTTTTTTTTACCTTTGCCGCCCCCCAAAACGATGTTGATGTTGCAGCACCTGAAATGAAAGATGGGGTCTTCATTTTGGGGCCCCTATATGCCATGTGCTTAGGTACACCTATACATATTGGGCATCAAACTGTTCAGAGGACCCCAGGCTTTCATATTTGGGGTGATTTATCTTGATACTTAATAGTATGTGGAATATACAATGTGGCAGGGTGGAAGCTTTGAGGTTGTTTTTGGATATGTCACCAAAATTGCCAAATTTAGGAACGTTTTGCAGCTTGGTGCTTTGGAGTATCAAGACATGCATACCCAATTTGGATTTGGGGGAATGTGTACTTTCCGAAAATATATGGTTTTCTGAGGTGAACGTACTTTTTTCTACCTTTGCCCCCCCCCCCCAAACTATGTAAATGTGTTGATTTTGCAGTATCTGGAATTACAGAACTGATAGCTCAAATGAGATGTCTACATTTTAGGGCCCCTATATACCACATGCTTCGATAAACCTATACATATTGGGCATCAAACTATTCAGTGGACCCCAGGCTTTCATATTTGGGGTGTCTTACATCGATACCTAATGATGTGTGGGAGATATGATGCTTTAGACTGGAAGCTTTGAGGTCATTTTTCAAAAAATTCACCAATTTCTATAAAACATTATAAATTTAGGAAACAATTGCAACTTTGTAGTTTGGAGTACAAATATATATTTACCCATTTTTGATTTGCCAGAATCTGTTCTTTATAATAATATTCTAGGGTAAACCTACTGTTAGTGGAATGTTTGGCCTTGAAATCAGAAGTATGCCGTTTGGGGAGCAGTGCTTTGGAAATTTGGTAGTGTACTGCTTGTAGATTTTGAGCAATACAATTGAGAAATCTCCATAAAACTATATATATATTTAGTATTGCAGCGTTCAGAAGACATAGACCTTTCCAAATCGGCTGTGTTCTCGTACATAAAATAAATGATTTTTCTGATATATCTGATTGTTCTTTGTGAAACATGATTTTTTTCATTTTATTAGGCACTTAGAAACCTATTTTTTTACAGAAGTAGAATTACACCAAAATTCTTGCATATTTTGAAAGTTCAGGTTGTCCTGAAAAAAACAATATTTTGTTTTTCCTGTGTAAACTAAAAGACCCCCCAAGGAAAGGCCCTTAAAGTGAAAGGGTGCAAAATATCTAAAAACTGCACCGTCGCTTTGTTCGTAACTGTATTAAACTTTTCACCCGGCAGCCATTTTCATTGCCCAGCATCATTGCTTCCTAAATGCGCATGTCCCGTCTGCCTGGCCTCTCTCTCTCTGCAGTAACTATTCCCAAAGCAAGCTTCAGTTGTACTGAAGCAGAGAAAGTTCGCATGCTCCCCACTCCAAACGCCAAGGACAATTCTGAAAGAAGGGGGAGAGGGAGCGAGCCAGCTACTGATATGCAGACAGATAAAGGGAACGGAGCAGCTGCTCTGTTAACTTCTTAGTGACCCCAGTTGCAGGTATTTAAAAGACACAGTGAGACTTTTTACTGATAAGATTTTTGGCAGGAGGGTTGACATCCTTTAAGGCACAGAATGTCTCAATGTCCTTAAAGGGATACTGTCATGGGAAAACATGTTTTGGTTTTTTTCAAAATCCATCAGTTAATAGTGCTGCTCCAGCAGAATTCTGCACTGAAATCCATTTTTCAAAACAGCAAACAGATTTTGTTATATTCAGTTTTGAAATCTGACATGGGGCTAGACCTATTGTCAATTTCCTCAGTCATCTCTGATGAAGTGCCAGAGAGAGGCATGAAACGCGTCAGTTGACCAAACATGTCATAGAGTAGGAAATACATCTGCTAGCTGATGCCTGTTTGTTACTTGTAATGGTATCAAAATAGTCTTTTTTTTTTTTTATCTTAACTTCCACTTGCAGAATATTTTCTCATCCACTAAACCCTAAGAATGTGCAATAGCAGGGGACCTTTTTACCCATAAAGTGGATCACCGTACCAGAGGCCACCCCTTTAGACTAGAAGAAAAGAACCTTTCATGTGAAGCAACGTAGGGGGTTCTTCACAGTCAGGACAGTGAGGTTGTGGAATACACTGCCGGGTGATGTTGTGATGGCTGATTCAGTTAATGCCTTTAAAAATGGCTTGTCTGATTTTTTGGACAGACATAATATCAAAGGCTATTGTGATACTAAGCTCTATAGTTAGTATAGGTATGGGTATATAGAATTTAATTAAAAGTAGGGAGGTGTGTGTGTGTATGGATGCTGGGTTTTCATTTGGAGGGGTTGAACTTGATGGACTTTGTCTTTTTTAAACCCAATTTAACTATGTAACTAACGAACTATGTAATGTGGAGTATGCACTATGGAAGATTGACTTTTTGCATGTGGATATGTGTGTTTTATTTTTTCACTGAACACAATAACAGTCTCTTACATAAATATCCAAGGGGGAACAAGAGTCCCTATACTAATGAGGGAATGTCAGAAATTGATGTTCTGGGCAGAAGAGAATTTGAAATTGATCAAAGCAATTTACGTCAGGGGGTCAGAGAATTGTCTTGCAGATCATCTGAGCAGGAAGATAATAGACCAAAAACAGTGGGAACTCAATCAACAAGTATTTATGGATATTGTCGAGATGTGGGGAATGCCTCAGATAGATCTGATGGCGACCAGGCACAACAGGAAGGTTGGCAAATGTTGTTCCTTGTCAAGAACGGACAACCAAACTTCCTGGATGCAATGCCTTTTCCATGGAAATTCAGGATAGCCTACATTTCCACCTTCTGGCCATGATACAGAAGGTAGTGAAGAAGACCAGGCACCAACAAGCCTCAATCATTTTGATAGCACCTTTTTGGCCAAGGAGAGTTTTGTTCACAGACCTGATGATCCTATCCAAGGGGGAGTATTGGGTACTGCCGCAGAGGAGAGATCTGTTAATCCAAGGGCAGATGTGTTATCCAAATCTAGCCAGATGGAAACTGGCAGCGTGGAATTTGACAAGGACCTTCTAGCTAATCAAGGACTATCTCAGGAATTTGTACAGACACTTTTACATTCTCGTAAGCAGTCCACTATATACAACAAAGTTTGGAGGATCTTTTGTTCATGGTTCATGTGCCCAGAGTGATTTTCAGTCAAAGACTTGTCCTGTGGCAGGGATTTTACAATTTCTGCAAGACTGGTTTGATAAAGGGTTAAAGCCGTCTACTCTAAAAGTTAATTTAGCGGCTATTTCAGCTGTTTCTTCTAGAGATTTAACCTCTGAGCCTTAAAGGAATGATGAGGTTGAGACCATCAGTGAAAACTCCTGTTGCTGCATGGGATCTTAATTTGGTCCATCCTTTCTGGTGCCTTTCAGTGTAGAGGAAGAAGAGCTTAATAAGCTAGACATAAGAAGATTTCTGGCAAAAAATCTACTATTTTAGCCTGGGTGAAAAATACAATTTCATTGGCCTATACTTCTTTAGGGAAAGATCTTCCTGATTAACTTACAGCACATTCTATGCAAGCAATTTCAACCTCCTGGGCAGAAAGATCAGCCCTGGGCTTCGAAGAAATTTGCAAAGCAGCCACGTGAAGCAGTATTTCTACTTTTACCAGGGTCTATCGCCTTGACTTAGCAGTCTTAAATTATGCAGCCTCTGGCAGCTGGCTTCTGGAGGCAGTTCTTCAAGACCCTTAATCCTACCCTGTTTATTCTAGCTTGCTAGATCCCATTGGTTACTGTGCTGCCTGTAGGACCAAGGAAAAGTAAAAATTTATACTTGCCAAAATTTTCTTTTTCTTTAGTCCGGAAGGCAGCACACAATTTCCCTCCCTAAATAAATGTGTTTGCATGCTCTGGTGTACTGGCTTGTTTCTTGTTTTGCTTATAAATAACACTGGGGAATCAGGGACAGAGGTGATGTAATTATAAGCTTGGTAAATGATTATTCATGATTGTGTTTTTTTCCTGTGCTACAGGGGTGGTGAGGGACTTAACCCATTTGCTACTGTATTGCCATCCGGACTAAAGAAAAAGAAAATTTCAGTAAGTATAATTTTTTCCTTTCATTTTCACAGTCTTCTTTTTTAAATAATTTTTCTTCACCCCCCCCCTTCCCATTTATTCTTTTCTTGTAGACCGCTTTACTTTTTTAATTAATCTCTGAGTTTCTTTGTGAGCTCACAATTGTATTTGTTTATTTGCATGTTTTCCTTTTTTACTTTCTGCAATTCATTATTGATATGTTCTTATTATGAACAGGATTTTGAACAATGTCCAAATCACGCAAAGAAAGCAAAAGTCTAGAAGAATATTCCATCGTATCCAGCACTAGCAGACCCAAGAAAAAGAAATGGGGTCTGGTTGCTACTGGAGTTATAGGTGGGACACTAGTGGCCCTGTATGCAGTAGCAACTCCGTTTGTGGCACCAGCACTGAGAAAACTTTGTCTTCCTTATGTACCTGCAACAACTACTCAGGTTAAAAATGTGTTAAAAATGCTTCGGTCTAGAACGGGAATTGTGGTCGATATTGGAAGTGGTGATGGACGAATTGTAAGTTTCTATAGCATTTTTTAGCACCCCTTTAAAGGAGAACGAAAGCCAAAACGTACTTAGGGTTCCATTGTGTAGCCCTTATATATGCCTTCTGAATCGCTACCTTTTTATTTTAAAATCATGCATAGTTTATGGAGAAAATCCAATCGTTTAGATGCAGCACTATAAACAGATTGCAGCCGCCATTTTGGTTAGTGTATACTTCCGTCATTTACAGACTTCATTAGTGCGCATGTGCTAATAGCATAATAACAGGAACACATTACGTACACAGATCTGCAGCTCTTCTCATCGCTCCTGCTCCCTCCCCCCTGCTAGCCCGCAGCCTTGAGCTTCGTCATGGAAAAGAGAAACATTGAATCCGATTGGCTGGTGGGCGGGTCAAGCAGGAGAAAATGCAAATAGCCCTGAGGAGCGTGAGGGACATGAAGGAAGGGCTATTATAATTAGAATGCTTAGAAGCTTCAGATAGTATGTAATGCAATCCATCTGTGCCAGAGGCAGCAGGGAGGAAACAGCAGAGGATCTTAGTGACGTCACCTGACCTACAGACTCGGCTTCTGGAGGCAGTACATTTGCATGTGAAAGAGAAGAGTCAGCCTCGATTTTCTTGGTGCAGTAAGTGATAAACAGAGTTAGCCTTTCATTTAAGACAGCATGTTTATTACCCTTTCGTTCTCCTTTAAATCAAGTAAGAAAACAAAATGTGAAATAATGTTTCTATTGTTATAGTATTTAACACAGGACATATGCACAATATGCTGTTGTTATAATCCATAACCAACCATACCCCTAACTCCTCCATTAGATTATTGGAGGCATTCCTTACAAGCTAATTCATTTATATTTTTCTTTCAAACAGTTAAGAACTTAAAGTTTTATTGGATTCTGACTGTTGATTATTGTCAAGACATACAGTAAGGTGGTCATATAGAGGCAAAATGTTATCAGTACTTATTCAGCGTGTGGTCCTCATTAGACATTGAAGCAAATCATGTCAACTGCATCAATAATATAATAATATAAAAAAAATTCAGTCAATGGTTATCTGTGGAAGGTAGTTTGTGTATGCAGAACGACTGTCTCAGCTTACCATATAAAGTAATTGGTCAATGAGCAGTATTAGTTTGCAAGCAATGTGTGGAGAACCTTACCATTTGATAAATATGGTTCCCATAGGAATGAATAGAATATGGGTGATTTTTTTTATTAAATAAGCTCTAAATTCACATTTTGATACATTTGCCACTAAATGTGTTATGGGAGTTGTGTGTGATACAAACAGTAGCATAGGCTTTATCCATATTATGTTATAATTTATAATAAAGACTCACTCAAAATATCTTCTGTAAATAGCAAATGATTCTTGGGTATACATTACTTAGATATCAATGGAGGAACTCCTTTGCACTTACCCAGCAAGCAAAAGGGCACACCAATAACTGATGTACAGATACTTTTTTTATACTGTTACTTCAGCAATGCTGCTGCACTACCTAATTCTTTTTTTTTTACACTCTAATAAAGAGACTTCGGCAATAACCAGTTGCTAACCTAGATGTATTCCGATTTCTCCCCAGTGTTTACATAACGGCTACTTTTTCTTAAAAATGCCATATATGACTTAACCTTTTAAATGCCACAGAACATAGAATCTACGTTCTGTGACAAAGGTTCTTGAAATGCCACAGAATGTAGATTCTACGTTCTGCAGCATTTCGCAATGGGGAAGCAAGGGGCAGCTTGTCTGTAAAAACCGTTTTTATGGTGTTTATATTTGGGATGCTTTAAGCTGGTAGACTACGAAATGTGTGATGTATATAATGGGGTAAAATGCAAGCTTTGTGACTTAATTTCAGAAATTTCATAAAAAAACTTTGTTTAGTACAACTTTGCAGTTTGGAAATTTGCAGTATAAAGATATATTTACCCGTTTTAGATTCACCGGAATGTGTATTTTCGGAAAATATATAGTTAGGGGTTCTCATGGCACATAATACACATATTGTAGCAGCCATACGTGAAAATTCATATGCTCTATTTTGATTTGGGGGTCTCTGTATGCCACATAGTTTGGTAAATCTATGCATACTGGGCATCAAACTGTTTAGTAGACCCTATAAACAAGAGAAAGCAGTAAAACCCCACACTACCTTACTAACATTAATTGAGATCTAATTATATAAGTGCTTAGTGCTATTATAAACATATGCTTAGTTCTCAATCAATTTAGCACCAACATACAATTAATGGTATTTCAATCGATTGTGTTAATACAAATAATTATGATTAAAGTGCTTAAGTGCTATAAATTAGGTGCTGTGACCTTCAACAAAATGTACCTACAGACAATTGATGAATAATCTAAAAGTTCATGGTTCTTATATGAATTAAATAAGGTGCTAGTGCTGTAGTTATAATTTAGCACCTTATTTAATTCATGTGGGGTATATAATGGGGTAAAAAGCAAGCTTTGTAACGATTTTCAGAAATTTCATAAAAAGCGTTATGTTTAGCATAGCTTTGCAGTGGAAAGACATATTTACCCATTTTAGATTTATCGAAATGTGTGCTTTTTTTTGGAAAATATATGGTTTTCTAGGGTCTCCATACTGTTAGGGGTCTCATGGCACATAGTACACATACCGGGTCTTTATATTGTAGTAGCCATACGTGAGAATTCATATGCACTATTTGGATTTGGGGGTCTCTGTATGCCACATAGTTTGGTAAATCTATGCATATTGGGCATCAAACTGTTTTTTTAGGACCCGGCATTCATATTTAGGATGATTTATACTGGAAATGATATATGGACAATCCGGTGCTGGAAAGTTGAAGCTTAGACTTTTTTGATTTTCATGTATTTTGCCAAAACCACCAATTTTGGGAAAGCCTTGCAAATAGTTTGGAGCAGAAAGGCATGGGTACCCATTTTAGATTCGGTTTAATGTGGACTTTCCAAGTAAACCTATATTTCTTTGTTTTTACACAACAAAAAATGCACTCAATGCATTGATTTTTCATTAGCTGAAGTGACCCACAGCACTTATTGTATGCGCTAACTTCATTTTGGGGCCTCTAAATGCCAGATACTTTGCTAAACCTATGCAAAATGGGCGTCAACCTGTTTGTAGTAGCCCTGGCAATCATATTTAGGGTGCTTTTTCTTGGTACATAATGATACATGGGCGATATGATGCTGGAAATTTCAAGCTTTGGGGCAATTTTCTGATATTTCACCAATACCACCAATTTTGAAAAATCCTTGCTACTCAGTAGTTTGGAACAGAAAGGCATGTGTACCAAATTTAGATTTGGTAGAATGTGTACTTTCCAAAAAATATATAGTTTTGGGGGGTAAACATATATTTCTGTGTATTTACCACACAAAAAATGCAGTCAATGCGTTGATTTTTCATTAGCTGACGTGACCCACAGGACTTTTTGTATGCTCTAACTTGATTTTGGGGCCTCTAAAATCCAGATTTTTTGTAAACCTATGTACAATGGGCATCAAACTGTTCAGTGGACCACTGGCAATAATATTCAGGGTTTTTCTTGGTACCTAATACAGTGTGGGAGCACTGTATGTGGAGCAGCAAAATAAAACCTTTTAAGTGATTTTTCAGAATTTTAATAAATTTATAAAAATGTATTGTAAATACATTTACATTATAAAAACCTTCATGTTCAGACAATCTTTGATCTTTGGTAGTTCGGAGTAGAGAGACATAGTTATCCATATTGGAATCAGCAAAATGTGTACTTTTCAAAAATATAAGGTTTATATGGGAGTTTTTGCTGTAAAGAAGTCCTAAATCTCTCTAAAACTATACATATCTGGTATTGGCATGTTCGAGAGAAATGAGGCTTTCCAAAACAATTGGATTTTCATGCGTAAAATGTAATATTTTTGTGGTATTCATATATTATGAAAAATAGGAAAAAAACAATGTATAGTTTTCCTAAATAAACTAAAGATTTTCCCTCAGAAAATGCCCCTAAAATGATGACCCACAAAATGTTTCAAACGTCTGGCATTTTGTGTAACTGAAATGTCAAATTCTGTTGGTACTTAAAGGGTTAATGTATCTTTACTTCTTTCTACTTTAATTTTTTCTGTAAATGTGCTAAAACCTTAATAACCTGTAAGTTACACAATTTAAAAAAAAGAAAAAATTCCCCATAATCGATGCTTTAATAGAAATTTCAGGATACCCTTGCCAGCACTGACCTCCACCAATACCTTTTGGGCCCTAAGAACTTTTTGCAGTGGGGCTGACAAAAAATCTAAAAACTAGAGAGGGAGACCTGGTAAGGTTTATTTTTTTTTTTGTAACTTAAATTTTTTTTTTTTTTTTTTTTTTTTTTTTTTAGAAACCATGCACAGCAATATTTTTCTTAAAGGAAAACTATACCCCCCAAATAATGTATGTCTCTATAAAAATATAATGTATAAAACGGCTCATATGTAAAACCCTGCTTCATGAAAATAAACCATTTTACTACTTTTTAGTAGTATGTACCATTGGGTAATCAGAAATAGACAATTGCCATTTTAAAAAATAAGGGCTACCCCCTGGGATCGTATGATTCACCGTGCACACAAACAAACCAAATAAACCATACATGTTAGGTTACATGAGCCAATTAACAAACAGACCACATACCTCCCAACATTTTGGAAATAAAAAGAGGGATAAAAAAAAGTTGGCGCGTGGAGCGCAGTAAATTGTTTTTTACTATGTCCCCTTTTTTTGGTCACACCCCCTAATTACCATGTTAATTTTACAAAATTTGGCAGGTTATTTTAGTTTGAACATATTTTTTTTTTCATTTATTACAGTTTTGCTAATGAAGGTGAATTGCCCTTTAGGCTAGGGCCACACGGGAAGATTCACGGGAAATTGGTTGCCTGGCGACTAATCGCTGCGTCTTTGAGGCGACTAATCTCCCTGAATGGCTTGCTGGTATCTCGCACCCGCTAGCGCTAAAGTCGTCTGCGCCTATTCACACGCGGCGAGTGTGAATAGGCGCAGGCGACTTTAGTGCTAGCGGGTGCGAGATACCAGCAAGCCATTCAGGGAGATTAGTCGCCTCAAAGAAGCAGCGATTAGTCGCCAGGCGACCAATCTCCCTGAAATCTTCCCGTGTGGCCTAGCCCTTAAGCTGTGAGTCAAACTTTTCCCAAGGGACCTGCTTTCTTATATTGTTACAATTACATTTTTGCTTCTCAGAATTGTTACAAATGTATCATATATGCTGCTGTGGCTGTTCTGGGCTAGCTGCCAAAAGCCAATTACGTTAGAAACTTTGTTTTTTTCTGGCTGTTCAGTGCAGAGAAAAAGGAACTTTCCAGTACAAACGAGGGACTGTGGGTTGAGCCGTATGAGGTATGAGACAGAGTTCTGTCTTTTGCTTCCACACGTGTTCCGGTTACAATTATAGTTGTAATATTTCTGGTCAGGTGATCTCTGCGGCAGCACAGAGATCACAAAATGGTGGTTCAAGGCAAGAGATCTAAAAGGCCACTATTTACATAAATATATATGGCAGTTTTGTAAGATTCTTTATACCTTTAACTTCCAAGAACATAGGTACTACGTTCTTGCAGGGAAAAGCCCCAACTGCCAAGCATGTAGTACCTAAGTTCTTGGCTGTAAAGGGCTCCTCTCTGCATTAGCAGCAATCAACAGAGGACTCCGGTGCTCTCCCAACCCCCTAGGCAATGAGCAGGGCGAATGGAGGGGAGGTCACGTAGGTCCTGCGACGCGATCGTTGCAGGACCCGCCTTCAATTATGCAGACACGTGTCTGCTCCTCTGCTGCGTCTCCTCTCTGCCTGTTCCAGTCAGCCTGCTACTTCCTGCTGCATGGACTCTGCTTGAGGACCCCCCATGGCTTCCAAGGACCCTCCTGGACTTCAGAATGGTAAGTGGCCTTTATGTTACACTTATGCACACATTTACACATTCATGTACTCAATACACATTTTACTAAGTTAGCTTTATTCTTTTTCTTTTCAGGCTTTTTGCAGTTTTGCACATATATATTTATATAAACACTCACATACTCCTATACACACATTCACATACTTTTTTAGAAGTATACACACACATGCATACACAAACACACATTTTTTTTCTTACTTTTTTTTAGATTTTCATTTTATCATTTTGCTTCTTGTTTTTTCCCCTAAAAACTGTAGATTTCACACCGTGACTATTGGATCAAGCAGTTTGACCACTAACCACGCTATTATACTGTATCATTTATTTTGTTATTTCATTGATTTTCCTGATTTTATTTTATTGTTGTGATTTTATTGCAGTTTTATGCTTGCGGTTGTAGCTTTGCAGTATGATAGTTTGGTGTAGAAATTTTTTTATTTGCAATTTTGTATTCATCAGAATGTGTACTTTACAAAAATATATGGTTTGGGGGGTCTTTGTGCTGTTAGAAGGGTCTTGAGGTACATAATTCACAATTACAGGTCTTTCTTCACAGAAGGCAAAAAGACAGCGGAGAAAATTCAAATGCACTATTTTTATTTGGGGTCTGCACATGCCAGCTGCTTTTGTATAACTGCATATTGGGCATCAAACTGTTCAGTAGACCATTGCCATAAATATTTAGGGTGTTTTACAATTGTATATAAGAAATTGGGTGAGATAAATGTGGGCAATTGCAATATTTTTAGGTGATTTTCAGAAATGTCATAAAAACCTTTGCTTTAGCGTAGCTTTGCAGTATGTTAGTTTGTAGTAGAATGACATAATTACCTATTTTGGATTCGTCAGAATGTGTACTTTCCAAAGATATATGGTTTTCAGGGGTCACCATCATTTTTTTTTATAAATATGTGTAAATGTAAGCCATCAAAAAAGTGTGCATAAGGTAGATTCTGGGGTTTTTTATGTGCCATGTACATTGGTCATCAAACTGTTCAGAGGACCACAGGCTTTCATGTTTGGGGTGATTTGTCTTGATACCTAATAGTGTGTGGGAAATAAGATGCTGCAGGCTGGACGTTTCGAGGTGATTTTTGGAAATAACACAAAAAACGCCACAATTTAGGAAAGGTTTGTGGCTTGGTGCTTTGGAGTGGAAAGACATGCATACCCAATTTGGATTCGGTGAAATGTGTACTTCTCGAAAATATATGGTTTTCTGGCGTGAACATATTTTTTCTACCTGTAGATGTAAATGTGTTGACTTTTCAGTACCTGAAATGAAAGACCAAATGGGGGTTTTTTGTTTGGGGCCCCTTTGCCCACCCCAAAATGATGTAAATGTGTTGATTTTGCAGTACCTGAAATGAGACCAAATGAGGGGTCTTCGTTTGGGGCCCCTATATGCCATGTGCCTAGGTAAACCTATACATATTGGACATCAAACTGTTAAGCAGACCCCAGGCTTTCATATTTGGGGTGAACATACTTTTTCTATCTTGGCCCCCACAAATGATGAAAATGTGTTGATTTTGCAAGTATCTGGAATTACAGAACTGATAGGGGTGTCTATATTTTGAGGCCCCTATATGCCACATGCTTAGGTAAACCTATACATATTAGGTATCAAACTGTTCAGTGGACTCCTGACATTCAAATTTAAATTCAAATGCTGTAGACTGGAAGAATTTAAGGTAATTTTTAAAAAAATTCACCATTTCTATAAAAAATTATAACTTTAGGAAAGAATAGCAACTTGGTAGTTTGGAGTACATAGATATATTTACCCATTTTTGATTCTCTAGAATCTGTTCTTTCTAATAATGGGTAGTTTTCAAGGGTAAACCTACTGTTAGTGGAATGTTTGGCCTTGAAATCAGAAGTATGCCGTTTTGTGGAGCAGTGCTTTGAAAATTTGGTAGTGTACTGCTTGGAGATTTTGATTTATACAAGTGAGAAATCTCCATAAAACTATATATATTTGGTATTGGCGCGTTCAAGAGACATAGACCTTTCCAAATCAACTGTGTTCTCGTACATAAAATAAATTGTGTTTCTGTTACGTGATTGTACTATGTGAAACGTGATTTTTTTTTTCATTTTATTAGACACTTAGAAGCCTATATTTTTTTAACAGAAGTAGAATTACAAAAAGGAAAAAACAATATATTGTTTTCCCGGTTATATTAAAAGAACCCCCCAGGAAAGGCCCTTAAAGTGAAAGAATATAAAATGTTCAAAAATGGTCTGGCAATAAAAGTACCAAATCCTGGCAGCGAAAGGGTTAATATGCCACTTACTATGATGTTAACTATCTGTTGCTTAAGTATTCATTTTGGGGTATAGTTTTCCTTCAAATATCAATCACAGAAGAGTTTTCTTTTATATTTTTTTTTTTTACATAGACCTTTTATAATGAGTATGCAAATTATATGAGCTAAAAAGGGTAAACAACGCTTAATAAAAGAATAACAGAGAATCAGAGAACAGTCCCTCTGTTTTGCTATCATTTCCTCTTCTTTGTTTTATCTCATGAATACGAGACACAACCTCATCTATAGTTGGGGCTTCTGGTGTTTGACAGTTTGACAGTCTGACTGTTGTGTTTATAAAGTTTAGGAGTTTCTGTTCAGGTGAAGGGATATCTACACGTAAGCCCAAGAGGGCATTACTGAGCAAAATGGGAATTTCCCAGAAAAAGATTATGGTAATCATAGCCTCAAATTGTCCACAAGCCCTCCAGCACATTGCAGAGTAGCTTGGATAAAATTTGCTTTACTGGGGTATAATACCAATTAAGTATAGTCTTGTAGACACACAGGTTACACCCCTTCTAGCATTGTCCCAGATGGCTTCCCATTGTTCTAAATCTAGGGTGGTCGACAGCTCTCTTTCCCACCTTAAAGGAACAGTAACATCAAAAAAAAAAATTCAAAATTCGTTAGTATACATCGAAAAATATACACCAAGACAAAACTTTAAAATTGCAAAGCCTTTATTAAGAAATAACTTGCTGAAACTCCACTTCCTGTCCTCCTCAGAAAAGGCGACTATCCATCCTGCAGGGCTCGATTTCTCCTCCTGGCTATTCACTGACAGCGTGTGAAGGAGCAGCAGTCACAGCAGCCATAGCCACGGGGCACAGCCAGTCAGAGGAGCAAGTCAGTCACAAAGCACTTTCCAAAGCACTGGGGACGTCAGACCCACCACCACCCACATGCCCAGCAGCTCAGCCCCTGCCAGCCCTGCGCCCACACCCCCAGCCCCCCCTGCTGAGAAACTGGCGCTTTCTTTATGGCCGTTTTTCTGAGCTTCCACTTCTCCCATCCCTGGGAGATGGGTAGGGGTTATGGGTATACCATTGTCTTAGCACCCCTCGGGACCCGCTATGGCAGCGGAATGTATTTGGGGAACTTACAGATGAGCACGGAGAACCCGAGTCAGCGCGCTCTGTAGAGTCCCTGCGGCGGGGTTGCGTCTCATATGAGCAGCTGAAAGATCTAAGCGCTGGCTCGGGTTCTCTGCTGCCACAGAGCCGGCAAAATTCTCTGGCCATATTGCTATTTCTGCTTTCCCTGCAGTAATCGCTCGGCTCTCACCTCTGCGTAATAGCGGCAATTTCTCAGCAGAGAGGGGAGAGAGAGGTCGGAGTTTGCCCTGCATATGTCAATTAGGGGAAGCTGGGGGTGCGGGGCTTCCAGGGGCTGAGCTGCTGGGCATTGTCCAGCTAATAAAAGAAGAAGGAAGAGCATGCTGAAGGCAAAAGCCATCCAAGGACTGAGGAGGGAGAGAGAGAGGCACAGAGAGCACCGACTGCTGGACTTCGCACAAGTCCGCATAACTCCATTTTGCAATGTAGCAACTGCCGTCACACCGAGTTTCTGGTTATATCGAAGAAATTGCTGAATTTTCTGGCCATATTTCTTTAGCTGTCGCTGCAGTGATTATTCAGCGTACCGGCAGTTGCTGCATTGCAAGATGGAGTTATGCGGACTTGTGCGAAGTCCAGCAGTCGGTGCCCTTAGTGCCAATATCCTTCCTCAGTCTTTGGATGGCCTTTGCCTTCAGCACGCTCTTCCTTCTTCTTTTATTAGCTGAACAATGCCTAGCAGCTCAGCCCCACACCCCATGCTTCCCATAATTGACATATGCAGGGCAAACCCCGACCTCTCTCTCCCCTCTCTGCTCTGCTGAGAAATTGCTGCTATTATGCAGAGAGGGGAGAGCCGAGTGATTACTGCAGGGAAAGCAGAAATAGCAATATGGCCAGAGAATTTTGCCAGCTCTGTGGCAGCAGCTGGGGGTTTCTCAGCTGGGGGTGCGGGCGCAGGGCTGGCAGGGGCTGAGATGCTGGGCATGTGGGTAGTGGTGGGTCCCCAGTGCTTTGGAAAGTGCTTTGTGACTGACTTGCTCCTCTGACAGGCTGTGCCCCGTGGCTATGGCTGCTGCGACTGCTGCTCCTTCACACGCTGTCAGTGAATAGCCAGGAGGAGAAATCGAGCCCCACAGGATGGATGGACGCCGTGTCGCCTTTTCTGAGGAGGACAGGAAGTGGAGTTTCGGCAAGTTATTTCTTAATAAAGGCTTTGCAATTTTAAAGTTTTATTTGTCTTGGTGTATATTTTTCAATGTATACTAATGAATTTTGATTTTTGATGTTACTGTTCCTTTAGCATGTATGAGTGTTTGGGGAACGGATCCCCCATCTCTGTGTTCAAGATAGAGTATATGGTAGATATGAGGGCTTTCTGAGGTAGACCACTAAGAAAGAGTTTTTTGAAGGGGGTCAGAGAGATTGGGGGGGAGCGTCCTCAAATATGAGCCTTGGATAAAGTGTTCAATTTGAAAGTATTCATAATGCCAGCTTTGGAGTATTTGGTATTTCTCTTGAAGCTCCGTAAATATATCTGGTTTACTATTTAGTAGATTGATAAAATCATAGCCCCAATGTCCCTGGAAAGTTTAAGAGAGGCCTGGAGGGAATTGTATGTTAGCTAGGATTGATTGCAAAATTCAGGAAGGGCCCCTCAAGGCTGACTTTCCACAACAGCGCTCCCAAATGTAAATTTAGTTGACTGTAGGATATCTGGTGGGAGTTTAATTGGTTGGGTTTACAAGAGGATGGAATTTGGATGTATTGGGGCCAGAGTAAATGGTTCAATAAGTGCCCATCGAGTCGTGGGGCATGGGAAGTCCAGGCCAACACCTGGCACAACTGTGCCACTTCATAATATCTGAGGATATTTGGTACTGCTAAACCACCTTGGGATCTGCTCATCATCATTACCGTTTTTGGCACTCCGGGCCCAGCTAAACATAAAAAACATTGATTGGATACTCTGCAGGATGGCCTGTGATGTAAATACCGGTGGAGTGGGGTTTGTGATTGCACCACGGCCTGCTCCCCCTAAGGGCCTGCCGGAGATCACGCCACTGCAAACGTAGTAAGGAAACTATGCGTCTGAAGGGGGGGGCGACGGAGCTGTGCTAGATCAGACTTATTGGGTAGATCGGAGAGTAGTGTGTGGAGGTATTGCTGATCTGGAGTGGTTTTTGCTGGTACGGTGTTCATTGGAGCGATGGTATGACTTGGGTTCTCTGCATCCGCCATATTGGAGCCTTTGGGCCTCTGAGTCTTCAGGAAGTTTCTCAAAAAACTTTTCTATATCCTTGTTGCCCTTCACCCCCAAGGGTTTAGGGGTTGAGGCCGTGGATGAAGTCTTAAGGTTTTTCCCCATTTTGGCCGATTAGATGCAGTTATATTGATTTTTATCAAGAAGTGTACCGGAGCTCTAAAAAATGCGGTTCAGTGTGCCATCAGGACACGCGATTTCTTTACGTCTATCAACTTAACAGATGCATTCCTTCACATACCAATCGCCAGCAGACCAACAATATCTTCCCAGCACTAGGAGGACACTGTCAGTTCCAAGCGCTCCCGTTCTGACTGGCCAAAGCTCCACAAGTGTTGACAAAGGTGATGGCCACCCTGGTAGCATACTTCTGTACCTGGACGACCTCTTAATTCACTCGCCGTCCTATCCCACCACCCTCAGCAACACCAAAAGGTGTAACGAGATCCTAGTGGAGCTGGAAGACCAGCGTCACAAAGCGCTTGTTTATTCCCTCACAGTCAATAGTATTCCTAGGGGTGCAGTTCAATTCAAGCACCCACAGGGTTTGCCTGACATCATGACAAACAAGCCAAAATTCAAGGAGCCGCAAGGCCACTTGTGAGTACATACGGTATAAATCAAAGGCTGCATGCATCTGCTAGGCCTCATGTCCTCCTCTATAGAGGTACTACAGTTTCACATGCGCCCCATACAGCTAGAAATCGCTTCGGAAATGGCTCTTAGTGCACCGCAAACTAGACGCTCAGATCACCTTATCTCAACAGATAAAAATGTCCCTGATGTTGGGGACCCAACACAACAACCTCAAAAGAGGAAAGATTTACATCTTAGAATGGCTGCTAATTACGACCAATGCCAGCCTCAAAGGCTGGAGAGGAGTATTCAACCACAGAACAGTACAAGGCAGATGGTCCCTCAAAGAGACCACAATTCACATCAACATACTCAAACTCAGGCCGATTTATCTAGCCCTATGACACTGGTCTCAACTAATACGAAACCATTCAATAAAGATTCAGTTAGGCACACAAAGTAGATTGGCGTAGGCAGAGGTCAGCTGAATCCTCAGCTGGGCGGAACACAACTCCTGCCGACTTGCAGCAGTGTAAAATCCTAGGCCAATTAAAGTGAGAAACAGACTTTCATTTTGATATATTAGAGGCAGTTATATTGATTTTTATGAAGGAGTCAGCTCCACGAGTGTTCACAAAGGTGATGGCCGCCCTGGTAGCATACATGTGACAGCAAGATCTCTTCATACTTCTCTTCATACAAAACCATTCAATAGTGTTAATGTTATTCCTTCTATTACCTTCTTAGAGTCCCTCACTACATTCTGCTCTGGTACTAACCCTACTGTCCTGTGCTCCCTAGGGACGATATGAGGAAATGGGATGTTTTATACTCCCCGGTAAATCCCTTTCTCAGAGTCCAGTCACGGCAGCACAGGGAGCCCCACCCTTCATTCTTAACTTCCATCTTCCCCACACCCGACTCTAACCCACCTAGAGCCCAACTTCAGGGTTGCTTTTATAGACCAGCCACACCGAGGACGTCACAAAAGGGGCGAGCAGGCACGGGGCCATAAAAGTGGAAGTCGGAAGCTGGCAGTGTAAGGTGGCCACCCACAAATGGGGGTGAGAGGTTGGCCCGAACCTGCCGACCCGCGGGTATCATGCCAGCGCGCACATCACTATTCTGTGGTAGTATTATCATGCTATGATTTACTCTGACAGAACTGTTAAAGTATTTATACTTAGGACATAGTAACATAGTAAGTAAGGTTGAAAAAAGACACGCGTCCATCAAGTTCAACCTTTTTTTATTTTTTTTTATTATATCTGCCTAACTGCGAGTTGATCCAGAGGAAGGCAAAAAAAAACATCTGAAGCCTCACCAATTTGCCTCAGAGGGGGAAAAAATTCCTTTCTGACTCCAAAATGGCAATCGGACTAGTCCCTGGATCAACTTGTACTATGAGCTATCGCCCATAACCCTGTATTCCCATCCAAACCCTTCTTAAAGCTATCTAATGTATCAGCCTGTACAACTGATTTAGGGAGAGAATTCCACATCTTCATAGCTCTCACTGTAAAAAAACCCTTCCGAATATTTAGGCGGAACCTCTTTTCTTCTAATCGTAATGGGTGTCCTCGTGTCAGCTGGAAAGACCTACTGGTAAATAAAGCATTAGAGAGATTATTATATGATCCCCTTATATATTTATGCATAGTTATCACATCACCCTTAAGCGCCTCTTCTCCAGCATGAACATCCCCAATTTGGCCAGTCTTTCCTCATAGCTAAGATTTTCCATACCTTTCACCAGCTTAGTTGCCCTTCTCTGTCCCCTCTCTAATACAATAATGTCCTGTTTGAGTGATGGACATTATTGTATTAGAGAGAGACCAAAACTGTACTGCATATTCTAGATGGGGCCTTACAAGTGCTCTATACAGTGGAAGAATGACCCCCTCCTCCCGTGACTCTATGCCCCTTTTAATACAGCTCAAGACCTTATTTGCTCTTGATGCTGCTGACTGGCATTGCTTGCTACAGCCAAGTTTATCATCTACTAGTTTACAGCCAAGTTTATTGTGATAAAACAAACTTTTAATCGGGAGGGAAAAATGTCAAGTATTATGTTATGGCTTAGTTGCTTCTAACTGCTTCAACAAATGGTATGTGTGTGATAACCTTTGCTCCTTTCCCTATGTGGTTTTTGATGTTGGATAGCCAGACCTGCATTCTTTGGTAAGTGACCCCTACTGTGAGGGCAAACAAACCAGCACCCTCTGTAACTCAATACACATAGATGACCCCAAGAGATGTGTACTGTCTGGATCCTACATTCAGACTAAACTGGGCATGCTCCCCAAATGGCACCCCATTGGCCAAACAGTATTAGCTGTGATTGGCGCCATTATAATTCATGGTCGGATTGGTCCTTATAATGGCACGCCTGGCCTATCATGTGATTGGCCCTTGTGGAAGCTGCCTTTGTGGTTGGCAGAAGGACTCAAACCCTGTTCTGCATTTACGACAGGGGCTGTTCCCTTTCTGGCTTACAAAGGTGGCTGTTAAGAATTCCAATTAGTTAGTCTTTTTATACAAATGGAAGATCACAGAGACTGCCCAGCTGTAAACCATCACAGCTGTACCCACATGTTCCAGTGACCAGCAGTAGCAGTGCCCAACCCTGGCATTATCCTCATGCAGACTCAATGAATGCAGGCTGGCTACCATCTAGACTCTGAGAAAAGCCTGTTTCGTGAAGTTGCCATGCTAAATAAAGGGCTCATTCCCTAAAAGGAGCTTTGTTTGTGAGTCCTACCCTATGCCCACGTCCTCTCACAGCTTTGTGCTGTAACACTTATCATCTACTTTTCCATAATGGATTTGCCTAGTGCAGTCCCATTAAGGGTATAAGTGGCTTGGATATTTTTACATCCCAGGTGCATGACTTTACATTTATCAACATTGAATCTTATATGCCACTTAGCTGCCCAGATTGCCAGTTTGTCAAGATCGTGTTGCAAGGATGCCACATCTTGCATGGAATTAATTGGCGGGATAGTTTTGTGTCATCTGCAAACACTGATATATTACTTACAACACCCTCCCCTAAAGTCATTAATGAACAAGTTAAATAAAAGTGGACCTAATACCGATCCCTGGGGGACCCCACTAAGAACCTTACTCCAAGTAAAGAATGTACCATTAACAACCACCCTCTGTACCCGATCCTGTTTCCTATCCATGTGCAAACGACTTCATTAAGCCCAACAGACCTTAGTTTAGAAAGCAGTCGTTTGTGGGGCACAGTATCAAACGCTTTGGCAAAATCCAAATATATCACATCTACTGCCCCCCCCACTGTCCAGCATCTTACTTACCTCATCATAAAAAGCAATCAAATTTGTCTGACATGACCTATCCTTCATAAAGCCATGCTGATTGCTGCTCATAATGCCATTCACTAGGACAAAATTTTGAATGTCATCCCTTAAAAGTGCTAGCCGAAACGTCAGCTTCTGTTTGTTAAATAAAAACACTTTTATTGGACTAATACGACCTGAGAGTGCTCGCTTTGGTTCTGAATATTCATGATGCTTTTTTGCTGATAGCACCCAGGCAAATAACACAGCGGATTACGAGTTGTGCCGGTTCTTCACAGATTGTGTGATTGTGTGATTGTGTGTGTGTGTGTGTGTGATTTTGAAAAATGTTCCTGCACTGTAGCACTGCTTTTTGATTGATGCACAGTCAAAAATATGTAAAGTTTTGCAGGTAGGACCAGCACACTCTAGATAAGTAAAAAATGTTTATGCACATAACATCTGTGTACAACGTTTTAATTGACCTAGATAAAGGTCTTAGTGGTGTTTGGAGGACCAACTACAATTTAAAGTAAGGGCATATGCTAAGATTTGGGGAGATTTAGTTGCCCGGCGACAAATCGCCTCTTTTTTGGGCGATTAAACACCCCCAAAAAGACTTCCCGCCGGCTAGAATCTAAATCGCTGGCGGGATGGCAATTGGAGTGCTTCGTTTTCTAAACATCGGAAAATGAAGTGCTCTGAGTGCCATCCCGCCGGCGATTTAGATTCTAACCGGCAGGAAGGCTTTTCGGGGAGATTAGTCACCGGAACAAGAGGGGATTTGTCGCCGGGTGACTAAATCTCCCCAAATCTTAGCATGTACCCTTACTGTGCACTCTTTATTGACATGGTCAGAGTGAAGACACTTTGCAGACGTATACACATATATATTCATTTACTTATAAAATTGTTTCCTTTTTCTTTTAAGGTAATAGCTGCAGCAAAAGAAGGTTTCCAAGCTGTTGGCTATGAATTAAATCCATGGCTTGTTTGGTATTCCCGTTTTCGTGCATGGAGAGAAGGTGTACACCATCATACCAGATTTTATGTTTCAGATTTATGGAAGGTATAAAAAGCATGCTTTAGTAAACTTCTCTTCTTACACAATATAATATTCATTTTTAAATTCACATTGTACAGGTATTTGTGATAGAAATTCAGTGACAGTGAAAGAACATTTATAAATAGCCTCACAGTTATTGTGATACTGCACATCTGTAGAATTAAATTTTTAAAAAAATGAAGTCCGATATGGAATGGCCACTCCTCAGCAAAGATAAAAGAAACTCCCATGTAACTAAAACAAATAGAACCTTCTTGAAAGACTGGCAACAGCAACTATAAATATTCTATTGGTTGACCCCACTTCAAGTTCTACATGGTGTATTTACCATGTAGGCACTCATGGGCCTCTGCCTAGGGCTGATACTTCTTCATTCAATTCGCTATTGGAGGGAGGGGGTACCTTGTGGGCCACGGTCGAAAGGAAGTGACAATGTGCATGCGCTGATATGGCACATTGGACCTCAATGGCAGCAGGTCAAAATATATCCGTGGGCATGGGATCCCTTATCCAGAAATCCATCATCCAGAAAGCTCTGAATAATAGGAAGACCAACTACCATAGAGTTCATTTAAAACTAATTTAAAGATATACTGACACCAGAAATTGAACCTTTTTTTATATCTACCATAAAATTGATTTTGCATCCTTCTTATAATTTTGCCATAAAATATTTGCCCAATGCTTTTACATTACCTATCTGACTTCCTGTGAATCTGCCATATTTGTGCAGCAGGAGTCCGTCAGCATTAGAAACTTTAATTGACAGGCTGAGATGGGTTTAAGAACTTCGACTAACAATTACTTACAAAAACAAACCTCTCAGCAAAAACAATCAGCATGACCTATAGGTAACTTTTAATGCAAATTCATATTTTAAAAAGTAATTTTTTAGTGTCAGTATCACTTTAATCTAATTTTTAAAAATGTTCCTTTTCTCCGTTGTAGACAATCCACACACAGTCCGAAAATCATATGAAACTTCGATTTGTACGACAATATCTTTGCGTCTATGGCCACCTTAAGTCTCATTCCTGACATCAGACAATTAACATGTGTATCACATCAAGTAATCTCTGATAGGGCTGGTGAAAAAGTTCTTACATTAATATAATTTAAGAGATGATCAGACACTCAGATTTATATCATTGTCTGTTATCCTGTCATCCAAACACCTACTTCTTGCTGAGATAATGCCCATATACTCTGCTTATTAATATTTAATATACATGTATTGCAAGGGCTGGGATACGTTATATATATATATTAACATAGTAAGTAAGGTTGAAAAAAGACACATGTCCATCGAGTTCAACCTTTTTTTTCTTCTTTTTATTAACTACCTATCTGCCAGTTGATCCAGAGGAAGCCAAAAAAAACCCATCTGAAGCCTCTCCAATTTGCCTTAGAGGGGGAAAAATTCCTTCCTGACTCCAAAATGGACTAGTCCCTGGATCAACTTGGACTATGAGCTATTTCCCCTAACCCTGTATTCCCTCACTTGCTAAAAAGCTATCCAACCCCTTCTTAAAGCTATCTAATGTATCAGCCTGTACAACTGATTCAGGGAGAGAATTCCACATCTTCACAGCTCTCACTGTAAAAAACCCCTTCCGAATATTTAGGCGGAACCTATTTTCTTCTAATCGGAATGGGTGACCTCGTGTCAGCTGGAAAGACCTACTGGTAAATAAAGCATTAGAGAGATTATTATATGATCCCCTTATATATTTATACATAGTCATCATATCAGCCCTTAAGCGCCTCTTCTCCAGCGTGAACATCCCCAATTTGGCCAGTCTTTCCTCATAGCTGTAATGGATTCTAACTCACCTTCCAAAGATGGCGTCCAAGATGGCGACCTCCTGCCTCTCCGCATGGTTCCTGATGGGCGCAGCTCCATGGTGTCATCGTCTTCCTGCTCCCGGATTGGCCGCCGGCGACGGAATGGACGCCGGCGTCAGAATGGGCGCCGGCGTCAGGACGTCAGCGTGGGGACGCTGGCGTCTGCGTTTGACGCAAGCACGTCAGCGTCTGACGCCAGTGCGTCAACTTTGGCGCCAAACTCAGAGACTACTTAAACCTCTCTCCCCTTCCAGTCCCTGCCCAACTATAGGTTCCTGTTCGTCTGTTCCTGGGTGTGATTTATATTGCTCTTGATTCTTGTGTACCGACTCTTGCCTGTTATTACGATTCCTGTTGTCTGCTGCCTGGTCTGATCTAATTGCCTGTACCTTGACGATTCTTTTTGATAAACCCTCTTGTACCTCGAACTTGGTTTGGTCTCCTCTTTGGTCTACACTATTATTGCGCCTTCGGGCCCCCATTACAGTATAGTTGGGCCATGGACCCTTTGGAGGAGACTCATGCTTCGCCTGATCTTGGTGAAACCATTCGAGCCTTGGCTTCCCGAATTGACTCTTATGAAGTACTCCAGTCTCACTTTGGCGCAGTCCTGGAGAAAGTGTCTACCTTGATTCCCGTGGCACCAGTTGCTGTACCTGCAACCCCGCTCCAAGTCTCCGAGACTCGCATCCCCGCACCTCCTCTCTACAGTGGTGATCCTGACGCTTGCAGAGGGTTCATTATCCAATGTGAGATCCAGTTTGACCTTCTGCCAGGTCAGTTTGTCTCGGAGCGAGCCAAAGTGGGTTATGTTATTTCCCGTCTGCAGGGAAAGGCCCTAGAATGGGCATCACCCTTTTGGGAAAAGAAGGATCCTCTGATCGATAATGCCTGTGCTTTTCTCCATGAGTTCCGGACGGTGTTTGATGCTCCTGGACGAGCCATAGCTTCTTCGGCTCGGTTGTTCCAGCTCCAGCAAGGCTCCCGCTCGGTTCCTGAGTATGCCATTGAGTTTCGCACCCTGGTAGCGGAGACGTCGTGGAACAATGACGGTTACCATGCTGCCTTCTACAACGGCCTAGCTATAAGAATAAAGAACGACCTCGTATCCCGGAAAATTCCTTCCCGCTGGGAAGAGTTGGTCGCCTTGGCCGTGAAGGTTGATACTCGCCAGAGGGAGTTCCAGGTCGAGCTAGACCGTGAGTATTCTAAGAAGAACCCTCGTTTCCAGCCTATCCTGGCCCCCCGCTTCCAGAGACCCCTGCTTACTTCTCGCCCTCTCCACCTCCTGCGACTTCTGCTTCTTCCTCTCCTACGTCTGCTGAGGAATCGATGCAGATTGGACGGGCCCGTCTTTCCGAACAGGAGAAGAACCGGAGAAAGGCGGCGGGATTATGTCTCTACTGCGGGGGCAAAGCTCACTCCGTCCTCGAGTGTCCTGTGAAGCCAGGAAAACGCCAATACCTCGGTATGGTTGGGGAAACTTACCTGGGTGGAGTTTGTCCTTCTCCCCGACCGTCTGGTCATCGTTTCCTACTTCCGGCACAGATCCAGTTTGGCTCCCGGAGAATCTCGGTTCAAGCCTTCATAGATTCTGGTGCTGCCGGGAATTTCATGGACAAGACTTTTGCCAGCCGACATACTGTTCCTCTTCTTCCTCTGACTATTCCTCTGCGAGCTCTGGCAATTGATGATCGTCCTCTGTCTTCTGCCATCATTTCACAGACCACCCCGGAACTTTCTCTTAAAGTGGGCACCCTGCATTTGGAGAGACTGTCCTTTCTTCTTATTGATTGCCCTTCTACTCCTATTGTTCTGGGTCTTCCATGGTTATGCACCCATAACCCAGTCATTGATTGGTCTTCTTCACAAGTTGCCCGTTGGAGTCCACATTGCCAACAGAACTGTTTACCTGCTGTGCCCATTGTCAAAGTTTCCTCTGTGTCTTCTAAGCCCTCTCTTCCAGTTGTATATCAATCCTTTTCGGATGTCTTCAATAAGGGCTCCGCTGAGATTCTTCCTCCCCATCGACCCTACGACTGCCCAGTTGCGCTCTTACCTGGTTCCATGCCTCCTCGTGGCCGCACCTATCCTCTGTCTCCTTCTGAAACAGCTGCCATGAAAACCTACATTCAGGAGAATCTCCAGAGAGGGTTCATTCGTCCCTCATCGTCTCCTGCTGGAGCAGGTTTTTTCTTTGTCGAAAAGAAGGATGGCAGTCTGCGGCCCTGCATCGACTATAGAGGGCTGAATAAAATCACTATCAAAAACCGTTACCCTCTCCCCTTAATCTCTGAACTTTTCGATCAGTTGAGAGGCGCTAATCTCTTCACCAAACTTGATCTTCGGGGCGCCTACAACCTCATTCGGATCCGAGAGGGCGATGAATGGAAGACCGCTTTCAATACTCGTGACGGGCATTATGAGTACCTAGTAATGCCATTTGGTCTATGCAATGCCCCCGCGGTCTTCCAGGAGTTTGTAAATGACGTTTTCAGAGATTTATTGGGGCAATGTGTAGTTGTTTACCTGGATGATATCCTCATTTTCTCCAAAGATCTTCAGGAACACCGTTGTCAGATGAAGGAAGTTCTTCTTCGTCTTAGAAAGAATAATCTCTTCGCCAAGTTGGAGAAGTGTTCTTTCGAGGTGCCTTCCATCCCTTTCCTTGGGTATATAATCTCACAGCAGGGGTTCAAGATGGATCCAGCCAAGGTTACTGCAATTCTTGATTGGCCTCTACCCACCAGCGTCAAGGCTATTCAGAGGTTTATTGGCTTTGCCAATTATTATAGGCAGTTCATTAAAGGCTTTTCTTCCAAGATTTCTCCTATTCTTGCTCTCATTCGAAAAGGGGGCAAACCTCAGCACTGGCCCCCTCTAGCTGTGGAAGCCTTTGAAACATTGAAAGTGGCCTTTTCTTCTGCACCGATTCTGAGACACCCCGAACCTCTTCTACCCTTTTTCCTTGAAGTGGACGCCTCTGATGTGGGAGCTGGAGCCGTCTTATCTCAAAGGTCTTCTTCGGATGGGAAGTTACATCCGTGTGCATTCTTCTCCAAAAAATTCTCTTCTCCCGAGCAGAATTACGACGTTGGGAATCGTGAACTGCTTGCGGTTAAATTGGCCCTGGAGGAGTGGAGGCATCTACTTGAGGGATCTTCTATTCCTGTGACCATCTTTACAGACCACAAGAACCTTGAATTTATCCAGTCCCTGAAACGTTTAAATCCTCGTCAAGCCAGATGGTCTTTATTCTTCTCCCGTTTTAATTTTATCATCACCTTTCGTCCTGGCTCAAGAAATAGAAAGGCTGATGCGCTGTCCAGGAGTTTTGTTCCCGAGATTTCTTGTTCTGAAGATCCTGAACCTATTGTGCCTCCTTCCAAGATTATTGCTGCCCTGTTTCCCTCCTTGGCTTCTGAACTTCTTTCTGCCCAGGCCTCTGCTCCTGATAACATTCCCTTGGGGGTTGCTTTTGTTCCACCTGAGTGTCGCCAGGCCATCCTATCTCAAGCCCACAATTCCAAACAAGCTGGTCACCCGGGGATTGAGAAGACCACTGAACTCCTGTCACGCTTGGTGTGGTGGCCATCGATGAGAAAGGACGTGAAAGACTTTATTTCTTCCTGTGCTACCTGTGCTGTCTCTAAAGCTAGTCATTCTTCTCCCAAAGGTCTTCTCCTGCCGTTGCCCATCCCTTCTCGCCCTTGGACTCATGTGGCAATGGATTTCATTGTCGATCTGCCCTTATCCTCCGGCCACACTGTGATCTGGGTGGTGATCGACAGATTTAGTAAAATGGCTCATTTTACTCCTCTTCGGAAATTGCCTTCTGCCTCTGAACTTTCTGAACTTTTTATTAAACATATTTTTCGTCTTCATGGTTTTCCTGCTGAGATTGTTTCTGATCGGGGTTCTCAATTCATATCCAAGTTCTGGAGGTCGCTATGCAAGGCCCTTAATATTTCTCTCCAATTTTCCTCTGCTTACCACCCTCAATCCAATGGTGCCGCTGAACGGGTCAACCAGGCTTTGGAGCAGTTTCTGCGCTGTCATGTGTCTCTGTGCCAGGACGATTGGTCAGATCTTCTTCCTTGGGCTGAGTTCGCTCACAATAATGCGACATTCCTCTTCCCTAAAATCTCCCTTCTTCTGTGTTTATGGTCGGAATCCGTTGGCCTTTCCTCAAGATCTTCTTCTCACCAACGTTCCTGCGGCCAACGACCAAGCTGCTCACATGTTGGCTATCTGGGAGGCCACTGCCACTAATTTGGAGAAGAGTTCCCTGGCTCAGAAGAGGTTTGCCGATAAGAGAAGAGTTCCTGCCCCTCCATATACTCCTGGTGACAAAGTTTTTCTTTCTACTCGTAATATTCGTCTGAAGATTCCCACTCCCAAACTTGGTCCTAAGTTCATCGGTCCTTATCCTGTTGTCGAAGTCATCAACCCTGTGGCGGTCCGCCTTCAACTTCCTCCGGAGATGCGGATTCCAAATGTCTTTCATGTCTCGTTACTTAAGCCTGCTGTGTCTTGTTCTTCTTCTTCTTCCCCAGCTCCTGTCTTGGTTGATGGTCACCAGGAATTCGAAGTCAAGAGGATTTTGGACTCTCGTTTTTCCAGGGGTACTCTTCAGTACCTCATCGAGTGGAAAGGGTTCGGTCCGGAGGAGTGCTCCTGGGTGAGGAACTCAGACGTCCATGCGCCTGCCTTGGTCCGTAAGTTCCATAGACTTTTCCCTTCTTCTCCTAGTCTCAGTGGTCCTGGGGCCCCCCCTAAGGAGGGGGGTACTGTAATGGATTCTAACTCACCTTCCAAAGATGGCGTCCAAGATGGCGACCTCCTGCCTCTCCGCATGGTTCCTGATGGGCGCAGCTCCATGGTGTCATCGTCTTCCTGCTCCCGGATTGGCCGCCGGCGACGGAATGGACGCCGGCGTCAGAATGGGCGCCGGCGACAGGACGTCAGCGTGGGTACGCTGGCGTCTGCGTTTGACGCAAGCACGTCAGCGTCTGACGCCAGTGCGTCAACTTTGGCGCCAAACTCAGAGACTACTTAAACCTCTCTCCCCTTCCAGTCCCTGCCCAACTATAGGTTCCTGTTCGTCTGTTCCTGGGTGTGATTTATATTGCTCTTGATTCTTGTGTACCGACTCTTGCCTGTTATTACGATTCCTGTTGTCTGCTGCCTGGTCTGATCTAATTGCCTGTACCTTGACGATTCTTTTTGATAAACCCTCTTGTACCTCGAACTTGGTTTGGTCTCCTCTTTGGTCTACACTATTACTGCGCCTTCGGGCCCCCATTACAATAGCTAAGATTTTCAATACCATTTACCAGCTTAGTTGCCCTTCTCTGTACCCTCTCTAATAAAATAATGTCCTGTCCTGGAGACCAAAACTGTACGGCATATTCTAGATACTTACAAGTGCTCTATACAGTGGAAGAATGACCCCCCCCTCCCTTGACTCTATGCCCCTTTTAATACAGCTCAAGACCTTATTTGCCCTTGATGCTTGCTGACTGACATTGCTTGCTACAGCCAAGTTTATCATCTACAAGGACTCCAAGGTCCTTTTCCACAATGGATTTGCCTAGTGCAGTCCAATTAAGGGTATAAGTGGCTTGGATATTTTTACATCCCAGGTGCATGACCTTACATTTATCAACATTGAATCTCATTTGCCACTTAGCTGCCCAGATTGCCAGTTTGTCAAGATCATGTTGCAAGGATGCCACATCCTGGATGGAATTAATTGGGCTGGATAATTTTGTGTCATCTGCAAACACTGATACATTACTTACAACACCCTCCCCTAAATCATTAATGAACAAGTTAAATAAAAGTGGACCCAATACTGAGCCCTGGGGGACCCCACTAAGAACCTTACTCCAAGCAGAGAATGTCCCATTAACAACCACCCTCTGTACCCAATCCTGTAGCCAGTTTCCTATCCACGTGCAAACAACTTCATTAAGCCCAACAGACCTTAGTTTAGAAAGCAGTCGTTTGTGGGGCACAGTATGGCTTTGGCAAAATTCAAATAGATCACATCTACTGCCCCCCCCCACTGTCCAGAATCTTACTTACCACATCATAAAATGCAATCAAATTCGTCTGACATGACCTATCCTTCATAAAGCCATGCTGATTGTTGCTCATAATGCCATTCATTAGGACAAAATTTTGAATGTGATCCCTTAACAAGCCTTCAAATAATTTGCCCACCACAGATGTCAAGCTTACTGGCCTATAATTGCCAGGCTGAGATCGTAATACCTTTTTAAATATTGGAATAACATCAGCTTTTCTCCAATCCATAGGCACCATACCAGATGACAGTGAATCTGAGAAAATCAGAAATAAGGGCTGGTCTAAAACTGAACTAAGCTCTCTTAGAACCCGGGGGTGTATGCCATCAGGCCCTGGAGCCTTGTTTACATTAATTTGTATTAAAGCTTTTTGAATTATATCCTGTGTCAGCCACTGACTAGATTGAGCTGAACCGTGCAGAATTCGTGCAGTTATAAAGTGAGCCTGTGAACCAAGACGATGAAGAAAAGAACTGATTTAACACATTTGCCTTTTCTATATCTGTTACAACCATACTGGTACCATTATTTAATGGAGCAACACTCTCAACCTGCATCTTTTTACTATTAATTTATTTAAAAAACTTTTTAGGGTTAGTTTTCACCTCCACCACAATTAACTCTTCATTTCTTTTCTTAGCCTTCCGGATTGCTGATTTACAACATTTATTACAGTGTTTATATTCATTAAATGCAGCTTCTGTCCCTACAGATTTGTAGTTTTTAAATGCCTTTCTCTTCTTTCCCATTAACTTCTTTACTTCTGTATTAAGCCACACAGGATGATTCTTAGAGCTTCTACGTTTAGTCCTTAAGGGAATAAATTGAGAACAGTAATGATTTAATATCATTTTAAAGGACAACCATTTCTGTTCTGTGTTTTTAGTTGAAAACCTAATGCCCCAATCAATGCTCTGTAGGGCAGCCCTCAAGGTACTAAAATTAGCTTTTCCAAAATTCATGGTTTTTTTTTTGCCCCAGTATATTTTTGTTTTTTGCACCAGACATTAAAAGATATAACATTATGGTCACTATTACCCAGGGGTTCAATGATTTGCACATTTGCTATAAATTCTGGGTCATTTGAGATCACTAAATTAAGAATAGCATTTTTTTCTGGTTCCTCAACAACCTGTGCTAAAAAATTGTTGTGCAATAAGTTTATAAACTTGTTCCCATTAACTGATCTAGCAGTACTGTTGCTCCAGTCAATATCTGGGTAATTAAAATCCCCCATATCATTACTTTACCTAAACTAGCAGCCTTTTCTATTTGCATTAGGAGCTTTGTCTCTTTCTCCTCACTTACATTAGGGGGTCTATAGCATACTCCTACAATTAATTTGCTGGATTCTTTACAATGGGTGAAGCACTCCACCAAACGACGACTCCTCCTTTATATGAGCTTTTAAATCCTGCCTAACAAACAGACATAGCCCTCCTCCTTTTCTATTGCCTCTGTCCCTCCGAAACAGAGTATAGCCACTGATATTTACTGCCCAGTCATGCGACTCATTCAGCCATGTTTCGGCCACACCAATCGCATCATATTTTCCTTCCAGCAGTTCCAGCTCTCCCATTTTACCAGTCAGACTTCTTGCATTTGTAAAAATACATTTAATACTGGTACCATATTGAACATATGACATGTGGTCCTCCCTATCTTTAACAGTACCCCCAGCCAAATCTCCTCCCCCATTTTCCCTTTCTTTGCCCACTATCTCATCTAACCTGTCTTCCACTGAATCTTTTACTGAACCCTCCCCCCCACACACCTAGTTTAAAATCTCCTCCAACCCTCTAGCTACTGTATCTTCTCTCCCAAAACAGCTGCCCCATCATCATTGAGGTGCAGCCCATCCCTAGCAAAGAGCCTGTAGCCGACTGAGAAATCAGCCCAGTTCTCCAAAAACCCAAAACCCTCCTCCCTACACCAATCTTTCAGCCACGCATTAATCTCCCTACGCTCCCGCTGTCTCCTTATTGTTGCTCGTGGCTCAGGTAATATCTCTGAGAAAATTACCTTGGAAGTCCTCGCCCTCAGCTTTGCACCTAGTTTTTTAAAATCATTTTTGAGGACTTCACCACCTCCTCTAACTTTGTCATTGGTACCTATGTGTACCAAGACCGCTGGGTCTTCCCCAGCCCCTCCCAATAATCTGTCTACTCGTTCCACCACATGCCGAACCCTAGCACCAGGCAAGCAGCAGACTGTTCGGCATGTAGGGGCCTTGCGACAGATTACCCTATCCACCTTTCTAATAACTGAATCCCCTATAACTAGAACCTGCCTTTCCTTCCTTGCACTCCCCCCACCACCCGTATTAGAGCCACTGCCTCCCGGGGTGCTCTGAGAGTCAGCCTGCTCCATACACGCCAGTTCGGAGTTTTCCTCCCCAGCATCTTCAGCCAAAACGGCGAATTTGCTGTTTTGGACAAACTGTGGACCAGCCCCCCTACCCTTCTGTCCCCTACTTCCCCTCTTGACTGTCACAAACCTTCCTCCCTCATTAGCCTCCACTGCCCCTTCTCCTCCCCCCATTCCACTAGCCCCTGCCAGTGGTTGCTCTGCGAGCCTCCTGTCATTCCCCTCGTTTGCCGCTGCTCTCAGTGCTGCAAGTTCACACCTTAGAGTCTGCAGCTCAGATTCCAAGATGAAAACCCACGACATCTCTCACATGTAAATACTGCATGGAACTGCTGCTCCAACACCACATGCATGTGACAAGACACACACTGAGTAATACCAGCAAACTCACTCATATTTACACAGGGTACTTACAGTCTCCCAAATGTAATTCCTCACAACGCCTTTTTGGTTTTAAACGCCTTAAGGTTTTTAACGCTGCTTAACACTTAATTCACATGCAACAATTAGATCACATGCAACACTCGCTTAGCAGCTCCCGCACTCGCTTTGCCTTCACAAGTTTAAGGTTTCAACCAGAGCACACAAAGCCAGTTCAGAATTTACCTGATTAGCCCCTCCCCCTTAATTAGAAGAAAGAGGGAAAGGAGAAAAAAAAATGCGGTTTGCTACAAAAAATGTTCCCCATAGAATTCTAAAGCTAAAACACAAAAAGAAAATAAATGCACTTAATGTTTCATCTAGTTTACCCCAAAGAGATAAAAGAAAAAGCTGTTTGTCTCAGTCAGATAACTCACAGAACACACAGCAGTCAGTTATTTGCACTTACTCCCTCCTTGCACCCAGCATGCACAGCAAACACCAACGCCTTTAGGTTTTTAATTCTGCTTAACACTTAGTTCATATGCAACACTTAGATCACATGCAACACTCGCTTAGCAGCTCCCACACTCGCTTTGCCTTCACAAGTTTAAGGTTTCAACCAGAGCACACAAAGCCTGTTCAGAATATATATATATATATATATATATATATATATATATATATATATATATATATATATATATATATATATATATATATATATATATATATATATATATATATATATATATATTCAATATGTTTATGGTATATAGTTATGGTAGTGCATCACTACTGTGAAGTTTGTGTTAATGAGAATAAATAAAAAATAGATTCAAATTTGCTGCACTGGACTTATTTCTACTTTGAAAGTATTGCTGTTTGTGGTAGGAGGCAGGAAACATGGGGGTGTATTCCACCAGGTTCAACACATAAAAACTAGAATGTAGCTCATTTCAAAGCAAGAACCTGACTTTAACTGTCCTCTAATCCGGTTGTATAAAATCAACCTTATGCATAGAGGCAATTCCCTTTCACTATGAGTTAGGGTAATTCCCAGAATTTTGTCCACCTTCAATGGAAGAAAGTTATTTATGTGTGTTCATTTGGGAAGAAACATGGTAAAGTTCTCATAGACTTCTGTGGCAATACAACTAGAGAATTCTCCAGTAAATGGCGAGATAGAAATAGTTAAATTCAAACCCATGCTTTGTTGTTCTAGAAAACCTAGTTCTAAAATTTTGGTATTTTTTTTTTAGGTCAGTTTTTCTCGGTATCGAAATGTTGTCATTTTTGGTGTGCCGCAAATGGTAAGTATAACAGCATGAACAAACCTTTAACTGGAAGAAGAAATATAGTCTTTACTAAACTAGTATATTTTTCATATTTATGATCTGTTTGGTAAGAGACTTCATTTATTTTTAAATATATATTATTTTATATATTATTAATATTATTATATGCTGTTTAAACCAGACTAATTAATCTAAGTGACAATTTAAAAAATGAACATTAATATTCACATTAATCTGGTTACTGAGATAATTTAATTAAAATTAAGCTCTTGGCTGAAATTCAGCAAAACACACCTAAACAAGCAAAAATCCTTCTGGGATAATCAGGCCCAAATTTGTGGAAAGACCACAAAGGCCTGGGCCTAGGGCAGCAGAATTTTAGAGTGGTGGCATGCTGCCCAACCACACCCACATTAGTTTTGAAGCACTGGGGATTCACAGGAGATGCAATAGTTTTTAAATTTTCCGGTGTACCAATTCCCAGTACTCCGGATCCGATGCTGAAAATTTGCGCATTTACACAACAGAAGGGGATGGGATTAGGGTGATGAATGGTAGCGGGCCTAGGGGCGCCATTGCAATAACAATGTACAATCATATGTCATGGGGCATCGAGAACAGCGAATAAGCATGCACCCGAAGAATCACTCTCCAGGTGGACCCGTCTATGCTCTGTAAAAATTCCAGAGGTGCCAGCCCAACAATTTGTGAATCTCTGGGAAAGATAGTATCCTATTACCAAAAAAGGCAATCGAGAAGGGTTGGCACTAGGGTAAAAGAAGGGAAGTTGCAACATAACTGATTCCAGCTTGATTGGTTAAGTTGATACAGTACTGTTTGGTTGCATGGAAGCCAGCTGTATGTTGTTAATAGAAAGTAAAAAAAGCATATCGTAGAGAGTAGCCCGCAACCTAACTGTGCCCACGTCCAGAGGTGTACCTGTCCCGCCCCCTCTATGACATGACCCGTGGGCTGTATTCATTGCTGATTGTGAAGGGGCAGGTTGGCAAATGATGTTTTAGCTAGAATTCGGAGGGAACAAGTAACCTGATTAAGATGTTTGAAAAAAGTTTTTTATTGCAAACAGTGGTTTGTAACAGGGATTCAGACATTTATTGTATCTTGTAAATGTTTCTGTGGACCCCTATATTTAGCTCATATTACGTTATAAGGTCTAAATATAGTTTATAGTTACAAAGAGATCTATATTTCTAAACATATAAATACAAAAAAAAGTAATGTACGTTCTTATAGAAGCAGGAAATTGTTTTTGGACAGGCAGCAAGCAAACTAAATTCAAAAAGAGCTCCAGGGTCAAACTAGGGAGTAAAGAATATCACAACAGTGATTAATGATCCAACACAGGTTATAGGAGATGGTAGGAATAACTAACCCCTTAATTTTCTGCAGCTGGATTCCAACTGTTTGAGTTATCAGCCAGGGAAAGTATAGGAGGGGGGAAATTTCAAACCCACACTGCCTACTGTGACTCAACCTGAAGGAGCAGTTGCCAGTAAAGACAGGGCCCCTGACTTCTAGTTATTGGAGTTCTTTAATAAAAAATAAAAAAAAGATAATTTGAACAAAAATATAAATTTATTAACAAAAGCTATTGCTACACTTATCTACAGTCATAATAAATATGTATAATAACAAATACAAAACAACACAATCTGCATTGCATATATTACAGATACTGTTAGATCCAAATTAACTGCTTCTCTGACAACCTATTCTTCCATTGGGTTTTGCATCTGTGTCCTTACTACAGGAACTCTCTGATCAAAACGTATTATATTAACCTAGATACATAGTTATTTATCAAAATCTGAAATTTTCACAATATTTTCTGAAAACCACAACAACCAGATCCGCACAGACTTTCCCCCCTATTTATCAATACATTTTCACCAAAATTCTGCAGGAAAAGACTTGGTAAAACCGTAAAAAAAACTCTCCCTTGACTATTATGCCCTGGTGTATTGACAATTCATCTCTGATGTAAAAAAAAAAATGGGAGAAAATTCAACAGGGGTATATTGTTTGAATTTTGGCAAACCCTGTAAAATTGTAGTCTTAAAGGGGAAGGAAACCTCGTCGGCGCTAACCCCCCTCCCCCCCTCCCGTGTATTGCCCCCCCTCCCTCCTCCCCCCTGGCCTACCCCTCCCGCTGGGCAAATGCCCCTAACTTGTTACTTACCCTTCTGCGCAGGTCCAGTCCAGGGAGTTCACAGGCGACATCTTCTTCCACGCGATCTTCTTCCTCCTTTGACGGCGCATGCGCAGTAGGATCGTTTCGCCGGTACGATCTACTGCGCATGCGCGTGACTTTTGGCGCATGCGCAGTAGATCCGTACCGGCGAAACGATCCTACTGCGCATGCGCCAAAACGCCGGTCAAAGGAGGAAGAAGATCGCGTGGAAGAAGATGTCGCCTGTGAACTCCCTGGACTGGACCTGCGCAGAAGGGTAAGTAACAAGTTAGGGGCATTTGCCCAGCGGGAGGGGTAGGCCAGGAGGGAGGGGGGGCAATACACGGGAGGGGGGAGGGGGTTTAGCACCGACGAGGTTTCCTTCCCCTTTAAGAATTTGCATTGTGGCATCTTATTCTGTGCATGTTTTTGCATCTTTTTACAGACAGTTTCAATGTCCTTGTCACTGTCATGTGCGTTATGAAAGTAGGCCCTGCTAACAGCATCTACAATAAGTAAATCTTTGCCTGGACAGTAGCAAATATCACAGTCATACTTTTGTAATCTAAAGTATCATGCACTGCAGTCTCTTTGGAACATTTATTAGAGGCTTCCTTGTAATGGTCTCTAGAGGCTTATAAACTGAATGCACTGTTACCTGTCTTCCAGAAGTGTACTGATGGAACCTTTCCATGCAATATACAACAGCTAAGAGTTGTTTCTCAATTTGAGCATAACCACGTTCTGTAGTTGTTAGAGCTCTATTCGGATCCCAGACCATTTACTGAGGCATCACATTGTATTATGAATGCTTGAGAAATGTCATAGTATTTGAGCGTGGCGGCATTTGCAATAGCCTGTTTCACTACATCAAAAGCTGGTTTCTGTGTTTCTGTCTGCTTCCAGGGTAAAGCTTTTGTGTGTTAACTGTCTCAGTAGTTCATACATGTCTGACAAATGGCAACAGAATTTGGAGAGGTAATTAACCATGCCTATTAACCTATGTTAGTTGGGGCAGGCATTTTCTGAATTGAAATGACTTTTTCTGGATCTACTTCCACCTGATGTCAAAAGATGCCTTATATATGGCACTTTTTTAAGGTTTTTATTTTGCATTTTATAACAATAAACAAACTAACATTATATCATTTGTGGTTCCATCTTCTTACAATTATTATAGTACAGCGTAAGTATTTAACATATTTGAGTACTGTACATTTGTATACACTCTAGTTCAGTAACAGTTCTGTATCTGTTACTCCTAAATCCCTTGAATCGGTGGTGTAGATAGTTCTGCCACTGTTAGGTTATCCCCCTTAATATTAAGGCTCCTCTGTGGCTTCCAGCTAGATCATATTTCTGGGGACATCCTCTTGCAGTGTAGGTGAGTTGTATTAGGGGGAGTATTGCTTTAAGTAAGTTAAACCAGCCATTAACTGTGGGGGATAGAGGGGACATCCAATTCAGGAGGATACATTTCCTAGCATAGAATAGTAATGTGCAAAAGAGTATTCTCATGGCCGCCCTAGGGGTGACCTCATCTATTACACATACCTGAGTGGTTTTTCGTTTAGGCAGTGCAGTTTTATCCTGAATATAGTTGAGAACCTGAGACCAGAAGGCTTGGATTCGGGGGCATGACCAGATGAGATGTAGATAAGACGCCTCTGAGGCACTACACTTAGGACACTGTGGCGAGTCCCGTCAGTTCATACGGAACAGCCTATTTGGGGTTAGGTGGAGTCTATGTAGGATCTTGAACTGGATCAGTCTATCTCTAGTTGAGACAAGAGATAGTCATAGGCCCTAACAGTTGCCTCCTCCCAATCATCATCCTCTAACCCTGGGATGTCACTGCTCCAGGCTGCACCCGCTGCATTAAATGGAGGTTTAATAGTAGCTAGGAGAAGCGAGTACAGCCTGCTGACAAGTTTTTTGGTGGTGGGGGCTCTAAGGGCTGCTTCTATCTTCGACGTTGTGAGATTCATAGCATTCCCTTGAAATTGGGTATTGGTGGCCTGTCTAAGCTGGAAATAGGAGAACCAGGGAAGAGGCTCCTGGGTTTGTACATGTTTAATTTCAGCCCTGGGGCGTATCGCTCCATCCTTAACCAAGTCCCCTAGTGTACGTAGGCCCCATTGTGGCCACATTTTGTACTCTGCTATGTGCTTCAAACGTGGGAGGAAGGAATTTCCCCCATAGGGGTAGTTGAGGCGACAGAAGGGGGTAATGCTTGATAGCGCACTTTAAGTGCTGCCACCCACGCTTTGTATGGGGTGATCATAATTGGATGGGTGGTGTGTACATCGGGAGATTTGCGGAATGGGATATATGAGAGGGACTCTATTGAGCTTTCCAAAGTGGCCTGCAATGGGAAGTTCGGATTATCTGGATTAAGCCACCAGTGTATATAATAAATCTGAGCTGCCAATGAGTAGAAATACCATTGCGGGAGGCCCAATCCCCCTTCGCTAACAGGAGCCCACAGTTTGGCTCTAGCAAACCTGGGGCGCTTGTTTGCCCAGAGAAACGCTGTTTGGCCCATATCAATAGAGACAAAGAAGGAACGGGGGATGAGAACAGGGGAATTGTGGAAGATGTAGAGGAATTTAGGGAGAAATATCATTTTTAGAAGATTGATCCTGCCCCAGATAGAAATGGGTAGGTTAGGCCACACTTTCAGCTTATCTTTCATAGTGGAGAGAATTGGTTCAAGAAAAGAGGGTATAAAGGAGTCTAGATTTCTATGTATCACAATGCCAAGGTATTTAAAGGACTCCACCCAGAGGGGTGGGAGGAAATAAGTCGGGATTAATGTTGGTGTCGATAGCGAGTACATCCATGTGTCTCTGGATATTAAATGTAGGTGGACGCTGACATCAGTCCTTCCTTGCCTGAAGGTGTGGGGTTTAAGACATAAGCCTGAATCAGCAGTGTCAAGGTATGTTTATTTAAAGTACTTGAAATAACGGTGCTGCTGTTGCGTCAATTTCCGCTATAGAGCCTCTTACACCAATGTAACTGAATAGCGCCAATTAGTGACATTTGCTATGTGCATGGTTCCTCTAATCAGAAAACCAAGAGGGTTCTGAGTTGACCCATCAATGGGGATTCTCTTTTCTCAGCAGTGAGAGAGGCACCACTAATAGGCTAGTTGTTGTAGGCATAGGGTCTTTACTTTTTGTGCTTTATTGCTTCTCATCTTAGGAATGACAGTGTTTTACAGTAGGTTCTATTCTTGTCGCTGGGATAGGATCGCTATGAAAGGATGTAGATTGTAGTTCACGGAGCTCACAATGGACCCTCTACATTTGTTCAGTGTTCATATTTGTCCTATCTCAAAAGACAATTTGACCAGAGATATTTTTACCGTTACTCGGTCGGCCACGCCCCCCCCCCCCCCACTTAAGACATTTTAACCATTAATTTTTCCAGGTTGAGTTTAATGCCTTTTCAGTCATATGAAAAAGTTTGGGAACCCCTCTCAGCCTGCATAATAATTACTCCACTTTCAACAAAAAAGATAACAGTGGTATGTCTTTCATTTCCCAGGAACAACTGAGTACTGGGGTGTTTTTGAACAAAGATTTTTAGTAAAGTTGTATTCAGTTGTATGACATTAAATCAAATGTGAAAAAACTGGCCGTGAAAAAATTTGGGTACCCTTGTAATTTTGCTAATTTGAATGCATGTAACTGCTCAATACTGATTACTGGCAACGCCAAATTGCTTGGATTAGCTCGTTAAGCCTTGAACTTCATAGGCAGGTGTGTCCAATCATGAGAAAAGGTATTTAAGGTGACCAATTGCAAGCTGAGCTTCAGTTTGACTCTCCTCTGAAGAGTTTGATAAAAGGCCACACTAATGCCTGAAACGTTGCTGACCAGATTCTGCCATGAAAACTTGAATAATGCCATTTTTACACTATAAGGTACTGTACAGAAAATTTATATTACGTCTCCTTTGAAGAGTGACAGCCTGGGATCCTCAAAGCAACTCTCAAAAGATCTAAAAACAAAGATTGTTCAGTATCATAGTTTAGGGGAAGGCTAGAAAAAGCTATCTCAGAGGATTCAACTTTAAGGAATGTAATCAGGAAATGGAAGGCCACAGACACAGTTGCTGTAAAACCCAGGTCTGGCAGGCCAAGAAAAATACAGGAGCGGCAAATGTGGAGGATTGTGAGAATGGTTACAGACAACACAAAGATCACCTCCAAAGACCAGCAAGAACAACTTGCTGCAGATGTGTATCTGTACATCGTTCTGCAATTTGCACAAAGAACATCTGTACGCAAAAGCTCATTTAGACAAGCCACAGTCATTTTGGAACAAAGTACTTTGGACTGATGAGACAAAAATGTAGTTATTTGTTCATAACAAAAGGTTCCATCATGCTGTGGGGCTGGGGTCCTTGTTAAAGTCAAGGGCTGGATGAATTCAACCCAATATCAACAAATTCTTCAGGATAATGTTCAAGCATCAGTCACAAAGTTGAAGTTACGCAGGGGTTGGATATTCCAACAAGACAATGACCCTAAACACACTTCGAAATCTACAAAGGCATATTCTGGAATGCCCGTCACAGTCCCCCGACTTGAATATTATCGAAAATCTATGGGTTGATTTGAAGCCGCAACATTTTGATTTACAGTGAATGATTGTCCCCTTGGCGACGGACTCGGGGCGGCAGCACCCTGGTCACAACTTTGAAATTGTAAGCCCATCCATGTATATTTATATATAAGAATAAGGGCTGTTGAAGCTGGTGGCACGGGCAGATTCACCTGTGGTAACAAATAAAAGCAGGGTTCGGGCCCAATGCACCCGAACCACCACACCTAAATGGTGAGCAACCTTTGGCCATATTAACTGTTATAATAAACAGGATTGGGAGATACGGACCCTAACATTAAAAGTCTCTATAAGGGTGCAGGGTTATACATATATATGAAAATTTACGAATATTGAAGACCTTGAGCTGATGTTGTCCATTCTTTTACTGATGTAACGAATAAAGCCGATTTTTTTAACTGAAAAACGGAAGCGATTATTGGGCCCTGGAAGTGCGCCGCAACATTTTGATTTACAGTGATTGATTTGAAGCAGGCTGTCCATGCTCGGCAGCCATCAAATTTAACTGAACTGGAGAGATTTTGTATGGACGAATGGTCAAAAATACCGCCATCTGGAATCCAGACACTTATCAAAGGCTATAGGAGGCGTCTAGAGGCGGTTACATTTGCAAAAGGAGGCTCAACTAAGTATTGAGGTAATATCTCTGTTGGGTTGGCCAAATTTATGCACCTGTCTAATTTTGGTATGATGCATATTGCATATTTTCTGTTAATCCGATAAACTTTATGTCACTGCTGAAATTCTACTGTTTCCATAAAGCATGTTCTATATTAAAAGGCAGTTGCTACTCAGTGTTCTTCTGAACTGGTTCTATAATGTGTCTGATGTGCAAATCCTCAAGTTCTTCTTTCTAGTGGTTGTGTCATAGCTAGAGGCACTCTCCTTGGGGGTAGCGTGGATGTTTCTATGGCAGTGTTAACCTACAGTTTATATTTGCCTTCCAGACACCCATCCCCTTTAAACAGATCTGCATAGTGTGCTTGTATTGTCTGTAAATCCAAATCATAGTCTGAGATGTGTAGAGCCATTAGGGTCAGCAATTACAGCAACATCCAGCAGGGCAATCCACAACCTATGAAGAACCACCTATGCTGCTTGAATGGAGGGGAGAAACATACAAAGAAGTGCTCAAATTAACTCAAATGATTTAAAATGGCAGCCAAAACCTGAAAGAGGTGGATGAAAAAGGAAAACTACTATTTGAATGGATAGAAGAATAGCCAAAATGGCAAAGACTCAGACCCAGTGATCAGCTTCAGGAAGATCAAAGATCAAAAAAGATCAAGAGTCTAAAGTTACCTGTGAGTGCTGTAACTAATAGAAGATACCTAAAAACATGCTGAAATGGGGGGCGCTAGTGAGCAGCGATCCAAGATGGCCGCACCTTAATCGCGCTCGTACCGATGGGGCACTAAAACCCTTGGAAAATCACTGATTTCAGCCAGAGATTATTTTATTTGCAACTACTCTATTATGCCATTTTCCTGACCTGGAAGGATACTTGCCCCCCTCTTTAAGTCGATGGAGTCGATTAATAAACGAAATTCTCCCCCTGCAGAAGGCAGTGTATTTAGCTAGAGGGTGTCCGGAAAAATTCCTAAAGATATGGGGTCCTTGGCTTGAGTTGCCTGACACTGCTACTCACTCATTCCAAGCAGTGACTTAGGCATGGTTGTATTGCTCTTCATGAAGCAAATGCATGCATATCGCTTTGTTGTACCTAATATGTAACCTCTTTTGTTTTCTTCTGTACCTTTGTATGTCTTTTTGAAAAAGTTAATAAAAAAACCAATTTAAAAAAAAAAATCACTGATTTCATCCACGATTGGGCAAGTCGAGAACGGCTGATTATCCCGGAGTTAACGGGGGTCTCGGATGGCAAATAGAAGACGCAGACAGGCACAGAAAGGCCCGCGTACCTCTTCTCATTACACCACGAGGATCGTTGCGTCATGCCCATGGCGACTACTATATCAGCAGACATTGCTAAACGGCTACTTGATCTGGGCCAAAGGACCGATGTTCTAGAGCACAAAGTGGACGATATTACAACTGTTTTGGATGCTCATGAGAACGACATACAGGAGCTTCAAGGCCAGCTGCAAGAGGTTTGGGACAAGATTGAAGATGCAGATAATAGATCCAGGCGCAACAACCTGCGCATAAGGGGTATCCCTGAAACGGTAACTGATCTCTCTTCTGCCATAGACGATGTCTTTACATCACTAGTCTCTAACCTACTTGCTGAACAATTAAAATGTGACGATTCACCGTGCCCTGCGGCCTCTAAGGGAAGGTGACCCACCTAGAGACATCATATTACGTCTACATTTTCACCAGACGCAAGTAGCAATACTACAAGCCGCACGCCAGAAGGAACACCTAGAATATCACGGCACTCCGTTCCAAATCTACTCAGACCTGGCTCCCATCACACTCCAGAAACGTAAGGCATTGACTCCGATAACTAAAGCTCTGCAACAACTGAAGATAAAGTACCGATGGTTATTCCCAGTGAAAGTATCCTTTACCTACAACGGCCAAAGCCACCAAATTGGATCTCTACGCTCGGGTACGGAGCTACTATCCCGCCTAGGCCTGTCACCGCACCAACCAGACAGCCCAGCGAAGTCACCTAGGCCTGCTCAACCTCGTAGAGTCAGTCCTATCTGGGAGAGAGCTTCAAGTTCACCATGGCGGAGAACATCACCCACTTGAATCTTTGGGGAACACTCCTTGGAAAAGTTCGCTGGATTATGTCCGGGACGGTAATCAGGACGGTTGGTGAGATGAAGCCATTGTTTTAGTTCTCCTTCCCCTCCTTTTTTATGTGTTTAAGTTGGGCCATGCATCAATCACACATGTTTCACCTGATGCCCTCCATGTTTTCTCCCCAAGAAAACTTAGGAGAATGCCTTCCCTCCCTTCTTTTCCACAAATGTGGCTTTTGGGATGTTGGTTAGTGGAAGATGGTTTTTTGACAAGCAAAGGTAGATCTTGCTGGTGATTTGATGACGCACTTATCCTTGTTTCTCTATCACCATTGAATTAACATGGGGGGGTCATCGGCCCCTGTTGCTCCCAATTATGCCTGCCCATCGTAATTCACTTCCTTCCAGGGCTTGCCCCCTGGGTTTATCTTGTTGCCCACCAACAGTTTTGTCTCACTATCCCTAACTGGTTGTAGGTTTTATGGGGCGGAACTCGCAGAACGGTGGAAGATTCCACTGACAAGACCTCACACAATATTGTGTATTTTACTGTAAGGTTACGTTTTCATGTTCTATTTTTGTTAAGATGTTTTACTTTATAGAGAAGGTGGTTCTCACACTTGACAGATGTCAGTATAACCCATACAACTTTTTTGTGCTAATTACCCTGATGTATATATGTTTGGTATTTGGTCCTTATGTTCACAATGGATCTGAAAATCTTATCCCATAATGTCCAAGGTTTTAACTCCCCGGGGAAAAGAAGGAAGGCTTTTCAATATTACAACTCCCTCCCATATAGATATTTTACTCCTCCAGGAAACCCACTTTCCCACGACCTCCTACCCCAAATTTGTACACAAGAACTACCCGACGGTTTATATGGCTAATAACACTATGAAAACTAAAGGGGTAGCAATCTACTTGAGGAAGGGTTTACACCTACAGGTGTTAGAGACCTTTGCAGACCCGGAGGGTAGGTATATCACTTTGAAAACCTTAATAGACTAAACAAAAATGACCTTAGTCTCCTACTATGTCCCAAATTCGGGACAATTCTTGTTTTTTGAAAAGTTGGTGGGCTTTCTGTCACATTGAGGGAGAAGGCCATCTCATTATCGGGGGTGATACCAACAGCATCCTAGATAGATACTGGGATAGACAAACAATTTCAACACCTGATCTCCCCCTCCCCCATATTTCAACAGAGGGGACAAAAATTGGCAAACTATGCTTGGGTGGATGTCTGGAGAGAGCTCCACCCAGGAGTTAGACAATTTACACACTTTTCCTCACCCCATAATCTCTTTACTAGGATTGATCACATTTGGTCTTCGCAAAGCTTGTTATCGATGCCTCAGTCCTCCAGAATTTTGCACATATCTTGGTCGGATCGCTCACCCATCCTTTATAAAGTTACTTTGCTACACATACCCAAAACTCTGGCAAGGTGGCGCATGAATGAATCACTTTTAAAAGTGCCAGACCTATACAAACGTTTGGAAACTGCCCTCAATGCATATTTTCATGAAAACGTATCTACCATTTCTTCTTCCGCTATGATCTGGGAAGCCCACAAAGCTGTAGTTAGAGGGCTTTTGATCCAATGGGGATCACAGCGGAAAAAGACACAGAATTTAGAGATTGCTACTCTGTCCACACAATTAAGTGACCTAATGTTACTTCAAACTGACAATCCCAATATAGACCTAAGAACACAAATCAACCAAACTCGTACAAAGCTAGATCTAGTTCTCACTCATAAGGCGGAGAAAGCTTGGAAATGGTCCCAACAAAAACTATACTATCATACCAATGAACCTAGCCGCCTGTTCGCGAGACGACTCCGAAATCGCTTAGACTTTACCCCAATCACTAAACTTAAAACTTCCACCGGGTTCACTACTACTGCGATGCAGACTATCTTGGGAGAATTTCACACTTTCTATAAAAAATTATATCAAGCCACACCAACTCCCCAACCCCACCAAATTGATTCGTTTTTTCAAGATATTGCATTACAACCTCTAACCCCCCCACAACTTCAATCTTTAAATGCAAAAATAACGGAGGAGGAAATCCTAGCAGCTATTAAACTATTGAGACTTCCCAAATCTCCTGGACCGGATGGTTTTCCGGCGTTATATTATAAGAAATTCTCCCACGTCCCCACCCCACATCTAGCCATAATGTCCAATCAGTTGCTCACGGATGATAAGTTACCAGCCCAAACTTTAATGGCCACGATTACTCCGATCCCCAAACCAGACTCAGACTCAACAGATTGCAAAAACTACCGCCCCATCTCTATCTTAAACCTAGATATAAAAATTTTGGCCAAAGTTCTAGCCACTCGTCTTAGTAAAATCTTGCCATTCCTGATTCACAGGGATCAAGTGGGGTTTGTTGGGGGTAGACAGCCCACACAAAACCTCCACTCGATCCATGCTCCTGAAGCTTGACATTAAAAAGGCTTTCGATTCTGTAGCATGGCCCTACCTTTACTTTACCCTACAAAAATCGGGTATGGGTGACAACTTTTTGACATGGGTCCACGCTCTATAAGACCATCCAATGGCAAAAGTACATATCGGTCCATACTCCTCTTCCCCATTCAACATTGAGAGAGGGACAAGACGGGTGTCCACTCTCTCCTTTGCTCTTTGACCTGGCGCTTGAACCTCTGGCCTTAGCTATTAGAAACAACCCTGATATTACAGGGTTCAAGGATAATACCCACCATCATAAACTCAGTATGTTCGCAGATGATGTGACACTGTTTCTGACCCGCCCACTTGTATCGCTACCTAACTTATACAATGTCTTAAATAAATTTGGGAATATCTCTGGCCTTACATTGAATTAAAAAAGAAGTTTTAGTACAGCACCAATCAATTTAAAATGCCTTTATTGTTACATTTTATGGCAAACAGCCTGGTCTGCGACGTTTCAGGCCTTCAGGCCTTTTATCAAGCTTTAGAGAGCTTGATAAAAGGCCTGAAACGTCGCAGACCATGCTGTTTGCCATAAAATGTACCAATAAAGGCATTTTAAATTGATTGGTGCTGTACGAAAACTTCTTTTTTGGATCAATGGTGGAGGATGGACCACTGATGGTACGTGCACCTTATATTTCTTTTATATCAAGGAACCCAGCTGACTCAAGCAAACAAGTCTTACATTGAATCATGCCAAAACTGAGGCCCTGAATATTAATCTACCTAAGGACCTAACCAAACTGTTAACCCTCAACTTTGAGTTTCAGTGGAGTGCTAAACACATAACAGTATTGGGTGTTAAATTAACTCATTCGACCAATTGTATGCGGCTAATTACCCTGATATATACCGTGTTACCTAAACTTCTGGAGGACTGGGGGAAATATCACATATCTTGGATGGGAAGAGTGTCCGCAATCAAAATGGTCCTACTACCAAAAATCCTTTATTTATTCAGGGTATTACCTATCCCAATAGTGAAGTCAGATTTACGGAAACTAGAATCCAATATCTCGAAATTTGTGTGGAACAATAAAGCTCCCAGGGTGAAGCTTAACACTATGCAAAGATCTTCCACGGAAGGATGCTTAACGCACCAAATTACTCGCTATTTTTGGCCCACTCCCCAATTAGACCATTTTTCTGTAATCCTCAATTTACCCCAGGTATCCAAACCGCTCATTTCAGTGGTGGAGAGACCATAATCTTATACGAGTGAAAGACCTACTCACCGTTAGGGGCCCTGCTACCTTCGACTATTTACGAGAAAGATATGACCTCCCAGAATCAGAGTATTTTCGATTCAACACGAATCAACACTTTGTTACTGAAAATTGGAGACAACATCTACCTGAGGCCCCAAACAGGACCTTTTTTTTTTTTTTTTTGAGAAATGGTGTATGGATGGAGTTGCACCCTTGAAAGCGATCTCCTCTATTTTCAGATATATGAACTCCACTACATCCTTAATGGATGTACGGTATATTCAGTCATGGGAAAAAGAACTGGGGAGATCTTTGATAGATAAACAATGGAGTAAACTATGGGACAACCTTAGGAAATGTTCTACTAATACAATTTTGCTAGAATCTGGTTACAAGGTTCTTTTCTGTTGGTATCTCACTCCTAACAGATTAGCACTTATGTATCCGAATCTACTTAATAAATGTTTTCGGGGATGCAATACGGTTGGTGATATGGCACACATCTGGTGGAATTGCCCTTGGGCAACTAGGTATTGGATTAGTGTGTATAATCTAATTTTTGGTGTTCTGAATGTGAACTTATTGAAAGATCCTTATGAGGCGTTAATGGGATCCCCACCACAAAATGTTACAATAGCGCAAAGGAAGCTTATTAACAAGATATTCTTAGCCGCTAGACTGGTCCTGGCGAGATCTTGGAAATCTCTGCAAATAAACTTTAATCTGCTAAAACCCAAAATAGACTGGATAATGGTAAATGAAAAGTTAACCGTTATTGCTCTAGACAAGGTTCCCATGTTTCTGAAAATATGGCCTGGATAGACTACAGATATGGTGGAATTCTCCCCCCTCATTTGCTGACACTCTGACCATCCAGATATAACGTACAGTTGTTCTGTTACAATACCAAGGGGAATGATATGATGATGTAGTAAACCACCTTCTTGCTTGTTATTTTCTTTTTTTCTTTCTTATTACTCAAAATGTATAATTTTGCTTGATTCTTATGTTGAACATACTGGTCAATTGTTACATACGAAGATAAAGAAGCAGGGCTGACCGGCACTCAAACGGATCCACAAGACCAAAGATGCTCAGTTAAAAGATAAATTTATTGGTAGAAAAAATAAAAATAAACCTTCATCTCCATCCACCCTACGCGTTTCACACCCTTCAGGGTGCTTAGTCATGGGCTCATATCTTCTGCTGTACCGCTCCCCGAAGCTGGGGGTCTGGGACCACTTTCACTGTTTGGTGAGTAACCTTACAATAAATTCTGGAGCACCTTGTTGTCCTCTAACCATTTGAATTGTTACATACAACATTTTTTAATAAGATACATGTTCCATCTGTTCATTATGTATTGCAACATGCTATACGATGTACATGTCTAATATACTCTGATATTCTTTTGTTTGTAATGAACGATAACCCATTTTCTTTTTCTTTTGGAAAAAATAATAAAAATTTACTGAAACAAAAACATGCTGAAGAGCTTATAATTTGCCAAAAAACACATTGAGTGGCCTAAAGAGAAACAACGCAATATTTTGTGGACTGATGAAATCAAGATTGTTAATTTTGGGTCTAGGGGCTGCAGACAATTTTCTAGTCAACCCCCAAACACTGAATTCAAGCCACAATACACTGTAAAGACAGTGAAGCATAGTGGTGCAAGCATCATGATATGGGGATGTTTTTCATACTATGGTGTTGGGACAACGACCCCAAACACACCAGTAAACAAGCAAAATTTTGGTTCCAGACCAACAAGATTGAAATTCTGGAATGGCCAGTCAAATCCTTGGCCTTTAATCCAATAGAAACAGCATTAAAAATGCTGTTTCTGAGGCAAAACAAGAAATACAGACGAATTGTTGAGTGTAACAGGTGTGAGATGTTGGTTGAGCCCATACAACACAGATGTGCAGCAGTTCTCAAAAACAGTGGTTATACAACTAAATATTAGTTCAGTGATTCAAAGGAAAACAAAATCTTGAAACATTTTTCAGTGTATACAGTGAATGAGTTTGTGAAGAAGCATTGCTACAGTCTAATATTCCTTTACAGAAAGTGAATAAAAAAGGGAATAACACAAATGTGATGTCTTGATTCTGTGTGGGCGTCAAATTTGGATTGCTGTGTACTAATGGCAACATGGATAAAAAGGACAAGGGTCTTTATTATGTGAGCGAGTATGGAATTCGGTCGAGTTACACGAATCAGTGCATACGAAAGCATTGGCCCATTGTTGCTAGTGTTGAAAATCTGGGCAAAAAATTACCAAGTAAGCCCAAACTAAGTTACAGGAGGGGGAGAAATCTAAAGGAAAGCTTGAGCCCGCCGTTAGAAATCACGGGGCCCGTACAACAAAATCTTCGAGCCCCCATTGGCCCCGCCCACCCCAGATCCAGCCCACAACACAGTTTAAAAACCACACAGACATCAGCGCTAATTGATGGGCAGGCTTTTTTAGATGGGGTCAGTGAGCCAGAAGAAGGCAAATAATTACTCACACTGTGGCAGGGCCCCTGCTGCTGTCAGAGAGCTGCAGAATCAGGTGGGGAGGAGGGACCTGTAGTGCCTGCACGTTGCTTTCCCCTCCCCTGCTTCTATACTGTTCGTTTTCTCAGCATGACTGTGAGTTTGATGATGCCACAGAGGGGGTGGGGTTTCTCGTTCTGTTTCCCTTGCAACTTCTTCTTGTAGTAGGGGAGGGGAAAGAAAAGTGCAGCGTGAATACAGCCACCGGGCCCCCCCAACACCCAAAGAGCACTGGGCCCGGGACAAGTGTCCCCCCAGTCCCCCCCTGATGGCGGCCCTGGACGCAGTAGAGAAATACATTAAGCCACATAAGCAACACTTCCTTACCCAACGACCGGGAGTTTTCAGATGTAGTGGATGCGTGATGTGCAGTAGCTTGAGGGGACAGCATCCATCACCCTCAAACAGGGAAGAAAAATGCAATAAAACATAGGATGACATGTACCACAACTATAGAAGGATATATTATGAAATGCCTGTGTGGCCTAATATATTGCGGGAAACCATCAGGCAATTAAAAGAGCGAATAGGAATGCACAGAGCAAGCATTAGAGCAGTGCTAGATACAAATAGAGGTGAGAAAGAAAAAGAGAAGGAAAAGAAACCGGATATATCCCAGCAGTTAGTTGCAAAACATTGATCAGAAGCCAAGCATAGTCCAGCATATTTTAGATGCATACCCATTGATCATATCCCCGTGAGATCTAGTGGGGGAGATTACAACAAGGCCCAATTGAAAAGAGAGGCTTTTTGGATACATGAGCTAGATTGTGTTGCTCCACGAGGGTTAAATGGGCAATTGATTCTGAATTTTTTCTTTGATAAGATCATAGCTTTCATCAGGGGTGCTTTGCCAATGAGGCGAGTTGAGGCTGTCGCCTCAGGCGGCAGCGCCCCACTAGGTACTAGGTACCAGGAGTGGCAAAAACGCTGCTCCCGGTACTTAAAGAGCAAATTTCCGGGGGAGGGGGGGCAGCAGCAACTGCTGCTGCCTCAGGCGGCGGAGGGGCCAGGATCGCCCCTGGCTTTCATATAAGTGAGGCAATAAATGTGAGACGACAAAAAAAAAAGGTTAAAGCAAGTTTTATTGTAACAATGTTTTTAAATAGTAAATACCTGTTAGTCCCAGGCAAGGTGCATATATAGATTCAACAGCTAATTCCTAGCCTGCATTGTTGGAGGTGTCCACCACATGTACTTTGAATTACAATATATACACGTCAATATGAGACTTTTGCAAATGCAATCCTAATAGTATTAGGTAACATATAGCCATGCAATAAAAATTAAGTTAAAAGGCAATATTTATTCTCCACCATGCCATATGTGTTAAAACCATTTAAAATAAGCAGCGCTGCCTTGGGGATAGGGATCCCTTTACCCCACTTATCTAACACTATTAGATACAAATGGATATGGGGAACTGCATGCAATTTATGTTTTGTTGGGTGAAACCGCCAAATTGTTCCCAGTTGTAAAGTATTATGATGCGGTGCACAAAGCCTCAGTCCAAATGAGTCTGTAGGTAAGTTTTCATATAAGGAGGATAAATGTGTGCCGTCACATCTGACATCAATATATGGAGTGGTCCAAAGTGGTTATTTGCACCAATAAAGTCCTTAAGTCTGTAGTAGGGGACTAGTTGGTCCCATGGGATTAATCAATGTTGTGCCTTACGGTGTGTGTAAGAGTGGAGCCGGTGTGGGGATTTAAATATTTGTTCAGCAATAAAGTTTGTGCTGTGCTGTATGGGTTTTACATTGAATGCCCATACGGCACACCACGTAGAGGGATAGAGGGATCCCTATCCCCAAGGCAGCGCTGCTTATTTTAAATGGTTTTAACACATATGGCATGGCGGAGAATAAATATTGCCTTTTAACTTAATTTTTATTGCATGGCTATTTGTTACCTAACACTATTAGGATTGCATTTGAAAGCTAAGTCCCATATTGATGTGTATATAATGTTTTTAAATAGGCTATAATTAGCAACATTGTGTTTTTTCTTTAACCCTTTGCCTGCCAAGTACGTACGCCGTACGTTCTGGCAGGCAAGGGCTTTAACTGCCAAGAATGTACCTAGTACATTCTGGCAGAAATCAGTTCTGATCTCTGCATCAGAGGCTTTAGCTTGGGCAACGAGGCTGGTCATGTCGGTCCTGCAACAGGATTGTCGCAGGGCCGACCTAAAATCGCAAAAAGACCCAGCTGCTGAACTTACCAGTTCCTCCAGCTTGCTTCTTCTTTCTCCTTCACTGGCTACGCCCATGCACTTCCTGCCTGCAGTGACTCAGCATACACGCTGCTTCAAGACTTAGATCAGATTGTCCCTCCTGCTCCAGAAACGGTAAGTGGCCTTCATTTACACACTACACCCACGTATACACACTTACACACTCATTTTAGTAAAGATTCTTTTTTTTTTTTGTAAAGTTATGAACACTTATTTTACTTATATACACACTAACACACTCTCACACCACTTTTAGAAGTGTACACACAGGTATACACAAAAAAAACTCTCAAAGAGGTTTTTTTTATTTTTTTACTTTTTCATTTTACCAATTTGTGTTTTTTTCACCCATAAAAACTGTTTGTTTTGGCAGCATGACTATTGGTTAATCAATTTTAGCCACTAATTATGCTGTCGGATCAGTTATTTTGATTTACCAAATTTTTGTGGTTTTATTGCAATTTTATCCCTGCATTATTTTTCCTTATGTATCTTTAGTATAGTTTTGCTGTGTGGTGCTTTGGTATAGAAACATATATTTTACTTAGTTTGATCCGTCAGAATATGTACTTTCCAAAAATATATGGTGTTCTGGGGGGTCTTTTTACAGTCTGGGGGTCTTACAACACATAACGCAAAGTCGGGGTACTGTTTTCAGCAGCTGAATTGTTTAGCGTGAAAATTCATATGCATATTTTTCATTTGGGGTCCGTACACACCACATACATTGGTAAATCTATCCATATTGGGCATCAAACTATTCATTAGACCTCTGACGTCCATATTTAGGGTGATTTTTCTTTGTACGTGTGTGTGAAAAATGCGGCAAACTGCAACATTTTCAGGTGATTTTGAAAAACAGTTGTGAAAACCTCTACATTTAGAAAAGATTTGCAGTTTGGTACTTTGGTGTAGAAAGACGTCTTTATCTTTGTTGGATTCGTCAGAATGTGTTCTTTCCAAAAATATATGGTTTTGGGGGGTCTTTGCTGTTAGGAGGGTCTTGAGGCACATAATATGAAGTCAAAGGTCTATGTTCACAAATTTTCATTTGGGGTCCGCACATGCCAGCTGCCTTGGTATATCAATGCATATTGGGCATCAAACTGTTCAGTAGACCCTTGGCATCAATATTTATGGTGTTTAACAATTGTATGTAAGAAATTGGGTGAGACAAATGCGGCCAATTGCAATTATTTTTAGGCGATTTTCAGAAATGTAAAAACCGTTGCTTTTATCGCCAAATTTAGGAAAGACTTGCGACTTGGTATTTTGGAGTACAAAGACATGCATACCCAATTTGGGAATGTGTACTTTCTGAAAATATATGATTTTCTGGGTGAACTTTCTTTTTTCAACCTTTGCCCTCCCCCCCCAAAATGATGTAAATGTGTTGATTTTGCAGTACCTGAAATCACAGACCATATGGGGGTCTTCCTTTTGGGGCCCCTATATGCCACGTGCTTGCAGTACCTGAAATCACAGACCATATGGGGGTCTTCCTTTTGGGGCCCCTATATGCCACGTGCTTGTGTAAACCTATACATATTGGGCATCAAACTGTTCAGAGGACCCCAGGCTTTCATATGTGGGGTGATTTATCTTGATACCTAATAGTATGTGGGAAATACGATGCTGCAGGGTGGAAATTTTGAGGTGATTTTTGGAAGTGTCACCAAAATCACCAAATTTAGAAATAGGTTTGTGGCTTGGTACTTTGGAGTACAAAGACATGCATACCTCGCGGGAATGTGTACTTTCCGAAAGTATATGGTTTTTTTGGGGTGAACTTACTTTTTTGTACCTTTGCCCCTCCCCCGAAACTATGTAAATGTGTTGATTTTGCAGTACCTGAAATGACAGACCATATGGGGTCTACATTTTAGGGCCCCTATATACCACATGCTTAGGTAAACCTATACATATTGGGCATCAAACTGTTCAGTGAACCCCGGGACTGTTTTACATTGATAACTAATGATGTGTGGGAGATATGATGCTGTAGAGTGGAAGCTTTGTGGTAATTTTTCAAAAAATTCACCAATTTCTATAAAATATTATAACTTTAGGAAACAATTGCAACTTGGTAGTTTGGAGTACATACCGTATATACTCGAGTATAAGCCGACCCGAGTATAAGCCGAGGTACCTAATTTTACCTACGAAAACTGGGAAAACTTATTGACTCTAGTATAAGCCTAGACACAACTACAGCCCTGTCTCCCAGCAGCGCACATTCTGCCAAAGCAACCCCCAGCGATCAACCAGACTTCTTTGCAAAGTTGATGTTGACAGAGAATTGCCAAACGGATTACTGTGTGCATTGTCCCACTGTCCCACTACCATGTGCAGTGGGTGCTGTGTGATATTGCCATCACTGTTAATCTTTCATATAACCAACACAGGGCGCTGTGATATTGCAGTCACTGTTAAAGCAAACAAATCATCTGAAAAGGATAAGTATTTCTTAACTGCTTTTTTATATTAAGGTTTATATTTAACTACTGTGGTTTAATTTTTTTTTTTTTTTTTCTGTCTTGGGTGCTAAACAGCAAAGTTTGGTGTGCTAGTGTGCTTACAGCAAGTTTGTCACAACCTGCTTTACTTTGCAGTTTTCCCTCCGTTTGAGGGGGTGGGGTTTGATTAGTTGCACCTGAACAGACTGTATAAATAGAACCCCTGGGACTCCAGTGAGTCTGTTTGAATCAGGCTGCTGACAGGTTTAAAGCAACTTAAAGCAAACAAATCATCTGAAAAGGATAAGTATTTCTTAACTGCTTTTTTATATTAAGGTTTATATTTAACTACTGTGGTTTAATTTTTTTTTAAAAGGTTTTTTTTTTTTTTTTTTTTTCTGTCTTGGGTGCTAAACAGCAAAGTTTGGTGTGCTAGTGTGCTTACAGCAAGTTTGTCACAACCTGCTTTACTTTGCAGTTTTCCCTCCGTTTGAGGGGGTGGGGTTTGATTAGTTGCACCTGAACAGACTGTATAAATAGAACCCCTGGGACTCCAGTGAGTCTGTTTGAATCAGGCTGCTGACAGGTTTAAAGCAACTTAAAGCAAACAAATCATCTGAAAAGGATAAGTATTTCTTAACTGCTTTTTTATATTAAGGTTTATATTTAACTACTGTGGTTTAATTTTTTTTTAAAAGGTTTTTTTTTTTTTTTCTGTCTTGGGTGCTAAACAGCAAAGTTTGGTGTGCTAGTGTGCTTACAGCAAGTTTGTCACAACCTGCTTTACTTTGCAGTTTTCCCTCCGTTTGAGGGGGTGGGGTTTGATTAGTTGCACCTGAACAGACTGTATAAATAGAACCCCTGGGACTCCAGTGAGTCTGTTTGAATCAGGCTGCTGACAGGTTTAAAGCAACTTAAAGCAAACAAATCATCTGAAAAGGATAAGTATTTCTTAACTGCTTTTTTATATTAAGGTTTATATTTAACTACTGTGGTTTAATTTTTTTTAAAAGGTTTTTTTTTTTTTTTTTTTTTTCTGTCTTGGGTGCTAAACAGCAAAGTTTGGTGTGCTAGTGTGCTTACAGCAAGTTTGTCACAACCTGCTTTACTTTGCAGTTTTCCCTCCGTTTGAGGGGGTGGGGTTTGATTAGTTGCACCTGAACAGACTGTATAAATAGAACCCCTGGGACTCCAGTGACTCTGTTTGAATCAGGCTGCTGACAGGTTTAAAGCAACTTAAAGCAAACAAATCATCTGAAAAGGATAAGTATTTCTTAACTGCTTTTTTATATTAAGGTTTATATTTAACTACTGTGGTTTAATTTTTTTTTAAAAGGTTTTTTTTTTTTTTTTTTTTTTCTGTCTTGGGTGCTAAACAGCAAAGTTTGGTGTGCTAGTGTGCTTACAGCAAGTTTGTCACAACCTGCTTTACTTTGCAGTTTTCCCTCCGTTTGAGGGGGTGGGGTTTGATTAGTTGCACCTGAACAGACTGTATAAATAGAACCCCTGGGACTCCAGTGAGTCTGTTTGAATCAGGCTGCTGACAGGTTTAAAGCAACTTAAAGCAAACAAATCATCTGAAAAGGATAAGTATTTCTTAACTGCTTTTTTATATTAAGGTTTATATTTAACTACTGTGGTTTTACTTTTTTTAAAGGTTTTTTTTTCTGTCTTGGGTGCTAAACAGCAAAGTTTGGTGTGCTAGTGTGCTTACAGCAAGTTTGTCACAACCTGCTTTACTTTGCAGTTTTCCCTCCGTTTGAGGGGGTGGGGTTTGATTAGTTGCACCTGAACAGACTGTATAAATAGAACCCCTGGGACTCCAGTGAGTCTGTTTGAATCAGGCTGCTGACAGGTTTAAAGCAACTTAAAGCAAACAAATCATCTGAAAAGGATAAGTATTTCTTAACTGCTTTTTTATATTAAGGTTTATATTTAACTACTGTGGTTTTACTTTTTTTAAAGGTTTTTTTTTCTGTCTTGGGTGCTAAACAGCAAAGTTTGGTGTGCTAGTGTGCTTACAGCAAGTTTGTCACAACCTGCTTTACTTTGCAGTTTTCCCTCCGTTTGAGGGGGTGGGGTTTGATTAGTTGCACCTGAACAGACTGTATAAATAGAACCCCTGGGACTCCAGTGGAGCTTGCTCTAGTGTTAGCTTCTCTTAAGTGTTTGCTCGTTAAGTGGGGGATCTGTAAGTGGAGTTACAAACACAGGAATTAAGTGGGGGATCTGTAAGTGGAGTTACAAACACAGGAGTTAAGTGGGGGATCTGTAAGTGGAGTTACAAACACCGGAGTTGAAAACTAAAGGAGGTTCAAACTACTGTAGGTCAAAAGTTTGTTCTAAACCCTCATTTTTTTTCTATATATTTATTTATATTTTTTCCTGTTTTGATCTGTAACTGGGATAATGAGTGCTAGCAAGATTGAAGGTCTGACTCAGTGCACAGTCTGTCATATGTATGCAGATTTGGAACAAGAGATCCAAAATGCTTACCTCTGTGGTGGATGTGAGCAAATTGCCACTTTGGAGGCTCAAGTTAGAGCACTAGAGCAACAAATTGCAACACTGCGGTCGATTGACAATCTTGAAAGGAGTCTTTTGCTCACTGAGCAGGACCTAGCGGGGTCAGATAGTTTGGGGGGAACAGAACAGCAGCAGGATGTTGAGGCAGCTAGCTGGGTGACAGTTAGAAAATCTAAGGTGGGCAAAAGGAAAATGGAGGCTGATCCGGAGATTATACATCGCAACAAATTTGCCAGATTGTGTGAAGATGATGGGAGTATGAACTCTGGATTGGCAATTCTAGATGGGGCTGATCTCTCTAACAGCCGGGAGACCAGTTTCTCTAGTAGTGGTGGGGGGGAGAGTAGAGTCAGGCCTAAGCAGATTGTGGTTGTAGAGGACTCAATTATTAGGAAAGTGGATAGGGTAATTTGTCGTCCGGATCGCTACAACCGAACAGTTTGCTGTCTACCTGGTGCCAGGGTTCGGCATGTGTTTGATCGGATAGACAAATTATTGGGTGGGGCTGGGCACGACCCAGCTGTCTTAGTGCATATCGGTACTAATGACAAAATAAATGGTAGATGGAAGACCTTAAAGAATGATTTCAGGGATCTAGGCTCTAAGATCAAGGAAAGGTCTTCCAATGTAATCTTTTCTGAAATTTTGCCTGTGCCACGTGCAAGTTTAGGAAAACAGCGGGAGATTAGGGAGCTTAATGCGTGGCTCAAGTCTTGGTGCAGGAAGGAAGGGTTTGGGTTCCTAGAGCACTGGGCTGACTTTTCGTTGGGGTACAACCTATATAGCCGTGACGGTTTGCACCTCAATGGAAGGGGGTCCGCGGTGCTAGGGGAAAGAATGGCTAAGAGGTTGGAGGAGTGTTTAAACTAGGCAAGAGGGGGGTGGGTGAGATAAAGGATTATGGGGAAGCTAGTGTAGACGGGGTAGTGGGGTTAGTAAGGGGTCATGGGGGAGGAGTGAGGGGGGCATACAGTTTACCAGCTAAGGAGGTCCCTCTGTTACAAGGAAAACAGAATAATACTAACTTAACGTATAATTCTTCACTAAGTAATGCACATTTCAAAAGTAAAAGTAGTAACCCCCGCTGTATGCTGGCAAATGCACGGAGTTTGTCAGGTAAAATGGGAGACCTAGAATTAATTGCATGCTCTAAAAATTATGATATAATTGGTATCACTGAGACCTGGTGGGATGAAACATGTGACTGGATTGTGAATTTAAATGGTTACACCCTTTTTAGGAGGGACAGAGGGATTAAAAAGGGTGGAGGAGTGGGTTTGTATGTAAAGCCTGAATTAAAGCCATGCGCTAAAGAAATAAAAATAGCTGGCACTGGTGAGGGTGTAGAATCACTCTGGGTAGAGATTTCGACTGGGCAAAAGGTATCAAAAAGAATTATCATTGGTGTATGCTATAAACCACCTCGTATAAGTGTCGAGTATGAAGCCCAGCTACTCTTGCAGATACAAGCGGCTTCACAGCTGGGTCAAGTTGTTGCTATGGGTGACTTCAATTATCCAGACATTGACTGGGGTAATGGGGTTGCTAAGACAGAAAAAGCTAGTAGGTTTGTAAATATGCTGAATGACAACTTTTTATTCCAGCTCGTTCAAGAACCTACTAGGAATAACTCTCTTTTGGACCTTGTAATAACTAACAATACTGAACTCATCTCTAACATTTGTGTGGGTGAGCATTTAGGGAATAGTGATCATAACATGGTCTCCTTTGAGATTCTGTTGCAGAAGCAATTCTATAAGGGAGTAACTAAAACACTAAATTTCAGACGTGCAAACTTTGACAGTATAAGGGCATCTCTGCAACATATTAAGTGGGAAATGCTTTTCACAGGGTTAAACACAGAACAAAAATGGGAAGTCTTTAAAATGCTGCTTAATAAATATACTTGTCAGTATATTCCACTTGTAAGCAAGGAACGTCGTTGCAAAGCAAAACCTTTTTGGTTCAATAGAAGCGTTGGTGTTGAGGTGGGTAAGAAAAGACGTGCTTTTAAGGCTTTCAAGTTAGCTGGTACAGCCGAAACATTTATAAGGTACAAGGAGGCCAATAAATCATGCAAAGAAGCTATAAGGCAAGCTAAAATTGCTATAGAAAAGGATATTGCAGCAAGCAGTAAAAAAAATCCCAAATTATTTTTTAAATATGTCAATAGTAAAAAAATGAAGCAGGAAGGGGTGGGACCCTTACTATCAGAGGGGGATCAGCTGGTTGATGAAAACAAAATAAAAGCGCAGATTCTGAACTCGTATTTTTCATCTGTTTACACAAATGAAGAACCAGTAAGTGAAGGTTTCCTTCTTAAGACTCCCAATTCTAGTAATACAACTAATGATGCATGGTTCACACAAGAAGAAATTCAAAAGAGACTTGAACAGGTTAAGATTAACAAAGGTCCAGGGCCAGATGGTATTCATCCCAGGGTAATTAGCGAGCTTAGCTCTGTGATTGCCAAACCTCTTTACTTAATTTTTCAGGATTCATTGAGATCTGGTATTGTGCCAAGAGACTGGCGAATTGCTAATGTGGTGCCTCTATTCAAAAAAGGATCCCGTTCTCAGCCTCAAAACTATAGGCCAGTTAGTCTGACGTCAGTATTAGGAAAGCTTTTCGAAGGGTTAATAAAGGATAAGATACTGGACTTCATAGCAAATCATAATACTATGAGTTTGTGCCAGCATGGTTTTATGCGTAATAGATCTTGCCAGACTAACTTAATTTCTTTTTACGAGAATGTAAGTAGAGACCTCGATTCTGGGATGGCAGTGGATGTGATTTACTTAGACTTTGCTAAAGCATTTGATACAGTGCCACACAAAAGGTTACTGGTTAAATTAAGGAATGTTGGCCTGGAACATAGTATTTGTACCTGGATAGCGAACTGGCTAAAAGATAGACTACAAAGAGTGGTGGTAAATGGAACATTTTCTAATTGGACCAGTGTTGTTAGTGGAGTACCGCAGGGCTCTGTACTAGGTCCCTTGCTTTTCAACTTGTTTATTAATGACCTGGAGGTGGGCATTGAAAGTACTGTTTCTATTTTTGCAGATGATACTAAATTGTGCAGAACTATAGGTTCCATGCAGGATGCTGCCACTTTGCAAAGTGATCTGTCTAAACTGGAAAACTGGGCAGCAAACTGGAAAATGAGGTTCAATGTTGATAAATGCAAGGTTATGCACTTTGGCAAAAATAATATAAATGCAAGTTATACACTAAATGGCAATGTGTTGGGAGTTTCCTTAAATGAAAAGGATCTAGGGGTCTTTGTAGATAACACGTCTAATTCTGGGCAGTGTCATTCTGTGGCTACTAAAGCAAATAAAGTTCTGTCTTGCATAAAAAAGGGCATTAACTCAAGGGATGAAAACATAATTATGCCTCTTTATAGGTCCCTGGTAAGGCCTCATCTGGAGTATGCAGTTCAGTTTTGGACACCAGTCCTTAAGAGGGATATAAATGAGCTGGAGAGAGTGCAGAGACGTGCAACTAAATTGGTTAGAGGGACGGAAGACTTAAATTATGAGGGTAGACTGTCAAGGTTGGGGTTGTTTTCTCTGGAAAAAAGGCGCTTGCGAGGGGACATGATTACACTTTACAAGTACATTAGAGGACATTATAGACAAATGGCAGGGGACCTTTTTACCCATAAAGTGGATCACCGTACCAGAGGCCACCCCTTTAGACTAGAAGAAAAGAACTTTCATTTGAAGCAACGTAGAGGGTTCTTCACAGTCAGGACAGTGAGGTTGTGGAATGCACTGCCGGGTGATGTTGTGATGGCTGATTCAGTTAATGCCTTTAAGAATGGCTTGGATGATTTTTTGGACAGACATAATATTAAAGGCTATTGTGATACTAAACTCTATAGTTAATATAGGTATGGGTATATAGAATTTTAATTAAAAGTAGGGAGGGGTGTGTGTATGGATGCTGGGTTTTCATTTGGAGGGGTTGAACTTGATGGACTTTGTCTTTTTTCAACCCAATTTAACTATGTAACTATGTAACTGTTATTCTTTCATATAACCAACAGAGTGCACTGTGTGATATTGCAGTCACTGTTATTCTTTCATATAACCAACAGAGGATGCTGTGTGATATTGCAGTCACTGTTATTCTTTAATATAACCAACAGAGGGTGCACGGTTATTCTTTCATATAACCAACAGAGGGCACTGTGTGATATTGCAGTCACTGTTAATCTTTCATATAACCAACAGAGGGCGCATTGTTATTCTTTCATATAACCAACAGATGAAACTGTGTGATTTTGCAGTCACTGTTATTCTTTCATATAACCAACAGAGGGTGCACTGTTATTCTTTCATATAACCAACAGAGGGCGCTGTGTGATATTGCAGTCACTGTTAATCTTTCATATAACCAACAGAGGGCGCACTGTTATTCTTTCATATAACCAACAGATGGCACTGTGTGATTTTGCAGTCACTGTTATTCTTTCATATAACCAACAGAGGGTGCTGTGTGATATTGCAGTCACTGTTATTCTTTCATATAACCAACAGATGGCGCTGTGTGATACTGCAGTCACTGTTATTATTTCATATAACCAACAGAGGGCATTGTGGGATATTGCAGTCTCTCCCCAAGTGAACCGTTGGTATAGGAATGATTAAAAGTAATGATTAAGGTCTACCTCGGCTGACCCAAGTATAAGCCGAGGTAGACTTTTTCAGCACATTTTGGATGCTGAAAAACTCGGCTTATACTCGAGTATATATATTAAAAGGAAGTTTCTACTTTGAAAGCTCAGCCAATGATAAACAAAACTCCAAAGAATTAAGAGGGGTTCCCAAACTTTTTTATATGACTGTATCTGGAATCTTAGTTGAAAGACATCTGCTTACATTGTAACATGAATTTTTTTTTATAAAAAATCCTTTGTAGCCCCCTCCAATAATCTGTCTATAATGCACAAAGCTAACTATTTGTAATAGTTTATTCAAAAATACCATAATAAATGTATACTTCTGGTTGTGCAGTATCTAGCTAATCACACGTGGCGATTCGTTTTCCGAAGTTTCCTCATGAGGCTACTTCGGGCGACTTCGGAAAACGAACCGACGCGTATGATTAGCGCCAGCGTTTTTCCATTTTAGCCGGAGTGAGGGAAGGCATTTGGGTGGCATTACCCGTAGAAGATTTATAACTGACCTGGTGCTGCCTTAACTGCTCACAGCACAAATCTGACTAAAGGATAATAATACAGGCAGTTTGAAAAAAAATCCTCTGCATCAACTGACTTCCGGTTTATTGAAGAAGTTGGTTTACGGGATGTGGAGCACGCACGTTGGACATAGCAGAAGGGATGTTGTGATATTGTCTTATCCCTACAATTGGAAGGAAGCATATATTTATTACGGTATTTTTAAATAAAGCTTTAAAAATAGTTAATGTGCTTTATGGAGGTGTTACTGGAGGGAGCTTTAATGGGTTTTTTTTAGTATCACTGGTCCTTTAAAATCAATGGAAGTAGCAGAAAGGGATATACAAAATAATGCTTCCAGTTGCACTTAGATGTACATATAACGTTAAATACATTGAAAATTAATGTATATTGTGTAATTGCTTAGATTAACACTTGCAATTTACTTGCATTACACAAAATGCAATTTTCTGTGTATATCCCCTTTAATTTTAAATGAAAGTCACATTTAAAATAAGGCCTTTAATTTCATGCAAAATTGTTACAGTTAGCAACACAAATAAGAGACATGCATAATGAAGTTGTCATGTATTTACAGATGCCTCAGCTGGAAAAAAAGCTTCAGACGGAATTGCAGGATGCTGCCAGAGTTATAGCCTGTCGCTTTCCTTTTCCTAATTGGGTTCCAGATCATATTTTTGGAGAAGGAGTAGATACTGTGTGGACATATGACCTTGGCGCATTTAGAAAAGTCAGTGACTTGAAACAAGTTGCCTCAAAACACTGTATTCTTGATACAACAGTATGAAAATAGCAGGAGATGATATATTTTCAGTGGTGGATCTAGGGGCCCGGCAGCAGTTCGCACACTTGAAAAATCGGCTGTTCAATTTAATATTTGTGCACCTATAACCCTAGGAGACTTTTAATAAAATTGAATGTATTACAGAGACTTGATTTTCCTCACAGTTTTTTGCTGAGACGTTTGTTTTTGTAAGTAATTGTTAGTTGAAGTGTCTAAACCTGACTGTTTTGCCAACCTGTCCCATCTCAGCCTTTCAGTTAGAGATTCTAATGCGTTAGGTTTAGAAACTGCAAAAAATGATCAACATGACCTATAGGTAACATTTAATGTACATTTATATTTTAAAAAAGTAGTTTTTTAGTGTCAGTATCACTTTAAAGGTAAACCACCCCTTTAATATACCTTTACAGATTTTCCCAACATCTAAGGGGCAGAAAAAAAGTCACAAGAGAAAAATCACATTGTTCCATTCATTTGTATTTATTTAAAAGCATTTTTTTAATTAAATAAATTGATATTTGAGCATTAAAAAATATTCAAGTACGGGGGGGGGGGGGGGTCCAGGAAGCGTGGGCATCATATCATTCATGTTTTTTCTCTCAAACAGCGAAAAACCTTAATTTAATTTTTTTCATCTATAAAAGTTAAAAAAGATGGCGAATACAGATACAGACGAGGGGGCTGCCATATATGTGCATTCATGTTTTTTAAACAGCGAAAAACATTAATTTAATCTTTTTCATCTTTATTGTGAGTCCTGTGCTAGATTCATTTTGGGCGCTGATATGCTTTGGAGCTAGTGACTAGAAGGGTGTAACCGTTTAAGTGCCAGGGAGTCGAATCTAAATTCTCTGGATAAAAGTAAAATTGTAGATCCTACAATCTACAGTAATCCCAGGTATGTGAGTGAAGAACTTTGTGATTCTCTTGTTCCCCAGCACCTAGACAACAAGCAGAGGGGGGTAAAGAGTGGCCACTGGGGCGTGATCACCCATGGGCACCTGGGCAGCTGCAGACACATTCATTCCCTTCTACTTCTCCAGAGCTCTCGGGAGAGCTATGACCTGTTTCCCCAGGTTGGCGTAACACACACACACACTTTTTACACTAATACACACTTTAATTTTGAGGGGTTTAGAGGGTTTTGCATGCTCAAAGGCTTACAGATACTCGCACAGATTCACACAACAAGCATTTTGCATATGCATATTGGGAATCAAACTGTTCAGTATCCCTGGCATTCATATTTAGGATGTTTTATCCAAAAATTATAAAGTTCACAAGAACAAGGCAATACTGCAGCATTAACTGCTCAAACTTCAGTGTTTCAAGACTTGTGAGGCTCTTTGTCAAGTGTGAAACAATTTAGGGAATTAACATATTTAAGGTGCTATACAGGAAGTGACATAGTAAGGTTTTGTATTTCCCCCTTGGAAATACAAAATCCATTGAAAAATTTTCAAGGGGAAAATTTGAAAATTCCTGTATTGCACCTTAAATATGCTAATTTCACACTTGACAAAGAGGTTTACAGGGCTCGAAACATGTTGTGTTGACAATAAACACTGATGTTTGAGCAGTTAATCCTGCAGTATTACCTTGTTTTTGTGAACTTTTTAATTTTTGGATACTATTACTGCATCCACGGCAGAGGTGCAAACAAGAATATTGGCTAATTATTTTTCCTGCTACGCAGTTTGAAGGTAACCATCAAACATACATTTATTCTGGACTATTTTCCAGAATACATTTTATTTTAACCCAAACTACAAAACTACAAAGTTATGTCAGAAGACACTTCCCCTGGCTTACCCAGTACTGGAGCCGTTACTTTTGCCTACAATGAAGATGAAATCAACAGGATTCTTGAAGAGTTAAACACAGAAACTCCGTTGTTTGAAGATAAACCCACACATGGTAACCTGGCAAAATAATTATTGCAAGTACAAAGGAAAGAAACACAAATAAGCAGTGGTGTAACTTCAGATGCCAGGGCCCCCCTGCAAAGAAATTTTCAGGGCCCCCCTCTGTACAAAATAGTGGGAGATATGCTGACTGAACAGTGAGGAATAGCAGTTGTGTTTTAGTGATTGTATTTGCCCATGGAAACAAAAAGCTTTTCACATAGCAGCAATGCGATTTCTCCTACCTCAGCTCTGTGTAAAAGCTCTTGCCTTAGCTCCCTGAAACTTCTTTAAACTGCAGCCGGTAAGAGCACACACTTCTAATACAGCCAGTGCTTGAACTGGGATCAAAAAAGTGGAGGGATGGTATGCTCGGCACACATAGCACCCACTATTATACTAAGGCTTGCCCACCAATACTTTCGAGTTTCAAACACTTTAAGCCAAAACCATTTTGCTATTTCCATGTTTATTAAAGGAGAGCTAAACCCTAGGTATAGGACCTGTTACCCAAAATGCTCAGGGGCTGGGGTATGCCCGATAAGGGGTCTTTCCATAATCTGGAACTGCATACCCCAGTCTGCTAAAAATCATTTGAACATTTAGTAAACCCAATAGTTTTGTTTTCCCACCAATAAAAATTAGTTATATCTTAGTTGGGATGAAGTACAACATTCTGTTTTGTTATGACAGAGAAAAAACAAATGTTTTGAAATTTTGAATTATTTAATTAAAATTAAGTTTATGGTAGACAAACTTCCTGTAATTTGGAGCTTTCTGGATAATGGATCCTATACGGGTAGTGCTTAATACAGCCAATTACAGTAGGTACTGGTTTTGAAAGTCTTTTCTGAAACATTCAACCTGTAATCTATGCTTAATTAATAGCCCCCCTGGATTCTCCTGATCATCTGGGGCAGTAAATTTGGCTTCTGTCTTTCCCCTGACCTCATCACTGTATTAAATTAACTCTTTCATATCACATGATTTTCTTTTATTATATGGCTTCCCCCATGGACCTTGTACAGGTATGGGACCCATTATCCAGACTGCTTGGGACCTGGGGTTTTCTATATAAGAGATCTTTCTGTAATTTGGGTCTTCATGCCTTAAATCTACAAGCTACTGTTTTATTATTACACAGAAAATGGAAATTATTTTTAAAAACTTGGATTATTTCTATAAAATGGAGTCAATGGGAGACAGTCATTCTGTAATTTGGAACTCTCTAAATAACGGGTTTCCAGATAATGGATCCCATACCTGTATATACAATTTTTTTTAAGAAACTCTTTTCACACACTTTTTTTTTTTTTTTTTGAGAAAAAATATGAATTCTGGTGGAAATCAACAAAAACACAAGTAGCATAGAAGCAAGCACAAGCTCCTCTGCTTCTGGAGCTGCCAGCTCCCCTCTCCCTCTCAGAAACTAAAGGTGGACTCCTTGACTGTGACTTACTTCCCTGCTGCCGCACATTCATTTCTATGTGATCACTGAGACACTTGTTAGATAAGCAGGATCAAGCTGCAGCAGCACATTCACTTCTCACGTGTCTCAGTGATCACATAGAAATGAATGTGCAGCAGCAGGGAAGTAAGTCACAGTAAAGGACTCCACCTTTAGGGGGAGTGACAGAAGTTGAGTGTGTAACAGAGAGAGAACAGAGCTTTAAAAAATCACGGAGGCTGGCTGCTGCAGTGGGAATGGGGAGGCGGGTTGGCGTGCCTGTGCTGTGGCATCATTGTAAGGAGAGTTCGAATCCCAGTCGGCAGCAGTATTCTCAAGTGCAGCAGTATTCTCAAGTGCAGCAGGCGCGCGTGTGACACGCTGCTGCGACGTTCTGCTCCTCTTCCGGCTCCCTCTCTGGCACTGCAGCAGACTTCCTGTTCACCGCTGGCCACTTCCACTGCACCGACTGGGGAGGGGGGTGGTGCGAAATGCTGCAGCTTGGTTTGGACACCCCTGCCCTAAATGATCCTGGCTGGTTGCACATACTGAGGAAGCAGGCCCCTGCCGGGCCCCCTGTACCTCTGGGCCCCCCTGCGACTGCGGGGTCTGCTTCCTCGGTAGTTACGCCACTGCATATGTCTACATGTTGAGTACTCTGGCAGAATATATTAAAATAAGACATATCCCCAGAGGCCTGCGTTTAGACATTAAACCTAACCTTTGTGCAACAGAAGTTGCTAGAAAATTGCAAAAAATGACACATAGATCTTTTAGTATTAACAGTCGAAAGCCTTACCAATAAGCTACAAGAGATCCGGTTAACCATTTCGGAGCTGAGAAATCGATCGATGCAGTGTGGATGGTCGCCTTTTCGACGTTTCTGAAGAGGACAGAAAGTGGATTTTCTGTAAGTTATTTCTTAATAAAGGCTTTGCTTTTTAAAAGTTTCATTTGTCTTGGTGTTTATTTTTCATTGTGCACAAACAAATTTTTAAACATTTTTTTTATGTTACTGGTCCTTTAATTTATCAAATGAGGCATTAACCAAAATGTCATCATCCACTAAGTTACTGTATCTGTAACTTAAATTTCACTTATCACTGGTGTCTAGTTGTAGTAGTATTCATTGGAGCCTTCTTTGTATTATTTTCTTTTATAGGTGTTCAACATTTCTTTTAATCTAACAAAAGGTAACTGAAATCATATAATAAGAAGATTGTGTAACAAAAGCTGCACTAACACCCATATTTTCCACTGCTCTTCCAAGTTTTCTCAGATTTGCTGTAGTTATGTTTTGTCAGCATAAAGCTACAGAAAAATGTCATTACATTTGTCCATTTATTTCAATATATTCAAGTTGGATGACTACGTCTAAGCATCCATGGTGTTGTCAGTCCTACAATCATATTCATGTAATCACATGAATATGATTGTAGGACTGACAAGACTCGTTTTACTTCATTATACATTTTTACTTGCAACTTTCTATCTTTTCTAACACACATGTATGTTTAGTACTGGTAGGCCACAAGAGGGCCAGTGTAGTGAGGGATCTCTTCAAATGTAAAATGTGTGAAGTTGGCACTCAGAAGGCAATTTATTTTTATGATGTGTATGCTGGAATCAGGGACTCCATCAGGGGGGTACGGGGGGGGGGCAATCCTCCCGGGCCTGGTGGCTTCTGTATGTTAAGGGTGATCCTGGCGTGCTGCGTTTCCTGGATTAGTTATGACCCCCTTTTATTTAACTTGTTAGGGGGCTGGCCACCTATGACTTTTTTTACTTGTAGGGTTTCCTGGCCACCAGTGGGGTTTTTCTTTAACTTGTAGGGGGCACTGGCCACCAATGGGTTTTTATTAACCTACAGGGGGCCGCGCCAACAATTTTTTTTTTTACTTGTAGGGGTGGCCCAGAAATAATTGTTGTACAGTATCCCACGAATTCTGATGGCAGCCCTGGCTGAAATGGTCAACCCTGCCTTAAACTGGAAAAAATGTGTGTTGTGGCTGTATATACACACACATATTTGGTGTACAAGTCATTTAAGAAGTTCATATTTTATTAGTTTACATACAGTATACACCTGTATACCATTTGCCATTACATACTGTACGTTGCTATACTAAAATGAGTAATAAATGCATTTAAGCCACATAAGTTCAATATGCAGTGTTCTGAAGCAGATGTTTTAAAGTAACAGCAAATAACACAGGGCATGATAGGCAATTATTCCTCCTATAGGTATACTCAGGAACAAATCATGCAAAATTCATAAAAACAGGCTAGGTTTTAATTAATCTTTTAAGGTTGAGTACTGCAAATGAATGTGTATAAGTGGATCAAATTGACATACAAATAGTATACTGTATAATGACACAGTTACATAGTTAAATTGGGTTGAAAAAAGATCAAAGTCCATCAAGTTCAACCCTCTCCAGTGCATTATGGTAGACATTTTTTTTAAAGTATTAATTTTATTTAAATTTCCAAGGAAAGTGAAAGGGGAGACATATAACAACTTGGTTCATACAAGGTAATATCTGTTGGTAAACAGTGCCTTTAGTGCATGTTGCAATATGCTCTATGGCAGACACATGCATCAACATATCCGTTATGACATCTGAGCACGCAGTCAGTCTAAATTAACTCTCAGGAATAGTGATGGGCGAATTTGCCCCTTTTCCCTGAAAAATTCACGAATTTCACGAGAAATCTGCAAAACGGCAAAAAATTCACGAAACTGCTCCGGCATCTCGTTTTTACCGCCGGCGTCCATTTTTTTTTTTTTTTTACACCGGCGACTTTTTGCTGCTGTTTCGCGGGAATTCTCCGTGAATTCACAACTGGCGAAGAAATTCAGCCATCACTACTCAGGAAGCTCAATCAAATTAAAGTCCACCCATGTATCCCATATCCTTTCAAATTTGCCGGGACAACCTCTGGCCAAATAAATTAGCTTGATGGAAGGAAGGGCTTTATTAATTATATTGACCCATTGAGCAACTGTTGGAGCACAGTTGCCCATCCAGTTCATGACCACCACTTTCTTCGCATAGTTTAAGCCTAGTCTCATGTAGTATTAGTTCCGCAGTAGCATAGGGGATCTCCAGGGAGGAGAACTGGGCTTTTAACTTTTGATCAGTTAGGGTGCCTGAACACCAATTTAAGACCCAGGGTGGACCAGGACACTGTCCAATGGAAAAATTACGGACTTAAACTTGTTTATTGTAAGCCCTAAGTAAATATCAAACCTCTCCATAATAAGTAAGTCTTCCTCCAGAGATGCCTGGGGATATTTTAAAAAAGAGCAACAGGTCATCTGCATAAAGGGTTATCTTGTCTTCTTGTTAGTTCCTGGGTGCGATTTTTTCCTGTTTTGACCCTTGCCTGCCTGATTATTCTGAACTCTGCCAAATATGACCCTTGCCTGCCTGACTACTCTGAACTCTGATTATCCTGACCCTTGCCTGCCTGACTATTCTGATTCAACCGATATTGACCCTTGCCTGCCTATCCTTGATCGGCTGCCTGCATCGACCACTTGTCGGGCTAATTGTGCGAATATTTAATGAAATTATATAAAAGAATTTAAAAGAATTTAAGGCTCCTTATAAGTAATAAAGGAGGAGTCTTAAATAATATATGCCCAACTCTGAATTCGATATCGAGCTTTCCCAATCAATTGGTACAAAGGGTGAAAAATCAGGACAACTATTTAACAAAATAATTAATTTATTTATTTATAATAATAACAAATCAAATTATCACTTCTTTTAAAATCCACCAAATACTTCTTGATATAAACACAAGATAAAATTTATCAACAGATATTAATTGATAAGACCAAAATCATTAATATGGCGAGCATCCACAAGACAATATACACTCTTATTAATAATAAGGTATTGGAATCAAAGGAGGAATATGTGACTGATTCTGATTTGCTAAGGAATTCTGTCCTTAAATTTTCCTATTTCCCCATTAAATCGTTAACTTGGATATCATATATATATATATATTAATGAAAAATAAAATGGACCCAAATTAAACAGATTATTCCCAGTTTGCAATTCTGGGAAAGTCAATGTTTAGGGTATGACTATAATACACATAGGAATAATAAATATCCAAGCATACAACTTGAAAAAGTATAACAAAAATTTATATTTACCAGATGTAGAGTTTTCACTGGCCTGTGATAGTTACATAGTTAAATTGGGTTGAAAAAAGACAAAGTCCATCAAGTTCAACCCCTCCAAATGAAAACCCAGCATCCATACACACACCCCTCCCTACTTTTAATTAAAATTCTATATACCCATACCTATACTAACTATAGAGTTTAGTATCACAATAGCCTTTGATATTATGTCTGTCCAAAAAATCATCCAAGCCATTCTTAAAGGCATTAACTGAATCAGCCATCACAACATCACCCGGCAGTGCATTCCACAACCTCACTGTCCTGACTGTGAAGAACCCTCTACGTTGCTTCAAATGAAAGTTCTTTTCTTCTAGTCTAAAGGGGTGGCCTCTGGTACGGTGATCCACTTTATGGGTAAAAAGGTCCCCTGCCATTTGTCTATAATGTCCTCTAATGTACTTGTAAAGTGTAATCATGTCCCCTCGCAAGCGCCTTTTTTCCAGAGAAAACAACCCCAACCTTGACAGTCTACCCTATAATTTAAGTCTTCCGTCCCTCTAACCAATTTAGTTGCACGTCTCTGCACTCTCTCCAGCTCATTTATATCCCTCTTAAGGACTGGATTCCAAAACTGAACTGCATACTCCAGATGAGGCCTTACCAGGGACCTATAAAGAGGCATAATTATGTTTTCATCCCTTGAGTTAATGCCCTTTTTTATGCAAGACACCCTGATCTCACTTTCTGGATCTTTAAAACCCACTGGTTCTTTTCTTTTTAGTTGAGGAATGAGTCTTCTTATAGTTGAGAGTCTCCAAGTAGTTTTAGATTTCTTTCCTTCTCTTTCTTTCTTTTTCTAGTTCTTTTCCTCCAGTCAGCCCTCTTTTTCTTATCCTCCTTCCTTTTTTAGTTTCTTCTTTTCTTAATTTTTTTTTAGTATCCCAGTGTCTCCTAATTTATCCCTCCTTTCTGTTTAAAACTCAACCCCTGGGATTGAAGGGTAGTCTCCAAAAGTTAAACTATCACCATCTAATCTAAATATTTTGTAAAATGTCAATCATTTACCCCTGGGCGTGATGTCCTACACTACCTGTAGATGGCACTACTGCTTCAAACATCGTGACCTAAAAATATCTAAAAAATACATAATAGCCTTTGACCTTTCTTAATTTGATGTTACACATTATTGTTGACATTGCTTCAGACTAGAACAATGCTGTGTAACTCCTTAATACCTTCAGTACACATACAATATACTTGTGAACACACTAGCCATTCAAAATTGGTCTGGTCTTTGATTAATTATTACCCTCTCAAACAAGTGTGCTCTATACTGTGGATAGTTTGTAAAATCCTTCAAGGTGTTCTCATCTTATTCACACAGACACCAAAGATTATACAAGCTTTGAGATTTGCTTTAAGCACAAAGGTTATACACCTGTGTTAGGAGTCTTATAAAACATCCTTTTCAGAACAGAAGTTTCTTACCAACTAAACATTAATTTATATAAAACAAAATATAACATTCATTACTCAACACTATATGATTTATCAAATATGCATAATATCAATCATGAATATGTATTCTATTGAGTAAAATAATCATACGTTATCATTAATAAACCTGAATATTCTTACAGTTAATATTAATCTTATTTGAAAATCGGACACACTGCATGTCTGACCCTGCTTGAACTCTGCCTGCACCGACCCCGGCCTGTCTTACTACATCTTTGCCTTTTCCTAGTTCTGTGCCTTCCGTCCAAAGACCATGCCCCTTTGCTCGTCCAGAACTTTTGCTTGGCTCCTTGCTTGGTGGTATCCAATTAGCGGAGGGCTCCTGCCAAAGTGAAAGGTGGCTGCTACAGAAGTGGAGCCGAGACCAGGGAGCCTAGCACCTGTTCTGGATTTTGTATGCTCGATTTGGAGATGTGTGTAAATTCTTTTCAGATTAATAGTGTGGGCATGAAACCCGTTTGATCCATGTTAATTATAGGGGGCAATTTGGGCAAGCTTTTTAGCTAGCATTTGCCCAGTACTTTAGCGTCCGTGTTTATAAGGGATATAGGTCTATAAGAGTCACATAGTTCAGGGTCTTTGCCTTCTTTCAGAATTAATATTATCACAGCTTCATAGAAGGATAGTGGCAATGAAACCTTTTCAAAGGCATACATGTATGTCTTGTGCAACTGTTGAACCAATAAGTTGCCCTGTAGCTTTTACCAGGTAGCCAGGAATCCATCTAAACCTGGAGTCCTACTGGGAGGGAGATCTGAGATTGCGTCCGCCACTTCAGATTCAGATATGGGACTATCTAGGTACAGCATCTCCTCCTGTGTTAGGCAGGGGAAGGTAATTTCATCTAGGAATTGGGACATTTGTTCTCCTGGTCGGGTAAAGATTTTCGTAAAAGTCCATAAACTTATTGAGTATATCCCCAGGGGTAATGACCAGGCTCCCCGTTGAGTTCTTAACCTGTGCTAAGGTTTGTGAGTTCCTAGAAGACGCTAATCTCGCCAAAAACTCCCAGCTTTGTCATCCTGATCAAATATTGATTATGATCTGTATACAACAGTCTTTTCCTAGTGAGCTTTGTTTGGGCAAGTTCTAAGGGTCTCTGTGCCTGGGATAAGGCCTAGTAAGAGGATGTCGTAGGTGTAGAGGTGTGGGCTTTCTCAGCCTCTGTAAAAGCCGTCTCAGCCTCATTATTACTGGTAGATGGCCTTAAGTCACATTGGTTGGTTCAGCAGCTTATTCTTGTGCTGTTGTATACCCAGTTTAGATTTGGTGGTTGGTGGAGCTACTGGACTGTACCAGCATGGCTCTACAATGGATACAATGATATGCTGATTTAGGATAACCCAGAGTTGGTGTTCATTTAGTTAAGTCTTCATTAGGTATTATTAGCATGGAGTTGGTGGATCTTGGGCTGATCTCTGGTGTGGAGTTGACTCCGCTCAACACTGGTTTGAGCTGCTTCCATTAAGATGCAGGACTAGGCTAATGTGGGCCAAGTCTTTTTAGGGCCACTTGCTATTGCTGAGGACCGTGTTTTTCTCCAGCACTGGTGATAATTGCATCCAAGTTGTGTTTAGTTACTGATCTGATTGATTTCCTGGTGTTTTAGTTCTGAGATGGCTATTGCCATCATTCTGGTTGTGTCCTACGACACCTTTAGTTTTAACAGTTGCAGGATTTTTGTTCTTCCCCAGGTGTGGTTTTGTCAGATAACCATATTGCAGGTATCCCTCTAGTCACTGAGGGAACCTTTTTAAGCAGAATATGGTTATTCTTAATCTGCAATGCTTGATCCTCAAGTGCCAGTCTCTGTAATTTAGTGGTTGGTTTTGTAGCTCTTGTTGTCAATCGTTTACCATGTCCTAGGACATGTTCATGTTCTTGTGCCTTTTATCTACCTTTTTCAGGAGATATACATTTTATCAGCTCCCCTGTTGGATGGATGTGATGCTGGCCTTTTCGCAGGGCATCCTTAGCATCAGTTTGGTTTTTGCCTTATGTTGGTTATTCCCACCCCTTGTTTTCGGGGCATGGCTTGGTAGATCCCATGTGTACTGACATAGAGGGACATAGAAGAAATAGAGAATTTTACTTACCTACTTGATGTAAATTCCTTTTCTTCTAGTCCCAACAGGGTTTCCCATCCCAATTATTTGGTTACTTTACTGCTATGGCAAAAGTATAACTATGGTGAGGAGGAAGTCATGTGGTCTTATAGGTCATGATTCATTTTGATTGGCTATGTTATAGGTCGTACCTCCAGGTCTGGGAGGGGCAATGCCCCATGTGTACTGACATGTCGGGACTAGAAGAAAAGGAATTTACGTCAAAATTCTCTTTCTCTACTTCCTGCTACTAATTTAATTCTGGCAGGGGACTTGAATGAGTCCTTTCTTAGTTCTTTAGACAGATCTGATATTGAAACAAATATAGGCAATATTAACATCTCAGACACTGCACTAATTCCATTGGTGGTCTCCACTTCACCTGCTCCCAGAAATTTTGTCCCTTGGTCTTTTCCTGATTTGTTTAAGGACAATCCTGACTTCATAGAGATGCTACTTAATAGGATAATATGGATTAATAGGATTTGTTTTTCAAGGAAAACAAAATACACTTGAAAGACCCTTCCTTATTATGAGAAACTTGGAAGGCAGTGGCTAGAGGGGAAATATCCTCATTTAAATCTTACTTCTTTAAAAAAAAAGTACACAAAAAATTTCTTGAATTGAGTAAAAGACAAAGGGGCAAATTCACTAAGATTCGAAGTTGCGCCAGGCGCAACTTCGCCGCACTTCGCCAGGAGTATTTTCGCCAGCGCTCCGCAAATTCACTAAAATCCAAAGTTGCGCACAGGGGTAGCGTAAGTTTTCGAAGTTGCGCTAGCGTTAATTCGTCAAGCGAAGCGAAGTTTCGCTAGCGATGGTTAATTTGCATACGGCGCCAAATTGAAATTTCATTGGAGGAATACGTATCACCACTACAAATGCCTAGAAAACCTTCAAAACATCAAATAAAAATCTTATTTTGCCCTACACATGTGCCCACTGTATAGGTAAGTTGCCATGAGTCAGGAAATGTAGGGGGGAAGGAGGGGAGCCCCAAAATTTTTTTATCTTTTTCAGCCTATCACCATAATGTAGAAAACACGCCAGCGTTTTTTGGGACTTAGAAAAATTTTTGACTTTTTTTGAAGCAATCCCTATCTATTCTATTGCGCTTCGCCTGGTCTGAGGTGGCGAAGGAAGTCTAGCGTAAAAGGTAGCGTTCAGTACACTGCGCGCGTTAGTGAATTTGCGTAGTTACGTCCGTAGCGAAAATTTGCCAGGCGTAAGGGTGCGAAGTTACACTAGCGAATCTACGCCAGCGTTCGTTAGTGAATTTGCGCAGTAACGAAAATGCCAAACGCTAGCGAATTAACGCTAGCGTTGCCGCTTAGTGAATTTGCCCCAAAGTCTCTCTTACATTAGATTTAAACAACATCCTTCATTTGAAAATTTTGGATGAACTTAAAGTTTGGATCAAAGTGAGGCAAAACTTTTTTGCATCTTTTTTCGTAAGCTAGGCTCAATAATTTGAGTAACAAAGCAAATAACCTATTCTTTAATCTTGCTAAGGCTGAAAATAAACAGGCTAAACTTATTAAGATTAAAGATATTCATTACCAGCTAACAAATGATTATTATATTATTATAAGGATCTATACTCTAATCCAAGTATAAATTCTGAGAAAATGGAGAATTTCTTTGAAAATTGTAAAATCCCCCAGATTTCGAAAATTCAGTTAGAAAAGCTAAATAGTCCAATTACCACAGAGGAAATGTCCATTATTATTAAGAATCTGAAAACAGCAAAGGCAGGTGGCCCTGATGGCCTTACTCCTTTTTACAAAATTATGAAGGATAAAATCTCACCTTTTCTGACAAACTTATTTAATGATATATTATTCTTTGGAAAAAGTCTACCTTCTAGTGAAATTTCAAATCTTAGAGTCATCCCAAAAAAAGACAAAGATCCATCCCTTCCTTCCTCCTATAGGCCTATTTCCCTATTAAATCAAGATATCAAGATATTATCTAAGGTCCTTGCTGATAGGCTTTCTTTAATTCTTCCCTCTATAATCTCTGAGGCCCAAAATGGTTTTATTAAGAATAGATCAGGAGTTAAGAATATTAGAGCTTTGATTTATATGTTATATTACGCCAAACAACACAAAATCCCTAGCTCTATTCTCAATATTGATGATGAGAAGGCGTTTGATAATATTACTTGGGAACATCTGTATTTTTGCCTTAAAAAATTTGGTATCACGGGGCCCTTCTTCCAATATATTAAATATCTTTACAAAAATCCCTGAACACAAGTAATTTTGGGGGGAGCTAGATCGCCACCTTTTGAAATATTTAAAGGGACGGGACAGGGCTGTCCATTGTCGCCCCTTTTATTTAATATTGTTTAGAAACACTAATCCGTTTCCTTGATCAATCCAAGTTAATTAAGGGAGTTTCTATCAATAGTAGACATCTCAAGGCCTTTGCCGATGATTTATTATTAATTTTAAAAAATCCTGAGTCTTCACTTAAGGTTGGTTTTGATCTATTTCAAGACTTTCAATCTTTTTCTGGTTACCAAATTAATGTTGAGAAATCGGAAATAATGAATATTTATGGTTCTTTTTCTAATTCACTACTTAAAAACCCAAATAATTAAATATTTAGGATTAATAATTCCTTCAGAACTAAATAATTTATATTCTCTGAATATTACCCCAGCCTGTCAAAAGGTTTTTCCATGTGTGAAAAATGGGCCAATTCTCCCCTTAACATTAAGGGACAGATGCTCTTTTTTAAATCCTTGATATTTCCCAAGCTAATATATCCATTAATTAATCTTCCTTTGCTTGTAAAGCACTGCGATATTAAGAAACTTGACTCCACTTTAACTAAATTTATTTGGAATGGTAAAAAGGCAAAAATTGCCCTCTATAAATTGAGAGCTCCAGTTAAGCTTGGAGGATTAAACCTTCCTGATTTCAGAGCTTTTAATTTATCAGCCCACACCAGCTATCTTATTGAGTGGATCTCTCAAGGCAATAAATTTACGAACCCCGACATTGAGATCTTTCAAGAACCCGATTTTGATATATTATCTGTTTTGCATTACAAATGGGGAAATGTTCCTTATGACTTTAAGAGGAATCCTATCTATCGTGAATCTATATTTGTGTGGAAACATTTATTCTCTCGTTTAAGTAAGAGTTTGGCTGGCAAGTAAGGGGTTACTATACAGTAACCCCTTACTTGCCAGCCAAACTCTTACTTAAAGGACCAGTAACATCAAAAAATTTTTTTTAAAAATTCGTTAGTATACAACGAAAAAAACACACCAAGACGAATTAAGCTTTAAATAGCAAAGCCTTTATTAAGAAATAACTTACTGAAATTCCACTTCCGCTCCTCTTCAGAAACGGCGACACGGCGACCATCCATTCTACGGCGTTTGATTTCTCCTCCCTTGCTGTTTCTCCTCCATGACAGCTGTTCTCTGACCCGATCTCCTTCTCTTCTTCATCCTCCGTCCTCCCAGGTGTCCAACAGCAGCAGTAGGAAGGCGATGTGGGTAGCCTCCCCAATGTCTCTACAAAAGGTGCAGTAGGGTAGAGGAGTGCAGACACGAGTGTGCAGCCTGCAGGGGAGCCGAGCTGAACCGGTACTTATACATCCGCTGAGTCCTGCGCCATGGAAATGCTGTGTATCTAGAGCCCAGCAGCAGCGGTATGGGGGTCGCCTTCCTAGGATCTCCATGGACGTGCAGCTTGTGGGGAAGCCGAGGCAGAACCCCTGCCTATACTTCCTGCGCTGCCAACTCCGGCCGGGCAAAAGGGCCAATGCAACTTTAGGAGTCCGACCACAGCTCCTATCTCCGCTTACCGACACCTCCGTTCACAGCCCACGGCCGCTTTGAAATTAAATGAGCGGCGGCTTCATTATTTGTGACCTCTTCCCCTGACCCGTGTTTGTCCATTTGTGTGTCACGACCCCGTTTTGTTTCACTGATCGCTCTGCCATTCATCTCGCCCATCGGATCCCATTCATGGACAGCTGCTGCCCGTTTAACAATCGTGCGAATTGTTTATTGATCATTAAAAAAAAAAGGTTATTGTAAGCGGGGACTGTTTAACCCGACCCCCTGCACATAAACCACTCGCTGGGGTCGGCTGGGCTCATTTATTCCTTACAGATCCGCAACCCGAATGAATGGCAGAGCGATCAGTGAAACAAAACGGGGTCGTGACACACAAATGGACAAACACGGGTCAGGGGAAGAGGTCACAAATAATGAAGCCGCCGCTCATTTAATTTCAAAGCGGCCGTGGGCATGAACGGAGGTGTCGGTAAGCGGAGATAGGAGCTGTGGTCGGACTCCTAAAGTTGCATTGGCATTGGACTCAGCGGATGTATAAGTACCGGTTCAGCTCGGCTCCCCCGCAGGCTGCACGCTCGTGTCTGCACTCCTCTACCCTACTGCACCTTTTGTAGAGACATTGGGGAGGCTACCCACATCGCCTTCCTACTGCTGCTGTTGGACACCTGGGAGGACGGAGGATGAAGAAGAGAAGGAGATCGGGTCAGAGAACAGCTGTCATGGAGGAGAAACAGCAAGGGAGGAGAAATCAAACGCCGTAGAATGGATGGTCGCCGTGTCGCCGTTTCTGAAGAGGAGCGGAAATGGAATTTCAGTAAGTTATTTCTTAATAAAGGCTTTGCTATTTAAAGTTTAATTCGTCTTGGTGTGTTTTTTTCGTTGTATACTAACGAATTTTTTAAAAAATTTTTTTGATGTTACTGGTCCTTTAAACCTTCAGATTATCAAAAGACTGATACTTTTATATTTTCAATTAAAAGAAAGTCACTGGTTTTGGTAAAAGATATATTTGATCCGCTTAAGAAAACTTTAATACCCTGGTCAAATCTCAAAGAACAATACAAGCTTCAGGATTCTGATAGATACTATTATTTGGCGTGTCAATGCGGTCTTTCTCGGTTACATAATAATAAAAACCTGGTTTTAGCTGAGCACAAGCTTGCAGACGATTTAGCAGAGTTTTTGGAATTCCCTGGTTTGATCTCTATTAGCTCTCTTTCTAAAAAAATTAGATTTTTCTATAGTACAGATTCACACCCGTTATCGAAACCTTCCATTAAATGGTCGGAATTTTTACATTGTCAAATAACTCCCTCAGATTTGGTAAAATCAATTAGGGATTATAATAAATTAATTTTAGCAGAAAGTTGGAGGATACAACATTTTAAGCTTACCCATCTAGGCTATGGAAAATTGTTTTCGAAAAAATTCCTCTACTAGCCCTATTTCATACGGTCCTAAATGCGACGAGACTAATGTGTCACTTTTCCATTATCTATGGTCCTGTCCAAAGATTGATCTATATTGGACGGAAATTTTTGTTTTTTGAATTATTAATTAAAGATAAAGATTAAATTGTCTCCATGCTTTGTTTTTTTGCATCTAGATAATATGGTATTTTATTCAGTTCCTAACACAAATTTTATTTCCCATGAAAATAAATTATTGACAGTTTTTTTCCTAGCTGCTTCCAAGAAAGCTCTATTTAATTATTGGTTACAAAAAGAACCCCCTCGTTAGCAGATGCTATTTCTTTTATGAACCAGCTTAGTTGGCAAAAAGCCTTTTTATCCAAAACCAAAGGGAATACTTCCATAGACTCTTATAAACTGATTTGGTCTCCTTTTCTTGAAGCTTGTAACTCTAGTTCAGGTGAACAAATAGGACGGTTTCTTCATTTGTAAGATACGCTTTTAGACATTCCAGTCAATGAATGGACATTTTTCTTTCTTTCTTTCAATATGTTTACTTCCAATGGCTTAGTTAATTTTAGTTATTTTCAGTTTGTTGTTGTCAGTCTCTTTAAATGGTATTTAGTTTAATCATTATTTGCCATTATATCGATTACAACATGTCTTTCTTCATCTGCATAATTTTTGCTGTCATACTGTTATTACTTGTTTAACATGAAAATCAAATAAAATATTTTGAAACATACAATTTCTGCTAATACCTTTCAAAATTCAAAATTCTACTAACAGGTCATTAACAAAAAAATCAGTGTTTCACAGTTGATTTACATGTATCAAAAATTACCTATATAAATTACAGTAGGGGTAAGACAGGAAGAAAGAAAGAAAAGAATGGGTAAAATTGGGCATTTTTTTACATTCAGTAACAGTTTCAATATGAATGTATATAATTGTAGTCTATTAATTACATAATAAAAGTGATACTGAGGGTAGTTAAGGAAATGCGTTTAAAGGGGTGGTTCACCTTTGATATAACTTTTATTATGTTATAGAATGGACAATTCTAAGCAACTTTTCAATAGCCTTCACTATTTATTTTTATAGTTTTTAAATTATTTGCCTTTTTCTTCTGACTGTTTCCAGTTTTCAAATGGAGGTCACTGACCCCGTCTAAAGAAAAAATGTTCTATAACAATACAAATGTATAGTTATTGCTACTTTTTATTACTCATCTTTCTATTCAGGTCTCTCCTATTCATATTCCAGTCTCTTATTCAAATCAGTGAATAGTTACTAGGGTAATTTAGACCCTAGCAACCAGATTGCTGAAATTGCAAACTCAAAAACCACAAATAATAGAAAATGAAAACCAATTGCAAATTGTCTCAGAATACCACTCTCTACATCATACTAAAAGTTAGCTCAAAGGTGAACAATCCCTTTAAGTTATATAGTAGATAATGCACCCCCTACTGTAATTTATGTAGATATTAGAAGTCACAGAGGAGTTACAGTCTGGCCCATAGGGAATTAGCTGGTCTGTAGATTATATAGTGGATAATGTATCCCCTACTGTAATTTATAAAGATATTATTAGTCACCGAGGAGTTATGTGAAAAGCATGTGGCCGCACGACTGCTTTTATACAGGTCACATAACGCCATGGTGACTAATAATATCTTCATAAATTACAGTCAGGGGTACATTATCTACTATATAATGTACCCCCTACTGTACAGGTCACATAACTCCAAGTAGAGGTTACAGTATGCATTATAATCTACAGTTTTTATGTCTAGTGTTTTACAGTGTCTGTGTGTGCAGAGTTTTACTGGCATTGCTTATGTGCTACAACATTACACTTTTAAGGCTGATGAATTTTTTCCTTGTAGTTAATTTTTTGGGGATAAGTAACTGTTTTTGAATTCAATCAGCTATTTTCATTTTGCCTTGTCGTCTGCATTGAGTTTCGTCATCAGTTGCAAAATAAAAGAAAGCTATGGGGGGAAGGTGAATAAAGGAAGGTAACAGAATCCAGGAACAGAGTGATGAATGAAGGCGGAGCGAAACCAGAGATTGACTGTGTGAGGGGTGAGGGAGACTGGAATGGCAGTTATGGAGGGAGGAGCTAAAGGAGCGGATATGAAGGAGCAGGAAGTGAAAGGTAAAATGGTGGATGGAAGGGGAGTTAGGGTGAGACAGAGAGGCACTATGCGAAGGGGAGGGAGTACAGAACGCATATTAGGACATTGTCAGGGGAAATCCATCTCCTGTATGCGATCTACTATGCTAGAGGAATGCAACGTAGCCTGCTTTTCCACTCACCCCTCCTCAAAGCAGACGTCACACCTCACTCCTCCCTTCTCAGCTGTCAGGTCCTGCTCCTCACTTCTCCCTCCTCAGCCATCCGACCTGGGTCCTCGCTCCTCACTCCTCCCTCCTCAGCCATGCTTCCTGGGTCCTCATTCCTCCCTCCTCAGCCAACCGACCTGGGTCCTCGTTCCTCACTCCTCCCTCCTCAGTCATCCATCCTGGGTCCTAGCTTCTCCTTTCTCAGCTGTAGCTCGAATTTGACTGCTGCAATTAAAAAACCTAAAACGCCTATTGGCTAAAACAAATGGCAAGAACAAGTAACTATAATCAGGGCGCAGGGATGAATATGCGCACCCTGAGGAGTGAGGAGCAAGAGATGACAACCAAGGAGGGAGAAGCTAGGACCCAGGACGGATGGCTGAGGAGTGAGGAACGAGGACCCAGGACTCATGGCTGATGAGAGAATAGTGAGAAGCGTGGACCCGTGGCTGAGGAGGGAGGAGTGAGGAGCAAGAGTTGACGGCTGAGGAGGGAGGAGCGAGGTGTGACATCAGCCTCAGAGGATGGGTGAGTAAAAAAGCATGCCATGTCGTATTCCTCCTGTTTACAACAGCGTATGCAGGACAACAGATTACCCTGACAATGTCCTAATAGGCCAAGGATCCCCCTATCCCCTGGGGCATCTCTCATCCCCCTCAAGAATGACACAGAGACTTAATTGGTGCAAAATATGTGTGGAAGTCACTTTCTTTATTTATTACTTTTTGCTAAAAAGGACTAGGTACCCCCTGACCCCCAGCTGCGGCTCCTATCACCAACCTGGGCATTGTGCCCACACCGTAATAGACAACCACAGGGAGCAGGGATCATGGGGCCAAGCGCCCTCTGTGACCAATCAGTCGCCCATCCTCCTGCTCCCAACCGTGTGCATAACTGGCGCTAACCCCAGCCCCTTGCATGACTCAGACAAGACCGTGCAGTCAAAGTCTGCTCCACACTAGTGACTCTCCAAAGGGTAGGCCTGCACTGTAACCGTCTTTTCTCCTGGAGCCGCACTGCCGCTGACCCCCACACATTTGTAGCCGCAGCTGATTTCAGGGAGTACCTTTGACTTCACATATAATAATGCCCCAGAGGAAGGCGAAAAAACCCTTCGGTGTGTTTTTCCAATTAGCACCGCAGGGGAAAATTCCTTCCTTCCTGACCCCATCTAGGCGATCGGTCCGAAGACCCTGGAGCACCTTCTTAGCCTCCATCCACCTACAGGGTGGGAGGGTGGGAAACAAAAACAAAAATTAGTCTGCTGCTCCTGGCTTGGTTTCCTCCTTAAGCATCTGTCCCTTCTCTGCACCAGCCCCCTTTACCTCCCCCAGCCCGCCCCCTTTTTTCCCGCCCGCCACTTCTTATGTTGTCGTGCCTTATGATACCTTTCCCAAAGGAACACATGAATTTATGCATGGCCCGGTTCACTTTCTTTCTAGCTTTCTCCACGCCTTTGGGTGAATTTGCCCCCCTCCAATTGCTCCTCTGTATAATGTCTGACCAAGCTAACCCCCCGACCTTCCTGTTTTCCAGCATCTCCGCCAAGTCGGCCCTCATGTTCTCTATGAGTGCTGGAGTCTTTTTTGACGTGAGATCGTTTCCCCCTGTATGAATTATAACTAAATGCACGAAATTAACTCGATGGAGCGCGTTATAGAACCTACCTTTTAGTTGCTCCCATCTCATACCTCTCCAACCCTGCCATGCCAACTTCATGTGTTCCTTTGGTAACCCCAGCTGTTGCCCTGCTGCATGCTTTTTTGGCCCAAAAATAAATGAGTGCCCTATGACCAATATGTTGACAGCAGATCCACACCTTGCTGCGAAGTAAATACATATGCAGGGTTAGCTTCCTTTTCTCATTTTTTCCACGGGCCGTATATACTTCCTATATGCCTCTGATTTCCATCTCCCCATCTTTTTTATCTTCTCTATACACTCTCCCCTCATTGCTGCCTCTGTTGCTGCACCTATTCTGAAAGAATGTGAACTAAATTTCTTTGGGTCCCAACCATTGACTATTACTGCCTTCTTCAGCACCTGGCTAAACTGGAAAGCAGAAAGGGGGGATGAGTCTTTGTGCAGTAGTAGCAGCTGCCCACCCCCTGGCCGGACTGTCCTATAATTCACCAGTGCCTTGACCGTACATGTTATTTTACCTGTGGCCTCTATACCTATCCACCTCCCTTTCCCTTCCTGATCAGTCTTAGATCTACTAACATAGACCAATGCTTTCCCCTCTTGTATAACTACGTGCTTGTCCATTAAACCTTTCCCTGCTGCCTTTTTTGATGGGGGGACCAATTCACTTAACCGCAACACCCCCCCAAATGCTAATGTGAATGCCGCCCTGAACAGCATATATTCAAATTGATCAAAACAGACCTTTTTTAATGCCCTTATGACCAGAGTCAGCCTGCTTTCCACTATTGGTTCTCTCTCATCTACTCTAGGGCCCTCCGCTCTTGCCCATCCTTTTATAACTTTCCTAATTACTGGGCTGCGTACTATCTCAGGTCTACCTTCTGCCACTGAAAAATGGGAAATCGCCGCTAGCGTGGCGCTGGCGCCTGCTTTTGATTTTCCCTCCCTATACATTAACGCCAGAAATGACAACAAATCCTTAGTGCTGCCCTCCCTCTTACCGCTTTCGCAGAATAGTTGCCATCTTTTCCATGCCTTTTTGTATGTGGCAAGAGTTCTCTCGGATACAGATTTCCCGTACAGCTCTTCTAAGAGAGGTTCACCAACTGCCATAAATTATCAGGGCAATTATGAGGTGTTTTTGCTGCGTTGGGTGCCAACTTAAAGAAAAGATCCCATTTTTCCCTTGACAATGCGTCTGCCAATGTGTTTTCTACACCTGGGATGTGCTGCGCTCTAAATGAGATGTTAAATCTCATGCAAATTAAAACTAAGTGTCTCAATAGATTGATTACTGGGGCTGAATCCGATGATAAATTATTAACTGCACACACCACCCCCATATTGTCTGATATGAACCGAATTGCTTTATCCCTAAAATCCCCTGCCCATAGCTCCAGTGCTACTACTATTGGGAATAACTCTAGCAAAGTCAAATTCTTAGTTAAACCCAACTCCCGCCATGCTTGCGGCCACCTGCCAGCACACCACTTTCCTGCAAAGTAAGCTCCATAACCAATGCTACCCGACGCATCTGTTAACAATTCCAATTCTCTGTTATTCTTTGTCTCAGATAACCATAACCTTATTCCGTTAAATTCTGTCAAAAAACTATCCCAAACACCCAAATCTGCTCTTAACTCCTTAGTTATCCTTATTTTGTGAAATGGTTTTTTAACCCCTGTCGTAGTCTTTTCCAACCTTCTCTTAAATATCCGACCCATTGGAATTATTCTACATGCAAAGTTCAGCAGCCCCAAAGTCTGTTGCATTTCTCTCAACGTTACTTTTTTAGTCCCCATTAAATTATGTATTGCCTGCTTGCTTTTTTCTACTTTATCCCTTGGCAACCTGCACCTCCTGGCTTTTGTATCTATCTCAATTCCCAAAAAGGTCAACTTTGTAGTTGGCTGCACTGTCTTTTCCTCCGCAACTGGGACACCTAACTCTTTTAGCATCTGTAAAAATATTATCAAGGTTTCCTGGCACTTCCCTGTTTGTTTGGGCCCTATCATTAAAAAATCATCTAGGTAGTGGGCTATGGCCGCATTCCCCGACCTTTGGCATATAAGCCAATGCAAAAATGTGCTAAACATCTCAAAATATGAACATGAAATTGCACATCCCATAGGTAAGCATAAATCCACAAAAAATGCTCCCTGAAAATAACACCCGGTCAACTTAAAACTCTCTGGGTGTAAAGGTAAAAGCCTAAATGCAGACTCTATGTCCACCTTTGCTAACAATGCCCTGTCCCCTTGTCCCTTTACGATTTCTAAAGCTTCGTCGAAAGACTGGTACTGCACCTTGCACTGTTCTTTATCTAGTGCATCATTCACTGATGCCCCTACTGGATATGAAAGGTGCTGTATCATCCTGAATTTACCCTGCTCTTTTTTGGGCACTACGCCCAGTGGAGATACCACCAGGCCCTCTATGGGGAGGACTTCAAATGGCCCTGCCATCCTACCTGTTTTTACTTCTTTTTCAATTTTTTGTTTTAAAACATCCTCATGCTGGCCAGCTGATTTTAAATTTTTATAGATTTTACTAGGGGGGGGGGGTGTTTGCGATACTGGAATCTTAAAACCATCCAAAAAACCCTTTGCTAAAAATACTGCTGCCTCTTTATCTGGGTAACCAACTAATGACTCAATTAACTTGCCCATCTGCACTGGCGTTGCCGCTCTTTTGTTGAGCGCCTCGAAAGGGCTGCCTGTTTGCTTGGGTCTCCCTTTTCCTGTTACATTCACTTACAATATGAGAAGATCCACATGCAGAGCATGCATGCCTGAATTTGCATGCATACCCTCTATTACATCTCCTCTCGTTGTATGCGAAACACACGTTCCTTGGTTTGACCGTATAGCTCCCTTTGTTCACATTATTGCTTGTACTACTCTCTTTAGACACCAATCTTGTCCATAAATCTATGTCCTTCTGTCCAAAAGATAACATTTTACTATTTACAATCTTTTTCCTGAAAGCCTGGTCATAATCATACCATGAAGTACAGTACCCTTGTAAAACAGATATGTGTCAATTATTGTATCAATGTACTTTATGATATTCAAACTCTGCTCAGGCTTTTTAACTAGATATACGCTTGAAAAAAACAAAAAACCTTTCAACCAATCAAATATCGATTTTCGCCTTCTCTCTTTTTCCTCCTGTTTCACCCCTTCTTCCTTTTCTTGAACTGCTTCCCTATTTAAACTGTAAATATCCACAAATTTACCCTCCTCTATAGACTTTCTCGCTTTCTTAGGTAAATGTGCTGCTGTCTCTGTAAGCGCGCATGCATATGTATCCCCAGCCCCAGCTAGGACCATTACCGGAGTGGTTTCTTTTGAATTTTTCTCTATACCCCCACTTTTCTCTTTGCCTTTCAGATACCTCTTAAGTATGGCTACCATTTTTCCCCCTTCTGACTCACTATCTGAATCCTCTGAATCAGAATCCAAATCAATTGGTATGTCATGTTGCACATTCAACTCACCCATAGGTGCCTCCTTTGTAGCGGTTGCCACGATTGGTCTCTGTGTGCTTGTATCCTCTTTCTGCTTTTCCTGCACCCTTGTATTTGTTGGATAGGCTTCTTTTTCCCTCCTTGTTGATGGGCCAGCCTCCTCCTCTTGTCTTTGTGTTCTTTCTTTCCTCCACTGCAACCAGCTCTCCTCTTCCTCCCTGTTTCTAAACTGGAGACTCGGCACCCGATAACCATCCCAATATGGAAACTCCTGTCCCACTGCCCATCCAGGTATCCTCTGGTTATACCATTGCCTAAGTGCAGGAAAAAACTCATAATTATTGTCATAACCTCCATACTCAGTATTACAACCATCCCCCTCCCACATGGCATTAGAACCGTTTCCGTTCCACTGTTGGCAGCCTCTGTGCCCCCATCCCCTCTGGGGGTTCCGATGCTCAAAAACAGGTCTGTTGTTTCCCCTAAATCTGAAACTCCCCCCTCCCTGGTCGCTGGGGCTTGGAATGTTCAGCTCCCCGTGCATGGCCATGTTCTGATCCTCTGTGTCCCTCCTCCTCAGGGTTGGGGGCAGCTTCCCTCCCCCAATCCTCTTCCCCTGGAAGCTCCTCTTCGCTTGCTCTGCCACCCTGCAGGGAATAGGGGTCGTTGGTGCTGGATCTGCCCCTTAAACCTGGGCCTGAGGGTAACTGTGGGGCCCTATTGACTATGCCCATCTTGGCCCCCCCCCATCCCCTTGGTGGTGGCTGGTGCCTTATTGCTGGCGGAGTGTAATACATTGGTGGCCGTGGGGGACTCGTTGGTGGCATAGTGGGGGGCATTGGTGGCCGTGGGAAAAACATTGGTGGCAGTGGGGACCCCCTCCGAGCCCCCCACCCGCCTCCCCCTTGAACCTCCAAACCTCTTCCTTGGATGCTCCTTGTTGTGCTGCTCCTCGATCCTCTGTGCGCCTCCAAACTTCTTCCTTTTCCGCACCACCGGTTCAGTGCTGTTCGTCGACCCAGAAGTGACGTCATCTTGATCTGGTTCTCGTTCTCGCGATGCTTCCTCCTCTTCGCCGACGACGCCGTCTCTTCTGCCGCATCCACCGCTCGCTGACCGACTCCTGACCTGCATGGAACAACTTACCCTCTTCTTGGGCCTAGCGATGTCCCCTGCCGAGCCTTCTGTCTCTTCCCGGAACCTCCTGGGCATCATGGCTCTCCTCTTCGTCGCTCCGATTTTCACCCCTTGGGCCGCATTCACCTCCATCTCAGCGATGACCGGATCTCTTCCAGCAGATATCCTGATGAGTTCTTGCCGCACAGCTCTTAGAGATCTACCTGAAACAAAAACAAAAATTAGTCTGCTGCTCCTGGCTTGGTTTCCTCCTTAAGCATCTGTCCCTTCTCTGCACCAGCCCCCTTTACCTCCCCCAGCCCGCCCCCTTTTTTCCCGCCACCAGGTATCTCTCCCTTTGTTCCCTTTGTATGTTCCCTCCAGGGGGAGGGAAGGGGGGCTGGGGTGGCAGACAGCCCCAGCTACGTGACAAACTACCTAAAGCCCTGGGGGAAGGGGTCCCTTGCCTAAGTCCCACTCTCCCCTATACAGGTTTCGTTCCCTCAATGCGTTCCATAAGGGAGACCAAACAGGCATCATGCGACGGGAGCCAGACGGAGCAGAGGGGAGAGGCTAGGTAGAGGGGGATCTGACACTGATTTAAACAAACCATAGCTGTGAGACAGGAGAAGCGTCCCGTGTTAAGAAAGAGCTGACCCATGGAATTAGACAGAAGCGGAACGCAGTGGAGGAAGAGAGCAGCAGCGGCAAGTGATCTCTCTATCTTATAAACGGCACGTTCCTACGTCAGTAAGCGTCGTTTATAAGGATAGAATTTACAGTTTGGTCCTATAGGAAAATGATCAAACTGTTGATTAAAATAAATAAAGTACCCCTTGTTGTAAAATATGAGGATATTAGAAGTAACCTTGGAGTTCCATGACCTGTATAAAAGCACTTCAGCTTCGTTCTTATATATGGTCATGGAACTCCTCAGTGACTTATAATGTCCTTATATTTTACAATAGGGGGTACTTTATTCACTATATAAACAGCGCGCTCTTACGTCAGAGACATAAAGTATTGAGACAGCAGTTATCACTGCCGCACTCTCCTGCCTGTCCGTCTGACATCTGACTTCCTTCCTTCTCACTCGCTCCTCCTTTTCTAGTCTTCAGGGGGAATGTAATAAAAGTCGGTAACGGAAAAATATTTGCAATGCAAAAAGTTATGCATCTGTGCAAACTAATTTGACTTTAAGAGAATTTAATATAGCTTTGTGAACCAGAACAGTGGAAGAAGGTTTGCAAATGTTATAGTTGGCACCAGTGCAATGTAATAAAACTTCTTGCTGAAAAAGTTAAGTTTGCTCCAAAAGATTACAATACCTTCAAGCACTTTTTAAAGGTGGGCAATGCGCAATTGAAATTCCCAATGCCCAATTAAAATTCCCAATGTAATAGTTTAAGGAAGAGTATTACATTGTGAAATTAGACTTTTTATTCTTATTTGTGCTAATTGTTTTGCTCTTTGCGACTTCTATTACATTCCCCCATTGGTGTCTTTCCTTCCCGCACAGTTTTCCTTTTCTCTCTCAACATGTGCCGCTTGTTACTTCAGTATCTCTCTCCCTCTTCTGTTCCGCCCACTATCTCCAGTCTTTCTCCGTCTGCATCCCTCTTCTGCTCCCCCTTCATCTCCGGTTAAACTCCCTCTGCCTATTGAAAGTCACCTATATGGTCACATAACTCCTCGGTGACTTCTAATAGACATTTTGATGACTTCTCACCTAATGAACCTTAGTTATCCACTTTGAATATCTTACTGTGCTTATAGTATACTGCATAAAGAATTCCTATGTACTAACTACAGATTTTTTTTACGCCTGGACTCATGGGTATCTAGGAAAAGGAGTTCGGAGACCTATTCCGTCCTGTGCTGTAAAGGTCATCAGGGACAAATTCCCAGATCCTGAGGAATTATATATGGGATTCCGACAACATCAGGATTACCCTGCTGAATATATGGCCCTTGATTAAATATTTTGAAATCAATTGTGTTTTGCAACCTTCTATTACTTGTTTAATAGTTATATTACAATATTAAACATAACATACATATGTATGTCATTTATTAATTTATATTTCAGCCTTAACCATCCACAATAGAGCCGACCTGTCACGCACCATTTTTTTATTCATTAAAACTCACTGTACTTACTTTTAAAAAATACACATTTCATAAAATATGAACTTCAATACCAAAATAATAGAAGTATTCGTTTATTTTTAACATTAACACCAAAACTACATCTGTAACAATAAAATAAAAAAAGCCAGCATCTTGGTCCGGTTCATCAACAAAGGGGTAAAAAGTAAAGAACATCATGATATTATGTCCACCTTTAAGTTAACTTTAGAATGTTAAAGGATGGTCAATTGTAAGAAACTTTCCAATTGGTTTTCATTATTTATTTGTTCTAGTTATTTAATGAATTAATTCTGACTCATTCCAGCATTCAAATGGGGGTTACTGTTATTTCTACTTCTTATTACTCTTCCTCCTATTCAGACCCTCTCCTATTCGTATTCCAGTCTCTCATTCATGGTTGCTAGGGTAATTTGGAACCTAGCAACCAGATTGTTGAAAGGGCCAGTAACATAAAAAAAAATTTAAAATTCATTTTTACTTAACGAAAAAAAAAACCCACCAAGGCAATTTTAACTTTAAATGGGCAAAGTCTTTATTAAGAAATTACTTACTGATTCTCTTTCAACATTTTTATTGAGTTTTCCAAAAAACAAGCAAGATTTACTTATCACAGCACAAGTTGAGTGTGATTAAGCTATTTAACTGTATGCATACATCATGCTGTTTACAACACAAAGGCATAATAAAATTGTAAAAACATAAAGATTTTAAATGGCTTATATTAGTGTAATGAGTCCCTTGTTTAGTAACTAGATCTACTGTATAAGCTAACAAAAGCAACACACAACTAAAACAAATCTAAACCGTGCACTTACTGATTCTCTGCTTGCGCTTCCCTTCAGGGCGACGATCCATCGTGCGGCGCACAATTTCTCCTCCCTGCCTTCATGTCGCCGAATCTGAAGAGGAGCGCAGGCAGAGAATCGTTTAGTCATTTCTTAATAAAGACTTTGCACATTTAAAGTTAAAACTGCCTTGGTGTTTTTTTTCGTTAAGTAAAAATTAATTTTATAAAAAAATTCTTTTTATGTAACTGTTTTTTTAAATTGCTAACTGGAGAGCTGCTGAATAAAAAGCTAAATAACAAAAAACACAGATATTAAGGGAGGGAATGCATGTGTCTCCCAATCTAGGAGAAGAGAAAAGGATGTAACAGTGAGTACCAAAGTCTCTTTATATCTTCCATAGATTGAAGAGAGACAGGCTCCATGGAGACATCTTTCAACAACCCATAAGGAAGGCTCCCAGAATAAAAGATGTCTAGGTAGCAAAAGCCTGTTGCACCCTACTCCTAAAATAGGCCTGTGTATGCACCGTGTAAAAGTTATTGCAGTCCTGCCTGGAACAGAAATGGTGGTGAACAGCCCCTTACAGTATACGCTCTGAAAATGGTGGAATAAATCCACTTGGCCAGGGTGGCCTTGGAGGCCCGATAGCCAACTTTAGGCCCTTCTTGCAGGATTAAAAGAGAGTCAGTCCTATGGATACTTTGGTTGCTTGGACATAATGCAAAACACAACCATACCACATTGAGGTAATGTAGCTTCAGCTCAGTGGGATGGTACTACAGTGTCCTAATTTATGTGAAAATCATAGACAACCATGGAGAGGAAGTTTCCAACCGGCCATAGGATCCCTTTATCAGTATGAAATACCAAGCATGGCGACCTGCAGGATAGTGAAGAGCTCAGATACCTGTCCTGTGGAAGTGATTGCTACCAAAAAACCACCTTACAATTTAAAGTAAAACTAAATACTTCTGCGTTCTTCAGCGCTGTCCGCGACTCCAAAAGAGGACACCGTTTATCAAAAATCGGCTTTATTTCAACACAGTGTGTGCAACAATTGTTGTGCAGTGGGTGCGCTCAGACTGACCCATTTCTTGCCAAAACACTCGGCAGAAGTGGAAGTGGAAGACCACACAGTGTGTTGAAATAAAGGCAATTTTTGATAATCAACGGTGTCCTCTTTTGGAGTTTCGTGGAGAGGCTGTCTTCCTGCGAGAGCAGCGTCCGGACGAGAGGACACACATCCCTGGGTGAGCTCCGATGCTAACTGCATATTTTCTAATACTTACAATTTAAAGTAGCCAGGTTGATGAGGTCTAGTAAATGGAATTGATCAGTCTGAAGGATTAAAAGAACTGGGTTCAAATCCCAAGGAATCAGAAGCCTATAGAGAGACGTCAGCCTGGGGTCCTTATCATAAGACCAGTCAGTGGTCCACTTCAGGGATCTGTCTGATGGATTTGTTTATCAGACCTAGATACTCCTTCTGCTGCTGCTGCTGAAGAAGGATGGATTTTTTGAAGTTGATCACCCACCCCCCATGCTTGTGAGCATCAGCAGATTGGAGGAGGTGTGGGAGATGGATTTTGAAGATGCTTGGATCAGCATGTTGTCTTGAACACTGAATTGTGCCAGGGTGGCGGCCATTACCCTTGTAAAGAGTGGAGGCAAGTAGAGGCAGAATGAGACTGCCACACAATTGCAAGTGGTTGCCACCAACATGGAAATGAAGGAACTTGATGGTGATTGGCATACTATTGTCCACCACTGACATAAATTCATCCCTCTCCTCTGACAATGGGACGGACTGGATTGACTCCATCTTGAAATGCTACTTGTGAGTTAAGTGGTTGAGAGCCTTTAGCTGTAAGAGTTGCTGATAGAAACCACCCCCACTTTGGCACAACAGATTGGAGTAAAATTAATTTCCTCTGTCTGTAGATGGCACTAGCACAGCACCGCCTGAAAAAGTCAGGCTGTAGATGACCTTCAGGAAGGTCAACCTCTAGTGCTGGGAACAGAGAGTCAAAAATTATGTTCAGTGGGATTCCCTGGAATTTGATTAGCTTACCATGGGAGACAAGCTGTAGAACCCACTGATCAGATACCTGGTGTGCCCAGGGCTGCCATCACAAATCACGGTGCCCCATACAACAACATTTTCTGGGCCCCCCAAGGGTTTAAACTTTTTTTTGTTATTCAGGGGCTCTATTAGTCATAAAAACCTGTATTTTGTGTCCTGCAGAGTAGCCATGGGCCTTTTCCCAGCCCACCTTCCCCTACTAGGCTGCCCTGCTAACCCCTGCCCCAGTAAACTCCAGTCCCCACTTCCCTGCTTCCAAAAATTGTGCTGGTACTGTTCTTTACAGCTTACCAGTCAGGTAGACTGCCTTACATTGTTTGTAGCAATTAGGGTTGCCAGGTTAGTTGGTTTCCAGCTAAATTGGGCTACTAATTTAAAGCCCAGGCAGGTTTTGAAAGTACCTGTACAGTACAGGTAAGGATTTGGGCTACATTTTGGGCCTTTGGCTCGTTTGTACTTTGGAAACCAGCCAAAGTTTTTTCTTGCCTTAATGTGCCAAGACTGTGTCTCACAATGCATGTTGGGTAATGTAATTTTAGTCTAACAATTTGCCAACTGCCAAGTTTAATGTAAAACTACAATACCCAGCATGCAATGGGACTGGCTTGTGTAGAATTCAGGAGTTACCAGATTTTGGGCTGACACCAGTCTCCCATAACTCTTTAGCATTTTTCAGTGACTTTCTTTAATTTCAGACAATTTTGGGGAAAAAATCTGTTGGCCATCAAAATATCTAGAGGTTGACCTGTTTTACCAATATTTATTGAAACTGTATATGTATTAAGCCTTATGGGGCCCCTATATCTCCTGGGCCCCCTCTGTACTTACGCCCCTGGTGATGGGCAAATCGATCTCATTTTGCTTCATGGAAAAATTTGAAAAAGGTGTATTTTCACATATATATATATTTAGTTTTTAGACTTTTTTTTTCACTGCACATATTTTTGGGCTACATTTAAAGGGATACTGTCATGGCAAAAAAAAATGCAAATGAATCAGTTAATAGTGCTGCTCCAGCAGAATTCCATGACCAGGGGCAGCTGGGAAATCGACAAAATGTCTAGCCCCATGTCAGATTTCAAAATTGAATATAAAAAAATCTATTTGCTCTTTTGAGAAATGGATTTCAGTGCAGAATTCTATTAACTGATTCATTTTGAAAAAAATTTTTTCCCCATGACGGTATCCCTTTAAAGCGTCTCTTGGCTAGTTTCGGGCTGGTTTTGTTGCGGACTTTGGCTGGTTTTGAAAATTAGACCTGGTAACCCTGGTAGCAATGTATACATGCAAAGTAAGGAGCAAGTGGAAGGCTGTCTGTTTGGTAACCTGTGAAGCACAGTAGGCAACTTACAGTATTGGTGGAATGGGGATTGGAGATTAAAGCATGCAAGAGAAACTGTGGACAACAGCTTCTTTCTTATTGCACCTATTCTGTCTATGGCCTCCTACAGTAATGTTGTTGTATAAAGGGTGTGTGTGAATGACTGAAGACAAAATAGTTCACGCTTGAGTAAAGTCATAGGTGTAAGTTTAACATATTTTTATACAAAACAGCAATAAAGGAATTAAAAGCAATATAACTAGGATTAATTATAAGATATTTACATTATTTACAGAACTAAAGAAGTTCTGGCCACAGATCCCTTTTATATCACATGTACCACCCTCTTTATTCACTGTGCCTCCTTCCCCAGTCCCAATTTCTTACTTGAATTTTTACATTGCCTGTATCTTCTTTGCCTTATGCAGCTTTCTGTACTGCTCATTTCACCTTCAAAGTTTAAGTCCCGGCAGAGCTACACAGGGATTGGTTAAACTAGAGGGTGAAATTTGAACTTCCCCTCCAGCCTATCCAATCACAGTGCAGCACTGCCGGGACTTAAACTGAAGGTGAAACGAGCAGTACAGAAAGCTGCATAAGGCAAAGAAGATACAGGGACTATTGCTCTGCCCCCTGCTTGCCCGTGTCTGTCTCGCTAACAGCAGAAGTGCCTGCCACGGGATAAGTTAGTAAAGCACGGCCGTGCCCCCCCATAAGACCCTAATGCACCGGGCCTGGGACAGATGTCCCCCCTGTCCCCCCTGATGGCGGCCCTGGGTGCGCCCACACCGTCTTATAGTTCCTCAGATGGCCAAAGGTCAAGTTCTCGGGATGGGCACCCCCTTCAGGCCAAGGGTGTTTTGTTTCCATAGGATTTGATTGTGGTATTGAAGGAAGACCATTGTGAACCCTGTGTATCAGTGCAAAGTAGAGTGTTGGGTCTTGTCAGCTTACTCTGTGAAAATGGTTTAAAAAATGGGGCAGCACTTCATGTTTTGGCACTAACCCTATTCTGAGGGAGTAAGGTGCTCTTCTCCAATTCTTCTCCGCTTCCAAAAGGCGTTTACCTGCAAAAGGCAAGATCTGTATTGAGCCAGAAGAATTGCTGTGCAGCAAAAGACTGGGCTAAAGCTAGGCAACCAGTGTATCTGGGGTTGTGTTGAAAATGTAAGAGTTGGCATCTACAATTTGCAACAGCAGGTCTGCTGAAAGGTCCTCAGAGCCCCACCATTGTGCCAACTGTATGATCCAAACTTCCATGGCTTAGGAAACACAAGCAAGTGCAAATATGAGTCTAATTATGGCCCTAGAAGCATTGAAAATGGCTTTGCAAAATCCTCTAGTCATTTGTCAGCAGGATCCTTGAAAGCCACAGCATCCTCTACAGGGATGTCTTGGAGAGTCCAGAGACTGGAGGATCCACTGATGGTGGTAAAGATCATAGTTTGAAGCATTCCTGCAGAAAAAAGATATGTCTGGGGAAGACACCTGGATAGCTGGACTCTATGGTTCAGTGTTCTATGGTCTATTGTTACTGGATTCGACAAAGCTGCTATGGAGCTGGAGGGAAAGGTAGCCTTCTAAAATTATGTAGATGATCTTCCATGTTTTCTTTAACGTATACTCTTTAACAGTAGAAAAATACCTACGGTAGTTAGATGTTGTGTTAGCTATAAATTTTAGTAATTTTGATTTTAGTAAATGTATTTATTCAAGAATAATTTCTTACACAATCTATATGCAGGTCACAATCTATGTGGCATTTTTTTTTCTTATGTGAAAGAAACGCTTATTGTTGCTGATCACTGTCCCCATCAGTGTCCATATCTGAATCCTCTCCTTCATGGTACAATATTCCAAAACGTGATCTATGTTGAGCCACAGCTTCCTCTTTGTTTGGGCGTTCAATACTTGTTATATTTTGCTCTTGAAAACCATATGGATTGCAGTTCACCTTTACACATTTTAATGACATCAGCCATCATCCCTTCCAAATGGTCATTGCACATCGAATCGTAAACAACACAAACAACCCATCTTTTTTTTCCTTTTGGGAAAACCAGTTTTGTTCTTCTTGTTCCTTCTGCTGCAGTGTTTTTACATGGAACATGTACAACTGCCTGTTTCCGTCCAATGTTGTTGTTGTGTGCAAAGGCTGCTAATTTTGTTCTCCCTTCCATACCATATATTACCAAATGAATACGCTTAGGCTTATATTTAAGTGTATTACTATGATATACTTCAACGGCACCGGTGTGACAGTTCCTTCTTAGATGTATAAGATCAGTTATTAGTTTATCATTATGCACAAACTCCTCAATCTGGAAGTAAGCTGGTATTCCTTTTTACAGCCACAATGATTGTTTTTCTCCGTGTGGCAAAGTTGGACCATGTTGGCACTTTTTATACATTTTACCTGTTTCCCATTCGTGTTTATTGGTGATGTGAAAGACAACAGATAGCCATTTTTCCTTCAAAAGTTCAACATCCCTGTTACATGTTTTTACAGACCACCAGAAATTATGCATTTTTTTGTCAATCCAGGGAATGATTGGTTTGCAATGTCTCTTTCTACTTGCAGCGAGTAGTTTTTTATGAATGGATTTTGCGTAATGCCAAATGTCAAATTGATGATCAATTTGCACAACTTCAAAATCTACAATGTTATCTGTAACAAGATCCATCATTGTGTATACACAATATTTAGCACTATGTCTGGGACTATCACACTGTCCATCACCAATAAGACAAAGAGGTTTCCCTTCCATTTGTCTCTTTACATTTTGTTGATCCTTTTTACATGCCAAATCAATAACAGGAAAACAGAATTTATTTTGATATCGATAATATGATTTTTCTGAAATGTGACAAACCCAATAAATATTTAGAAATTCATGCACCTTCTGAAAATTAGATCCACTAAAAAGTATTGAGGCTGCAAGTAGCACATTCCCTGTAGCATGTCGTCTAATTTGTGGCTGACTTTCAAAAACCTTAAATGTATTTTTGCTTTCACCAACACATAAGTTCCTTCAATATATTTTTCTAGTTGTACCACTTCATTTGAACATCCATTTTCTCCTTGACACTTGACCTAATATAAAAGTGAATCTAGACATGATTCAAATATGATGCATTTTCTTTCAGTCATCATCTCTTTATCTTCATCCCTCATTTCCTCAACATCAGAACGAATTTCTGACTCATTGAGACTTAGTGTTTCTTGAATGTAATCAGGATCGTTTGGATCTGTTTTTTCAAGAATGTCTCTTGATTCTTCCAAACTGAGTGATAGTTAGACACTTTGTACTGAATTGTCTTCCATTGGAAAAATCCCACTGATACCATCATCATCTTTTTGTGTGCACTTCTTTGTAGTAGCACAGTTTTCTATTGAAAATTCAACTGGATTATCTTCTGTTGGAGGTGGCTGTGATACAGTCGTTAGAGGTGCTGAAGGTCTGAGAAAATATGTATTTTTGAACTGATAAACCAGATCAACTGAATTATCTTCTTTTTTTTTTTTTTCAATAATTTTATTGAGTTTTCCATAAACACAATAGAATATATTATGCAGATTGAGTATGTCAAGATAACAAAAGAAAAGAATATACAATGCTGTATAACATGCCAAAGATACAAACACAAATGGCAAAAATGGCAGTATCAAGTATCCGAAATATGCATGAACTGATAAAGCCACCTTACATTTCAATATATTTAGATTTGTAGTAGTTCTAAGACTTTAGATTTCTGACCAGGATCAATTAGTTTGAAAAAAAGAGACCAGTCATCCATGAATTTGCGCTTTAAATGTGGTTCAGCTGTTTTTGCCCCTATTGCTTCTTGCCAACACAATTGATTTATCTGTGATAAAATATCTTTCATGGAGGGGGGAGATTCTAAAAGCCAATATAAGTTTTTTTGTAGCAGCAACAAAATGAAGGATTAAGTTGGCTAACATTTTAATATTGGCATGGCATTGCATTGATTTATCTAAGAGAAAAAAGGTGAGCCAATATTTAAGAGGACATAATAAGCTGGAGAGAAATTAAAGCATATTTTCAACTTTGAACTAATGAAGTCTTTTAGTCTTTGCCAGACCAACTTAATCCGTGGACAACCCTAAAAGTAATGGAACAGGTCTACATTCTTACCTTTGCAAAAAAGCTTCCCGTATCCCAGGTGGATAAGTTTGAAATGCTGGACTCTCCATTCCTCTGAGGTAAAATACTTGTTAAATTTTGTAATAGAAGAGGACAATTGGGAAGGGGTAATTTCACAATGCAAATAATTTGTCCATTTTAAAGCTGCATCTTTAAGAGGGTGCATTATTCTAAAAGGGGGACACCAAAGTTTCCATGTTATATAATCTATATTTAAGATCCCCCAGTTATCTTCTATTTTAGCTAGCTCCTCAGCTAACCAATGTTTCTGAATAGCATAGAGGTTTTTGTTGGCAACAGAAAGAAAAGCGCTTTTTACAATAATATAGAGAAAGTGATCTCCTATCTTCAAACCAAGTTGTCTTTATAAAACTGCCCAAGAAAGAAGTTTCCCATTAGTAGGATCCACAAAGTCTCTAATCATAAGAGGATGGCGTTTTTTAGAGAAAGCAAGGAGTAGTATTCGGGTTGTGAGTTTTTCCAAAGGAGATGCATTGGCATGAAAGGAGTCTGCATATGATTAAAACTGTGACTGGAGAATAGTAATTTCCATGTAAAAATTGAGTCCCTTAATAGAGGGTTTACTTTACATTCAAAAGGAACATCCTTCCATTTCAAATGGAGGATATTTAAAATGTAGGAGGAGGATGTGGGAAAAAGTTCAAGAGCAGGATTTGTAAATTTGTCTCCTTTAAACGTCCACTCAATAAGGTATTTAGTCATTGCAGCTAAGTTAAAGATTCTGAAATTAGGTAACTTTAGTCTTGATGCTGAAAAAGCGTTTGATAATGTAGTATGGGAACATCTTTTTAGTTGTCTGGACCATTTTGGTATTGTTGGCCCCTTCAACAGTTTTGTCAAATCCTTATATTCCTCTCCAATGGCTCAATTACTAATTGCTGGTGTGAAATTCCCCCCATTAAAAATATTAGAGCCCTTTTGAGTACCATTGCTTTTGCCATTAGACATAAAACTCCTTGTACAGTGATTACACTGTACAAGGAGTTTTATGTCTAATGGCAAAAGCAATGGTACTCAAAAGGGCTCTAATATTTTTAATACCAGAGCACCCTTTAATAAACCCATTTTGTGCTGAAGAGATAATTGAGGGTAAAATCAAAGCCAGTCTATCAGCTAATATTTTTGAAAGTATTTTAATGTCCTGGTTTAACAGTGAGATGGGCCTATATGATGATGGGAGAGAGGGATCTTTGCTCTCTTTGGGTATTATAATCAAGCTAGAGAGAGAACTGGTTGGGAGTATACTTTCATTTAATAAAATATCATTAAACAAATTGGTAATGAATGGGCAAATTTTTTCTTTTAAGATCCTATAAAAAGTTGGGGGAAGACCATCTGGACCACTAGCTTTTTTCTTTTTCAGGTTGTTAATGGCAGAAAAAACTTCCTCTATAGAGACTGGTTTATTTAAGTTCTCCAACTGCTCTGCAGAAAGTTGGGGTGTCTTTAATGTTTTTATAAAAGCTATACTTTCCATAGGGATCGACTTTGATGAAGAGTAAAGCAACTCATAATAATCCTTAAAAATTTGAACCAGCTTAGATGGGTTATTAGTTAGGGAACCTTGTTTGTCCTTAACCTTAATCAATGAGGACTTCTTATTCCAACACCTCGTAAGATTCACTAATACATTATTAGCTTTATTGCTAAAATTAGACAATTTTGCCTTAGAATATTGAGCAAGGTGTAAGGAGCGCGGTCCAGCGCGTCTATCCCCGCCGGCGTTCCGTCCAAAATGGCGGCACCCAGGGCGGGCCACGTGGGAAGTCTACAATGGCGCCTCGTCTGGACGCAGCAAATTTGCGCCAGCGCCAAAACGTGCAGCGTCAACACGTGACGCATGACGTCACTGCGCACATTTTGGCGCCAAAGATTAGTTTAAAAGGCCATTTGAGACTCACTGCCTTTGCCCGTGAATAGGTTCTACTTCATTGTGTTCCTGGGTGTTATTATCGTGATTTGGATTCTTGTTATCAACCTCTGCCTGTTCCTGTTTACGTCTACTTGCTGCCTGTACTGTTCTCCTGCCTGGCTGACTACTCCTTCTCTTGACCCCATCTTGTACTGCGAACTGTGTTTGGAAACCTGTAAGCTTCCTCCTTGGTCCGTTACTTCAAACTGAGCCTTCGGGTCTGACAGTATTCACGGGCCATGGACCCTTCCGAGGAAGCTCAACCACTACCCGACTTCGGAAGAGCCTTCCGTGGGCTGGCTTCTCGGATGGAGTCTTACGAGGCCCAGCAGACTCATTTGGAGGCCATTGTGGACAAGCTGTCGATTAACCCTCCAGCGTCCGCTGCTGTGGCTGCTCCACCTGCTGTGCCATTACCTGCTTCTAATCCTGAGCCTAAGGTACCTGCTCCACCTCTCTACAGCGGAGACCCCCAGGCTTGTCAGGGTTTCATTAATCAGTGCTTGATACAATTTGAACTTCAACCTTCACTGTATGTATCTGAGCGAGCTAAAGTGGGGTTCGTCATTTCCTGTCTTCAAGGGAAAGCATTGGAATGGGCATCGCCCTTATGGGAGAAGAATTCTCCGCTTATTCAGGACTGTAACTCCTTTCTCCAGTCTTTTCGGATCATCTTTGATGCTCCTGGCCGAGTTACTACAGCCTCTTCCCGTCTGCTGCAAATTCGCCAAGGGAGTCGTTCTGTCAGTGAATATGCAATTGACTTCCGTACCATTGCAGCCGAAACAAACTGGAACAATGATGCTTATCATGCGGCTTTCTACCAGGGGCTCTCCATTTGTCTCAAAGATGATTTGGTCTCCTGCGATATCTCGGAGCCGTTGGAAGATCTCATTGCTCTGGCTATTAAGATCAATACTCGAATGCGGGAACACCAATCCGACAGGGAGAGAAGCAAGAAATTCCAGCCACAGTTGGCTCCACGATTTCAGAGACCGTTGCTTCCTGGTATATCTGCCCCGGGTCCATCTACCTCCACGGAGGAGCCCATGCAAATTGGTGGAGCTCGCTTATGCGAAGAGGAGAAACTGCGCAGACGCACAGCTGGTTTGTGCCTGTATTGCGGAGGCAAGGCCCATTGAGCCTTTAATTGTCCAGTGAAGCAGGGAAACTTCCGCGCGCCTAGGTAAGTTTGGGGAGACTCACCTGGGCGGAATTGTTCCTTCTTCCTTCTCATTGCTTTTTGCTCCCTGTGAAACTTCAAGTCTCGTCCAAGAGAATCTCGACTCTGGCTTTTCTGGATTCCGGCGCTGCTGGAAACTTCCTTGACCACTCTTTTGCCATTCATCACAGCATCCCTCTCCACTCCTTGACAACCCCTCTCCGAGTCCTGGCAATTGACGAAAGACCACTCTCCACACACAAACTTTCTGTTACTGTTGGAGCCATGCATGTTGAGAGACTTTCTTTTCTTATTATTAACTGTCCTTCCACACCCATAGTCCTGGGGTTGCCCTGGCTTCAGCTCCACAATCCGACCATCAATTGGGTTGAAAGCCAGATTTCTCATTGGAGCCATTATTGCCAGCAGAACTGTTTAAGTTCTAATACAGTACAGAAATTATCCTCTGTCTCAATAAATCCTCACTCTCTTCCTCCAGCATACCAAGACTTTTGTGATGTGTTTTCTAAAAAATCTGCCGAAACCCTTCCTCCTCATCGACCCTATGATTGCCCCATTGACCTTCTCCCTGGTACCATGCCTCCTCGTGGCCGTACTTACCCACTGTCTCCATCTGAAACCAGAGCCATGAAGGACTACATTCAAGAAAACCTGCAGCGTGGTTTTATTCGTCCTTCTTCCTCCCCAGCCAGGGCTGGATTCTTCTTTGTAGAGAAGAAAGACGGCACTCTTCGACCTTGTATTGACTACCGGGGTCTCAATAAAATCACTTTGAAGAACCGGTATCCGCTACCTCTTATCGCTAGCTCTTCGACCAATTTAAAGGAGCACGTATTTTCACCAAGCTGGATCTCAGAGGTGCATACAATTTGATCAGAATCCGGGAGGGCGACGAATGGAAGACCGCTTTCAATACCCGAGACGGTCACTATCTTGTCATGCCGTTCGGGCTCTGCAACGCGCCCGCGGTCTTCCAGGAGTTTGTTAATGACATTTTTAGAGATCTGCTTGGTGTTTATTTAGATGATATACTCATCTTTTCCAAGTCTGGTTGAACACAGAGTCCATGTTCAGGAGGTTCTCTCTGGCTTAAGGAAGAACACACTTTATGCCAAGCAGGAGAAATGTTCATTTGAAACCTCCAAAATCCCGTTCCTTGGTTATATAATTTCTTCACTGGGCTTTGAAATGGATCCGGTCAAGATTTCCGCCATTCAAGAGTGGCCGCTTCCTACAAGCACCAAATCCATACAGCGGTTCATCGGCTTTGCCAATTATTATAGGCAGTTCATCAAAGGCTTCTCTTCCAGATTTCTCCTATTTTGGCTCTCATCCGCAAAGGTGGGAAACCCGACTGCTGGTCTACACAAGCCAAGGAAGCATTTGAATCTTTGAAAAAATATTTTTCTTCCGCTCCTGTTCTGAAACATCCTGACCCTCAGCTTCCGTTCTTCATTGAAGTCGATGCCTCCGATATGGGTGCTGGGGTAGTACTTTCCCAAAGGCAACTCAGTGATGGGAAGCTTCACCCGTGCGCCTTCTTTTCAAAAAAATTCTCCCCGCCAGAACTAAATTACGATGTGGGCAACAGAGAACTTTTGGCGGTAAAATTGGCACTTGAGGAATGGAGACATCTCTTGGAAGGCTCAACAATTCCTGTGACGATATTCACAGATCATAAGAACTTAGAATATATTCAAGCTCTTAAACGTCTTAATCCCAGACAGGCTCGGTGGGCCCTTTCTTTTCTTGTTTTAATTTTATCATCACTTTCCGTCCCGGTTCCAGAAATAAAAAAGCGGATGCCTTGTCTAGAAGTTTTGTCCCGGTGGACTCATGTCTACAGTACGATGATCCCATCGTTCCTCCAGCAAAGATTGTAGCTGCTTTATTTCCTTCCATGGCATCACAGATCCTGTCGGCACAATCTTCTGCACCGCCCGATACACCGTTTGGCGTGGCCTTTGTACCCCCGGATCTTCGCCAGACTATTCTTCATCAGTCCCACAATTCTAAGCAAGCCGGTCATCCCGGAATCAAGAAAACGACTGAATTATTGTCTCGTCTGGTTTGGTGGCCTTCTCTACGGAGAGATGTCAAAGACTTTGTATCTTCCTGTTCTGTGTGTGCCACTTCGAAGTCCAGTCATTCCTCTCCTATGGGGTTACTACTACCATTGCCTATTCCCGCTCGACCTTGGACACATCTGGCCATGGATTTTATTGTGGAACTTCCACCATCCCGTGGTTACACGGTCATCTGGGTTGTAATCGACAGATTCAGTAAAATGGCCCATTTCATTCCTCTCCACAAATTACCTTCTGCTATTGAACTCTCAAAATTATTTATCCAGCATATTTTTCGTCTCCATGGTTTTCCCGTCGAAATTGTTTCTGACAGAGGCTCACAATTTGTTTCGAAGTTTTGGAGATCCTTATGCAAGTCCCTCAACATCTCTCTACAGTTTTCTTCGGCGTATCACCCAACGGTGCCTCTGAACATGTCAATCAAGCACTAGAACAAATCTTAAGATGCCATATTTCTTTGTGTCAGGATGATTGGGCTGACTTACTTCCTTGGGCTGAATTTGCTCACAATAATTCGCTGATCTCCTTTTTTTTGTGTGTATGGTCAGCACCCTTTGGCTTTTCCACAAGACTTTCTTCTCTCCAATGTACCTGCAGCCAATGATCAAGTGGCTCATATGTCTGCAATTTGGCAAGCTACTAAGACCAATCTGGAGAAGAGTGCTATTGCTCAAAAAACTTTTGCCGACAAAAGACGGACTCCTCCTCCTCCATATGCTATTGGGGACAAAGTATGGCTTTCCACTAAGAACATCCATCTCAAGATTCCTTCCGCTAAATTGGGTCCCAAGTTCTTCGGTCCTTTCCCCATAATCAAACTTATTAATCTTGTATCCTTCAACTTCCACCCGAGATGCAGATTCCTAATGTGTTCCATGTGTCCCTTCTTAAACCTGCATTAATTGACCATTCTTCGTCCTTTCCTGCTCCTGTTTCCGTGGACGATCATCTTGAATTCGAAGTGGAGAAAATTTTGGATTCTCGTATGTCCAGAGGAACTCTTCAGTATTTGGTGGAATGGAGAGGTTTCGGACCTGAGGAATGCTCCTGGATCAGACATTCTGATATCCATGCTCCACTTCTTCTAAAAAAGTTCCATAAGAAATTTCCTTTTAAACCCAGTCCTGGTGGTCCGGAGGCCCCCCGTGGGGGAGGGGGTACTGTAAGGAGCGCGGTCCAGCGCGTCTATCCCCGCCGGCGTTCCGTCCAAAATGGCGGCACCCAGGGCGGGCCACGTGGGAAGTCTACAATGGCGCCTCGCCTGGACGCAGTGAATTTGCACCAGCGTCAAAACGTGCAGCGTCAACGCGCAGAGTCAGCGAGTGACGCATGATGTCACTGCGCACGTTTTGGCACCAAAGATTAGTTTAAAAGGCCATTTGAGACTCACTGCCTTTGCCCGTGAATAGGTTCTAATTCATTGTGTTCCTGGGTGCTATTATCGTGATTTGGATTCCTGTTATCGACCTCTGACTGTTCCTGTTTACGTCTACTTGCTGCCTGTACTGATCTCCTGCCTGGCTGACTACTCCTTCTCTTGACCCCATCTTGTACTGCAAACTGTGTTTGGAAACCTGCAAGCTTCCTCCTTGGTCCGTTACTTCAAACTGAGCCTTCGGGCCTGACACAAGGACAGAGTCTCTTAAAGTTATCCAATTCTTTAAGGATTTAGATACTTCTTTATATTTCTGACTATTTGCTGGAGAGGGAAAATGTTTAGTTGATTTTACGTATAAGACAAAATTTGTAAGATGATATTTCACCCCTTATCACGGATTTCCATGTTTCCCACATTAAAGATGGATTATTAGCGTGTTGTGAGTTGTCTGAAACAAATAAATACCATCTCTCTATAAGCATCTTTGAAAATTCAGGTTGATCTGCTAACGTAACCGGGAAAGACCATGACACACAATCCCTGAAACCTTTAGAGGTGGTAATTTTAGCAATCACAGGTGCATGGTCAGAGTTATCAATAGGACCAATATCAACAGAGATTGTTTTACCCACAATATTATTTGATACTAAGATATAAGCAATTCTGGTCCCCACCATATGTTTGGAGGAAAAATTTGTAAAATCCTTTTCAGTTGGGTGTAATAATCTCCATATGTCAGTCAGACTAGAGGAATTAAGTAACTCGTTCATCCAATTCGATTTTTTCACCTGTGTTGGCCCTATTAGAATCTGATCTGTCCAAAGACCACAGATGAGTCTCATTTAAATCACCTCCTAAAATAATATTTGATTGAGGGATTGTCGAGATTCTATGTCTAAGGTCAACAAAAAAAACTTTCTTTAGTGTGATTATGAGCAAAACCGAAATAAAATGCCATTTCCTATCCTGGATCAATACTTCGACATGAATAAATCTACCTTGCTCATCTTTATATTCTTATCAAATTTGGGCATTTAAATTTCGATGGAATAAAATTGGTACTCACCTTTTTTATTTATGGCCGGGGAAACAGCCATAACTCCAACCCATTCTCTAAGCAGGGTATTGTTATCAGATTCATTAAGATGAGTTTCCTGCAATAGAGCAACATCGCATTTACTTTTTTTAAGCTGTTGTAAAAGGTTTTTCCTTTTTATATAATGATTACTGCCATTAATATTCCAAGAGACTATGTTCAGAGACATTTTACTACATATGGTATATCAGGATAAAGATGAGCATACTTACATAAACACAAAATAAAATATCATTGTAAAGAGCCACTGAGTGAGAGAGCCACTGAGTGAGAGAAACTACTAACATATATGAGATGGATAATAAGTAGGTATAAAAACATTTTCAATCTCATAAAATATAAAACTAGAACTAATCTAACCAATAACTTGGGAAGATATATAGTCAGCAAAACAAATGCAAAAATTGACCAGGAGAAAGAGAGCCATCTGTCAGCTTGTCTATGCAGATAAACATTAAGAAGCAAATATTGTATCTTCTTCATTTGAGATAAGTGGAGAAGTCCCTTTAGGTGAGATGGGAGATCTGGATCTGGATCTATGTTTGCGAGAATGAGATTGGAAAGTCTCTTTAGTAGGACCCTTAGGTTTTTCTTTTTATCTTTGTGATCTCTTTGGGGAAGAGAAATTGAATGGCCAGAGAAGGTGCTTGAAGTAAGAGTAGACAAGTTATTACATCTCTGCTTATTTAGGTGGTCCACAAAGTAATTGGCTTATTAAGCTTTACCAAAAATCCGAGGACCATTTGTCAGAAAAATTCTCAATTTTGCTGGGTACAGCAGTGCAAAGTTAATGTCAAGAGACACCAAAGTTTGGCATGCTTTTGAAAAGTCCTTCCTTTTTTGAGAAAGGCTTACAGAATAATCTTGAAAAATTAGGATTTTATTCCCTTCAATCTTTAGACTCTTGGATTTCTTGAATGCTTGGAACAAAGTATTCTTATCAGAGTATTCAAGGAATTTAGCGATAACAACTCTAGGTCTAGTGTGATGCATGTCTTTCAATGGGCCTATTCTGTGAAGCCTTTCAACTTTCATTGGGTAAGATTCCAATGAAATCCCCAGATTTTGAGGGATTATTTTAGTAACTATTTTATGTAAGGAATCCATTTTGTGAAGTTCTGAGATTCCAATGAATCTTAAATTATTGCGTCTGGAACGGTTTTCTAAATCATCGACCTTCAGAAAAAGTTCTTCTGCACTCTTTTCCAAGAAGTCAATTTTCTTTTGCACTTTATGTGAATCATCATAAATGGAAGAGACAGTTGACTCCAGTTCAGAAATTTTTTGACTCCCAGTTGTTGGGAAATTTTATTAATTTCCAGATGAAGTTTACTTAAGGCTTTATCCACGAATTGTTCTATGACAGGATTTAATAGTATTGCCACTTCAGCCGCAATCAAAGTATGTTCTTCTCCAGAAGCTGAATTTTGAGAGACTGAACCGTAGTTGGGGTGTCAGCATCTGACTGCTTTGCGAATTTCTAATGTTGTTTTTCATAAGTTTTGCCACTGAATTTGGATGCCATATTAGGACTTATCAGCGTTATCCAACAAATGACAAATAAAGAAAGAGTCCAGAGATCTCAAAAAAAAAAAAAAATAGATAAATATTTTTTTTAATATGTGTACCTCTTTTTATTTGTTTTTGTTTTGTTTTTTTATGTTTTTTTCATTTATATATTTTTTTCCTTCAGTGAGAGGTATGAAGCAAGATTCCAAGTTGTTGCTGTAGAAAGATGTAGTCAAAAATATAAAGATGGGAGTGCAAGTGAACTAGGTGCCAAACTTAAAGAATTTGTATAGGTGTAATAACCAGTGAAAATTTAGGCTGAAAAACTTAGTCCCAATTGTATCTGGTACTGCAATAGGGATGATATGAGGTATCCCTGAGGCAGCAGAGAAGAGATGAAAAATTGTAGTTCGCAGCCAGCCGAAATTTATAAAGTCCAGCAGATGGCGCCAAAGTATTTACCAGTTAACTACAGGAATTTTAATACACAGGGCACCGATTGATTTAAGACTGAGATGATGGCTGAAAGAAGTGGATCTGTTCACTGCCTCTGCTCTTTTGATTTGAATCCGATCAGCCTGTGTCTCCTTTAGCATATTTGGGCTGACCTCTGCTGCATGTGTATTTTTGCAGACTGAGAGCAGCTTGAGGCTTCACCCTGTGTGCCCATAGCCTGATACTGTAATCCCGTGCTTGTTTACACCTGTAAAGCCCTGTTCATGCCTATAAGACAGATGCGAGTGTAAAAACCGTTAAAAAAAGTCAATAGCCAAACTAAACTTATAGTTTAGTTCTCTCTCCCCACCACTTTGATATCCCCCCTCCCCCCCTTTTTTTTCTCTCCCTTTCCCTCATCCTTTCCTCATGATTTTCTAGAGACACATATTCTACAATAGAGACACGAAATTCTATTCAGCACTAGTAGGCACACTGAGAAGGGGGTTTATCCCACCATGCACCACCTTTATTTTACACACACACACACAAACACAAATAGGTTCACTGTGATGGGGCTTCTTCCCTTAGAACACTACTACACTACCTCTTTTTCTTATCTTTTTTACTTCCCTGTTTCTTTCTTTTCCTTACACACATGCACAAACAGGTTCACTGTGAGGGGTTTTCCTCTTGTATAGCACTTTCACACTATAAAATAGCTGCTTTCTTTTCTTCTCTTTCTTTTTTTTCTCGCTCCCTTCCTATCACATCTCTCTTGTTTCTTTGCTTCTTTAGAGGAATAAGTCACAACAAGGAGACATGGATATTAGATGAAACACAGGAACTAACCTGAGCCCACCAGAAGGGACTTTCCTTCCTTATTACTTTCACAGTAATCTTTCTTCTCTTTTCTTTCACCACCCCCTCACCCCCCCCCTTTTTTTTCTTTTGCTTCTCTCTTCCCTCCCCAAGACAGGTAATTTGAAACAACGAGATATTAACACTTGCTTGAACATAGTCAAGCTTATCGGAAATTATATATTTTCTCTGTATTAGCCTTCCTATTATCCTCCTTTCTTTCTTTTTTTCTTTGTCGAATTAGAGATAATTTAAAAAGCTTATAACATGGGTTTATAACCCAGAAATTATACAGAGTAGTCAAAAATAATTAAGATGAAATAAAGAGCAAATATAAAAGATACAATGCCAGTCAAAAGATTACTTGAGAATATAGTTTAGACGGGAGATGAATCCAATAAGAAAAAGAGGGAAAGAAGGAGTTAGCCCTAACACCCCCCCCCCACAATAGGGTGCAGCAAGAATAAAGGCTGCAACAAAACAATTGGAAAAATAATTGTCTCCATGGCACTCCAGATTAGCTGAGGAACCACTAGGTGCTGCCAATGTGTTTTTTTCCTTTTTTTTTTTTTTTTTTATTCTTCTTTTTTTTGCTTTGCTTTTCTGCTTTTTTCTATACTCTTTCTCAGATATGTAGTCTTCCCACAACACGCTATGGAGCAGAGGGCAAGGCACATAGAACAGGTAAAGGTGAGCAATCCCTATAAAGAAAGGAAACAATGGCATTAAAAATATGTGCATATAATGTAATAGGATTAAATAGCCCACAAAAGCGCTCACAAATCTTGTATGAACTTCAATCAAAACATGTAGATATTGCATTAATACAAGAAACTCATTATAAAACTCAACATAGACCATCATGGTTATTCAGTGATAACCCTTTAGGGAAATCAAAAGGAGTCGCAATAGCTATACATAGAAGACTGACACATAGGATAATAGACAGTAAAGTGGATCCGCAAGGCCGATATATTTTAGTTAAAATAAATATTCAGGGTCAAGTATGGACACTGGTGAATATATACAGTCCCAACATAAAGCAGATTTCATTTATAATGATAATATTAAATAAACTCACGCATTGGGCAGAAGGTCCAATACTATTTGGTGGAGACTTTAATTCCCAAATTAGATACAACAACTGATAAAACAGTAACTCCTTATCAACTTCAGAAAGCATTAAATAAACGATTACAACAAGAAAATTTAATAGACATATGGAGAATACAACATCCAATGGACAAGGATTACACATTCTACTCCCAAGTTCATAACACCTATAGCAGAATAGACTACTTGCTGGTCTCGCATTATTCGCTTGAACAAGTCATCCAAACTGAAATTGGGAGTATAACCATCTCATATCATGCACCAATATACATAACGGTCGAAATAAATAGGGCAAAAAAACATCATGGGACCTGGAAGCTAAACGACTCCTTACTGGCGGATCCACTCTGTCTTAAAGAATTAACAGAAGGTATAAAGGATTATAAACTCATTCATGAAGAGGACGACTCATCTTCACTAACCAAATGGGAGGCAATGAAATGTGTGCTAGGAGCAAGACTTAAAAAGCAAAGAGCCGACTTCCGGGGGGCGTGCCAAAGCCAATGGCCGCATCTTACCTGAGCTCCGCCGTCATCTGCCAATATCTGCGGTTTCAAGCAACACAAACCCGCTGAACTTGCAGGACGAGGGTGGTGACACCACCGCGGAATACCTGGGGGCAAACAGGGACTCGATCCTTCCCGACTCTCCCCCATTTTGCGACCCCGGAAGCCATCGGTTTTACGCGCGCAGTCGCTAGACGCAGTCCCCTGCCGCACGGGCCCCTCGCCAAGACCGGACGAGGACCCCATCCCGGTGACGTATACGCTGCTATCTCACATTATTCACAGCTGTACTTACCGATCCCGGGGGGAGGCCTCGCCCAATCACTCTACGCTGATTGTAGTTGCTGAGGCTTGTGCGGCGGCAGCATCAGGTAGGCAGGCCCAACGCACCACGTGGCCCTGATTGCCCCTTACCTCCGGGCTCAATACACCTTACAGCCTACTATTGCCGCTTGCCTAAAACTCCTGCAGTTGGCTATCACTCTACCGTGGTCACTTCCTTTTGCACTGCGGCTGTGTAACACGGATACTGCCTTTTGTAGATGGGCCATATTTGTTGGACATAACGGTTGGCCTGGATTATTGACTGGAGGGATATACATCATCACTGCTCCACATTCTTAAATTGGTCCCTCTCACAACGTGGCCACCATCTATCCCACAACTGGCCAGTGACGCAGTTACATATTACCATTTCAGAAAGGATAGTGACACGCCAATTTCTGCCGTGTCCACAAGAGGGCACCACAAGACAACTTTTAGGCTTCACTACATTAACAGCACCAGTACCAATTTCACCCTATATCAGCAAAGTTACCTTGCCATATTTTCACTGCTACTACCGGTGTGTACTACAAACGTTCCGGCGAGCTGTATAACAGGGCGTATACCCGCATGTTTGACTTTTCTGTTTTTACCGAAAGACTGCTGTCTTTCCCCAATCCCCCGTTGCAACAATGTCGATACGGGGAAAGGGGATGTGTTTCTGTTACAACTCCTTACGTTCTACCATGATATAGAACCCGTGGATGATACAACCACTGTTTATATGTTCAATTGATATCTGTTTCCTTAAACAGGCTCTGCACACAATTATTCTGGGACTTCCACCACGTAATGGAAAAATATTTAGGTCAACCTACTACTATGACTTCCCGTAGGACAATCACCAAACCGAAGGACAAAAAACAAACTCAGGAAGTCGCTCAGACAGAAAGTGACACGGAAACGGGGACCCAAAATGACTCCGCCACTTCCCACATTGATGACATGGTCCATATCCTAGGCCCCCTGCTCGACCAAAAGCTGGCTGGCATCAAGGAATCTGTCTCCGAAATTCTGCAACAAATAACCAATCAATCCCAGAGACTGACCCAGGCTGAAGACAGAATATCCACCCTGGAAGACAATCTTACTACGGCACAATCTACAATTGACCTACAACAAAAGGAGATCTCTATTTTGTCTGACAAAGTAGAGGATTTGGAGAATCGTAGTAGGAGAAACAACCTGAGATTGGTGGGGGTTCCCGAATCAGTTAAAACCAAAGACCTGGATAAGCTTATACATGACTGGCTTCCGACCGCTCTCGGTATTGAGGATCAATACCTTCCTTACTTAGTGGAAAGATTCCACAGAATCGGTCCGCCACCTGCCAAGGACGCTCAACGTCCGCGTCAAGTCATCTTTAAGCTTTTAAATTTTACTGACAAAACCAGAATTTTGGAAGCCTACAGAATAAAACGTAACCTCAACTATGATGGGCATTCCATTCTACTCTTCCAGGATTATTCTGCTTCTGTGACGGCAAAACGCAGGGAATTTGCACCTGTTTGCAAAAAACTTTACGACTCCGGATATAAATTCTCCCTGATGTTTCCGGCAAAACTCAAAATAGTTGAGAGGGATACTGGCAGGATCCACATTTTTGAGGACTCCAAGCAAGCATCCAGATACATTGAGTCTAAATCTCAGACTTGAATTGATGAACATTCCTCTCTCTTTTCCATGAAGCCGGTGTTCCTGTTTGATAGACGCTGTCTCTTTTGCACTGACTCTTATGGAACTTTGATGTAGGGGGTTGGTTCGGCGTTCTGCTGCTACCCGACTTCTGCTTGTTGTTTGCCACTGGTTGGCCACTGCCTTTTCCCTTATTCCGGAGCTCCCACCGTGCTTGGATCTGCCCTATGGATACTGACTGCTATACTATTCCAATTCTTCACGGTTGGGCCTGATGCTGCGACTTTGCCAAACCCCCTTCCCACCGTTTAGTTATGGTTCTCCGCAACTTCTGCATTACCTCTCAAGGGACTTTGGTTTGGAGGCAGGCCAGTCATTCTACGGCTACTGATTTTGACTTTAAGCCCGGAGTTGTGACCGTGTTCAGATATCTCATGCAGCTTTAGAATATGCCCCTCCACTTCTCCATGGTTTGACTAGATACTGTATCCTTGCTGAACCGCCCCCCCCCCTACGTTTGGTACCTGTTTATTATTATGATACCTGCTTCTGATGCTGGCTTTCATTGTTTTCTTGAATGTCTCCACGCCTTCCTCTCTACTCTCCTGCTGCTTAGCCTGCCTGATGCAGTACTGTTAGATTATTCGATTGAACTCTTAAGCTTACTATGACAATTTCACTCCGTTCTCATATACTAGTGTGGTTGTATCTGAAATTTACTGTTTATAATGACTAAACTAGAAAACCCCTTTCCCCCGTTGTATATAGTTATTTTGTTCTTATTTTGTCAAGTGATTGCAACAGATTTCTACACGTACCCCTTCCACATATGCCACGTGGGTTTCCCCGGGATGGCTTCTGCTCGCTGGGACGGAATGCTTATCCCCACACTGCAAAGGTTCATTCCATTAACCCCTAAAAAGGGTATTGGTTAACACTACCATAATGGGTGACCCTACACAGCATTTTCCCCTGAATGATCAGCCCAAACACCTCAAATTACTCTCATGGAACGTAGATGGCCTAAATTCCCCGATAAAACGAAGAAAGGTCTTAGACTTCCTGAAACGGGAGAAAGCACACATCGTTCTCTTACAAGAGACACATTGGAAAACCACTGATACCATAGTACTAAGAGACTCATGGATACAGGAGCAAATAGCAGCATCTTATACTACTAAATCTAGAGGTGTGGTAATTTTACTGAGTAAATCACTGCATGGCTCCGTGACTAAAACGTATAGAGATAAAAATGGACGCTACCTGATTGTAGATGTTGAAACTCCTGACTCAAAATATATGGTAGTTAACGTATATGCCCCTAATGACGAAAATAACTTTTTCTTTTCAGAACTAATGCAAAGGATTGACTCCTGGGGACCCTCCAACCTGATATTGGGTGGGGATATGAATACAGTGTGGGACCGTTTCATGGACAGATCGGATGCCTCCTCTAGATACCCGACCAGAAGGATCACCCCACTGCATACACTATGTGAGTTTTTACAACTGCATGACACATATAGATTTACTTACCCAGATACTAAGGACTACACCTTTTATTCGGGTGCACATGGGACACACTCCAGACTTGATTATCTTTTCCTAGCTGAATCCCAAACCTCCAACATCCTAGCCTCTACGATAGGCGACATCCATCTGTCTGCCCATGCCCCAGTCACTTTAACTTTGAAACAAATTGTTTCCAGGTCGACATCATATAGCTGGCGATTTCCTTCCTACCTGTCTGAGAACTCTGATTTCCAAACCTACCTCAAGCAACATTGGGCGAATTATCTAGATGATAACATACAACACTGGGACGACCAAAACTTATTATGGGCGGCTTCCAAGCCTGTACTAAGGGGCCACATCACGGCATATATAATAAAACAAAAGAAATGCTTTAGAGACAAATACATGCTTCTGCAAAAGGAGCTTACGCAACACTATACGGCTTTTAAATGTACAAATTCCGAGGCAGATAAAATAAAATACGCGGACACAAAGGTTTTGTTTAATACTTTATTACACGATAGTGCACATTACAAAATTTCTCATACGAGGAACAGGTTTTATAGATGGGGAAACAAACCGGGTAGGCTTTTAGCCAGATTGACCAAGCTCAACACTACATCACATTTCATCAAAAAACTAAAAACAGAAAAGGGTTGGGCTCGGGATACTGAAGCCATTATCACAGAACTAGAATCTTATTTTAAACTTTTCTATGAAGAACACCAGGACCTTCCGGTGGAAGGTCTTTCTTTCCTGCGAGATGCTCAACTATCTAAGCTTTCAGTACAAGATAGGGAGATCCTGGACGCACCTGTAACAGAACAGGAAATCATGTCAGCAATTAAACATCTAAAAAATGGAAAATCCCCAGGCCCCGATGGTTTAAGCGCCGAATATTACAAAATCCTCCTCCGGAACTTACCCCCTTGCTTACCACGCTTTTTAATGATATTCTACAGGGTTTCCCCCTGTGGAACGAGGCAAATGAGGCGAGGATCAACTTGATCCCAAAAGAGGGAAAGGATCTTACTCTTCCATCTTCATATAGACCCATCTCCTTACTGAACCAAGACCTGAAACTTTTGACTAAAATCATGGCAGACAGGTTACAACTCATCCTCCCACATATACTTACCGTCCACCAAGTAGGGTTCCTTAAAGGGCGACACCCGGTCCAAGCTCTCCGAACGGCGATAGCTGCTATGTATCACTGTAATCTGGAAAAGAGAAAACATGGTATACTAATTAATCTAGATGCGGATAAAGCCTTTGATAGGATAACACATGCGCATCTTAAAAGATTGCTCAAATTTCAACATTTCGGCATACAAATGCTTAACTTATTTAGAACCTTATATTCACAGTCTTACACCCATGTCACGGCGAATGGCGTGAACTCGCCTAGATTTCCAATACGATGTGGCACCAGACAGGGCTGTCCTCTTTCGCCGCTACTTTTCAACCTAGCTCTAGATCCTTTACTAAGACATCTGCTTAATAGTGACACTTTCCAAGGTATTCGGGTAGGTACGCAACGGATAAAGCTGATAGCATATGCGGATGATATTCTCCTTTTTTTAAACAAACCACCCGTTGAACTACCTGTAATTCTACAAATGATTAGTGCATTCGGTGCTATAGCTGGATTTAAAATCAACCTAGGGAAATCCGAGGCCTTACGCCTACAACACTCTACTCCGGCTGATTGGACAAATCCTTTTCCATTCCAAAAAGCCAAACACCACATCAAATTCCTGGGAATCCACCTGACACAACACCACAAGGACATGTACAAATCTAATATTAGATGTACCATAGATCAGATTGAACGAGACACTCAAAAATGGATGAATATGAATTTAACGTTTTCGGGAAGGATCCATCTAATAAAAATGACTATATTCCCTAAATTACTTTATAAACTGCAGATGCTGCCTTACCGCATCTCCGTGACAGATAACAAGAGACTCCAACACATTTTACGGACTTTTATATGGAATAGGAAACGGCCACGAATAAAATTTACCACACTCCATCACCAAAAACATGAAGGTGGACTCAATCTCCCGAATATATTAGAATATAACGATGCGGCTCTCCTTAGATATGCGGGTGACTGGCTCCACCATAGGAACCTATACACCACAATTTCTCTAGACGCTGCCCTATCAGAAGGGATATCACTTAATTCATTACTACACACACCACTGCAGGAAATCCCTAAGCAACTGCAGGAACATCCCCTATTTATCCACACATATAAAACCTGGCATTCTATTCGAAAGAAAGCAAACCTATCCCCTTTCAATTCGATAAACCTCACCTGGCTTGGTAACAAGGGATTCCCCCCGAGCTTGAACAGCCTGATTTTTAAAGCTTGGCAGACAAATGGCTTACAAAATATTAAAGACATCGTCACCCCTTCCTTCACGTTGCAACCCATCTCAACTTTGCTTCAAAACTACCCGTTTTTGCAACTCCATCAGTTTTCACTGACTCAACTCTTACATTTTGTTGCACAACGACTGACCAAACTAACGGATAGGGACAAAAATAGCCTACTTGATTCGCTGTGGCCAAAACGTGATACTATCAAATCTACTGCACATATTTACAAGCAAATTAGGACAACTCTTGATACAGATAATGCCACTACGGCTTTTACGAAATGGAAATCAATTATTCCACAAGCTGACAATGTGGACATCCTTCGATATCACACTCGCATGATGAAACTTTTACCTGCTAGCATATACCAGGAAATGTCCATACAACTGCTACACCATACTTACCTGACGCCTTTAAAGAGATTTCACATAGGTACGGCACACTCGGATCACTGCCTAAAATGCGAAGCGCCTACAGCTGACCTAATACATTGCTTATGGTCTTGCCCACTTATACAGCAGTTCTGGAGGGAGGTCGCCAGCTATTGGGAAACCCTGTCTGGTAAAACGCTACCCGTTACTGCCTCCTGGGCTATATTTAGCAAATTGCACTCTACCTTACCCATCTCCAAGCCGGAGCGGGCCCTGGCAGAACGACTGGCGGCGGCAGCCAGGAAATCCATCCTACACACTTGGCTATCTCGAATCCCTCCGCCTTTCTCTCTGGTACGTCAAAAACTACAATGTATTTTCCACCTAGATTGGATAGAAACCCTAACACATAAAGAAAAAAACACAGAACTGTTTTTTGACACTTGGATGTCTTACATAAACACCCTTCCGCCACTCACGAAATCACTTACTATCCACACCTTTCAAAACACCACGTGGTATGAGAGGGAGCTGTTGCTGGGGACTGATCTTGTCTGTGAGGCGGACCACCTGTTCAGATCTGCGGGAAACTTACAGCATTCGACCACGAGGGGACCCCCCAGGAGTCATCATCTTAACCAATTATTTACTACTACTCTGCCGTAAACATAAGCCTCTACTGCTCTACCCTGCCGTCTTCTGATTATCTAACCGTGAGTAGCTTTCAATATCTGCAATTCGGGGAATGCTTCCCCAACTCTCTCTTTTGCAGTCACTTGGCATAACCTTGATTCATTATTGTTATCTCTGCCTTTTGTTATAGGAATCTGTACTTGACACTGACTGTTTATTTTATCTTTCTTTTTTTTTTTTTTGTTTATTGCAATTCTATTACAAACTATTTTACATGCTTTTTGAAAAACTAATAAAAACATTTGTGAAAAAAAAAAAAAAAGCAAAGAGCCAATAAAATAGCAAAACTTCTACAAGATATACAGGAAACAGAACAAGTACATAAAACATCGCCGGACATTGTAGACTATGGGAAGCTTACAGGCCTGAGACAACAGCTAAAAGAAGAACTAGATAAAAAAACACCAATAATATTTATCAAGATGTAGAAAGCAATTTTATGAATTTGGAAATAAGAGCGGAAAGCTATTAGCGCATGTTTCGTTTTCGGAGCTCTTGCTAATACATATACCCACAATAAAAAACTCTTCAGGAGATTTATGCTACACAACAACGGAAATAGGCCAAACCTTTCATAAATATTATACAGCCCTATATAATCTAAAAGAAAAAGCAAAGGGGCAAAGCGATTCAACGCTTAATATGTATATAAGGAAAACGGGCCTACCTCAACTAACTCAAGAGGAAATAAACAAATTAGAAATGCCATTTAATGCAAAAGATTTGAGTCAGACAATTAAAGGAAAACTATACTCCCAAAATGAACACTTAAGCAACAGATAGTTCATATCATATTAAGTGGCATATTAAAGAATCTTACCACACTGGAATATATATTTAAGTAAATATTGCCCTTTTACATCTCTTGCCTTGAGCCACCATTTCGAGATGGTCTGTGTGCTGCCTCAGAGATCACCTGACCAGAAATACTACAAATTTAACTGTATCAGGAAGAAGTGTGGAAGCAAAAGATAGAACTCTGTCTGTTAATTGACTCATGTGACCTAACATGTATGGTTTGTTGGTATGTTTCTGAGTACAGTGAATCCTATGATCCCAGGGGGCGGCCCTTATTTTTTAAAATGGCAATTTTCTATTTATGATTACCCAATGGCACATACTACTAGAAAAGTATATTATTATGAAAATGGTTTATTTACATGAAGCAGGATTTTACATATGAGCTGTTTTATGCAATATCTTTTATAGAGACCTACATTGTTTGGGGGGTATAGTTTTCCTTTAAAGCCGCACCAGTGGGGAAAAGTCCAGAGCCGGATGGCTTTACAACTCTTTATAAAACTTTTATAAAACTCTAATAGACTTGAGATCAACTATGCTACAGGCTTTCAATGAAATAGATACGATTTCTAAAAGTCCATCTAATGCACTTTTAGAAGCTCACATTGTAATGCACCTAAAGCCATGAAAAGACCCAGCATTATGTACAAGCTATCGACATATTTCCCTGCTCAACGAAGACATAAAAATATACGCAAAACTCTTGGCACTTAGACTTCAAGAAATACTCCCTAAAATTATACATAAGGATCAAGTAGGCTTTATACACAAAAGAGAGGGAAGAGATAATGTGCTTAAGATTTTTACATTAATTGAACATATGTGCTCATCTGTCTACAGATGCTGAAAAGGCATTTGATAGAGTATCATGGCCCTTCCTAGAGGCATCTTTAAAACAAGTGGGCATGGGAAAAATGGCCTTAGCAAGAATAATGTTTCTATATACAAATCCATCAGCAAGGCTCAAAATAAATGGAGCCCTTACAGAGTCATTTCAAATCAGAAATGGGACCAGACAAGGGTGCCCTCTTTCGCCACTGTTATACGTGCTGACTATGGAACATCTATCAAATGCAATAAAAGGAAACCCCAATATTAAGGGAGTTTCTCTGACAGGGGTAAATTATAAGACGGCAAGTTACGCGGATGACCTTTTGTTATATATAACCCAACCACGATCTTCACTTCCAGATATAATGAAAGAGTTAGAAAGATTTGGAAAATAAAGCAATTTCAAGGTCAATATAACTAAATCGGAAGCAATGTCTATAACACAGCAAACAAGAACACTAGCAGAGTTGAAGAAGAACTTCCCATTTATCTGGTCACAGACATATATTAAATATCTAGGAGTCAAAGTACCCCAGAAAGTGGCAGATGCATATGCTCTCAACCATAATAAAATGATACAACAGATAACAAAAGATATAGAAGAATGGGAAAAAGTACACCTTTCCTGGTTCCGAAAGGCAAATGTAATTAAGATGAACATTCTTTCCAGATTATTGTATGTAATGCAAGTTCTGCCATGCCGGATTCCAAACATATTCTATGTGGAAATACAGAAAATAATCACAATTTCTGGGGGGGGGAAGAGTATCGAGAAATACTTTGACAAGACCAAAAGAGAAAGGTGGATTAGGTCTCCCAGATCTTCGAATCTATTCCCAAGGCATTACAATGACCAGGATATTAGACTGGCAACATCACAGAAATAATAAAGACTGGGTACCCGTTAATAACTAGGAACACCCTAAGACACTGGTATCAAATAACAAGACAATATGATGAGATTATAAATCGCGCAGGCCCAGCTTTGCCAATAACTGGAAACCCCCAGTTTATACTGGGTATGACAGCGGGAGGTTTCCCAAATGCGATAGAGGGGAAGTGTTTAAGAGCCTACGAAGTGATAAATAAAGAAGGACTGATACCTCTAAATAAGTTAATCATGCCATCAGAACAGAAACCAAAACACAGCTTCCTGTATACCCAACTGACACATTGGTAAAAGGGATCACTTATAAAAGAGATTAAATCAAACAATATCACGCCCTTTGAGAAATTGATACAAACAAATATATCTCCAACACATTCGTTATCATTAGGAGTTAAAATCATAAACCAGAAGAAGTTCCAAAAATGACCGACATACGCTACAAATGAGGAAAAAGAGATTGGACGTGTTTTTACAGATAATGACTGGCAGAAGGCTTTTGTCCTCACTCACAAGATGAGTATAGCAGCAAAAGTACAAGAAACTAATTTCAAAATACTCACAAGGTGGTATCTATATCCAACAAAAAATCTACCCAGCAACTACAGACCAGTGCTGGAGATGTAATACAGAAACAGGAACGCTTTTACATATCTGGTGGGCATGTCCTAAAATAAGGAACAGATCTATAAACATATGACACAAGCAACACGGATAAACCTACCTGATGTACCTGAGGTGTGGCTATTGTCTATGATACCAGGCTCTATGAAGAAGATTTGCATTACAAGCCGCAAGAGGAGTAATTCTGAGGAAATGGAAATCGGTAGAAGAGTGGATACAAGAAATTTAATTTATGAGGAAAATGGAGGAAATGATCTCCTACGCTAATAGTACACAGGATAATTATATCTCTATATGGTCAGTATGCACAAGGTATAAAGATACAACAGAATATAAAAATCTTATGGCAATAGATGTCCACAGCAGCCATACAGACTAAGCAGAGTTAACTGCGCCTAGAAACAATATAGAAAGCAAGAAAAGTCAAGGATGGAGGGGAGGAAAGGGAAAGGAAATAAAAAAGCGGCGGGATGATTACACGTCTCTATTCTTCCTAGGGTTCTCTTACTGGAGAATCTTCTTTTTTCTCTCCTTTTTCTTTCTCTTTACCTCTTTTTTTTCTGTTACAATATTATATCGCAACGCAAAAAAAGATGCGGAAATTGTTATGGAAATGATATGTGAAATGGACAAATCACGATATTTTTATATGTTGTAAATCTTGTTTTATAAAGAAATAAACGAAAATAAAGAAAAAATATGTATAAAAAAAAAAGTCAATAGAAGCTGATCCTATTGGACCTTTTATCCATTCAGACTTTTAGAGATTTTTGGATTTTTACAGTAATTATCTGAAAAAATTAAATTTATAAAGGTTTTAGAGATATTCATATTTTTTAACTCATCGTTTATTTTTTTTGTTCATACTGTATGGCCCTCCAATTCAAATAGCCCGGCCTGTGATGCGGCCGTGGGTGGTGCCGCATCTAGCGCCTTTCAAGTTAATTTACCTGGCCCCCGAGGTGCTGTGTCCAGCCATAGCCCGCTTCTATCAGGTTGCCATGGCGCCGGTGACGCTCCAGTGACTATGGTGACGAGCAGATGCATACGCTCAGCCCCGGAATGTGACAAATGCACTTCCACAACCCCCCCCCCCTGGGCAGAGTGTATGCATTTGCTCGTAATCATGACCGATGGAGCACCTGCAAGTCACTGGTGCCATGGCAATCCAATAGCAGCGGGCTATGGCTGGACACAGCACTGCGGGGGCCAGGTAAATTAACTTGGAAGACGCTAGCTAGTTCGGCCCCCCAACAGTCTGAGGTACTGTGAACTGGCCCCCGGTTTAAAAAGTTTGAGAACCCCTGCTTTATATAATCAGATCTTTACTTTCAGCGTATTCGTGAGTTTAGTTTAATTGTGGTTTCAAAAAGTTCTAAAACCACTCAAATTCAGTCTTTAAAAAATAGGCCTCCTAAACTGCACATTGTTCCTCCATTCAAACTGTAGGAGTGGCACTGTTCCACTGTACATAGTACAGTATGTACTGCAGTGAGTACCAACCATTTTGTTAGTTGGTGTGCTACCATCATGTGGATATGGTCTGATCATTTCTTTGGAAAATATGGGTGTGATGATAACTAAACAAGCACTGTGCTGTCTGACCCATTGTGTACTCAATTAACCGTTTAAGTGCCAGCAGAATTTAATATTTTGGTTATGTGAAATGCCAGCCGTTTTTGAAACATTTTGTGCTTTCACAGGGAAACGTATAGTTTACCTAGGAAAACGAAACATTGTTTTTTTCGGGAGAAACTGAGCATTCTAAACCTGAGTTTTCATGTATTTTCACCAAGAATTATAGCACTAAATACCAAAGAAAAATAATAAATTCATATTTTTCTTTGTATATGAATTTATACCAGAAACATATTTAATTTTACGCATGAAAATCCAACTGATTTGGAAAACCTTATGTCTCTCGAATGTTCCAATAGCAGATATGTATAGTTTTATGTATAGTTTTAGGGACATTTAGGACTTCTGTACAGCAAAAACTCCCTGCACTATATTACTGAATTTTGAAAGCACTAAGGCAGAAAACAGCATACTTTTGATTCCAAGGCAAAAAAATCCTGAAACAGTAAATTTACCCCAGAAAATCAAATATTTCTGAAAAATACACATTCTGCTGATTCCAAAATGGGTAACTATGTCTCTCTACTCCTAACTACCAAACATCAAAGCTTGTCTGAACATAGAGGTTTTTATAAAAAAAACTTAAAAATTCTGAAAAATTACATCAAAAGGTTTTATTTTGCTGCTCCGCATATCCCACACTGTATTAGGTACCAAGAAAAAGCACTCTGAATATGATTGCCAGGGGTCCACGGAACAGTTTGATGCCCATTGTGCATGGGTTTACCAAAGTATATGTCATTTAGAGACACCAATACGAAGTTAGCGCATCCAAAGTGTTCAGGACTTTACTTCAGCTACTGAAAAATCAACACATCGACTGCATTTTTTGTGGGGTAAAAACACAAAAATATAGGTTTACCCCCCAAAACCATATATTTTTGGAAACATACACATTCTACTGAATCTAAAATGGGTACCCATGCCTTTCGGCTCCAAACTACTGAGTTGCAAGGCTTTCCCAAAATTGTCGGTTTTGGTGAAATATCTGAAAATTGCCTCAAAGCTTCAACTTTCCAGCATCATATCGCCCATTTATCATAACGTACCACGAAAAAGCACCCTAAATATGATTGCCAGGGGTCCTCCATAGAGTTTGGTGCCCACTGTGCATAGGTTTACTAAAATATCTGGCATTTAGAGGCCCCAAAATTAAGTTAGCGCATACAAATAGTCCTAAAGGTGGCCATAAATGCAAAGATCCGCTCGTTTGGCCACATCGCCAAACGAGCGGATCTTTCCCCGATATGCCATTAACAAACATGGCTATATCGGGGGTAATCTGATTGTTCGGCCGTACTACCCATTCCGCCGGACGACAAATTTCAACACACGATCCGAAAATCGTACGAATCCTCGATTCGTACGATAGGATCTGTGTGTCTATGGCCAACTATAGACTGCATTTTTTGTGGGGTAAAAACACAGAAATATAGGTTTACCCCCGAAACAATATATTTTTGGAAAGTACACATATTACCTAATCTAAAATGGGTACCCGAGCCTTTCCCGAGTTGCAAGGCTTTTCCAAAATTGGCAGTTTTGGAGAAATACCTGAAAATTGCCTCAAAGTTTCAACTTTACAGCATTGTATCGTCCATGTAATAACCAGCATAAAGCATCCTAAATATAAGCAGAGGGGTCTACTAAACATTTTGATGCCCAATATGCATAGATTTACCAAACTATGTAGCATACAGAGATCCCCAAGTCCAAATAGTGCATATGAATCACATATGACACTCTGGCTACCAAAATATAAGCACCTGGTATGTATATTATGTGCCATGAGACCCCAACGGTATGGAGACACTAGAAAACCATTTATTTTCCGAATCTAATGCATGCAATTACACCTTTCTACTGAAAACTACTAAACTGCAAAGCTATGCTAAACATAATGTTTTTTTTTTCTTTTTTAAATCTCTGAAAATAATCACAAGGCTTGCATTTTACCCCATTATATACCCCACATTTATTTATTTATAAGTACTAGTGGAACACACTGGGGGGCAGTGGTGTATATGAACAACAAGGCTGCACAGGGCGGGATGCATATAAGTACTCGGGAAAAGGAGGAAAGCTGCTTATAGGCACTAGGGGACTGCGTAGTGGACACATACTGTATAGGCACTAGGAGAACTATACAGGGGCATTTACATATGGGCCACAAGACTTTACAAGGGGGACACATGTAGGCACTAGGGCCCAGACTGGGGGTGGCAGTATATATAGACCACAGGGCTATACAGGGAGCTTATATAAGGGTATAGGATGGCATACAAGGCAATATAGGCACTAGGGAACTGTACAGGGGGGTAGTACATGTGGACCACAGGACTGTATGGGGGTGCATATAGGGGATAGGATGGATACAAGGTAGGCATATAGGCACACAGGAAAAGTAGGGAAGCTGTATATTGGCACTAGGGTACTGCACAGGAGGCAGTGGTATACATGAACCACAAGAGTGCACCAAGGGGGCGAATATAGGCCCTAGGGTTACATGGGAGTATGGCATATAGACATTAAGGAACATACAAGCTAACACATACAGGCTTTAGGGAAAAGTAGAAAAGCCACCTATAAGCATTAGGGGCCCGGACTGGGGGGCAGTATATATGGACCACAGGACTGTACAGGGGGTGCATACGGGGAGATATGAAGGCATACAAGGAACACATATAGGGATATAGGACTCCATTTGGGGGGCTGGATATAGGCACAAAGGAAAAGTAGGAAAGGTACATATAGGCACTAGGGGACAGTGGCTTATTTGGACCACAGGACTGCACAGAAGGATTCATTTAGTCACTAGGAAAAGGTAGGGGGATTGGCTTATAGGCACAAGGGGACAGCAGTGGGAAAGCATATACAGTATGCACTAGTGAAAAGTAGGAAAGCCTCATATAGGCACTAGGGGCCTCTACAGGGGGGCAATATATATAGACCACAGGACTGTACATGGGTGATGCATATAGTGGGATAGGATGGCATACTAGGCCACATACAGGCACTAGGCAACCACACAGGGGGGATGTACCTCAGGACTGCATGGGGCTGCTATAGATGCTAATGATGTTTTGGCAGAGCGGGATACAGGTACTTGATGACATCAGAGTGGATGCATATGGGCATTAGGGGCTGCAAGGGGGGCAGTGGTATTTAGATATAGATATATGTATACACACACATGACAGGACTGTATTGGGGTGCATATAGGGGGATAGGATGGAAAGCAAGTCACCATTGAATAGAATAAATTGAATAAAAGGCCTCATATAGACACTAGGGTACCGCACAGATGAGGGTCTGTATATATACATACATACACATACAGACCCTAATCTGTGTGGTACCCTAGTGTCTATATGAGGCCTTTTAATATATATTTATATACATTAAAAGACTTTCCTGAAGACGGCTCGAGTGTTGGAGCCAAAATGTTGAAATAAAATATTTTTTGTTTTTTCACCTAATAAATCCTTGGAGTGTGGTTTGTGAGCTGGGATAATATATATATATATATATATATATATATATATATATATATATATATATATATATATATATATATATATATATATATATATATATATATATCTATATATATATATATATATATATAAAGCAGCATGTATGGGCTGCACACCCGCAGTGGACGATACCTGGGTGCTCATGCATACAAAATTGATAAAGGATACAAGATGATGGCACTCACAGGATTTGTAGAAAAAAACAACTGGAGTTTAAAAAAGAAAAGTTTATTAATCCAACGTTTCGGTCCCACACAAGGACCTTTTTCAAGGAAACTCAGTGCAGTGAAAGTCACAATTTATAGCCAAAGAGAGGCTAAGTGGTAAATAGAACCCACCCACAAAGATGACTACAGTAGAGGTGGGCAAGCCAATAGTAGGCCTCATACTCCGGCAATACACACAGATCCTACCCCTCTCGGCAGGAATCATAATATACCTGTGACCCATACCTTACGCGATATATTAATAACACCAACCGACATCAATGGTGTTCTGGCTATGTTACCCAGTGGTACCTTCATTAAGGCCTACCATATTGGGGTAAATGTCCATGTGGCCCCAGCGGGCCTACACATTGCAATGTCTGGGTCATGTGGTCATAAGTAAGGGTGTGTTTGCCGTTTGTCCCTGCCCAGATACATGTACACTCAATGGTCTGTCATACCCTCTATCTCCACATAAGGTGCAAAGAGTGCCTTGGCCAACTGTCAACATCAGGAGCCTCTTAAGTGTGTCCTAAACCAGTCAAGACTAAGAACAAAGGTGTGGGTTAACCAGGTAGTGAAACACAATGTACATAAAATGGATGGTCTGCCTCTGAACCTGTAGGACAATAATGTACAAATATAAGCATAAATGCAGAAAGGCACTTCAAGACCAGCAATTAGAGTGGTCAGCGGATATGGTGGATTCTGGAAAGTCAATGGGAACGCTACAGTGGGCACAGATTCATATCCACAATAGCCCTAGGTAAAACAACCCAGTGGTAGTGACTCGTTGAGGCCCCTGGGTGTTAGAGTATCCAGTTTGAAGATCCATCGCGATTCCCTATACAAAAGTGCATTGTCCCTGTCGCCAACTCTATTCAGGGGTGGTTGATGGTCTATCGCCATACACTTAAAGGTGGGAAGACCATGGCCATGGGTTAGAAAATGTCTAGCTACTGGTTGAGTGGCTATACCCTCCTTCAGGGCTTTACTTATAGCAGAGCGGTGATTGCTGCTTCATTCTCGGTTTTACCTACATTGTACAGGCCGCAGGGGCAGATGATGATGTAAACTACAAAAGTGAAAGTACAGGTTAGTCTGTGTGTATTCTTCAGTCTTTTTCCTGTATAAGGGTGGGGGAAGTCCGGCCCACTCAGTAGACATTGACAGGTAGTGCAATCCGGACACCTGTAGCATCCTAATTTCTTATGGGTGGACAGCCAATCGGAATGCCCAACCTCATGACCCTTAAAGTCAGTGACCATCAGAATGTCCTTTAGGTTTCTGTTTCATCTGTAACCCATCATTGGGGTGGGCGCCTGAAAGAGAGACAAAGAGTTGTCCATGGAGATCATGGGCCAATTGGATTTAATTTGCTTGGAGAAAGTATAGGCTGCAGTTGTGTGCGTAGTTGTGAAAATCAATAGTTACATAGTTACATACAGTAGTTAAATTGGGTTGAAAAAAGACAAAGTCCATCAAATTCAACCCCTCCAAATGAAAACCCAGCATCCATACATACACCCATCCATACTTTTAATTAAATTCTATATACCCATACCTATACTAACTATAGCGCTTAGTATCAGAATAGCCTTGGATATTATGTCTGTCCAAAAAATCATCCAAGACATTCTTAAAGGCATTAACTGAATCAGCCATCACAACATTACCCGGCAGTGCATTCCACAACCTCACTGTCCTGACTGTGAAGAACCCCCTACGTTGCTTCAAATGAAAGTTCTTTTCTTCTAGTCTAAAGGGGTGGCCTCTGGTACAGTGATCCACTTTATGGGTAAAAAGGTCCCCTGCCATTTGTCTATAATGTCCTCTAATGTACTTGTAAAGTGTAATCATGTCCCCTCGCAAGCGCCTTTTTTCCAGAGAAAACAACCCCAACCTTGACAGTCTACCCTCATAATTTAAGTCTTCTGTCCCTCTAACCAATTTAGTTGCACGTCTCTGCACTCTCTCCAGCTCATTTATATCCATCTTAAGGACTGGAGTCCAAAACTGAACTGCATACTCCAGATGAAGCCTTACCAGGGACCTATAAAGAGGCATAATTATGTTTTCATCCCTTGAGTTAATGCCCTTTTTTATGCAAGACAGAACTTTATTTGCTTTAGTAGCCACAGAATGACACTGCCCAGAATTAGACAACGTGTTATCTACAAAGACCCCTAGATCCTTCTCATTTAAGGAAACTCCCAACACACTGCCATTTAGTGTATAACTTGCATTTATATTATTTTTGCCAAAGTGCATAACCTTGCATTTATCAACATTGAACCTCATTTTCCAGTTTGCTGCCCAGTTTTCCAGTTTAGACAAATCACTCTGCAAAGTGGCAGCATCCTGCATGGAACCTATAGTTCTGCACAATTTAGTATCATCTGCAAAAATAGAAACAGTACTTTCAATGCCCACCTCCAGGTCATTAATAAACAAGTTGAAAAGCAAGGGACCTAGTACAGAGCCCTGCGGTACTCCACTAACAACACTGGTCCAATTAGAAAATGTTCCATTTACCACCACTCTTTGTAGTCTATCTTTTAGCCAATTCTCTATCCAGGTACAAATACTATGTTCCAGGCCAACATTCCTTAATTTAACCAGTAACCTTTTGTGTGGCACTGTATCAAATGCTTTAGCAAAGTCTAAGTAAATCACATCCACTGCCATCCCAGAATCAAGTTCTCTACTTACATTCTCATAAAAAGAAATTAAGTTAGTCTGGCAAGATCTATTACGCATAAAACCATGCTGGCACAAACTCATAGTATTATGATTTGCTATGAAGTCCAGTATCTTATCCTTTATTAACCCTTCGAAAAGCTTTCCTACCACTGACGTCAGACTAACTGGCCTATAGTTTTGAGGCTGAGAACGGGATCCTTTTTTGAATAGAGGCACCACATTAGCAATTTGCCAGTCTCTCGGCACTATGCCAGATCTCAATGAATCCTGAAAAATTAAGTAAAGAGGTTTGGCAATCACAGAGCTAAGCTCGCTAATTACCCTGGGATGAATACCATCTGGCCCTGGACCTTTGTTAATCTTAACATGTTCAAGTCTCTTTTGAATTTCTTCATGTGTGAACCATGCATCATTAGTTGTATTACTAGAATTGGGACTGTTAACTTACTGGGACCTTCACTTACTGGTTCCTCATTTGTGTAGACAGATGAAAAATATGAGTTCAGAATCTGCGCTTTTATTTTGTTTTCATCAACCAGCTGACCCCCCTCTGATAGTAAGGGTCCCACCCCTTCCTGCTTCATTTTTTTACTATTAACATATTTAAAAAATATTTTTGGATTTTTTTTACTGCTAGCTGCAATATCCTTTTCTATAGCAATTTTAGCTTGCCTTATAGCTTCCTTGCATGATTTATTGGCCTCCTTGTACCTTATAAATGTTTTGGCTGTACCAGCTAACTTGAAAGCCTCAAAAGCACGTCTTTTCTTTTTTTTAAAAGGTTTTTATTTAACATTTTCACAACACAACAGCACAAACACAAAGTTGCAATGCTATGACCATACAAATAAAATGACATATTTAGCGGGCAATAGTAAGTTATACACAGCAGGAGTACATAGTAAGGCACATTCCAATAGTCAATGGGAGGAAACTTAACTCAGAGGGGAATAAATGGCAATGGGAGAGTAGCTACATGAGGCAATTACCTATGTAGTCTTAGAGGGTAACCTCTGGATTGACATCCAGCCAGGGGTCCCAAACCTTTTCAAACTTCTGGGGGCACCGTCTGGCCAGATAGGTTAATTTAATAGCTGGCAGGATACTGTTTACTAATCTGACCCATTGTTGGACCTGTGGGGGAAGGGGACTCATCCACTTCATTGCCACATGTTTCTTGGCATAGAAGTACAGTGATTTTAGTAGGGTGCGGGTCTTAATCAGTGGGGCCGTGTCCTCTAGTACTCCCAGCAAGCATACCTCCGGGGCAAGAATGCCAGGTAATAGGACTTGCTCATTAATGTATTGCACTACTTCTGCCCAGTATTTATATACCACCGGACACGCCCACAGCAAGTGGAAGAAACCTGAATCTGGAGAATTGCATTTCGGACATGAAGCGGTAGGGTTCCTGCCCATTACTTTTAGCCTTAGCGGTGTGATATACGTCCTGTGAATGATTCTGTACTGTACCATCTTATCTTTGGTGGAGATTAGATAGTCATATAACCCCTCAGTTGCCTCTGCCCACATCTCATCGCTCAAGTGGGGCATGTCCACAGCCCATTTACTTCTCACTTTGTCAAAGGGTTTCCCCAGGCTAGGTGTCAGGGACTTATATAGTACAGAAATTAGTTTGCTCGGGTCTGGATCCCACAGTCTATTTTCATATGATGAGGTCGCTGTGTTTGGTGTTAGAGACCCAAATTGTGAATTAAACACATGGCGCAGCTGGAAATACCGGAATAGCTGTATATCGGGCTGACTTAGTCGCTCTCTTAATTGGCCCAGGGTGGGAAAGCTGCCCTCCACTAGTAAGTCCTTCAGATGGCGGACTCCCACTTTGGGCCAGTAACGAAAATCAGGTAAGCGGGCAAAACTTGTGAAATTAGAATTTCTCCAAAGTGGTGCATTTGGAGAAGGTTGGGGGTGTGACTGGGATACTATTTGCGTGGCAAGCGCCCATATTTTCTGTGGAACTGATAAAACAGGTGGCAGTTCAGGGGTGTCCCTGGCTTTCCTATAAGGCGCATTTCTCAATGCTTCGAGGGATCCCGCCATAGTGGCATGCAGTGCCGTAAGTGGATTCTCAGGATGCGGTGTAAGCCAATTGTGTATATACATCAGCTGCGTAGCATAGTAGTAATATTTTAGGTGCGGGAGCGCTAATCCACCACAGTCCAATGGAGCCATTAGCGTTTGTCTGTTAACCCTGGGGGCTTTGTGGGCCCATATAAAGGGGAATAGTATATCATCAATACGCTTGAATAGTTGCGGGGGAAGCCAGGACGGGGAGTGTTGCATAACATACATAAATTTGGGCAGAGATATCATTTTAAACAAGTTTATCCTGCCCCAAACAGTGAGTGGAAGTTTCTCCCATTGACTTGCTCTGGTTTTAAAAGTTAGCAACACTGGTTCGACATTCTCACGTACATATTCCTCCGCTTTCCGTGTTATACTAATACCTAAGTACTTGAACCTTGTGACCCATTTAAGACCTTGTATAACACCTACTGGCCCAGGAGTCTCAAGAGAAAAAAGAATGGATTTCTCCTTGTTAATATGGAGCCCGCTGAACCTGCCCATCTGACCTGCTAAGTGGAGTGCATTATGAAGAGAACCATTGGAGTCTGCTAGGAATAAGAGAACATCATCAGCATATAAAGCTATTTTTTCCTCTACCCTTCCTGTTCTAAGCCCCACCACCCTAGGGGACTGTCGGATTAATATAGCTAGTGGTTCTATCGGTAGGGCAAACAACAGTGGGGACAGAGGGCATCCCTGTCTGGTCCCTCGGGAGAGGGGGAATTCCCTGGAAAGAGTTTTGTTAATCTGTATGCGAGCTGTAGGTGATCGGTACAGTAATTTAACCCATGATATAAAGTTAGGCCCTATGCCAAAGTTTTCCAACACTTTCCACAGATATGGCCATTCAACAGAGTCAAATGCTTTAGTGGCATTTAGTGAGGCAATCGCTCTGGTACCAGCATTGGCGTGGTCAATTTGAAGGTGGGAAAACATTCGTCTCAGGTTAATAGCTGTGCTCTTGTTGGGCATAAAGCCCGTTTGATCAGGATGTATTATTGAGGTAATTACTTTGTTCAGTCTTTGAGCCAAGATTTTTGCTAATATTTTTACATCTGTATTAAGTAAGGATATGGGCCGATAGGACTCACACGCTTCAGGGTCCTTTCCTTCCTTAAGTATAAGTATTATAGTGGCTGAGTAAAAGGATTGTGGAAGATGACCTGACTCTTTTGCATCCAACAGGGTGGTATGCAGCCTAGGTATCAATTCTGCACTAAGAAGTCGATACCACGCCACCGGCAGGCCATCTGGACCGGGGGTTTTACCGGGTGAGAGGCTCCCCATGGCTGAGGCCACCTCCCCCAAGGTTATGGGACCATCTAAGTAAGATACTTCAGCCTGGCTTAATTTGGGGAATTCCATGCCCTTTAGGAATTGTTCAAGCTCTGTTAGTGTGTAGGCTACCCGTGTAGTGTAGAGATCGTTATAGTATGTGGCAAAGATTTCAGCTATCCCTTCCGCTTCAAGAGTACAGTTGCCCTGTGCATCCTTGACTCTAGCAATCATTGTGGAGGGATTATCAAGCTTAGCCAAGTAGGCCAGGGTTTTCCCATTTTTGTCCCCCTGCTCAAAGGACCTCTGGCTGGCATACAGCAGTTTCTTGCGTGTGGAAGCGGTTTGTGCTAATTCTAGATTCCTCTGCGCAAGAATTAGAGCATGGTGACTCAACTCATCTCCCCCCTTGCAATAGTCCTCCTCTGCCTGCGACATTTTCCCTGCCGCTTCAGTAACCTCCTGTTTGGCGGCCGTGCGTGCTCTCGCAATTGCCGCTATTAGGGTGCCCCGGGCAACTGCCTTAGAGGCTTCCCACACTACATTACTATGGGCCGTGTTCAGGTTTGTTTCCCAGTACTTCACATATTCGGTACGAGAGGCTTCCTCCACCTCAGCATTGTTAAGCCAGAGTGGGGATAGTCTCCACTGCAAATGTTGAGGCCGGGGTTTTGTGCATAGTTTCAATGACAGTGGGGCATGGTCCGACAAAGCTCTTGGGAGATACGCAATTTCTGTTACCCATTGGATGAAGTCTGGAGATCCCAAGGCCATATCTATACGGGATAGCGCCCCTTTACCTGGCGTATGACAGGAGAACTGCTGCTCATTGGGGTATTTATGTCTCCATATGTCTAATATCCCTAGGGCTGATAGCCATTGACTAAGGGAAGAGGATTGCGCTACAGGTGATCGCAGTCTATCCATTGCAGGATCCAGAACTGTATTGAAGTCTCCCATGATACATATTGGGCAGGGCAAGTAGGTAGACAATTTGCCAAATATGAGGTCCAATATCTCCACTTTAAAAGGGGGGGGGATATATACATTAACCAGAATCATTGGTTGATTGTTCAGTTTACAGTGCACAATTATATATCGGCCGTAGTGGTCGGTATTGATACTTAGTAGTTCGAACTGTAAGTTCTTTCGCACTAAGATCGAAACCCCTCTAGAGTATGTGGAGTATGGTGCATGATATGTCTGATTAACCCATCGTTTTTTTAGAGCAAGCAATTTCTGCCCGGTAAGATGGGTTTCCTGTAACAGGAAGAGGTCAGGTTTGTATCTGTTAATATAATCAAACACCAGGGCCCTTTTAAACTTAGAGTTCAATCCCCGTACATTCCATGACAACAATGTAATTTCACCCATCATTCATGTTGTAGTGTATATAGGGCGCATGTCCCACTTCGGGCAGCCGCCATAACCATTTCCTTGCATTTACCCTTGGCAGTGCAGTATCATCATAGCATGCAACACATGTAACACAACACAAACTTAACATCCCAGTTTTAAGCACGTCTTTTCTTACCCACCTCAACACCAACGCTTCTATTGAACCAAAAAGGTTTTGCTTTGCAACGACGTTCCTTGCTTACAAGTGGAATATACTGACAAGTATATTTATTAAGCAGCATTTATGCAATGGCATAGATTCTTTTGGCTTAATACTGTCTTTGCTGCATGGCTTAAGACATTTGTGTATCAAGAAGACTTCGCAAATAGCCTCTTTCCAGAAATTTGTCATACATGGTTTGTAGTTGTGTCGGGGCTGTGTGGGGGTCGGTGTTATTCCTGATGACCCTCACAAATTGGGAATATGGTATACCCCTCACTGTGGCCTGGGGGTGGTTACTGAAAGCATGGAGCAAGGAATTACGGTCCGTCGGTTTATGAAATAGCCTAGTGCCCAGACCTCCATCCCTTTTGTATATGTGTAGATCCAAAAAGTCAATTTCTTGTGCGTGATAGCACAGTGTCAATTTGATGGGGGTGTCTAGGGCGTTAAGGCTGTTAAGGCTATTGTGAAAGTCCTTTAAAGCTTGCTCACTGTCATTCCAAACGAAGAACAAATCGTCAATGTATCGAAAGTAAGCCAGAATGGAAGTCCCCAGCAGTGGTGAAATGTTAGCTGTTTCAAAACTCAGCATAAAAAGGTTGGCATATGAGGGTGCAGGCATTGCCCATTTCTACTGTAAGTAGAAAGAATTTTCAAAACTGAAAAAATTCCTCGTTAATGTGAGTTCAAGCAGGTCTAATAAAAATTCGCTAGGAACATTGTCATCAGTGGTCGTAAGTAGAGCCCTCCTACAGGCCTCGATGCCTTGATCATGCGGGATCACCGTATATAGGCTCTTGACATCCATGGTGACTAGGAGACAATGTGCGTGGATGTCGCCTAGATCATACAATTTTCTAATTATATTGGTGGAGTCCTGTATAGGATGGCATTGATACTACATAGGATTTCAAAAAAAGAGTCAATGAAAGTGGAAACTGGCTGATATAACTCAATATAACTTAACCTACTGCTGAGATGATAGGCCTGCCCGGGGGTGCTGATTGGGATTTGTGTATCTTGGGCAGCGTGTAAATAATAGGAGTCCGTGGATGCTCCATCTGCATGAAGTGTAAAGTGTTGGTATCGATCCATCCCGCACCATGTGCCATGTTAAGGTAACCATCCAGCTCCTATTTGAACTTGGGGGGTAGGATCGCCTGTTAAAGGTTTGTATGTGGACAAGTCTGAGAGTTGTGACAAAATCTCACAATAAAATTTGTAGTCAAGTAGCACTATCGCCCCCCCTTTGTCTGCTGGTCTAATCACCAAGTTCTTTCACTCTTCAATGACACAATGGCCTCCCTTTCCATATGTGAAAGGTTGTGGAACCCACAGTTGTGTTCGGTAATCCTGGCCGCTTCATTATTCAACACCTTAATGTTCGGTGGATGTCAATTAAAAAGTTAAAAGTGTCCGGTTTTTGATTGGGAACAAAGTAAGGCCCTTGTTGAGCAGTGACACCTCACCAGGAGACAACACATGATAGCTCAAGTTGAAAATCACATTCTCCTGCTTTGTGGAGGTTTCCCTCTTGGGTTTGTGCCCCCCCCCGTTTAGTGTGCCGTCGCCTTCTTTTCCTCTGTCCGTCTCTCTCTTGGAGCGTGTGGTCACCCCTAATAAAGAATCCGTACTTCTAGGGATGGTGCCAATAAGCCAACAGTATACCCTTTTGTTTTTATAATCGTCAGAGACCTTTCTGAGTTTAGTTTGCTTAAAGTTGGTATGCTTGTCCAATAAAGACTGTATTTTATTGAGCCAATCAGTGGTATTATCATTTTTTAAAAAGTGCTGTTCCTCGAAGTGCTTAATCTCATCTTTAACTATAGACAGTTCTTTGCCCACCTGTTCGACTACTAATAAGATTAAATCAAAAGAGCAACGATTTAAAATCCTGCATCATTTACTGCAGAGCTCTGGGTTGTTCCGGCCCAGAGTGGGGGACATTAGTGATTCTAAAACCCCGTGGGATAAGTCTCAGCTATGGTAGTTGGAACACCGTTGATGTCGGTTGGCGTTATTAATATATCGCGTAAGGTATGGGTCACATGTCTATTATGATTCCTGCCGAGAGGGGTAGGATCTGTGTGTATTGCCCAAGTCTGAGGCCTACTATTGGCTCACCCACCTCTACTGTAGCAGGTATCCTGATGCCATAGTCGACTAGCCAGCCAGCGACCGCTATGCTGGGGTATCTCTGGTGCGTGAGTTGGCCTTTGTAAGGGTAACAAAATTCAGGGCCGGTGTTACAACCAGCAAGCTTCTTTTATTTTCACAGTGTGTCCATCACTATAATGTCATCTTTGTGGGTGGGTTCTATTATCACTTAGCCTCTCTTTGGCTATAAATTGTGACTCCTTGTGTGGGACTGAAACGTTGGATTAATAAACTTTTCTATTTTAAACTCCAGTTGTTTTTTTCTACAAATCCTGTGAGTGCCATCACCTTGTATCATATATATATATATATATAAATATATATATATATATATATATATATATATATATATATATACTGTGCAGCCCTGTGGTTCATATATACAGTTGCCCCCTGTGTGGTCCTCTTGTGCCATATAGGGGATTGGAAGGCATATGGGGTGCATGTAGGTACAAGAGGACCAGACAGGGGACAACTCTATATATGGACCACAAGACTGCTCAGGGGGGTGCATATAGGCACTAAGAAAAGGTAGGGGCAGTGGCTTATAGGCACAAGGGGACAGCATTTGTGTGAGGGCTACTCACCCTGGTGGTCTAGTAGGCCAGCGGGGCTCACAATGGTCTTCCTCTTCCCAAGTGCCAGTTACCTAGGGCGCACGTCTGCTAGATTTATAGGCACAGTTGAGCTGGCATGATGACGCCAGCGTGCAACGGCGCGAAATTCAAATACTATAAAGGGAAATCTCAGTGTGTAATTCTTTGCCCATTATAGGTTTTCTCCTTGTGAGTTCCTGGTGCTTTTGTGCTATGTAGCTTCTGCTCCTGATATCTGATTACCTGTTGTGACAATCCTAACTTCTTTTTCTTTTGGTGCTATTAATATAGTATGTTTTAGCCTTGATTTCTTCTTACCCCAGATGAATCTAGAAATCATGGATTTAATAGATTTGAAAACGGAAACCTGAATCACTATTGGTAGCACCTGAATAAAATATAGAAGTTTAGACATAAGGACCATCTTGATAGCCTGGATTTTACCAAATCATGACAGTCTAAGTTTGTCCCAAACATCTATCGATTTTTGAAGAGATATCAGTAGTGGAAGATAGTTATCTTGGTACAATTTCCCTTATTTTAATGCCCAGGTAATTAATATTTGGCTCGGTCCATTTAAAAGGAAAACTGGATTTCAGGTGTTGTGTTCTAGCATCTGTAATGTTTATATTCAAAATCTCAGATTTATTATAGTTCACCTTAAAATGATCATTTATTTATATAGCGCTGTCAAGATACGCAGTGCTTTACTGCAGTTATAGCAAACAGGGAATAAATGGTGGATAACAAACAAGGATTACAGAGTACAATAGGGTTAGAAGGACTTAGAGTTTACATCTAAAGGTTAGGTTACAATTGAGACATTAGGATTATATAAACACTTTGTCATTTTTGATACAGCAATGATTAATTAAGGTACATTGAATAAGCCTCTTTAAACAGGTGGGTCTTTAAGGAGCGCTTGAAAGTTTGGAAAGAAGGAGAAAGTCTGACAGCTTGTGGCATAGGAGTGAGTTAAATGTGGCAAACAGCTGCTGTGGTTTGAAGGGCATAGTAGATATTAGAGAAGAGAAGTATTGTTCTTTGGCTAATGATAGAGCTCGGTTATAGCAGGAGAGCATGAATTTGAAGTGGATGAAGTCAGGATCAGTTTGTGACTTTCTCCACCGTCGCTCAGCTGATCTACTACATCTTCTGAGGTACCATGTTACACTAGTGTGCCAGGGTTGGGGTTTAGCTGGCCGGCTGTGACGGGTGGTAGAAGGTGTAAGGGAGTCAAGTGCTGTTGAAAGGGCATTGTTGTAGAGAGAAGCTGCCATATTGGGACAGGAGAGAGTATTAATATGAGATATGGATTGTGCTGATACTGTTGATAATTGTTGTGGTTCAAAGGCATTAAGGTTTCTGTACGTGTGGGTAGAGAGAGATGGTTGTGAAGGTGCAGATGAAAGCAGTATCTGAAAGGCAAGTAGATGATGGTCAGACAGAGGGTAGGGAGAGTTAATTAAGTTGGATGGGCAGCATGAGTGGCAGAATATAAGGGGGAAGAAATCACCGGCACAACAGGCTATTTCTAGCAGGGAAACCCTTGCTTGTTTATTTGCGGATGCAACGTTTCGGGGCGTAACCCCTTTGTCAAGCATACCGCGAATCAGTGCTCAAAGTATTTAAAAGCATATCAATTAGACATAATTGGTAAAGTGATTACATAAATGAGTGATTACATGATTTAGTGAAGAATAAATACATCCTCAGCACCCCGTTAATTGTGCCTCCGGTATGTCTTTCGCTGACATTGCGGCTACCACGGATCGTAAGGCCGACACTTTTGGCTTCACAGAAGCAGAACGTAAGAAAATACTACACGCTACCTTGAGTCTCCCACAAGCTCCTTCTCCTACTGAGCCGGATCTTCTACACTAATTAGAACAGCTCAGACGCCGTGAAACAGCATGGGCGCTGCACTCCGCATCGCTCGCAGAATATGCGAGAGCACAGAGAATTCCACGCGGATTGAGGATTACCATACAGCCAGCCCTTTTCCGGGGAGATCAGGATTTTCTCAGCAAGTGGCGCGGTATCCTGAACCGCTGCAGTTTAGATTTAATCACCTTAACCATCCAGAAACTGCAGACGAGCCAGAAGGAGCTGAAGCAAGAGATCTTTACGGCAGAGGAGGAGTACAAGCTAAAGGCAGGAACAAGCAGCACGGATGGTCTTCAAGAATTGGAACGGAAAATAGAGCAGTTACAGCAGGAGATTTTGCAAACAAAACTCCACAAATTCAAGAGGGATACACGCGACTACGAAGCAGGAGAGGTGTACTCCTGGAAGGAAGCACGCCGGATCTCTCGCCCTTACCAACAACGCTCAGGAAATTCCTCACGGCAATCTACAGCACAATATTCGGATGTGGATTTAACCTCACCTGCATCTTCACAGAGCTCCACGGTTTCTTTTTTAGGGGAGGGCAACCATCCAAAAAGAAACGCAGGACACGGAGAGGTTGCAGAAGGCAAAACCAGACCCAAACGCCAAACGACATGGAGGCCCCGCAGGTAACTAATGTGATTAATTTATCCTCACACGAACTTGAGACCAATGAACTGTTAATTTTAAGTAAAGGTCTGAACTTTGTACCCACCTATACTGCGGCGCCGTTTACAATGGCAATTGATATGTTTGTTTATTAGACAACTAAAACTTAAAGTATATTTTGCTGATAAAATCCCAGAACAAAAGGATGACTTTGTGAAAACATTTAAAGGGAAATTGGGTACAAAAGGTAATTTTATACCCCCAGGGATTTTTCCAGCAATAGACACCTTTGAAGCAATGGTAATGGCGGATATTAATAAAAATCTAACGAAAAACAACAAATTCAATAATAAAAATATTAGCATTGCGGAGTGCAATGCTCTGAAAATGATTCTAATATCGTCCTTACCAAAGCTGATAAAGGTGGGGGTTTTGTTGTGTTGGATAAAATTGCCTATGAGACAGAAGCACAACGCCAACTGATAAATGAGACACATAATAAAAAACTAAATGGAGATCCTACCGTTAAATTTAAAAATGAATTAAATATCTTGCTCAATGCTGCTGTTATGGAGGGGTTAATAACGGATGAGATCTCACATTTACTTTTTTCGCAACATCCAAAATTACCACATGTGTATTTTTTGCCTAAAGCACATAAAAGTTTGGATAACCCCCCAGGAAGGCCCATTGTTTCAAACGTGGGCTCATTATGGCAACCACTTGCCATTTATATTGACATGTTTCTGCAACAGATTGTACCATCCTTAAAACCTTGCCTTACTGACACTACTGAATTTTTGACCAGACTAAATAAGGTATGCTTACCATCAGATTTTTTTCTTTTATGCTCCTTGGATGTCAAGGACTTATTTACGTCTATTCCCCACTCGGAAGGGATTGAATGCATACGTGAATACCTGTCAGGATTGGATTACCCTGAGTACAGGGTTACATTTATCTGCCAACTATTGGATATGGTCTTATCAAAAAGTTATTTCTCATACAACGAGGAATTCTTTTTACAGTTACAGGGCTGTGCCATGGGTGCCAACATGGCGCCCGCATATGCCAACATATTCATGGACAAATTTGAAAAAACGCACATCTTTTCTAATTCTAACTTTAATCAATGTATCTATCAATACATGCGATATGTCGATGATACGTTTTTTATATGGACAGGGTCTCTAGAGAAATTAAAAGAATTTGTCAACCATTTGAATATTGTCCATCCGACCATTAAATTTACCTTTGAGTCTGACCCATCAAAATGACACTTCCTAGATGTTAACATCCAAGTAGAGGGCAGTACGCTAGTCACTTCACTATATAGCAAACCTACCGATAGAAATAACCTGCTTAAACCTACGAGTTTCCATCCTCCAGGTCTTTTTAAGGGATTACCCAAGAGCCAATTAATGCGAGTAAAGCGGATCACGTCCACACCTGAATTGTTTGAATCACAGTCCCTAAGTATGGTTCAGAGGTTTGTGGAAAAAGGGTATGACCAGCCAACATTAATGGATATAAGAAAGGAGGAGGAATTAATCCCTAGGGAAAAGGCCCTTACTCGAAAATCAAAAGATAAACCCAAATCCCATAGAATGCCTTTTATAACTTCCTTTGACACTAAATCTAAAGCTTTCAGGAAGATTATTTTGAAACATTGGAATATTTTGAGCACAGACCAGAAATATGGACATCTTTTTGGGTTACCTCCCCTTTTTTCCTACAGGAGGGGTCGGAATATAGGAGAACTTATAAAGAAAAAATCTACCGTACAGAAAGGAGTTCGCACTATCCTAGGGAACCAAAGCAAAGGCACCTACCCTTGTAGAAATTGTGGTCACTGCAATGCTATTATCCCAGGGGCTTGCGTAATACATCCCCACCAAGGCACTAAACTAGCACTACATGGGTACCATACTTGTGATTCCAAGGACGTAATATATAGCATTAAGTGTCCTTGCGGACTGCTATATATAGGACAAACAAGTAGGGCTATTAAGGTTAGGTTAAATGAACACAAATCTGTAATTCGTAACTTTCAACCCCCACCTACAAATCTGGTGAATGTTACTATGAATATGACTGAAAAATCAAAAGAAAAACCAAAGAGCGAAATGCTACTGGCAAAGCACTTCCACACACAGACACACCAACTTTCACAACTTCGTTGGCAGATTTTAGAAAAGGTTTTTTCTAAGCCTGGCATGGATAAAAAGAAATTATTGCTCCAGAGGGAATGTTACTGGATTTGGCGTTTACAAACACGCCATCCAAAAGGGTTAAATGAAGATTTCAATATGAGTTGTTTTCTGTAAGTTTTATTATTAACCCCTTGAACCTCTCTCTTCTAGATAAAGAGCTTGCTGATATGCTTCAGGGAAAGATTTTCCTCTCCATACGAGTAGGGTAAGATAGAAACATAACTTATTGTGTGTACTATGAAACATTGTTACTTAATGCCATTTGGATACTATGAAATTTTTTTAAACCTAAATACACTATTAGATTGATATTTTTAATATTGTTACATTTTTGTTAAATTTTTCATATAGCATTGGACATTTTAGTATATTTCACCCTATGGGATACCTTGTATCGGAATTATTCACAAGGCACACTATTTGAAGGATACGCTTGGAACTACAAAAAATCTTTTTGGATTAATACCACACAGGACACGTTTTGGTGTTTTAACTTTTTTATTCTGATGGATTTTTACTCTGATGGATATCTGGGACATTTTATTACATTTTTTAGTCTGAGATGCCTCTTATGTATTTATGGATTTATACACTCACTATGTATTTATTCTTCACTAAATCATGTAATCACTCATTTATGTAATCACTTTACCAATTATGTCTAATTGATATGCTTTTAAATACTTTGAGCACTGATTCGCGGTATGCTTGACAAAGGGGTTACGCCCCGAAACGTTGCATCCGCAAATAAACGAGCAAGGGTTTCCCTGCTAGAAATAGCCTGTTGTGCCGGTGATTTCTTCTCCCTCGATTGCTGTGGAGGTTGCCAATACCTCCTTCATCGAGCACCAGGTGTCACGGGATTTGGACAGCCAGGGTGTGTGAGGTGACTACTCTCTTCTTCCTGGCAGAATATAAGGTCAAGAGCATGACCCTTGATGTGGGTAGGTGAGTCGGTCCAATGAGAGAGACCAAATGAAGCTGTTAGAGAGAGAAGTTTAGAGGTGGCAGCAGAAGCAGAGTTGTCCATGGGGATGTTGAAGTCCCCTAAAATGAGAGCAGGTGTCTCACTGGAGAGAAACCAAGAAGGTGGAGTAGGGACCAGGGGGGCGATATATGACAGCAACACGCAGAGAAAAAAAACAAACGTATGCTGTAGACTTCAAAAGAAGTGAAGGAGAGAGAAGTTGGTGTAGTTAGATTTTGAAACCTACATTTGGGGGAGAGAAGAAATCCCACCCCACGCCATGACGGCCATCCGGTCTAGGAGTGTGACTAAGTGAGAAGCCTCCATAGCAAAGGGCAGCAGGTGAAGCAGTGTCTGAGGGGGAGAGCCATGTTTCAGTGATTGCAAGAAGGTGAAGGGATTTAGATATAAAGAGGTCATGGACTGCTGTTAGTTTATTGCAGATTGACCATGCATTTTGCTCCCTGCCTTTACATGAGAAAGGCAGGGAGCAACATTTTTCATGAGAGCCATAACCTTTGGCAGAGTGATCGGTTTCGTGAGATATAGTGATTGGTCAATAGCAAATGAAATACACTTTTACTCCTTACCCCCTATAGTAATGCCAGATGTCAGGATCTTTTCTGATGTGAGAGAGAAGTATTTCCATAACCAAAATAAATAGAATGGGCGACGGAGGACATCCTTGCCTCGTCCCATTGCAAATTTGTACTGTAGGGGACAGTGTCCCATTAATTCTAATTCTAGCTGTGGGCCTCTCATAAAGAGCCATTATTCTATATATCATTGCAGGGCCAAAGCCAAAACTATCTAAAGTTTGTTCAAGAAAAGTCCAGGACACCCTGTTGAGCGCCTTTTCAGCATCCATAGTAAGAATAATTGAAGGTACCCTGTTCCCTTGGGCATGTTTCATCAATGATATAATTTTAAATATATTATCTTTTCCTTCCCGTTTAGGTGTAAAACCCGCCTGATCGGTATGGATGAGGTCCGGTAAGTATCTCTTTATCCTGTTACTAAGTATTTTAGCATATATTTTCAGGTCTATATTAATCAAGGAAATCGGTCTATAGTTTGGGCATATTTGTGGGTCCTTGTCCGGTTTAGGGAGTATGGTAATTTGTGCCTCCTGTGCTTGAGGATTAAAGTTATTATTCCCGCCAATACTATTATAATAGCAAAGGAGTTATGGAATTAGTTCTTTTTTGAAAGTTTTGTAAAAGGAAGCAATATAACCATCTGGTCCTGCTGGTAAAGAATCTATACACTCTTCAATTTCTTTCTGTTCAAACGGGGGGTAACTCACCACCGGAGTCTCCGGTGTATTATTGTCTCTATCCACGTTTGTATTTGTTTGATCCCGCATTTTGTATGTAAAAAAAAACTCATTAAAACGCCACCTATATTCGGCTCTCAATGTTTTTTGTATGGCAAATTTTACTATGACTGGGGAGTGGTCTGATAAAAGAATGTTGCCTATGTCAGCTTTTGTAAATAGTTTTAACCAATATTGGGACACAAATATGTAATCAATGCGTGAATAAACAGAATGAACTTTCGAGAAGTGTGTTTAATCTTTCTTTCAGTACCTTCCAAATATCTATTAACTGCATCTCTGATAAACTTTTTTTAATTTCCTTAAGGCCCTTGTATGAAATATTTGTTTTTTTAGAAGACTAATCAACTAAAGGATTTAACGTAACATTAAAATCTCCCCCTAAAATGATAAGACCTTCCCTGATATTATCTAAGGCCTTGAAAAAGTGTTTTAAGTACTCTACTTGGCCCGTATTTGGAAATTTAAATTATATATAAATTTGCAATGGCACAGGTTTGATCAGCCAGTTTCTCTTTCACCATAACGTACCTGCCTTCCTTATCGGTAATTGTCTCTAAATGCTTAAAGGGAAGATCTTTGTGAATTAGAGTCATCACTCCAAGGGATTTCCTAGCCAGGTTATTACTCATGTATATTTGGGGATAATAATGGATTGGAGCACTGGCATGTGGTCACTCTTAAAGTGGGATTCCTGAATCATTAAGATCAATGTCTTTTGTTTTTTACATTGGTGAAATATCTGAGCCCTTTGACCGGTTCATTCAGACCATTAACATTGAAGGAAAGTATATTTCCTTCCATATTAGTTGTGTTAGCCATAGGCATTGAAATACGGGATCTGGCAATAGTCATATGTTTCCTCACATTTGTCTTTTATTTGCATAGTGAATGTAGAGAACCAAAGGATGGGAGGGAAAGTGAAAAGGGAGAAAAAAGGGGGTAAGCTTGTGCCACGAGAAACTGGTCAGGGTACAGTCCCTGAGCTGTGATAACTTAACAGCGGCATGGGTGCGAAGCACCGTATAATTGGGGGTATGTGGTTGGATGAAGCACAATAGGATCATAACTAGAGTGGTCACCCCTCTGATCCCAACCAGCCTGCTATTTAAGTATATATTAAAGTGATGATGATGGGGGACAAATATAATAACAATAAAATTTTTCAAAGGTAAGTGGACCTAACAACACATCACTGACAATAACCATATGTACCTGCAATCCTGCATTTGTTCTGCATCACTGGAAGAGGTTAATCTAATTAAAGTCTTTTTCCTAAATTATAGTCCATAACTATGGAAAATGTCCACTATATTTTCCTAGTGCGCCAGTATGACACTTGTTACATTGGAAATTTTTTTAAGAGTTCTAAGGTCTCTAACTCTCTCTCCTTTCTCTAAACCCTTGGTTAAGATAGGTATGAAACCAGATATGAAGCAGGCACCATTGGTGTACTACTTGCAGTTTTTCAGTCTAAACACCCCCCAAACTGTGAAATAACCCCCACAAACCATATATGTCCGAAAAGTACACTTCTTCAGCTATTCAAAGATGCCATTCTCGCTTTTCTACATGGAGAATTGTGGCCGCAGTCGTTCGTGGAAGTCAGCGATTTGGTCTGAAATAAAGGAAAAAAAGAGATCCAAAATTAGATTTTTACCTAAGTTTCCATGACAACTAACAAAAACCTGCTCAATAACAATCTGCAAGTTCCCCTGAATAAAATGATACCCCATATGTATGGATACACAGCCACCAAACACCCCAACACAGGCACAATGCATAATATTGGGGCTGTGAATATATGTGCATGTATCCATATTTTATCCTAAACTGTCCCTTACCAATAAAATAACCCCCATAAACTACAGATTTATTGAAAATAAACACCTTCAACTATTCAGAGATGCCATTCATGCTTTACTACATGTAGAATTGTGGCCGCAATCCTTTGTAGAACTGAAATAAAGGAAAAGACAATTTACAAAGTTAGATTTATACCCAAGAATTTTTCTGGAGAATTTTGGGACTACTCTATGGATCTGCATCTGGGTCCCACTACCCCAAATTAACCCCAAAAATATATTTCACTCACCCTTTTCGATTTAGTGGGGCGTCTGAGTTTCATCTGTCCTGTTGTGTAACGATACCAATTTGTTTGCTTCTTCCTACACTTTCACCAATGACAAAATCTGTACCACATTTGCAAATATATTTACCAACAGAATCCATAGTACATTTGACCCATAAATTATGCAAGTGTCCTAAGAAGTGCACACCAGAAGTTTGTAAAAAAGCTGGTGCCCTACTGGTGGCAGACATGGCAAGTGATCAAAGTACTATTCCTATTCAGAGAGACACTGCAACTTGTCTAACCTAAACACTGCATAATTATTCAATTTGCGCTACAAGTACAAAAAAAATGGATTGTTCCAACCACAACTTTTCAGGAAAAAAATTCTGAATGCCTTCACTATAAACAAATCTAAATGGAAGACCATAGTGTTCGGCCACCCTGTGCTCAAAAACCTTTACTATACAAGAAAACTGAAGACATGCTACACACAAATCCAGAGATGCCTAAATCTACAAAAACAAATGCAAATGTTGCCCAGAAATACAGACAAAACTATAGATAAATGCGCTTATAGAGGAGCTTTTGAGGTGCCAGTTAAAAAAAAAAAAAAAAGACTTGTGGCATCAGCATTAGAGATGCACATCATCCCATGTATTCATCACGCACCACAAGTTCTATTGTGCGCCCTCTCGACCAACCAGCACCTCAGTTTGCTATAGCACCAGCGCAATACAAATGCTATCTAATGCAATACTAACGCACCATAGCTCAACACAAAAGCTGAATGCATAGAACAAACCTACATACAATTGTTATTACTGGTATACTTCACAAAAAAATTGCTCACCCACAATGTGCCAAATTCTACACCATAAATCAAAGATCACTTCTATACAGAAAAAAAACTGCCAACATTTGCCTCGTCAAACTTTTTTTTATTACCAATATCTATAACCTAGTTATAAGCAAAGTAGGTACCTGCCAAAATGTTAAATCTCAATGGGGGGCTTGAATCTGAAAAACCACTGCACAAAACACAAAAAAGCGCATCATTCTGCCAGCACACCTAACCAGTTATTGCTAGCGTGTGCATATTATTATTATTAACATGTATTTATATAGCGCCAACATATTGCGTAGCACTGTAAAGTAAATGTGATTATACAACTACATCACATGAATTACATATATAGAATATATGGAGTAACAAACATCACAATCAATACAGGTACAAAAAAGTGAGGAAGGCCCTATGCATAGGCATACAGTCTAAAGGGAAGGGAGTAATACACAAGGTGTGGGAGTGGGCAAGATCGAATTAAGTGGGTGAGAAATGTGGTATTGTATGTGGTGTTGCGTTTGGTAGTTAAGCAGAGTGAGGGTAGGCTTCTCGAAAGAAGTGCGTTTTCAGAGATTTTTTGAAAGCAGAAAGGTTGGGAGAAAGTCGGACAGACCGTGGGAGAGCGTTCCAGAGGAGGGGTGCAGCCCTTGCAAAGTCTTGAATGCGAGCATGTGAGGAGGTAATGAGAGAAGAGCTGAGTAGCAGGTCAGTAGAGGAGCGTAGTAAGCGGTTGGGTGAGTATATAGAGATGAGTTCAGAGATATAGGGTGGGGCACAGTTATGAAGTGCTTTGAAAGTCAGCGTCATTAATTTGAATTTGATTCTGAAAGGTAACGGAAGCCAGTGCAGGGATTGACAGAATGGTGAGGCAGAGGAGGAGCGGTTGCTGAGGTGTATGAGCCTCGCAGCAGTGTTCATTATGGAATGGAGGTGACAGTCTCTGGAGGGGGAGGCCAATTAAAAGAGAGTTACAGTAGTCTAGACGCGATATGATGAGAGAGTGAATAAGAATTTTGGCAGCGTCTTGGGTGATAAATGATCGTATTTTGGATATGTTCCTTAGGTGGAAGTGACATGATTTAATAAGTGACTGGATATGAGGAGTGAATGACAAGGCAGAATCTAGGATAACCCCAAGGCACCGGGCCTGGGGAGAGGGGGTGATAGTGGAATTGTTAACTATGATGGATACTTCGGGGATGCTACTGGTGTTAGTTGGAGGAAAGAGAACCATTTCAGTTTTAGAGAGGTTTAATTTAAGGTAGCGTTGCGACATCCAGGTAGAGATAGCGGACAGGCAGGAGGAGACGCGAGTTAGGAGTTCTGGGTTGAGATCAAGAGATGAGAGATAGATCTGAGTATCGTCAGCATAGAGGTGGTAGTGGAAACCATATGAATTTATTAATTTGCCAAGGGAGGAAGTATAGAGGGAGAATAGTAATGGTCCCAGGACAGAGCCTTGCGGAATTCCAACAGAAAGAGGTAGGGGAGAAGATGATACTCCATTGTAGGAGACACTGAAGGAACGATTGGTGATGTAAGAAGAGAACCAGGACAGGGCTGTGTCACGAAGGCCAAGCGACTGGAGGGACTGGAGGAGTACAGTGTCAAATGCGGCTGAGAGATCAAGCAGTATTATTAGCATTAAAAACCTAGAGCGTGAAATTAGATCTCAATATGGGGCTTGAACCTGAAAAACCACTGCACAAAATACAAAAGAAAAAGCACATCATTTTGCCAGCACACCTAACCAGTTATTGCTAACTGTGCATAGACACCTAGCATGTGAAATGTTATATCTCAAAAGGGGCTTGAACCTGAAAAACCACTGCACAACTTCAAAAAAAACACAAAATAAAAAGCATCACTTTGCCAGCACACCTACTGCTAGCATGTGCATAAAAACAGAGCATGCCAAGTTTACTATACAGATTTACTAAATCCTTTTACCACCAACAAACCCAGAGAGAACACAACACAACTCAAGTCCTCTTGTAGTGTACCACAGTGTGGTACACCTCAAAACAGGGTTGGAAACACAAAGCAGGCTTGCTAGGACACAAAAATATCGCATATCTTTTCGAACAACCCTGGAACAGCAAACCTTACAAGCTCTCTGGGCATATGTTTTATTAGGAGTTGGTGGAATTTGTGCAATGAAATGCTTACCACCATTCGGGCAACATTGTCATTGCCAGGCATATCTGGAACCTCCTGTATATCACCAAACAAAAAGGCAGGGAGCAGTTGCAGCAGATAATTGTATAAAGACAATTTTGGGCCTGGTACTGCTGCCTTGTAAACGGCATAGGAATTATTAAGGGCCATTTGAATCATGTAAATTGCTGCTTTTTTGTACCAGGCCCTGGTTTTTCTGGTGGCGTCATAGTAAGTTTGAATTTGGTCTGTTTTATCGACGCCACCCATATATTCTTTACAACAGAATGCCTTTGATTTTGCGGGCCTGCCACGTCTATGTTGGACAGCTACACTCTCATTGTGGATTGTAGTAAGCATACAAACATTTTTGGTGTCTGCAAATTTCAGCTCATCGCTTCTAAGAGCATGTACTTCTCCACGTTTTAATTTCTTTTGCACCAGTTCCTTGGGCAGTCCTTTTGCGGTTTTGCCTAACGGTGCAACAGGCTTGGGTGTCCAACCAGTAAAGGGTTCTAAAATAAGGGGATGCTAGTGTAAAAGTTATCCACGTATAAGTAGGGTTGCCACCTTTTCTGGAAAAAAATACTGGCCTTCCTATATATTTACCTTTTTTTCCTTATTAATAACATTGGGATCATCCATCATTTTTACCGGCCAGGCCGGTAAAATACCGGGCAGGTGGCAACCCTACGTATAAGTGGTAACCTCGGCCCAACAGTGGAGATATGAGCTTCCAGACAATTTTATCACTGGCAGTCAAATCAAGGGGACAACCGGGGGGGTCCAAATTAGTGTCCTTTCCTTCATAGAACATGAAAGAACTAGTATAGCCTGTGCTGCTTTTGCAGAGTTTGTAAAATTTCATCCCATAGCGAGAACGCTTACTAGGGATGTATTAGCAAAATCTTAGGTGCACTTTGAAGAGCAAAAGGGACTCATCCACACATATATTTTGGGAGGGGGTGTAGACCTCTGCGAAGCACTGAGACAGGCTATCTATAAGGGGCCTCAGTTTGTAAAGCCAGGCTCATTATGGGGAACAGCCGCTGCATTGTTGCTAAAATGAAGAAACCGCAGTAAAATTTGGCAATGGTTTCTTGGCATAACGGCTGAAAAAAGAGGGATGGAAAGGACTGTAGTGGTATCCCAGTATGAAGCTAAGGTGTTGTGTTCTACAAGTCCCATTGCCAATGTGAGCGCCAGGAATCTCTTGATTTCATTTACAGTAGTGGGATACCATGCCTGGGCTCTTGAATACCCTGGTAAAGGGTGGCTGGCAAGATACTGCTCAGTGTATAAATTTGTATAATGGACCATGTCCTGTAGGATGGCCTCTGTAATAAAAAGATTGAAGATTGACGCCCGCGACTGCAGTGAATGGGGTATTTTTGGGGGCAAAATTACAGGGAGGCCCCCACACAGGCGCTCCAACTGCTGCATCATCACTACCCTTACCCTCTTCTACCTCCATGGGTGCATCTGGCACACTACCACCAGCCTCTGCCTTTGCATCTGCTTCTTAAGCAGTAAGCGTGCCGCCACTACTATCCTCTGCGCTAATAGTGCTGCTATCACCAACCTCTGATTCCTCAGTAGAGTTATCAGATGGGACATATTCAGAATCGGAATTGCTAAATTCCTCTGAGCTGGAGTCTTCGCAATACCTAGCCGCTTCCTCATCGGTATAAAAGCGTTTGCCCATTGTGGCAGAAATTTACAGACAACTGCAAAGCTATGAATCAATAGGCAAGTCAAACAAATAAAAAAAAAGCTAATACAAACAACCAGAAAAAAAAAAAAAGCAAGCCAGCAAGATGACTGAGACCCCTGCTAATATAAACCAGAAGAAGAAAAAAAAAAAGCAAGGCAGCAAGATATGACCAACAGTTAACCCCTGCTAATATAAACAACCAGAAGAAAAAAAAAGCAAGGCAGCAAGATATGACCAACAGTTAACCCCTGCTAATACAAACAAGCAGAAGGAAAAAAAAACCTTGAGCTTGAACAAATGAACCCTTATGGAATGCTATGGAATAAAGATATGGCAAATCTTACAATCAACGTAATCCCTGACTTTCTGGAACAATCACCTAAATCAGAAAACAGACCACTACATGGTGTCACAGCAAAGGTAACTTTATTTTAGGGGCACTAAACAAGCAATAAAGAACAGTGCAAAGAAAACTCTTGAAAAAATCACTAAACTGCAACACTACTCAAAGCAATAAAAGAACAGCGAATACACTAAAATCAGAGGTCAAGGGTCCTAGATTCACTAGTGTCCTACAAAGGGAACCTTTTGGGGGAACTAAGCAAGCAGTAAAAACAATGCAAGGGAAAAACTGTATAAAATCAATAACACGCAGTAAAAACAGCTAAAGCAGTAAAAAAAAAAACTGTTATTGGAGTGAAATTGGTGGTCAGAACTATAGATCCACCAGCGTCACTGCAAACGGAAAGTTTTTTGGGGAACTAAACTAGCAGCAAAGAACAATGCAAAGGCTAAACGTAATAAAACCACCAAAAGCAATACAATGAACAGTTATTTGGGTAGAATTGGTGGTCAGAACTACAGATCCACCAGTATAACTGCAAAGGGAAACTTTTCTAGGAAACTAAACCAGCAGTAAAGAACAATATAAGAATAAATGTTATAAAATCACTAAAAGCAATAAAATGAAGTTATTGGAGTGAAATCGGTGGTCAGAAATCTAGATCCACCAGCGTTACTGCAAACAGAACTTTTTTACGGATGAGAAGAACAAAACAAGTAATAGTGCAATAAAATCACAAACCAATGATGAAAATGGCCAAAAAACAGTAAAAATTAGAGCAGAAATAAAGTTTGAGCAACAAATAAAGAAAAACTACTAAAGTAAGCAAAGTAAAAAATAAGTAGAGATAAAAAGTAAGTAAGAAAGTAAGTGAGTGTGTAAGTGTGAGTGTGTAAGTGTGAGCTTGGCAAAGTTGCCTGTAAGTGTGCTAAGGCCAAAGACAGAAGAAAAAAAATATGTAAAATAAAGAGTGTAGAGAGGTGCAGTTCATCTCACAATGTCGAATCCAGGCGACCAATCCAGCGTTCAAAGCTCAGAAAGGCAGCAGGGGGAACTCCAGCAACCACAAGTGCGCAGCAGGGCAGGAGGGAAGGGGCGTCGTTTGGGGGGGGTGTAATTTATAGGGGGAGCAGTGGAGACGTCATCAGTGGAGACGTCATCAGTGTGCTCCTCGTTGTCTCCACTGCTCCCATTGGCTGCCAGAAAAGATCGAGGATGGGATCCGGTAATGTGACTGCCTCTGCTCGTTGCCTAAGGGGATCTGTGCTGGTTAGAAGCGATGCGCCGGTTTTTTATGCGCATTGCTTGCTGCCATGGGGGAAATGCTGCAGAATATAGAATCTACTTTCTGTGGCATTTCAAGTTACTTTGCCACAGAACGTAGATTCTACATTCTGTAGCACTTAAAGGGTTAAAAAACTTTCAAACTGTATGAATTACTTTTTTAATAGGAAAATGTAAGACATATATTTGGCTTTTGGGAAGCCATTGTAATTATCTAGTTTAATAGTTATTAAATCTGGCCTTGTACACATTCCAACCATGTTGATTCAACTTTACTACAGGTGATCATTTTCTTATCAGTTTAAAATTTCTGCTTAAACTCTTCAAAATTCAAATTTCTACTAAGAGATTATCAACAAAAAAAAAAAAAATCAGTTTTATAGTTGATTTTCATGTACAGGTACAGTATGGGATATGTTATTCAGAAAGCTCTGAATTACGGAAAGGCCGTCTCCCGTAGACACAATTTTATCTAAATAATCCAAACTTTTAAAAAGATTTCCTTTTTCTCTGTAATGATAAAACAGTAGCTTGTACTTGATGCAAACTAAGATATAATTAATCCTTACTGGAGGCAAAACCAGCCAAATGGGTTTATATCCGTTATCCAGAAAGCCACAGGTCCCAGTATTCTGGATAACAGATCACATATCTGTATCAAAATAACCTCTACATTTAACTAATTTTAAGCAAATGTGAACAAAATAATACATCAGCGAGTAGTACAGTATATCCTCTTATTCCAATGCAAAAAATCATAATATATTTACATAATTACAGATTACTACGGAAAACAGCATACAAGGGGTTTTCTGCCTGGATTCACGGGTATCTAGGAAAAGGAGAACGGAGACCTATTCAGTCTTGTGCTGTAAAGGTCATCAGGGCCAAATTCCCAGATCCTGAGGAATTATATATGGGATTCCGACAACATCAGGATTACCCTGCTGAATATTTGTCCCTTGATTAAATATTTTGAAATCAATTGTGTTTTGCAACCTTCTATTACTTGTTGACCAGTTATATTACAATATAAAAAAATAACAAGTTCATATGCGAGTTTCAGTTTTTTATTCATTTATATTTTAGGCCTCCACCATCCCCAAAAGTGCCGACCTGTTACACACCATTTTTTTTCATTCATTAAAACTCTTTGTACTTTCTTTCAAAATATACATTTCATAAAATATGAACATTAATACTAAATACTTAAATAATAATGTATGAATAATTTTTTAAACAATGAAATAAATAAATAAAAAAAAAACAACACCAAAACAAACTTTTTAGCATATAAGAAAAAAAAAAATCCAGTATCTTGGTCTGGTCCATCTAGAAAGGGGGAAAAAAAAGAAAGAACTTCATGTTAAATTTTTAGCTTATACGTGTTTTTTAATTAATCTTACATATATATGCATATATTTTGATTTTAAAAATATTTTTAATTAATATTTGTCAGCAGTACAATGCTAATAACAGAGATGCTAATAATGGGACAGAGGGATTTTTGTACTCACAGTGGTGGTACTCCACATCCCAAACCTTGCAATCGTAGAGGCTCATCCACAATGGAACTATAAAAAAAACCTTAGGAACATAACTAATGAGAACAACATATGCCGTTCCAGGGTGGGAATGTCTCTGTCTACCAATGTAGGAGAAGAGAAAAGGATGTAACAGTGAGTACCAAAGTCTCTCCGTCTTTTCGTTAGATTGGATAGACACAGGCTGCGCAGGGACATCTTACAGCAAACTATGTGGAAGAATAAAAGGTGTCTACTCCCAAAACTTAGGATAGAAGGTCTGCCTTGAACAGACATGGAGTTGATCAGCCCCTTGCAGCATACGATTTAAAAATGGTGTAACTAATCTACTAGGCCAGGGTGTCCTTGGAGGCCTGCTGGTTAAGTATATGCCCTTCTGGCAGGATGAAAAGCGAGTCAGCCCTACTTTGGTTGCATGAACATAGTTACATAGTTAAATTGGGTTGAAAAAAGACAAAGTCCATCAAGTTCAACCCCTCCAAATGAAAACCCAGCATCCATACACACACCCCTCCCTACTTTTAATTAAAATTCTATATACCCATACCTATACTAACTATAGAGTTTAGTATCACTATAGCCTTTGATATTATGTCTGTCCAAAAATCATCCAAGCCATTCTTAAAGGCATTAACTGAATCAGCCATCACAACATCACCCGGCAGTGCATTCCACAACCTCACTGTCCTGACTGTGAAGAACCCTCTACGTTGCTTCAAATGAAAGTTCTTTTCTTCTAGTCTAAAGGGGTGGCCTCTGGTACGGTGATCCACTTTATGGGTAAAAAGGTACCCTGCCATTTGTCTATAATGTCCTCTAATGTACTTGTAAAGTGTAATCATGTCCCCTCGCAAGCGCCTTTTTTCCAGAGAAAACAACCCCAACCTTGACAGTCTACCCTCATAATTTAAGTCTTCCGTCCCTCTAACCAATTTAGTTGCACGTCTCTGCACTCTCTCCAGCTCATTTATATCCCTCTTAAGGACTGGAGTCCAAAACTGAACTGCATACTCCAGATGAGGCCTTACCAGGGACCTATAAAGAGGCATAATTATGTTTTCATCCCTTGAGTTAATGCCCTTTTTTATGCAAGACAGAACTTTATTTGCTTTAGTAGTCACAGAATGACACTGCCCAGAATTAGACAACGTGTTATCTACAAAGACCCCTAGATCCTTTTCATTTAAGGAAACTCCCAACACATTGCCATTTAGTGTATAACTTGCATTTATATTATTTTTGCCAAAGTGCATAACCTTGCATTTATCAACGTTGAACCTCATTTTCCAGTTTGCTGCCCAGTTTTCCAGTTTAGACAGATCACTTTGCAAAGTGGCAGCATCCTGCATGGAACCTATAGTTCTGCACAATTTAGTATCATCTGCAAAAATAGAAACAGTACTTTCAATGCCCACCTCCAGGTCATTAATAAACAAGTTGAAAAGCAAGGGACCTAGTACAGAGCCCTGCGGTACTCCACTAACAACACTGGTCCAATTAGAAAATGTTCCATTTACCACCACTCTTTGTAGTCTATCTTTTAGCCAGTTCTCTATCCAGGTACAAATACTATGTTCCAGGCCAACATTCCTTAATTTAACCAGTAACCTTTTGTGTGGCACTGTATCAAATGCTTTAGCAAAGTCTAAGTAAATCACATCCACTGCCATCCCAGAATCGAGGTAAATCACAACCGAACCACATTGAGGTTATGTAGCTTAGTGGAATGATAGGGCTCCGTACAAAAATATGGTACCACAATGTCATAATTTATATGAAAATCAACGAAAACCTTGGGGAGGAAGTTTATAACTGCTCACCGTTTGTCAGCAGGTCATGGTGACCTGCAGAAGGGTGCAGCAAGCTCAGATACCTGTCCTACAAAAGCAATTGCTAGCACAAAAAAAAACCACAGTACAATTTAAAGTAGCCAGGGGAGTGAGGTCTAGTAACTCGAAGAGATTAGTCTAAAGGACTAAAATAACTGGGTTTAAATCCCAAGGAGTCAAAAGCCTATAGAGAGGTGCCAGATGGGTTACTCCATGCAAGGTGGTTTTGACATTGCGCCACAACACAATCTGGCACTAATAAAGTATAGAAAGTGCACCTGAAGCATAAAAAAAAACTCAGTGCCAAGGCATTGTCCAACCCATCTTGCATAAAAAGAGAATCTGTCCTTCTGGAAAGGCTGGGGTCCTTATAAGGAGACCAGGCAATTGTCCACTTTAGGGATCTGGATCAATGATAAGGCTGGTACATTGTTCTCTGCCTATATTCAAATCTTTTCTGTCTCCTTCAAGGCTCCTGGTCTTGCACGTTCTATCCTGGTAATTTGTGTATGCTGCGGCCATCACTTTTTCTGAGTGGACCCTTACCTCGTAGCTCTTCATGAGACTTGGCCAATAAGTCATGATGAGGAATATCGCTTGCAGTTCCAGAATGTTGTTCAAAAGATGATGTTTCTGACATCAATCATGACAACTGTCCAGGGGTGGTTTGTAAAGGGGTTACCCAATATGTATCTTTGAGGTTGAAGCCACCACACTAAAATTCCAGCATTCTGTGTTGAACGGGAATGCTCTGATCTAACACAAGGTGATCTGAATCACTCTCTGGTGTTAAGACCATCATCCCCAGAACTCTCATGGCCAGTTGAAGTGGCACCCTTTATGTATGTAGGCAAGTGGTCTTCATGGGTGTAAGTTGGGTGTAAGTGTGTATTTAATTGTATATAAATGTGCTAGAGTGAAAAATAAAAAAGCAAAAAAAAGGATCTTTACTAAAATCTGTGTGCAAAAGTGTATAAATGTATTTAAGTTTGTATAAGTGTGTAAATAAAGGCCACTTAACGTTCCTGGAGCAGGATGGACAATCTGGTTGCTGGAGGGGTCCTGGAGGAGCGTGCCTGTGTTCTTACCCCACAAAATGTGGTAAATGTGTTGATTTTTCAATCGCTGAAGTGACCTACAGGACTACTTGTATGCGCTAACTGCATTTTGGGGCCTCTGAATGCCAGAAACCTTGTTAACCCTTTCCCTGTGAGCCCTTTTGCCCTAGATGCGAACATCTACTGCCAAGCAGTTTTTAGATATTTTGCACTCTTTCCCTTTAAGGGCCTTTCCTGGGGTGGTCTTTTAGTTTACCCAGGAAAACAAAATATTGATTTTTTTCAGGACAACCTGAACTTTCAAAATATGCAAGAATTTTGGTGTAATTCTACTTCTGTAAAAAAAATATAGGCTTCTAAGTGTCTAATAAAATGAAAAAAATCATGTTTCATAAAGAACAATCACATATATCAGAAACATAATTTATTTTATGTACTAGAACACAGCCGATTTAGAAAGGTCTATATCTCCTGAACGCGGCAATACCAAAAATATATGTGGTTCTAGGGAAATTTCTCACTTGTATAGCTCAAAATCTACAAGCAGTACACTACCAAATTTCCAAAGCACCGCTCCCCAAACGGCATACTTCTGATTTCAAGGCCAAACATTCCACTAACAGTAGGTTTACCCTAGGAAACTACCCATTATTAGAAAGAACAGATTCTGGTGAATCAAACATGGGTAAATATATCTTTGTACTCCAAACTACCAAGTTGCAATTGTTTCCTAAAGTTATAATGTTTTATAGAAATTGGTGAATTTTTTGAAAAATAACCGCAAAGCTTCCACTCTACAGCATCATATCTCCCACACATCACTAGTTATCAGAATATGAAAGCCTGGGGTCCACTGAACAGTTTGATGCCCAATATGTATAGGTTTACCTAAGCATGTGGTATATAGGGGCCCTAAAATGTAGACACCTCATTTGAGCTACCAAGGATATGTGGGTTAATACGATGCTGGAAAGTTGAAGCTTTGAGGTAATTTTCAAGTATTTCACCAAAACCGCCAAATTTGGGAAAGCCTTGCAACTCAGTGGTTTGGGGTAGAAAGACATGGGTACCTATTTTAGATTCGACAGAATGTGTACTTTCCAAAATTTATTGTTTTGGGGGTAAAATATTTTTATGTGGTTTTACCCCTTAACCCTTTCCCTGCCAAGCACGTAGGTACTACGTTCTTGCTGAAAAATGCTACCGTAGTACCTACGTGCTTTCAATAAATGGTTTCCTCACTGCACTGGCGGCTTTAGCCGCCGTGCAGCGGGTCAGAGAGGCCCCCTACCCCCTAGGCAATAAGCAAAGGGGGGTGATTTGTCAGTCCTGCGATGCGATCGTACAGGACCGACTTTCTTACCTCTATGAAGCAGCAGCAGCATCATGCAGCTTCCTGGATTCAGCACCCGCCCACTCACTTCCTGGTCTGTGATCGTTATCCTCCCATGCTGCCAAGGTCCCTCTTGCACACACAAATGGTAAGTGGCTTTTTCTTTGTTTATTTGCACACTTTTACACAATCATAAAGGCAATTATACACACATACACTACACAATTTACTAGGTCCGGTTTTTTTTGGATTTTCTGACTTTTTCAAACTCGAACATATTTACACATTCACTTGCACATAAAAACACATTTATACACTTTTTAGAGCTGTACACATATTATTACACAAGCACACTTGTATATTTTTTTTACTTTTTTTTTTTTAGTTTTTTATTTTATCATATTGCCTCTTGTTTTTCTTTCAATATTTCTTTATTGCAAATATTCAATAATTACATCTCAGTGCATTGATATATATGGTATACATTTAAACAGCCGTTGGAAACATCAGATCATAGTTAAACATGATACATACGATTCAATTGTCTGACTCATTGGTGAGTGCTATATGCTACCGAGAATGTAAAAATATCGATAAACAAGGTATCCAAAAGATTTTTAAACAAGGGTTAGGTAGGATAGGAAAAGAAAAGAGGAATAAATAAAAGCAGTGAGAAGAGACCAAGAGAAAGGGAGAAGAGAAAAAAAAAATTGGGGGGGGGGGAAGAGGATTCCATACACTGCACCAAGTAATATACAAACAAATTATCAGTAAAGTTATTGCCTCTTGTTTTTCCACTAAAAACTGTTGATTTTACTGTGTGGCTAGTGGATCAAGTATTCTGACTGTTAACCACGCTGTCGGATCAGTTATTTTGTTATTTCATTGATTTGTCTAATTGCGTTTGATTTTTGTGGTTTTATTGTGGTTCTATGCTTGCATTGTTGTACGTTTATTTTAGGGTAGAATTGTAGTTTAGTATGTTGGAGTAGAAAGACACAATTGCTCATTTTGGATTCGTCAGAATGTGTACTTTACAAAAATATATGGTTTTGGGGGGTCTTTGTGCTGTTAGAGTGTCTTGTGGCAAATAATACACTGTAGGGGTCTTTGTTCACAGAAGGCAAATCGGCAGCAGAAAAAATTCATATGCACTATCTTTATTTGGCGTCCGCACATGCCAGCTGCTTTGGTATATCTATGCATATTGGGCATCAAACTGTTAAGTAGACCCTTGGCATCAATATTTAGGGTGCTTTACAATTGTATGTAAGAAATTGGGTGAGAAAAATGCGGCCAATTGCAATAATTTTAGGTGATTTTCAGAATTATCATAAAAACCGCAGCCTTTAGCGTAGCTTTGCAGTATGGTGCTTTGGAGTAGAAAGACATACATACCCAATTTGTATTCGGGGGAATGTGTACTTTCCGAATATATATGGTTTTCTGGGGTGAACTTACTCTTTTCTAACTTTGCCCCCCTCAAAATGATGTAAATGTGTTGCTTTTGCAGTACCTGAAATGACAGACCATATGGGGGGGTCTTCGTTTTGGGGCTCCTATATGCCACGTGCTTAGGTACACCTATACGTATTGGAAATAAAAATGTTCAGAGGACCCCAGGCTGTCATATTTATCTTGATACCTAAAAGTATGTGTGGAAATACGATGCTGCAGGGTGGAAATTTTGAGGTTATTTTTGGAAATGTCACCAAAATTGCCAAATTTAGGAAAGTTTTGCGTCTACGCGCTTTGGAGTAGAAGGACATGCATACCCAATTTGGATTCGGGGGAATGTGTACTTTCCGAAAATATATGGTTTTCTGGGGTGAACTTACTCTTTTCTAACTTTGCCCCCCTCAAAATGATGTAAATGTGTTGCTTTTGCAGTACCTGAAATGACAGACCATATGGGGGTCTACCTTTTGGGACCTCTATATGCCACATGCTAGGGTACACCTATACATATTGGGCATCAAACTGTTCAGAGGACCCTAGGCTTTTATATTTGGGGTGATTTCTCTTGATACCTAAAAGTATGTGGGTAATACGTTGCTGCAGGTTAGAAATTTTGAAGTGATTTTTGGAAATGTCACCAAAATCATCAAATTTAGGAATGGTTTGCGGCTTGGTACTTTGGAGTACAAAGACATGCATACCCAATTTAGATTCGTGGGAATGTGTACTTTCCGAAAATATATGGTTTTCTGGGGTGAACTTACTTTTTTCTACCTTTGCCCCCCCCCCCCAAAATATTGTAAATGTGTTGCTTTTGCAGTACCTGAAATGACAGACCATATGGGGGGTCTTCTTTTGGGGCCCCTATATGCCACGTGCTTGGGTACACCTATACATATTGGGCATCAAACTGTTCAGGGGACCCTAGGCTTTCATATTTGGGGTGATTTATATTGATACATAATAGTATGTTGGAAATACGATGTTGCAGGTTGGAAGTTTTGAGGTGATTTTAGAAAATGGCACCAAAATTGCCAAATTTAGGGAGGGTTTGCGGCTTGGTGCTTTGGAGTAGAAAGACATGCATACCCAATTTGGATTCGGGGGAATGTGTACTTTCCGAAAATATATGGTTTTCTGGGGTGAACGTACTTTTTTCTACCTTTGCCCCCCCCCCCCAAACTATGTAAATGTGTTGATTTTGTGCTGAAATTACAGAACCAATAGCTCTGTGTTTTACATTGAGGTGTTTTACATTAATACCTAATGATGTGTGGGAGATATGATGCTGTAGAGTGGAAGCTTTGAGGTAATTTTTCAAAAAATTCACCAACTTGTATAAAACACTATAAATTTAGGAAACAATTGCAACTTGGTAGTTTGGAGTACAAAGATATATTTACACATTTTTGATTCACCAGAATCTGTTCTTTCTAATAATGGGTAGTTTAATGGAATGCTTGTCCTTGAAATCAGAAGTATGCCGTTTGGGGAGCGGTGCTTTGGAAATTTGGTAGTGTACTGCTTGTAGATTTTGATCTATACAAGCGAGAAATCTCCATAAAACTATATATATATATTGCGGCGTTCAGGAGACATAGACCTTTCCAAATCGGTTGTGTTCTGGTACATAAAATAAATGATGTTTCTGATATATGTGATTGTTCTTTGTGAAACATGTTTTTTTTACATTTTATTAGACACTTAGAAGCCTATTTTTTTACAGAAGTAGAATTACACCAAAATTCTTGCATATTTTGAAAGTTCAGGTTGTCCTGAAAAAAACAATATATTGTTTTCCTGGGTAAACTAAAAGATCGCCCCAGGAAAGGCCCTTAAAGTGAAAGCGTGCAAAATATCTAAAAACTGCTTGGCAGTAGATGTTCGCATCTAGAACAAAACGGCCGGCAGGGAAAGGGTTAAAAATTGCAGTAAATGTGGACAATTTGTATGCGTTAACTAAATTTTGGGGTCTCTAAATGCCAGATACCTTGGTAATCCTATGCACAATGGGCATCAAACTGTTTGGTGGACCTCTGGCATTCATATTTGAGATGTTGTTTTAGGCAGAGTAGACACGTGCCTAAGGTGCAAACTGGGGGTGGCACTGGCACGCAACTTCTCTGCCTCTCCTGCACCCTAGTCCAGTCCCCACTCACCCCTCTGGCACATGAGTGATCATACCTTTCGCAACACATCTTTTTTTCTCACTCGAGTGCAGACACCTGTTGGTCATTACGACTGATCAGGCTGCCTAGTACTAATACCTAATACTGTGTGGGAGATGTGGAGCAGCAAAGTAAAATCTTTCAATTGGTTTTTTTCAGAATTTTTGTAAATTTTTATAAAAGCAGCTAAGTTCAGACAAGCTTTGTTGTGTGGTAGATAGGAGTATTCTGGTATCGGCAGAATGTGTATTTTTCAAAAATATATGGTTTTCTGGAGTAAACTTACTCTTTAAGGATTATTTAGGCTTTGGAATCTAAGTATTGTGATTTCTGTGTTTGTGCTTTCAAAATTCGGTATTTTACTGCTGGGAGTTTTTGCTGTACAGAAGCCGTAAATCTCCCTAAAACTATACCTATCTGGTATTGGCACGTTAGAGAGACATGAGGATTTCCAAATCAGTTTGATGTTTGTGCTTGCAATGAAATAAACCACATATTACTTTTTTTTTGGTATTTGAGCTATAAATCTTTTCACAGAGGTGGAAATACACCAAAACTCAGGCAGATTTAGAAAGCTCAGGTTGTAACGAAAAAACAAAGTATACTTTTCCTAGATAAACTAAAGGTTTCCCCTCAGAAAATGCCCCTAAATTGACAAGACACAAAAAGTTCCAAAAACGTCTGACACTGAGTGCAAATGGAATTTGAAATTCTGCTGGGTTCTTCCCCCTTTGAATTAACTTTTAGTATGATGTATAGAGTGATATTCTGAGATAATTTGCAAATGGTTTTTATTTGTAGTTTTTGAGTTATTTAGCAGCTCTCCAGGTTGCAATTTTAGAAATCTGGTTGGTAGGATCCAAATTACCCTAGCAACCATGCACTGATTTGAATAAGAGATTGCAATATGAATAGGAGAGGTCTCACAGAGCATTTTTTTAGAAAGTGTCAATGACCCCCATTTGAAAGCTGGAAAGAGTCAGAAGAAGAAGGTAAATAATTCTAAAACTAAGAAAAAAATGAAAGCCAATTGAAAAGTTGCTTAGAATTGGTCATTCTATAACATACTAAAACAACCTAAAGGTGAACAACCCCTTTAAGGCAAAGATTAAATAAATTGGAGGGTGACTTATCTCCTTGTCTGTCAAGACCCTAAGAGAAAATGAAAGGAAGGACCATCTGAAAATTAGAAGAGGTGTATGCTCTGGCAACATGTGTAAGGATGAAAGCAGGGCAAGAATTTATTAAGCACAATAAGGAAAACCCTATATATATACAAAAACATATTGACCTCATAAGGGGAGAGCCTACTATCCTCCAAAATGATTAACACTAACATTACAATATGAAATTTTCTCTGTCAAAAATAGTTTTTAGCATCAACAGAGAGGATGGGCATCTGCCTGTCAGTGCACAGTCACTTAATTTGCACACAAAATAAATAAAAGTGCATATTTCTGTGGCTAAATCTGCTCTGTCCACGGATAGGCAGGTGCTTTGCCTATTTGTGCATTGTCAGGGACGGATTTGAGGAAGCGGCACCCGGAAGCGCACGGTCCCATTTCTGGACGCTTCGCATGCAACCCCTCTCATGGCCGTATGGTCATAGTCTTATACGTGAAACCCCCATGCGTATGCGAGCATCTCAAACCGGTAAATTTGTAATACCGGCCCCGGCAGGTGTTTTACCGGCTAGGCCGGTAAAATACCGGCCGGGTGGCAACCCTACTTATAATACGCAGGGGGAACAGGACCTTCAACTTTACAAACTAAAGCTCGGTTCCAAAATAACAGGGAGGCGATGCGAAGAGGGTTATGCAAAAAGGAAATGGAGCTTTAAACTTTGCATATAACTTATATGTAAGGCACAGAGATGTGGTCACGAGGGGAAATCCTTCACTTTCAGTGAGCGGTATGTGGGAGGCTAAGTGAAGCCTTATATACATTTCAACTAAAGCGATTAGAAAGAACAGGATGTGGGCGGGCGGGCTGGCAGCGGCGGGGGAAGGTACAGGCTTTGATCAGCTTAATGAAAGAGAGCGGAATAGAGTAGTGCTGGCAGAGGCATAATAACCTGTCAAGAAGGGATTTCCTTTCTTCTTCGCTGTTCTTCTACGACCTCTTCCTTTATTCTTTGTTCTTTTCCGTTCTCCTTCTCCTGCAGATTCAAATAGCTGAGTTGAAATCTCACGAGATTTTGACTCACCATATTTTTTCCCCATGAGGCTTTGCACACCGACTTTCAGAAAGTCGGGACTTGAGGAGTCTCGTGCACACTTTTAAAACTCTGCATTAGTTACATTTATTAAAAAAAAAAAAAATGGAGGTATGGGATTACTGTTAACTCTTCAATTAAAGTTCTACTATCAGTAAAAAACTGACAGGTTTCCTTTTTAAACAGAACAACGATTAATTTATAATAATGAATAATAATAACGGATATAGCTTCACAATTAAACTTATATCTAGTTGTAGGAATCTCAGACCATAGAAACAAAATACATTTTATACTTAAGTTTAGTTTAGGCAGAAAAGAAATTGCATTTTCAAACTGGCACATTTAAAAATGGCAAAAGACTTTACACTCCATAATAAGTCACAATAAGTATTTTAAGTTCTCCTCTCCCCCCCCCCTTTTTTTTTTTTTTTCCCTTTATAGTACTAGTTTTTTCTATCCATTTATTATTATTTAGTTAATTTATTTATCAGATTATTGGATTAATAAACTAGAGTAGCAGGGAAGAGGGGAGAGGGGGGGAGGGAAGGAGGGGGAGGGGAGGAGAGAGAAGAAGAAGGAAAGAAGAGAAAGAAGAGGAAAAATCTTTTCCTAAACAGAATCAAGCTTATAGGGAAAGGTCCACCAACCCCACTTCCCCCCCCTTCCCCTTTTCCTTTTTTTTTTTCTTTTTCTCTTATTCCCTCTCTTCTCTTTCTAAGAATAGGGCCTACAATGTAGTAGATGGAGAGTTAGACGGGGTAGCTAAAAATAACTAGCAGGAAACAAAGAGCAGACATAAAAGCTAAAATGGCAGGTAAAGATAAATGTAGATTATAAGCGGGACGGGAGACAAATCCAGTGAAAAGAGGAAGGGGAAAAGGAGAAAGGAGAGAAGATAAAGAAGGAGTTAAACCTAACACACCCCACAATAGGGAGCGGCAAAAATAATTGCTGCAATAAAACAATTGGAGATAGAATTTTTCTTATATGGCACTCCAGATTAGCTGGGGAACTACTAAATTCTGCCAATGGTTTTTTTTTTTTTTTTTTTTTCTTTCTCTTTCCCTTGCTTTCTCCCTTACTCTTTCCCTATTATCGGACATGTAGTCATTTCTCATTGTGTTATAACATGGAGAACAGAGTATGCAAAGAGTGCAAAGAAGAGCAACCCTCATAAAAATATGATACAATGGCAATAAAAATTTGTTCATACAATGTAAAAGGTTTAAATAGCCCACAAAAGCGTTCGCAAATTTTGTACGACCTCCAATTAAAACAGGTTGATATTGCTTTAATACAAGAAACTCATTTTAAAACAATGCACAGGCCTGTGATTAAGAATAAATATTACACATCATGGATATCTAGTGACAACCCTATAGGGAAATCAAAAGGAGTAGCAATAGCGATCCATAGAAATCTGACACATAAGATATTAGACAGCAAGGTGGACCCACAAGGTCGTTACATTCTAGCTAAAATAGATATCCAGGGTCAATTATGAACGTTGGTGAACATATACAGCCCCAATGCAAAACAAATTTCATTTATAAAGATAGTGTTAGATAAATTGGTGCAATGGGCAGAAGGTCCAATATTATTTGGCGGAGATTTTAATCTAGTCCTAGATCCAAAGATGGATACTACTACTGGCAAAACAGCAATCTCCTATCGAGTTCAGAAAGGACTAAAGAAACAATTACAACAGGGAAATCTAATAGATATTTGGAGGATACAGCATCCTGCGGATAGAGATTATACATTCTACTCTCAAATCCACAACATGTACAGCAGGATAGACTATTTGCTGGTTTCACATCACGCACTTGAACAAGTTATTGATACTGAAATAGGGAACATAACCATCTCAGACCATGCGCCAATATATATAATGCTCGATGTAAGCAAGAAAAAAAAATACAACGGGTCTTGGAAGTTAAACGAGTCTTTATTGATGGACACACTTTGCCACAAAGAATTAACAGAGGGTATAAAAAATTATAAGCTTATACATGAAGAGGATGACTCATCGTCATTAACTAAATGGGAAGCATTGAAATGCGTGTTAAGAGGAATCCTAATTAAGCATGGAGCCAGACTCAAAAAACAAAGAGCTAATAATATAGCAAAAATCTTACAAGACATAAAAGAAGCAGAACAAGAACATAAAATTTCGTTAAGCACCGCCAACTATGGAAAGCTCACAGGTCTGAGACAACAGCTAAAAGAAGAGTTAGATAAAAAACATCAATATTACATATCGAGATGCAGAAAGCAATTCTACGAATTTGGAAACAAGAGTGGAAGGCTATTAGCACGTGCTTTAAAAGCGAAACAGGCAAGAACACACATAACCACAATAAAAAATTCCTTAGGAGAGCTTTGTTATACGACAACAGACATAGGTGAAACTTTCCATGAGTACTATACAGCTCTATATAACTTGAAGGGAATTGCAGAAGAACAAGATGATCCAATGTTACATACGTCTATAAGAGAGACAGAACTTCCCCATCTAACTCAAGAAGAAATAAGTAGATTGGAAATGCCGATCACTGTAGAAGAGCTGAACCAGGTAATTAAAGCCGCACCAGTAGGGAAAAGTCCAGGACCAGATGGTTATACAATTTTATTCTATAAAACTCTGCCGGACTTAATACCTATTATGTTGCAGGCTTTTAATGGAATAGATATGTCTACAAGCCCTTCCAGTGCACTCTTAGAAGCCCATATTGTAATGCTCTTAAAACCAGGCAAAGACCCAGCACTTTGTACAAGCTATCGGCCTATATCTCTGCTTAATGAAGACATGAAAATTTACGCAAAAATTTTGGCTCTCAGACTTCAAGAAACATTACCCAAAATTATCCATAAAGACCAAGTAGGCTTTATACATAAAAGGGAGGGAAGAGACAATGTGCTTAAGACCTTCACTCTAATAGAACAAATGAGCTTAAGAAGCGAAGAATTCATGATCCTCTCCACAGATGCCGAAAAGGCTTTTGATAGAGTTGCGTGGCCCTTTCTAGAGGCAACTCTGAAACAAATGGGCATGGGAAAATTGGCCTTGGCAAGAATAATGTTTCTATACACAAATCCATCAGCAAGACTTAAAATAAATGGAGTTCTCACAAAGCCATTTCAAATCAGAAATGGGACTAGGCAAGGATGTCCTCTATCGCCATTGTTATACGTATTGACCATGGAACACCTATCAAATGCGATAAGAGGGAACCCCAATATTAAGGGATTCCCTCTATCAGGGGTCAATTACAAGACGGCAAGCTATGCAGATGACCTCTTGCTATACATTACCCAACCATTAACCTCACTGCCAGAAATAATGAAAGAGTTAAGAAGATTTGGAAAACATAGTAACTTTAAAGTCAACATAACCAAATCGGAAGCGATGTCTATAACTCTCCAAACAAAAACATTTGCAGAGCTGAAGAAGAACTTCCCATTTATCTGGTCCCAGTCATATATTAAATACCTAGGAGTTAAAGTACCAAAGATGGTGACAGATGCCTACGCCTTGAACCACAATAAAATCTTAGATCAGATAAGAAAGGATCTAGAAGAATGGGGTAAAATACAACTTTCTTGGTTTGGCAAGGTAAACGTAGTCAAGATGAATATTCTTCCTAGACTACTGTATGTAATGCAAGTACTGCCATGTCAGATTCCAAATGTATTTTATGTAGAAACTCAGAGATTATTTACAAAATTCATAGGGGGAAAAAAGCTGAGCAGAATATCGAGAAATATCCTGATAAGGCCAAAGGAGAAGGGGGGACTAGGCCTCCCAGATCTTAAAACCTACTCTCATGCTATCACAATGACTAGGATACTAGATTGGCAGCATCACAAAGATAACAAAGATTGGGTCCAGATCGAACAATTCCTGGCTAAAACGACCCTGGCATCGCTCACCTGGATACCTAAACCAAATCGTCAACCATATGATAAATACCCATTAATAACAAGATATACTTTAAGACATTGGGATCAAATAAAAAGACAATACGATGAGATCATAAACTTTGAAGGCCCAGCCTTGCCGATAACTGGGAACCCTCAGTTCAATCCAGGTATAACAACTGGAGGATTTTTAAACGCATCGGAGGGGAAGTGCTTAAGAGCCTGTGAGGTGATGAACGAAGAAGGACTGATACCTTTGAACAAATTAATTACACCATCAGAACAGAAACCAAAGCATAGTTTCCAATACGCCCAATTGATGCATTGGTACAAGAGGTCGTTAAAAAACGAGATCAAGAAAAAGAGTGCTACTCCCTTCGAGAAATTGATACAAATAAAGATACCTCCATCACATACTGTTTCATTAGGAGTTGAAATTATAAATCAGATAAAGTTTAAAAACCGCCCAACGTATGCCACAAATTGGGAGAAAGAGATTGGAAGAGCGTTTACAGACAATGAGTGGCAAAAGGCCTATATACTCACTCACAAGATGAGTACGGCTGTGAAGATGCAAGAAACTAATTTCAAAATTCTAACGAGGTGGTACCTATATCCAACAAAACTAAAAAAAATATACCCAGCAACTACAGACCATTGTTGGAGATGCGCCACGGAACCTGGAACATTTCTACATCTGGTGGACGTGCCCAAAAATAAGAAGATATTGGGAGCAGATCAATAAACATTTGACACAAATAACGGGGGGATATTTACCAGAGACACCGGAGGTGTGGTTATTGTCCATGTTCCCAGACGCCATAAAGAAGATAAAAAACAGTTTCATAAAATTTGCTTTACAAGCAGCAAGAGCAGTGATACCGAGGAAATGGAAATTGACCCACCCTCCCTCAGTCGAGGATTGGATACGGGAAATCGAATCCATGAGGAAGATAGAGGAAATGATCTCCTACGACAAAAGTACACAGGGAAAATACATCGCTACATGGTCGGCATGGATAAGGTATAAAGATACACCAGATTATAAAAATCTTATGGATGGCTAGAAAGGTTTTACAAGAGAACTAAAGATAGATGCATTCAAATAATAAATTGAATTTTAAAAGATGACGCAAATTGAAAAAGGATGAGATGACTACATGTCCAGGGGTTTTTCCTTCTCTTTTTTTTTTTTTTTTTTTCTCCCTTCTTGTCTTTCTCTTCCTTTTCTTTTTTCTTTCCCTGCTCTCTTTTACTTTGTATTTTGGAACTATATTCTAATGTAAAAATAATGAAGTGGAAACTAAGATGTTTTGGACTATGTACATGACATAGACAAGTTGTGATATTTTTACATGTTGTAACTTCCTTTTACAATGGAAAATTGGAAATAAAGATAAAATATATAAAAATGGCAAAAGGCATTGATATATTTGTTCTACTTCATTAAAACACATTCATAACTCTCAGGAAACTCTTTTCACAATGTTTCACAGTCCTGTATCATATAACAACCAACAGTTAGACTTTATCGGAGTTAAGCTGGCCATAGACTCCTCGATTCATACGATTTTCGGACCATGTGTGGAGAGTCCCGACATTTTTCGTCCCACGGAGAACTGTCATTCAGTCGTTCGGACAGGTTAAAAGATTTCTGTCGGCTGCATCTCTGCATATCTCTGCATGTATTGACGATCAGATGATTTTCAGTGAGAGACTATCACCAGCTTTGTCGGACATAAACTTTCGTACGATTGCCGTCAGGGGCTGAACATCGGCTGATCTGTTCTTTTACTACTGAAGTTTAGTGGCAGATCGGGAGATGGGGAAGTCCGATCGTTTGAACGATCGTATCTTTGCGTTTATGGCCAGCTTAAGGCAGATATAATCATAAAAACAAACCTTTGTGGCAGGATAGGCCTAGGCTAGGACAAGCATTGCCTATACAGTATTTGGTCATAAATGCGTTTACATGAAGTGTCTTAAAATGCAAATTTCTTTCTTTTTGACACACAATCATATACACACACAGGCTTATAGCATTCATAGAATAACATCATGGTTAAAGGGCATGGAAACCCCTTGAATTACATTTGATCAGCAGAGAAGGCAGGAATAAACTGTTGCACAGCCTCTTGCCATGTTGGCAGTGCATGCTTTCTTTGCAAGCCTTAATTCAAATCAAAATTTTTAATTGCTGAAAGGGCTAAATTCAATTCAATGTGAATGTCTTTACCTCTGAAAAAGTAATAATCAATCTTTCCAAATTCAATTCATTGTGATAATTAATTTAACAAATGTGAGAAACTGTCAAGTTTGCATAACGGTGTTATCACAGTTTATGGTTTCCTGTAGTGTTTTTTGCTGAAAAAGTGGAAAATGATTTCTGTTTTCACAAAATACGGCACAAGCAAACACATAATATTCTACCTACGTCTTAAATTCTCTCAAGCAAAAATACATGAATTTAATGGCTTTACACTTTATGTGACAAATTACTTACAGTTACCTTCTAAACATCTTCTATTGGCTATTGGTCTTTTATTGCTCAATCAAAGCTCATTTGTTAACCCTTTAAGTGCCAGCAGAATTTAGGGGCATTTTCTGAGGGGAAAACTATAGTTTACCTAGGAAAACTATACATTGTTTTTTTCGGGAAAAACTTAGCTTTCTAAAGAGTTTTCATGTATTTCCACCTCTGCAAAACGACTTATAGCGCTAAATACCAAAAAAATATGAAAGATTCCTATTTTCCTAGTATATGAATTAATACCAGAAAAATATTTCATTTTATGCATGAAAATTCAACTGATTTGGAAAGCCTTATGTCTCTCGAACATGCCAATATCAGATATGTATATTTTTACGGAGATTTAGAACTTCTGTACAGCAAAAACTCCCTGCAGTATATTACCGAATTTTGAAAGCACTAAGGCAGAAAACAGCATACTTTAGATTCCAAGGCAAAAAAATTCTGATGTTTTTGAAAAGTACACATTCTGCGGATTCCAAAATGGATAACTATGTCTCCCTACTCCTACCAAACATCAAAGCTTGTCTGAACATAGTGTTTTTTATAAAAAAAATTAAAAATTCTGAAAAATCACTTCAAATGTTTTATTTTGCTGCTCTGCATATCACACACTGTATTAGGTACCAAGAATAAACACCCTGAATATGATTGCCAGTGGTCCACTGAACAGTTTGATGCCCATTGTGCATAGGTTTTCCAAAGTATCTGGAATATGAAGTTAGCGCATCTAAATTGTTCAGGACTTTACTTCAGCTACTGAAAAATCAACACATTTACTGCAGTTTTTGTGGGGTAAAAACACAGAAAATAGGTTTTCCCCCCAAAACCATATATTTTCGGAAAGTACACATTCTACCAAATATAAAATGGGTACCCATGCCTTGCTGCTACACACTACAGAGACACAAGGTTTTCTCAAAATTGTCAGTTTTGGTGAAATATCTGAAAATTGCCTCAAAGTTTCAACTTCCCAGCACCATATCACACATGTATCATTACGTACCAAGAAAAAGCACCCCAAATATGATTGCCAGGTGTACAGTGTACACTGTACAGTTTGGTGCCCATTGTGCATAGGTTTACCAAAGTATCTGGCATTTAGAGGCCCCAAAATGATGTTAGCTCATACAAATAGTCCTGTTGGTAACTTCAGCTAATGAAAAATCAACACACGGGAGAAAGTCCTCTGTTAAGCGCTGAATAATTAAGCATATATATCCCTGTTTAAGACAGGATGTGTGAAATTTGGGAAGTTTTGAGTTGAATTCCTTTACTAAAAATCGATTTTTCTTTTGACCCTGAAGGTTGTCGGATTTTCAAATAAGATGATTATTAACTATAAGAATATTCAGGTTTATTAATGATAACGTATGATTATTTTACTCAATAGAATACATATTCATGATTGATATTATGCATATTTGATTAATCATATAGTGGTGAGAAATGAAGTTATATTTTGTTTTATGTAAATTAATGTTTAGTTGGTAAGAAACTTCTGCTCTGAAAAGGATGTTTTATCAGACTCCTAATACAGGTGTATAGCCTTTGTGCTTAAAACAAATCTCAAAGGTTGTATAATCCTTGGTGTCTGTGTGAATAAGATGAGAACACCTTGAAGGATTTTACAAACTATCCACAGTATAGAGCACACCTGTTTGAGAGGGTAATAATTAATCAAAGACCAGACCAATTTTGAATGGCTAGTGTATTCACAAGTATATTGTATGTGTACTGAAGGTATTAAGGATCATAAAGTATTATTTCAGTCTCAGACAATGTCAACAGTAATGTTTAACACCAGACTAAGGAGGTCAAAGGCTATTATGTATTTTTTTTTTAGATATTTTTAGGTCACAATGTTTAAGCAGTAGTGCCATCTACAGGTAGTGTAGGACATCACGCCCAGGGGTAAATGATTGACATTTTACAAAATATTTAGATTAGATGGTGATAGTTTAACTTTTGGATACTACCCTTCAATTCCAATTGGTTAGTTAATTAATCCCAGGGGTTGAGTTTTAGACAGAAAGGAGGGATAAATTAGGAGACACTGGGATACTAAGAAAGAGGAAGAAAAAAGAGAAAAAAGAAAAAGAAACTAAAGAGGATAAGAAAAGGAGGGCTGACTGGAGGAAAATAACTACATCTGAAAGAAAGAGAAGGAAAGAAATCTAAAACTACTTGGAGACTCTCAACTATTAGAAGACTCATTCTTCAACTAAAAAGAAAAGAACCAGTGGGTTTTAAAGATCCAGAAAGTGAGATCAGGGTGACATCACAGGCCAGTGAAAACTCTATATCTGGTAAATATACATTTTTGTTATACTTTTTCTCGATTAAGTTGTATGCTTGGATATTTATTATTCCTATGTGTATTATAGTCATACCCTAAACATTGACTTTCCCAGAATTGCAAACTGGGAATAATCTGTTTAATTTGGGTCCATTTTATTTTTCATTAATATATATATATATATATGATATCCAAGTTAACGATTTAATGGGGAAATAGGAAAATTTAAGGACAGAATTCCTTAGCAAATCAGAATCAGTCACATATTCCTCCTTTGATTCCAATACCTTATTATTAATAAGAGTGTATATTGTCTTGTGAATGCTCGCCATATTAATGATTTTGGTCTTATCAATTAATATCTGTTGATAAATTTTATCTTGTGTTTATATCAAGAAGTATTTGGTTGATTTTAAAAGAAGTGATAATTTGATTTGTTATTATTATATATAAATAATTTTGTTAAATAGTTGTCCTGATTTTTCACCGTTTGTACCAATTGATTGGGAAAGCTCGATATCGAATTCAGAGTTGGGCATATATTATTTAAGACTCCTCCTGTTTATTACTTATAAGGAGCCTTCAATTCTTTTAAATAATTTTATATAATTTCATTAAATATACGCACAAATAGCCCGACAAGGTGAGTGATTTCTAACGCAGTTCCCTTCACTTGCTCTGGGCTACAACCTCACTGTTAGATCTCCTCCCCCGTGTGTCAGTTTTCACTTGCATTTTTCTGCTGTTTCAGCACAAATTGTTTACTTTTTGTACAGATTGAGTGGGTATTTTGATTTTGCACTCAGTTTTGTGAGGAGAGAAAGCTAAAGGGAGAAGGATTTAAAAATATAAAATCTTTTCCAGCAGCAGTGCAGCTCCCGGCACCTGCTCACATTAACCCTCTCCCTGCCAGAGCTTCTCAACTTAAAATTGACTTTTTTGTTGATCAATAGTAAAAAGTTTTCTTTTTGTGTGGTGTTTTGTAAAACAATGTGGAATAAAAATGAAAGTTATAAAAAAAACAACTCAGGGTTCTAAAGCAAAAGGACCTGAAAAACCCAGCTGTAGCTCTGCAAGGAAACACCAGTCAGAGCCCTTGTCAAAAAGTCCCACTGCCTCTACTTCTGCTGCTGCAGCCAAGGTGACCCCAGCTAAAACATTTGCGCAGGTGGTAGCTACTGGCAGCAACCTAAGCCAAGTCACTGCTGGGGTAGAGAAGCTTACAAGGAAGCATTCGGTCAGATGCCCAATGTCAAGCACTCATGGCATAGAGACTTATATAAAGGCTGCAGCTGAAGTGGTGGGCCCCTCTGCAGTGGCAGCAAGTAAAATGTATGGGAAAGCCAAAATCTTTGCCCGTATGCTGACTACAGTGCATGCTCTGGTGCAGAGGGGTATCATAGTGGGAGGGAGTTATATCCCTGTAGAACCTCTAGAAGGATTGGGCACAAGGGTGGTTTTATCTAATGTGCCCCTGTCCTGCAAGACCACTTATTGTACCAACACCTGCAAGCCCTTGGGGAGTTAAAATCAAATATGTCTAAAATTCCCCTGGGATGTAAGGAGAGCAGACTGAGGCATGTCCTTTCCTTTAAAAAGGCAGGTGCAACTACTTTTACCTCAGGCAAGACACTATTAAGGGGTCTTTCAGGGTTGGGTTTGAAGGGGTGCTGTATAAAAAATTTTTACAGCACATACAGCACAGAGGAGGTGAGGTGCTTCCTTTGCAAAACCTGGGGCACACTCACCAGAGTTGCCCTAAAGGGCATAGTAAAACCACAGCCCCTGTTCCTGCCCCCAGAGCCTCAAATAAAACATAGTATCCTACTGGGACTATTTCAGCAAGGTCATCAAAGGGGATATCTCCTTCACTAAAGAAACTTAAGGTGGCTGTAACACAACCCACCTCTACAACATCCAAACCTCCCCCTTCTTCACTGAAGTTATCCAAGGCTGCAGTGTGTCTTTCAATTGCAGCAAAAGAGAAGGGGGGATGTCAATGCATCTCCCAGGGCCACAGTTCTTCCTACCACAAAAAATTGTTCTCCTGCTATGGACACCACTGAGGTTGTGGGAGTACCATGATTGCAATACCTGTTGAGGTGGGGGCAGACAGTGGCCTTTTCTCTTCAGATGCCAAGAAAAAGAGGAAATTTAAAACCAACTGGCTGTAACTGAGGAATGGCATCAGTGGTTAATGATGGAGCACCCCCATCCAACGGTAAAAAGAGCAGCAAAACATCTGCTCCTCATGTGGTGACATTGTCTGGCCCAACTGTTGGTCGCGATCAACTGGTGTTAGACCATGCACTCTTGCCTCCAGAACAGGTGGGGAATAATGAGGTTTATGGTCTGCACGGCCTTGAACATGGCAGTGTCCACTCCCAACAGAGTCAGGGGTGCAGCAACTGCCTCAAAATAATTTGGAAGATCTTCCCCTGGAGTGTAAAATGACACCTAATGAAACTCCTGCAGAGTGGTCTGTCAGTGTTCCTGAGGTGTTGAGATTTGGGAACCACAACAAGCCTCAGTTTTTAGTGCCTCAGGGTACTTCACTCCAGGAGGGGGAGAATATTGATCTAACCCCCATACAGGACCCTGCAGATGAAACTGCTGGGGAGGATGGAGTTGTGAATACAGAGGAGGGTAGCCAGACACACTCTAATGTTCATGCTAAGATCTCTCCTCCCTTGTCTTCCACTGACCCTAATGTTATTGCCATACAGAAGGAACAGGAGGCAGTGGAGAGGGCAGAGGCTAACCATCGAGCCTCAAAAGCTCCCCCTGTTGCTGGGGAACTAATTAGTTCTGTTGCTCCTGTGTCAACCACTTCCAAATGTGTTTCAAGTGAAGTTGAGGGAACATCGAAGAGGAGGTTGACAGAGGAGTAGCAAATCCTTTTACCCCAATCATTCCTGCTGAGGAACTGAAAAAGTTTCTTGAGAGCACCCTTGGTGTTAAATTAGAGAAGAAGCTGCATATGGCTCTGGAGAAGTAGCATGATTTGCCTTTAGTTATCAATTCTGTGAGACAATACATTAAGGTCATAAAAGAGGCCAAGAACAATATCTCCGTATAATGAAGTTTCACAAAAAATAATTGTCTCATCAGACCTTGATGAGGGTTAGTTAAAGCACTTCCTAACACTCAGTAATGGCCTTGAGTATAAGCACACTTAATACAAATGGCTGTTGGAACCCTTTCCGAATGTTTCAGGTACTCTCCTTTCTTCGTCAAGGAGGGTACTCTGAGTTTCCTTCAAGAGACCCATACCACTCCAGAGCTTGAAGCAAGTTGACATCTGGAGTAGAAGGGCAGGGTCTTTTTTAATCACCTCACTTGGACGTCATGTTCGGTGGTGACCCTTTTCTCAGAATCCTTCCAGCCAGAGGTGCGGAGTGCCAACTCTGTCATCCTTGGCCATCTATTGCATCTTCGGGTCCAGGAGTCAGATAGAAAATATAATCTAATAAATGTGTATGCCCCTACCACCGGACCAGAGAGGGCACTGTTCTTTGAAAGTTTGTCTATATGGAGATAATTGACTCTGATGAAGCCTTGATTATAGGGGGTGATTTTAATTAGACCCTTGATGCTCGAGATCGCAATGAAAAGGGACTCGTCAGTCAGATTTGCGAGAACTAATTGCTCGTTTTTCCTTGGTTGACGTCTGGAGAGAACAAAACCCAGAGACCTTCACCTATGTCAGGGTGAGAGATGGTCATGTTTCTCAATCCTGTATTGATATGATATATATATATCGAGCCATCTTATGTCACAAGCCCAGTAGAGCACCATTAGATTGGCACCATTCTCAGACCACAATTGTGGGATGTCAGTTGCACCATCTATGCCAAAAGCTGCTTACTGACACTTTAACAACAGTTTATTAGAAGATGAGGGTTTCGCAAAGTCAGTTCGGGATACATGGAGAGGCTGGAGGGCTTTTCAGGATGAATTTGCCACAATGATTCAGTGTTAGGATGCTGGCAAGGTTCACCTAAAGCTTTTGTGTCAAGAGTATACCAAAAGTGTGAGCTGGCAGCGCAATGCAGAGATTGAGGCACTGAATGGGGAGGTGCTTGATCTTGAGCCAAAGCTATTAGGCTCTGAAGATCAAGCCCTTCAGTGTGAATACCAAGAAAGGAAAAAAGCGCTGTGGAACAGCGACAGGCTCATGGTGCTTTTGTGCGAAGCTGGATGCAATTACTCTGTGATATGGATGCTCTGGAGAAGAAGGGGACCCGAAAACAAATCACATGCCTTTTTGCGGAGGATGGCACCCCCCTTGAGCATCCGGAGGCTTTCCGGGACAGATCCCGGTCCTTCAATCAAAACCTTTTTTCTCCAGATCCCATCTCTCCAGATGCCTGTGAGGAGCTATGGGATGGGCTTCCAGTGGTCAGTGAGAGGAGAAAAGAGAGGTTGGAGGCACCAATCACTCTAGATGAACTCTCTCAAGCGGAGGTTTAATGCCCTACGCCCTACAATAAATCTCCTGGGCTTGATGGACTGACCATAGAGTTCTTCCAGTTCTTCTGGGATACTCTAGGCCCTGATTTCCATAGGATCCTAACTGAGGCGTTCAAGAAAGGCGAGTTGTCACTTTTGTGTCGTTGAGCAGTGTTATCACTACTTCCTAAGAAGGGGGATCTCCGCCTTATTAAGAACTTGAGACTAGTCTCACTGCTCAGCACAGACTATAAGATCATGGCCAAAGCTCGCTCACTCAGGCTCAATAAGTGCCAATAAGATATTGGTGATCCACATTTTGTGGGCTACCTGAAAACAATGTATGCCTCTGCAGAGTGTAGTTAAAACAACTGGTCTCTGGCTGCACCTCTGGCCTTTGGACGGGGAGTTCGGCAAGGATGCCCCTTGTCGGGACAACTGTACTCGCTGGCCATTGAGACCTTCCTGTGTCTCCTAAGGAAAAGGCTCATGGGACTGGTGTTCAAAAAAACTTGACATGAGGGTGGTTCTCTTGGATGATGTAATTCTTGTGGCCAAGGACCTAGTTGATCTTGAGCAGGCACAAGAGTGTCAAGAGGTCTACGCTGCTGCCTCATCTGCCTGGATCAACTGGTCCAAGAGCTCAGGAGGGTTCTCTACAGGTAGATTTCCTGCCTCCTGCTTTTCGTGACATCTTGTGGGAGAGTAATATCATTAAATATTTAGGGGTCTACTTATCAGCTGAAGAGCATCCTGTCTCACAGAATTTCATTGAACTTGAGGAGCGTGTTCTAACCCGCCTGGGTAAGTGGAAGGGTTTTGCTAAGTACTTTCTATGAGGGGGAAGGCTTTGGTGATCAATCAGCTGGTGGCCTCTCAGCTCTGGTAAGAATTCATTGCTAAGATCCAGAGAAGGTTACTGGACTTAGGATAGCACTGGGTTTCTGCAGGTGTTTCAAGCTTCCCGTTAAAGAGAGGGAGGGAGGGCAGGGAGTCATGTGCATAAGTTCTCAAGTGCACAAATTCCGTCTCCAGCAAGTACAGAGATACTTATATGCAGATCCTTCTCCACAGTGGTGTACTCTAGCATCGAGCTGTTATCATCAGGTGTAAGGAACCCTGGTGGTCTAGTGGTTAACGCTTACCCTGGTGGTCCAGTGGCTTTCTCCTGGGCATGCAGGGGCGCCTGCCAGGCCTCCAGCGGGGACGCCCGCCGCATGCATCCTTCTTGATGACGTCATTGCGCATTGGCGTGAGATTCAAATCTTTAAAAGGGGAATTCAGTGTCAACAAGTTGCCCGTTGTTAGGTGCAATTAGCTTGTTCCTGGGTGTTATATTCTTAGTGAATCCTATTGTTCTTTGGTGTATTGACCCGTGCCTGCCTGCTTGGCTACTTTGACCTCTCCAATCCTGATCCTGCCTGCGACTATTCTGATCCTCTCTTATCCTGACCTTTGCCTGTCCACTGACTATTCTACACTCTCGTATCCTGATTCCAGCCTGTCTGACGATTCTCTGCTTGCGCTGGCCCAGCCTGCCTGTTCCTGGTGGTGGCCTTCCTTCCAGTATCCTGGTGAGACGATCGTGCCCCTTTGCTGGTCCAGAACCGTTAGCTTTGCTCCTCTCTCAATTAAGACCTGGTGGCATCCAATTAGCCGAAGGCTCCTCCCGAGGTGAAAGGCGGCGGTTAGAGGCAGAAGTGAGAGCCGAGACCAGGGGGCTTAGCTTGGGTTCTGGATATATGGTGCCGAACGTGACACCAGGTACGCAATATTGGGTATGACCGGAAATTGTTTGTCTATAACAAACAAGGGAAAGTTGTGCTCACCACTATTTTTTAAAACCATTAGGCGGGGGTGCAATGAGGGTGTGACCACAAAATACAAATAGTCAACTACAAGAGTTCCTCTGTACTCTACCCATTATCAATATATTTAAGACAGCGACATTTTGTGCATACTGCTACTAAAAAATGCCTTACCCTTTAAACAACACAGGGATTGTTTGTCCATATATTGCAATATATTTAAGCTGGCCAACTACGTCAAAGTCATCCCATATCTGGACAGTCCTACGCTTAATTTTCATCTGATTCATTGCACCCCCGCCTAATGGTTTTAAAAAATAGTGGTGAGCACAACTTTCCCTTGTTTGTTATAGTTATACAGGAGCAGTGACCAGCTCCATGTTGTAGCTCCCACCCTTCCCAACTATAGTCACGTGATCCCACTGGTGTCTAATAAAAGGGCAGCCAAGTTTGGGAGTTTTACTTTGAAAGCAGCTAGTAAGTTGCAGGCAAAACTTAGTCCCTTTGTAAAATGTATAATTAAGCAATTGAATTCTTAATGAATCAGATGAAAATTAAGCGTAGAACTGGCCAGATATGGGATGACCTTGACGTAGTTGGCCAGCTTAAATATATTGCAATATATGGACAAACAATCCCTGTGTTGTTTAAAGGGTAAGGCATTTTTTAGTAGCAGTATGCACAAAATGTCGCTGTCTTAAATATATTGATAATGGGTAGAGTGCAAAGGACCTCTTGTAGTTGACTATATGGAAATTGTTTGTCATTGAACCAGAGGGTTTCCTAAGAAACCTTTGAACCCTGCCGGCTTACTACCAAAACACTCTAAAGACCTGGAGCATGGTCTCTGTGTTAAGGCAAGAAGCCATTCAAAGGGAAGACATTCTAAATAAGCCCCTAATTTACAATCCATCTTTTAAGACTAGGATGTTGGAATCCATCAGCATCCGCCGTCGCCTTTGCAAGGCTCGGATAACCAGAGTTGGGGATCTCAGGCAGTTATGCAATGCATGGGATTCCTCACCACTAGGGTTTCACACCGTCTGCTCAAGGAAGTCAAGGACACAATCTCTACTGATTCTCACACCTTCATTGATGAGGTTTTACATGCTGGAGAGCCACGTCCACCTTGGAACTCCTCACGTCCAGACATAATAATAGCACCAAAAGCCCGTCAATCCCCCCAAGAACCTCATTCCCCTAACTTGAGCCAGTTGGAGAATTTTCCATTGACAAGCTTTCATGATTTAACAAGAAAGCTGTTGTACTCTCTAATGCTTCACACTGTACATTTCCTTGCCCTCATCTCCCGCTATGATACCATCTGGAGACGTGTGCTTAATAAGAGTGAAAGAACTCAGTCGCAAGCTATTTATTCCAGTTTGGTGCCTAGACCCACTGGAGACTTGAGTTGGAAAGTGCTCCATGGTGCCTTGAGCACAGGAGAGTATTTAGCTCATTTTACAGACTCTCTGATGCTTGTCCATTCTGCGGCAAAGGAGAGTCTGTGTTTCATGCTTATTTTACGTGTGCCAGACTGCAATCTCTATTGACTCTTTTGAGGAAGCTTTACCTGCAGTTCTGGTTACACTTTTCCCCTCATGTTTATATTTTTGGACGCCCAGTATCCCCAGACAATCAAGAGAAAGACCTCCTCTCCAACTAGCTTCTGGCTTTAGCTAAATTAGCCATTCATAAATCTAGAAAGCAATGTTTGGAACGTGGGAATCCTCTGCTAGCGGAGGTCTTGTTCCGGGTGCTGGTGCATTCCTGCATCCGAGCAGAGTACATCCAAGCAGTGTTTACTGGTCAGTTCAAAAAATTTAACGACCAGTGGGCAATAGATGGGGTACTTTGCTCAGTATCCCCAGACCTGGTTTCTGTTCAGACAATCCTCACACTCCATATTTAAGTGCACTTTAATTTAAGTGACAGTTGTATTTTAATCAGTTAATTATCTCCTTTGAGATGTGATTAACTTTGGTGAGTAATCACTCACCTGCAATTTGAATAATGTATCAGCTAATGAAAAATCAACACATTGACCACATTTTTGTGGGGTGAAAACACAGAAATATAGGTTTACCCCCCAAAATCATATATTTTTGGAAAGTACACATTCTACTGAATCTAAAATGGGTACCCCATGGGTTGCCTTTCTGCTCCAAACTACTGAGTCGCAAGGCTTTCCCAAAATTGTCGGTTTTGGTGAAATATCTGAAAATTGCCTCAAAGCTTCAACTTTCCAGCATCATATCGCCCATGTATCATTACGTACCAAGAAAAAGCACCCTAAGTATGATTGTCAGGGGTCCACTGAACAGTTTGGTGCCCATTTTGCATAGGTTTACCAAAGTATCTGGCATTTAGAGGCCCCAAAATGAAGTTAGCACATACAAATAGTCCTGTAGGTAATGTCAGCTCATGAAAAATTAACACATTTACTGCATTTTTGTGGGGTAAAAACACAGAAATATATGTTTACCCCCAAAACCATATATTTTTGGAAAGTACACATTCTACCGAATCTAAAATGGGTACCCATGCCTTTCTGCTCCAAACTACTGAATCGCAAGGATTTCCCGAAAATGGCAGTTTTGGTGAAATATCTGAAAATTGCCTCAAAGCTTCAACTTTCCAGCATTGTATAGTCCATGTATCATTACCATCATAAATATGAATGCCGGGGGTCTACTAAACAGTTTGATACCCAATATACACAGATTTAAGAAACTATGTGGTATACAGAGACCCCCCAAATGCAAATAGGGCATATGAATTTTCACGTATGACACTCTGGCTACTACAAAATAAGACCCAATGGAACCCCTAACAGTATGGAGACCCTAGAAAATCATATATTTTCCGAAAGTACACATTCAGTACGCATTTTATCCCATTATAATCTACAGTCTGGTCATTTCCCTATGGGACCAGACTGTAAATTATATCCTTATAAATGGTGCGTTCTGACGCCAGAACGCGCCGTTTATAAGCTTAAAGAGACAGCACTTGAAGCTGCTGCTCTATCCTCTACCCATGCTTCCTGCCCGTTTAGCACAAAATAAACACGCTACACTTGTTCCGACTGCCTGTTCCAGTCCCTCCCATGTATCAGCTTGTCTTACGCTAACTCTCACTTCTCCTGCAGCTGCCTCCCTGGTATCGCTCCGTCGTCACAGGATTCCTCTCTGGCTCCGCTCGCATTCACAAGTCTCGCTCCCCCCTCCCATCCACCATTTCAAATCTCGTTCCCATCCACGATCTGAAATCTCCCTCCCCCCTCCCATCTCAAGTTTCACGCCCCTCCTTCCCTTGCCTCCGCCCGCCCAGCTCTGATGCAGCTGAATGTGTGACACAGAACAGACTCCTGCAAAAGAATCTAAAGACGCAAAAGTAATACAGGTACTAAAAGGGCTGCAGGGAAAGAAAAAACAAGGAGGGACAACAGTACAAAAAAGTATAGCATTGTAAAAAGCAAAGACAGGAACTAAAAACTAAACTCAGAAACTGTAGATTATAATAAATAATGTACCCCCTACTTAAAATTTATAAAGATATTATTAGCACCTCGGAGTTATGTGACCTGTATAAAAGCACTCGGCAGGGTCACATAACTCCTCGGTGACTGATAATATCTTTATAAATTACAGTAGAGGGTACATTATTCACTATATATATCCCACATTTTGTAACGTAGCAGCAAAAGTCATCCTAAATATGAACGCCACGGGTGTAATGAACAGTTTGATTCCTGATATGAAAAGATTGACCAAACTAGGTGGCATATAGAGACCCCCAAATGAATATAGTACATATGAATTTTCACGTATGACACTCTGACTGCTACAATACAAGCACCCGGTATGTGCATTATGCACCATAAGACCCCCTAACAGTATGGAGACCATAGAAAACCATATATTTTCCGAAAGTACACATTCAGACTAATCTAAAACTGGCAAATTCATCTTTCTACTGCAAACTACCAAAATGAAAAGCTATGCTAAACATAACGCTTTTTTTTCAAAATTTCTGAAAATAGTCATAAAGATTTTTTCCCCATTATATACCCAACTTTTTGTAACGTACCAGCAAAAGGCATCCTAAATATGAACGCCAGGGGTCTACTAAACAGGTTTATGCCGAATATGCATAGATTTACCAAACTTTTTCGCAAAAATAAATATATAGCAGACAAAATTTCCATGGGCACAATGAAGCAACAAAGAACAGAGCAAAATGGTATAAAATCAATAAAATCCAACAAAACCACAAAAATCTATCCTTTTTTTTCCGCCTACTGTAATCAGCAGTCAGAATCAAAGTTTGAATATTTTAGCATGGCCAAATAGGTTTTACGGACAGAAATAAGCGAACAACACCTTTGCAAAGCTGAAAATGTAACAAAATGGCTAAACATGCAATAAAATGGCTAAAAATGCACCAAAAATTACAGAAATTGAATTATAATCACTAAAATAAAATGCAAAATGTATTGAGCAGTGCAATTAGGGAATACGCTATTCACAATGGCAATAAAATAGATTTTCAGGCATGAAAACAGACGATGCAATAAAAAAAAAAAAAAAAACATTGAACAGTGAAGTGTGTATGTGTGTGTACAATTGGCAGATTGTGTGTTGTGTGCATGTGCAAGCGTGAGTGCTGTGAATGTGTGTGACCTCCCCTGATCCTCCAAAATTTTACGTGTGTGTGTGTAAGTGTGTATTGCTCAAATAAGTGTGTTTGTGTGTGGGGGGGCACTAACCTGGGGTTGCAGGGTACAGATCATCCAGAAGGGCTGGAAGAAGTGGGCAGGGCTTGCGGCTTCAGGAAGTGGAAGCAACAGCAGGGCACACAGCTGCTGCCTTTGGGGCCCCTGGCCGATCCTGCCTCAGGGGCCACTCGTTCCCGGCCCCTGCTCATTGCCTGGGGGCTGGGGAACGAGGAGGAATGGAGCAAGAGGCTTGAAAAGCCGCTTCTTCGTTCCCTAACCCTTTAACCTTTTCCCTGCCAGCCAATTTGGCCAAGTTGATACTTTTATTGCCAGGCCATTTTTGAACATTTTGTGCTCTTTCACTTTAGGGGCCTTTCCTGGGGGGATCTTTTAGTTTACCCAGGAAAACAAGATATTGTTTTTTTCAGGACAACCTAAGCTTTCAGAATATGCTAGAATTTTGTTGTGATTCCACTCCTGTAAAAATATATGGGCTTCTAAGTATATAAAAAAAAAACAGGTCCGCATGATACAAACGCAAATATCAGAAACATAATTTATTTTATGTACGAGAACACAGCAGATTTGGAAAGTTCTGTGTCTCCTGAATGCGCCAATGCCAAATATATATAGTTTTATGGAGATCTCACTTCTATAGATCAAAAGCTAGAAGCAGCAAACTACCAAATTTCCACAGCACTGCTCCACAAAACTGCATACATCTGATTTCAAGGCCAAACATTCCACTAACAGTAGGTTTACCCTAAAAAACTGCACATTATTGGAAAGAACAGATTCTAACGAGTTCAAAATGGGTAAATATATATTTGTACTCAAAACTACCAAGTTGCAATTCTTTCCTAAAAGTAGCAGTTTTTATAAAAATGTGTTAAATTTTTGAAAAATGACCTCAAAGTGTCCAGTCTACAGCATCGTATCTCCAATATATCAATAGATACCAAGATAAAAAAACCCTAAACATGAAAGCCCGGGGTCCGCTGAACAGTTTGATTCCCAATATGCATAGGTACACCTAAGTATGTGGCGTATAGTGGCCCCAGAATGATGACACCCCATACAAGTAATCAGTTCTGTAATTCCAGATACTGTAAAATTAGCACATTTACAGCATTATTCAAGGGGCAAAAGTACAAAAATGTATGTTCACCCCAGAAAACCATATCTTTTTGGAAATACACATTTTGACGAATCTAAAATGGGTATGCACGTCTTTCTACTTTAAAGTACCAAGCTGCAAAGCTTTCCTAAATTTGGAAATTTTTATGACATTTCCGAAAATCACATCAATACTCCAACTCTGAAGCATCATATCTCCTAAATATCAATACATACCAAGATAATGCACCCTATATCTGAAAGCGTAAAGGGGACCGTGAACGAAGACACCCCATACAAGTAATCAGTTCTGTAATTCCAAATCCTAGAAAATCAACACATTTACAGCATTTTTCAAGGTGCAAAAGTACAAAAATGTATGTTCACCCCAGAAAACCATATCTTTTTGGAAAGTACACATTCTGACAAATCTAACATGGGTATGCATGTCTTTCTACTCCAAAGAACCAAGCCGCAAAGCTTTCCTAAATTTGGAAATTTTTATGACATTTCCAAAAATCACCTCAATAATCCAAATCTGAAGCATCATATCTCCAACATATCAATACAAACCAAGATAAAACACTCTAAACCTGAAAGCCCTGTGTCCGCTGAACAGTTCGATGCCCAATATGCATAGGTACCCCTAAGTATGTGGCATATACGGGCCCCAGAATGATGACACCCTATACGAGTCATCAGTTCTGTAATTCAGGATACTGCAAAATTAACACATTTACAGCATTTTTCAAGAGGCAAAAGTACAAAAATGTTTGTTTACCCCAGAAAACTATACATTTTTGGAAAGTACACATTCTAACGAATCTAAAATGGGTATGCATGTCTTTCTACGCCAAAGTACCAAGCCGCAAAGCTTTCCTACATTTGGCAATTTTTTTGACATTTGCGAAACTCACCTCAATTCTCCAACTCTGAAGCATCATATCAATACATACCAAGATAAAACACACTAAATCTGTAAACTTGGGGTCTGCTGAACAGTTTCATGCCCAATATGCATAGGTACACCTAAGTATGTGGTGTATAGGGGCCCCAGAACGAAGATACCCCAAACGAGTTATCAGTTCTGTAATTCCAAATCCTGGAAAAATCAACACATTTACAGCATTTTTCAAGGGCCAAAAGTACAAAAATGTATGTTCACCCAAGAAAACCATATATTTTTAGAAAGCACACATTCTGACGAATCTAAAATGGGTATTCACTTCTTTCTACTCCAAAGTACCAAGCCGCAAAGCTTTCCTACATTTGGCAATTATGACATTTCTGAAAATCGCCTCAATACTCCAACTCTGAAGCATCATATCTCCCACATATCAATACGTACCAAGATAAAACACACTAAATCTGTAAACTTGGGGTCTGTTGAACAGTTTGATACCCAATATGCATAAGTACACCTAAGTATGTGGCGTATAGGGGCCCCTGAACAAAGACACCCATTACAAGTAATCAGTTCTGTAATTCCAAATCCTGGAAAATCAACACATTTACAGCATTTTTCAAGGGGCAAAAGTACAAAAATGTTTGTTCACCCCAGAAAACCATACATTTTTGGAAAGTACACATTCTGACGAATCTAAAATGGGTATGCACGTCTTTCTACACCAAAGTACCAAGCCGCAAAGCTTTCCTACATTTGGCAATTTTTTTGACATTTCCGAAAATCACCTCAATACTCCAACTCTGTAGCATCGTATCTCCCACATATCATCACATACAAAGATAAAACACCCTAAATATGAAATCCTGGGATCCGCTGAATAGCTTGATGCCCAGCATGCATAGGTACACCTAAGTATGTGGCGTATAGGGACCCCAGAACGAAGATACCCCAAACGAGTTATCAGTTCTGTAATTCCAAATACTGGAAAATCAACACATTTACAGCATTTTTCAAGGGGCAAAAATAAAAAATGTATGTTCACCCCAGAAAACCATATATTTTTGGAAAGTACACATTCCCGTGAATCTAAAATGGGTATGCATGTCTTTCTACTACAAAGTACCAAGCCGCAAATTTGGCAATTTTTTTGACATTTCTGAAAATCACCTCAATACTCCAAATCTGAAGCATTGTATCTCCTACATATCAATACATACCAGAATAAAACACCCTAAATCTGAAAGCCCAGGGTCCGCTGAACATTTTGATGCCCAATATGCATAGGTACACCTAAGTATGTGGCGTATAGTGCCCCCAGAATGAAGACAGCTCTGTAATTCTAGATACTGTAAAATCAGCACATTTACAGCATTTTTCTATGGGCAAAAGTACAAAAATGTATGTTCACCCAGAAAACCATATATTTTTGGAAAGTACACATTCTGACGAATCTAAAATGGGTATGCATGTCTTTCTACTCCAAAATACCAAGCCGCAAAACTTTCCTTAATTTGGACATTTTTATGACATTTCCGAAAATCACCTCAATACTCCAAATCTGAAGCATGGTATCGCACACATAACATTACATACCAAGATAAAACACACTAAATCTGAAAGACCGGGGTCCACTTAACAGTTTTATGCCCAATATGCATAGGTACACCTAAGTATGTGGCGTATAGGGGCCCCAGAACGAAGACACCCCATATCAGTTCTGTAATTCCAGATACTGCAAAATCAGCACATTTATAGCTTTTTTCAAGGGGTAAAAGTACAGAAATGTATGTTCACCCCAGAAAACCATGTATTTTTAGAAAGTACACATTCTGTCGAATCCAAAATAGGTAATTGTGTCTTTCTACTCAAAACTACCATACTGCAAAGCAACGCTAAAGGCAGCGGTTTTTATGACATTTCTGAAAATTGTCTAAAAATATTGCAATTGGCCGCGTTTATCTCACCTAATTTCATATATACAATTGTAAAACACCCTAAATATTGACGCCAAGGGTCTACTGAACAGTTTGATGCCCAATATGCATAGATATACCAAAGTATCTGGCATGTGAGGACCCCAAAAAAAATGAGTGTATTTAAATTTTCTCTGCTGTGTTTTCGCCTTCTGTGAAAATAGACCAGTGACTGTGTATTGCACCACAAAACCCCCTAACAGCACAAATACCCCCCAAAACCATATATTTTTGAAAGTACACATTCTGCCGAATCCAAAATAGGTAATTATGTCTTTCTACGCCAAACGACCATACTGCAAAGCAACGCTTAAGGCAGCGATTAGACATTTCTGAAAATTGTCTAAAAATATTGCAATTGGCCACATTTATCTCACCCAATTTCTTACATACAATTGTAAAATACCCTAAATATTGACGCCAAGAGTCTACGGAACAGTTTGATGCCCAATATGCATAGATATACCAAAGCATCTGGCATGTGCGGACCCCAAATAAAAATAGTGCATATGAATTTTCTCCACTGCCGATTCACCTTCTGTGAAAATAGACCCTGGACTGATTATGTGCCCAAGACCCTCTAACAGCAGAAAGACCCCCCAAAACCATATATTTTTGTAAAGTACACATTGTGGCGAAACCAAAATTGCTAAAAATTTGTTTGTACTCCAATTGATCAAAGTACAAACGACACTAGAAAAAACAACAATGCAAATAACAATGCAAGCATAAAATCATACAAAATCAAAAACAATTAGGCAAATCAATGACATAACAAAATAACTGATCCGACAGCGTGGCTAGCGGTCAGAATGCTTGATCCAATAGTCACGCTGTGAAATAAACAGTTTTTTAGCGAAATGAAACAAACAAGTGGAAAACTGATAAAATGAAGAACTAAAAAAATATATATATGTGTGTGCTTGTGTGTGTACAGAACAAAAGTGTGTAAATGTGTCTATATGATCGTTTCCCACGAGGTCTGCGACTTGCCTGCGACTCTGCATTTAGGTAAGCTCTAAGTGTCGGGCCCTGCGACGGTCGCGTCGCAGGACCGATGAGGGAACCCCCTTAGCTCGTTGCCTAAGGGGTTGGGGATGCCGCAGACTCACCTGCTAAAGCCGCCAGTGCAGCGAGGGACCCTGAACTGCGCAGCACGTAGGTACTACGTGCTTGGCAGTCAGAGCATTTTCCTGCCAGAACGTAGTACCTACGTGCTTGGCAGGGAAAGGGTTAATGCTGCAGAATGTAGAATCGACGTTCTGTGGCATTTAAAAAAAAACTTTTCCCACAGAACATAGATTCTACGATCTGTTGCACTTAAAGTGTTAAACATCATGCCTAGACATTTAAAGCTATAAAAAAAGATTTGCTTTTCTAGAAAGTTCCTCGGACTGCCTTTGCACTCCATGCTGTAGATACATGTGTGTATGTTTATACTTACAAAACATACCCCTATTAACATTCAATAAACCGACATGAGAACTATTTTAGCTTAACGTGAATATAAAAAAAAAAAAAAAAATCAGCTTTACTATTTTTTTTTTTTTAAATGGAATTTTAAATGTTTCATTTTGCACTCTAAACAATATTGTGGATATCATACGATAGTGTACACCACGCCAGTCAAAAAGGACCATCGCCAGCCTTTCAGGGAGATCATCTATTTTTCATTTTTGGAAAGTTAAATCTTCTCTTAAGTCTTTGTGGCCTATTTATCAACAGTCTAATTTTAGTAGTTTTAGAGGGTTTTGAAACCACAAAATAACCTCACTTTCTCTAAAACCACAAAGTGCATGAAATATATTAACATTTTTCAACTTTTTGGGATTTTTTTTTCTGATCCGAAAAAGTTGTGGTTTAATAAATTAACCCTGTTGTCTAACTTGTAACCTTAAGAGCCGAACTTCCGGGTTTATAACCCGGAAATTTGGCTCCGCTAGTGCAGAGAGCGCCATTACGCTCAATGCACTAGGGATGATGCCCCCCTTTGACCTGCAGCAGCCCCAGAATCTGCACTGTTTTCAAGTATAATTGATCCTAACAGTCCACAGTGACAGCGATCTGGCTAAAGAACCAAGGGAAAGTGACACAAGGTCAACCTACTAAGTCAAGGAAGGTACATAGCCAATTGTTTTAAATGGGCTCATACTGACATAGAGGCATGTACGGTGGAATGCAACATGCCGAGTGCCACCTGCATTTGACGCTTTTATGCACCAGTACATGCCCATTTCAATTAATAGTCTGCATTCTGAGCAGGTTTAAGAGACAATATTGTAACACAATAACAGAGAAGAAGTAATCCAAACAAGACAGGTCAGTCTCAAAGACCATTTTACCCGCAAATAAAAATAATTTGGTAGGACTATATATTTTTTTTTATATAACGCATAAATCAACATTACATTTTTTTTTTAAAATGTATATTACCCACAAACTCTGATTAAAATAGTTGCACTGAAACTGAAAAAGAGTTTATTGAAATGTTAGTAATTACTTGGCATCTATGAAACTATACTTGTTGCTTTTCTTAGAGTAAGATATCCAGTTACTACATCAGTAGGAAGCATTCTGATATAATTGAATTCCTCGATTGTACTGAATCTTAACTTGCTTTGAGGGTCCGTATAATTGGCCTACAAAACAAAAATGTAAAAGCATTACAAGATTTTATTTTGTTATACATTTAACAGTGCTAAAATATAACCAATTATCTAGGCATATCACTATAAGTAGCAGTGCATCATTTCAAATGGTACCCAACAAACAATAAAGATTTTGAAACAAACTCAAGCAAAGAAGTAACTACGGTTAGGCCCATAAATCTTTGGACAGAGACAACTTTTTCTCATTTTGGTTCTGTACATTACCACAATGAATTTTAAATAAAAACTCAGATGCAGTTGAACTGCCGACTCAGCTTTAATTCAGTGGGTTGAACAAAAAGACTGCATAATATGTGAGGAACTAAAGCCTTTTTTTTAACACAGTCACTTCATTTCAGGGGCTCAACAGTAAGTGGACAATTGACTCAAAGGCTTTTTCATGGGCAGGTGTGGGTAATTCCTTCGTTATGTCATTATCAATTAAGCAGATAAAAGCCCTGGAATTGATTTGAAGGGGGAGGGTGCTTGTATGTGGAAGATTTTGCTGTGAACAGACAACATGCGATCAAAGGAGCTCTCTGTGCAGGTGAAACAAGCCATCCTTAAAGGGAATCTGTCGTCATTTTAAACTTTTTTTTTTTTGCATTTTTATAAAAAACACACATCCATAAACACTGTCTTGCAAATAAAATGTTAATCCACAAATCAATATATAAGTTATTTTAGTTTGTATTTTGTCATGGGGCCCATTACACATTCATCCTGTGCTGCTCTAACAGCAGGCACAGCATTACCTGTGTGCTTGGAGGCAGCCACTCTGTAATGAAAAGCCAAGTTGCACTATGACATGAGAATCTAGCCGTACGCTCCCCCTCCCCTCTCTGCCCATGCGTGTGATGTCTGGAGGAGAGAGGTCACATGGTTTGCAGGGAAGCAATTTCTTTCACTTTCCTATGTCCTGCCTGCTCTACAGCTGCACTAGCAGCCCCTCCTCCCACAGACACTATCAAAGCTCCTGCCGTTCTGTAAGTTTGTTCTCTGCATTCCTTATGAGGGGGGAACTTTCTCTCCTTGCTGCCTTCCTAGTTTGTTTTACTGGTTACTGGATGAGGTAAAGGAGCTGTGAGTTCCCTCTGCTATCCACCTCACACAGACCTTGCTCCTTTCCTGCCTGCAATACTTCTTTTTTCTGCCTCCTTTCTCCTGAGCTATTTTAACCCTTCCTAGACTTCCTCTTACGTTTTCCTGGTTTTCAATTATGTCCTCCTTATTTTATCCTTTTTTTCTATTCCCTGTCATCAGTCCTGGGAGTGTACTCTTGTGTTTCTGCTAGGGATGCACCGAATCCACTTTTTTGGATTCGGCCGAACCCCCGAATCCTTCACGAAGGATTCGGCCGAATACCGAACCGAATCCGAACCCTAATTTGCATATGCAATTAGGGGTGGGAAGGGGAAAACATTTTTTACTTCCTTGTTTTCTGACAAAAAGTCACGCAATTTCCCTCCCTGCCCCTAATTTGCATATGCAAATTAGGATTCGGTTCGGCCGGACAGAAGGATTCGGCCGAATCCTGCTGAAAAAGGCTGAATCCTGGCCGAATCCCGAACCAAATCCTGGATTCGGTGCTATATATATATATATATATATATATATATATATATATATATATATATATATATATATATATATATATATATATATATATATATATATATATATATATATATATATATATATATATATTTATTTTTGAAACGTAAGCGGGGGCAGTGATCACAGGACTATCTTATTTCAATCCTTCTGAAGTGGTGTCAGAGAGCTTATCTTGATTCCTGCCTATTGTTCAATGGACAGGCTCAGCAGACAAGGCTCTAATTTACATTACAGCAGCTTGTAGGAGGGAGGGGTAATGACATCACTCCAACTTGCAGTGCAGCAGTAAAGTGTGACTGAAGTTTATCAGAGCACAAGTCACATGACCTGAGGGCAGCTGGAAAAAAAGCAAGCACTGGTGAACTCAGCAATGCAAAAAGACCTGGAAGTCCACAGAAGACAACAGTGGTGGATGATCGCAGAATCATTTACATGGTGAAGAGAAACCCCTTCACAACACCCAAACAAGTGAACAACACTCTCCAGGAGGTAGGCGTATCAATATCCAAGTCTACCATAAAGAGAAGACTGCATGAAACAGAGGGTGCACTGCAAGGTGCAAACCACTCATAAGCATCAAGAATAGAAAGGCTAAATTGGACTTTGCTAAAAAAAAATCTAAAAAAGCCAGCACAGTTGAAACAGATGAAACCAAGATCAACCTCTACCAGAAGGATGGCAAGAAAAAAGTATGGAGAAGGCGTGGAACAGCTCATGATCCAAAGCATACCACATCATCTATAAAACATGGCGGAGGCAGTGCATGGCTGCCAGTGGCACTGGGGCACTAGTGTTTATCGATGATGTGACACAGGAAATAAGCAGCAGAATGCATTATGAGGTGTTCAGAGCCATACCGTCTGCTCAAATCCAGTCAAATTGATAGGGAGGCGTTTCATAATACAGATGTACAATGACCCAAAAAATATAGCCAAAACAACCAGGAGTTTATTAAAGCAAAGAAGAGGAATATGGCAAAGTCACTCACCAGATCTGAACACAATTGAGCATGCATTTCACTTGTTGAAGACTAAACTTCGGACAGAAAGGCCCACAAACAAACAGCAAATGAAAGCCACTGCAGTAAAGGCTTGGCAGAGCATTAAAAAGGAGGAAACCCAGAATCTGGTGATGTCCATGAGTTCAAGACTTAAGGCTGTTACGCAAAGGGTTGTCAATAAAGTATTCAAATTAACATTTTATTGTCAGTTTTTTAATTTGTCCAATTGCTTTTGAGCCCCTGAAATGAAGTGATTGTGTTAAAAAAAGGCTTTAGTTGCTCACATTTTTATGCAATCTTTCTATTCAACCCACTGAATTAAAGCTGAAAGTCTGCAGTTGTTAGAGCCACCCAGAAGTGAGTGCAGAGTCAGAAAAGCTTTGGTTACTACTGAAACAGAGACAAGCAGGAACAGAATACTTGGGCAGTCAGAAACGCAGTTTAAATATTCTAGCTTGTCCAAATAAGTTTTATGGACAGAAACAAGCGAACACCAAAAATGCAGAACTGAAAATGGCTAAAAATGCACCGAAAGCATAATATAATCACCGCAATAACATAGAGATAAAGATATTCCACTGTGCATTTAGCGAATACGCTATTAGTATTGGCAATAAAACATTTTTATAGGCAAAAAAATAAATAAATAAATAAAACACAGGATGCAGTTAAAATAAAGCCATAAAAATGTGTGTGTACACTTGGCAGAATGCACGTGCATGTATATGTGACTGTGCAAATTGTGTGTAAGTGTAAAAAGTGTGTGATTGGGCATTTTGTCTGTGGGGTATGTACGCTGCAGATCCATCTTCACACAGGCTGGAACACTGGAGGCACCACAGAAAGCTATCTTCACCATGATCCAGTGCATGTGTCTGCTGTGCCACTTTTCTTCCCCAGCTCAGTTCCTTGCCTAGGGGCAGGGGAACGAATGGAGAAGGAGCGACCAACTTTAGAATCTATGTTCTGTGGCACTTAGGTACTTTTCTCCACAGAACGTAGTTTCTTAAATGCTTTTAACCAACACTGTATTGTTTTGGTGTTGAAATAAATTTTATTTCTTGCCAAAACTTGAATGTGCAATTTATACAGGGTCTTTGCTACAAGCACGCAAATGTGTTATGGATTGTAGCTTATATTTTAGCGTTTTCCTGGTTGCACTTTGTATATTACTGCAGTTATTATTGGTGTGCAGTGCATTTAACCCTTTATTTCATGTTATGAGCTGTCCTCTCTTGAAAGTTTTTCTTCCCTTGACAGTTCCCTGTGTCATTTTACAACAACATTAAAGGACAGAGAAATTGTGAGCTGGAAGCATTTTGCAATTTATTATTATTATTATTATTAACATGTATTTATATAGCGCCAACATATTGCGTAGCACTGTAAAGTAAATGTGATTATACAACTAAATCACATGAATTATATACATAGAACATATGGAGTTACATACATCACAATCAATACAGGTACAAAAAGGTGAGGAAGGCCCATACAGTCTAAAGGGACAGGAGTAATACACAAGGTGTGGGAGTGGGCAAGATCAAATTAAGTGGGTGAGAAATGTGGTACTGTATGTGGTGTTGCGTTTGGTAGTTAAGCAGAGTGAGGGTAGGCTTCTCGAAAGAAGTGCGTTTTAAGAGATTTCATGAAAGCAGAAAGGTTGGGAGAAAGTTGGACAGACCGTGGGAGAGAGTTCTAGAGGAGGGGTGCAGCCCTTGCAAAGTCTTGAATGCGAGCATGTGAGAAGGTATTGAAAGAAGAGTTGAGTAGCAGGTCAGTAGAGGAGCGTAGTAAGCGGTTGGGTGAGTATATAGAGATGAGTTCAGAGATGTAGGGTGGGGCAAGAGTTATGAAGTGCTTTGAAAGTCAGTGTCATTAATTTGAATTTGATTCTGAAAGGTAACGGAAGCCTGTGCAGGGATTGACAGAATGGCGAGGCAGAGGAGGAGTGGTTGCTGAGGTATATGAGCCTCGCAGCAGTGTTCATTATGGACTGGAGAGATGACAGTCTCTGGAGGGGAAGGGCAACTAAAAGAGAGTTACAGTAGTCTAGATGCGAAACGATGAGAGAGTGAATAAGAATTTTGGTAGCATCTTAGGTGATAAACGATCGTGTTTTGGATATGTTCCTTAGGTGGAAGTGACATGATTTAATAAGTGACTGGATATGAGGAGTGAATGACAGGGCAGAATCTAGGATAACCCCAAGGCACCGGACCTGGGGAGAGGGGGTGATAGTGGAATTGTTAACTATGATGGATACTTCCAGGATGTTACTGGTGTTAGTTGGAGGAAAGAGAACCATTCCAGTTTTAGAGAGGTTTAATTTAAGCGTTGTGACATCCAGGTAGAGATAGCGGACAGGCAGGAGGAGACGCGAGTTAGGAGTTCTGGGTTGAGATCCGGAGATGAGAGATAGATCTGAGTATCGTCAGCATAGAGGTGGTAGTGGAAACCATATGAGTTGATTAATTTGCTGAGGGAGGAAGTATAGAGGGAGAATAGTAATGGTCCCAGGACAGAGCCTTGAGGAACTCCAACAGAAAGAGGTGGGGAGAAGATGATACTCCATTGTAGGAGACACTGAAGGAACGACTGGTGATGTAAGAAGAGAACCAGGACAGGGCTGTGTCACGAAGGCCAAGCGAATGGAGGGACTGGAGGAGGAGAGGGTGATCTACAGTGTCAAATGCTGCTGAGAGATCAAGCAGTATTAGCAGTGAGAAATGATTGTTGGCTTTAGCGGTGGTCATTAGTTAGTCGAGTCAGGGCAGTTTCCGTGGAGTGTTGTGGCTTAAAACCAGATTGTAAGGGGTCCAGCAGGTTATTGTCAGAGAGGAATGAGGTTAGTCGGTTGAAGACTAGGCGCTCAAGTAGTTTAGAGATAAAAGGTAACAGAGAGATAGGTCGGAGGTTGTCAAGATTGGAGGCATCAAGAGAGGGTTTTTTCAGAATGGGGGTGACAAGAGCATGTTTTAGTTGAGAAGGAAACAGTCCAGTTGAGAGTGAAAGCTTAAATAGTTGAGTTAAGGCTTTGATTAGACAAGGATTGGTATTGCGGAGAAGTTTTGAGAGAATTGGATCAAGCGGGCAGGTGGTAAGGTGAGAAGAGGCCAAAAGCTTTCAGACTTCCTCATCAGTGACAGGGGTGAAGGAGCACAGGAGAGACTGGGGAGTGTGGAGGGAGGGTGGTGGAAGTCTAGGGGGTTGAGTAGTGTACTGTCAATTTTGTTTTTGAAGTGCTCAGCAATATCTTGAGCAGAGACAGATGTGCATGGAGGGGGTGGAGAAGGGGAAAGGTGGAGAAAAGTTGTGCTGGTTTTTTAGAAAGGGAGCAATGTTTTTCCCCTGCCTTGTAGGCTTCAGTTATCTTCATTCTTAAAGGGATACTGTCATGGGAAAAAAAATTTTTTTCAAAATGAATCAGTTAATAGTGCTGCTCCAGCAAAATTCTGCACTGAAATCCATTTCTCAAAAGAGCAAACAGATTTTTTTATATTCAATTTTGAAATCTGACATGGGGCTAGACATTTTGTCAATTTCCCAGCTGCCCCAAGTCATGTGACTTGTGCTCTGATAAACTTCAATCACTCTTTACTGCTGTACTGCAAGTTAGAGTTATAATACCCCTCCCTTTTCCCCCCCAGCAGCCAAACAAAAGAACAATGGGAAGGTAACCAGATAACAGCTCCCTAACACAAGATAACAGCTGCCTGGTAGATCTAAGAACAACACTCAATAGCAAAAACCCATGTCCCACTGAGACACATTCAGTTACATTGAGAAGGAAAAACAGCAGCCTGCCAGAAAGCATTTCTCTCCTAAAGTGAAGGCACAAGTCACATGACCAGGGGCAGCTGGGAAATTGACAAAATGTCTAGCCCCATGTCAGATTTCAAAATTGAATATAAAAAAATCTGTTTGCTCTTTTGAGAAATGGATTTCAGTGCAGAATTCTGCTGGAGCAGCACTATTAACTGATTCATTTTGAAAAAATGTTTTTTTCCCATGACAGTATCCCTTTAAATATTTACCCAGTCGCTTAGATGACCCCAAGGTTGATGAGTAACAGCCCAAAGTTTGGGGTGTTAGAACAGGTGACACTTCCCAATGGCTATTAAGTCCTAATTAGGTAAATTAAATTTAACTGTGCATTAATACTTGCAAATATGCTGTTTATTAACACACTAATTCTGCCAATGCTACTTTTCAAATACAAATCTAAATATGTAATTTGGGAAAGAGTAATCAAACTTTTGCATTCAACTGTATATATATATACATAACTGTGCATGCATATAAAAAGTCAAACCTTGATTTTCCATTTTCCCAAGAGACTGATAAAGACCCTGTAAATTCAGAGAAAATGTAAAATGGGGTTACGTAAAATCAGGGTTTTTCTGTAAAAATAGTGTATAAAAAAAAAAAGTGAAGACACGTTTACAGGAGGTCTTTAAAGGAAAATGCAGGACAGCTTGCTCTAAATCTGAGAACTTCAGCTGAAATGCATTAGAAAAAAAGTAAAATACAGGAAAATGTAAAACAGGTGAATGAAAAATGGTTATTGACTGTAGAGGAGGATGTACCACTAATATCACTGGGGCAGGGATTGCTATGCAAGATGTATAACTTGCAATGCGGCAAAGTGTCAGCTCTATATAAATGCCAAGAAACAATGTCCTAATTAATTAGGGGATATTTTATCTATTCTAATCGAGATTGCTTTTGGCCCAGGCAAATCGAGAAGAGCCTGGCTCTTTGAGCCGTCCTGGTGATTCAAATAATACACGGTTGCTAGGTTAGTCTGTGTGGATTCTTACTGAGTGACCCCTTATGGAATCACTGAAGACTACCACCAACTCTAGAACATTTGAAGGCCTAGAGAGCGAATTTGGATTCCAACGGCCTTGTCTGTAGGTGGGCTCCCCAGACCAATTTGCTTGCAGTTATCTGTAGTGATCTTTGCTTGCTTTGAAAAAATATTTGGTTTCCCTTTTGAAGATTCTGAGGTAGGAGCCACCAGTTGAGAGACTCTTACCTGAACAGGTAGAACTACACATTGATTTAGTGATTCTTCTTGTTGCTTCCACACTAGAAGTAAGAAATTTTGTAGCAGTTTTGCATGGACTTTGGCCCAAGGAACTGTTTCTATTGACAAAGAAAAGAGCCCCATGGCTTCCAAAGTTTGTCTTAATGTAGATCTTTTCCTTTGGATGAGCAAAGATACAGCAGTATTAAACAAGTCAATGTTTTTCTCAGTAAATATATTTCTAATGGAGCCATTCACATGAAATTTAAATCAGATGTGAACCCACGTAATCCACACATTTAAAGAAGTTAAAACAAATAAATCCATAAATTAAGCTATGTTTAGTAAAGTGCATTGACACAGGGAATAAGTATTGAACAAATGAAGAAAAGGAAGTTCAAAAAGGCATGGAAAGCCAAGGAACCTTCTGAAATCGGTCGTATTTAGAAAGCAATCCTGCCCCCTATAAGTACAAATTAATATCAGCTGGTTTATGTTATGTCCCATATGGCCCCCCTCAAAGTCGCTGACTAACTCAGAGTTAGAGAGCTGAAAAGCATGAAGTCGAGTTCTGTTATATTAAACACCTGCTCACTCACCTTTATAGATTGCTTTTCTGACTATCTATATTAGAAACATTTTTTATTTTGTACAGCTATTATCCAATTTTTATATTTACACTGAACTGTTCCTTTAAGGGCTCTTTGTTCTTTCAGAGATAGCAGAATCTAATGGGAAACAAAGTTTTTTGTTCATGCCTGCAATGCTTCTTGGGAGGTTCTGCTGAATCCTAAATCCCCATGGTGCCTCTGATAGCCAATAAAAAAAAAAGCTTTGATTTCCACAATAGGAAAAACAGTTTCAGCTAATGCACCTTCCTCAGATTCCGTTTCAGCTAATGCACCTTCCTCCGATTCAGATAAAGTTTTCCTTTAAGAGGGAGTAATGTGGCTCAGTCTTACCGTGAGGCACAGGGCTGTCTGAACAGATCCAGCCGTGATGTGTCCAGGAGCAGCAGGGTGCTCTTAACTTTTTGTGCAAAAAATAATTGATGTGGAAGTGACATAAGATGCTATGTACCTACGTCATATGTCACCTTCGCAAAACCCGGAAACAGCTGTACACTACTTCACTACTACATGTACGTGCCTTCCGGACCCCATGTGATCTTCTACTCCTGCTCCTCCACTTGTGCCCCACTTATTGCCAAGCATCCAGAATTGTCCTGAACCTGCTGACGGAGACTTTTCAGGGAGGGGAACAGTGGGTGGCGCAATACCCTAAAATAGCCCGGTGCATTTTTTCTTAACAAATAGCCAGCCCCCCATCGCCTAGCAAAGTCATATCACCTCACTCCAGTGGGCACAGTCGGCTGGCGCCCTGGTACTGGCTCCATAGTCCTGGTGCAGGATGCTGCCTAAGTAGAAAAAACAGTAATGTGCTTAGGGCTGCATGGATTTTCATAAGGAGGGACCACTTTTGACTAGTGCTGGCTAATCCGACCTAGAGCTTTTCTCTTTCTTAGTGCTTGTATGGACATAAGGGAAAATATGTTAATTCCAAGGGATTTAAATCGTTGTCAATCTCTTGCAAAACCAGATATTAATAAATTTGACCCTAGGTCAAGCTGGACCTTGAAATGAATACTGTTACTTTGGTTTTATGTACAATAAAAAAATCATTCTGTCTGCAATCTGGAGCTGCTCTAACAAGGCAGCAGTGTGCATGTAAGGCAGGGGATTCCAAAGTTTTGGACCTGGTTATAAGAGAGTGCTTGGGGTAGGGGTGTGACAAGTTAAAAAGGTGAGATTAAGATTCAGGAGGTAGATGCTTAGCACAATGAGCACAATTAAGACTGAATTTTCTTATATTTGACCCCCAACATACAGTCATATAAGCCTAAGCCTGCATAATAATTTACTCCACTTTCAACAAAAAAAGATAACCGTGCCATGTCTTTTATTTCCCAGGAAAATCTGAGTACTGGGGTGTTTTCTGAACAAAGATTTTTAGTGAAGCAGTATTCAAAATTAAATCAAATGTGAAAAGCTGGCTGTGCAAATTTGGGCACCCTTGTAATTATGCTTATTTCAATGCATGTAACTGCTCAGTACTGATTACTGGCAATAAATTCCTGTAAACACTGTCCAACATGTGATACACCCCTTACCCTGGGTGTGTATTACCCGTATTGCGGAGTCATTCCACCTATTATCACATATTGTCCAACTGAGCCGCCCTCAAATATATATACATTTTGTAATGATTTGTAATGTAGATTAAATGCAGATTTATAGAAACATTTCAGTCCATCACAGCACAGAGGAAGGCTTATCTATACAGTGTACCAAGTCAGAGGGGCATCGCTATACCTTTCTCTAGCTAGTCTCTGTTACAGTATCACCACACGTCTGATAAGTCCGATTTAATTTGCAACATACGTAAAGAGTAGAAGTGACACGTCAGATCAGCATGGAGATGTGACATCCAGTCACTTCTATGCAAAAGCCAACACTGGGTGCAAGATGTTCCTTGTTAACTCCAAATGTACATGCGAATAGTAACTGTGTGCCAACTCTCGTCTCCATGGTGATTGGAAACGTCACCAGCTTTTTACATTTCTTTCTAAATTAGCATTATCAGACACATGGGGGTATATTTATCAAAGAGTGAAGTTAATAGTGAAGTTCTGCCACTAGAGTGAAATTCCGCCACTTCCCATTCATTTCTATGGGGTTTTTTAAAGGCGTATTTATCAAAGGGTGAAATTTCACTCTAGTGGTGGAACTTCACTCTTTGATAAATTTACCCCACGGTGATACTGTAACAGAGAATAGCTTGAGAAAGGGAACATGATGCCTCTGAAACATCACATGGACTGCATACATAAGTTTATAAATCTGCATTTTATCTACATTATTTACCCAGGTAAACAGGTTGGTGAGTGACCCAGTAGTTAGGGATACCCAGATTAAACAAATGAGAACTAAATTTTAAAAAAAGGGGTTACCCATCTAGGGTATTGGATCTCAAGAGACAGTACGTCATCCAGCAAGACATCTATAATAAACACACAAGGTGTACTACCAAAAAAAGGTTAAAGTAGAATAAAATGAATGTTCTGGAACAGCTAAGTCAAAGTCCTGACCTTAATCCAACTGAAATGTGGAAAGACTTAAAAGCGAGCGGTTTATGTGAGGAAACCCAACAACATCCAAGAGCTGAAGCTGTTCTGTATTGAGGAATGGGCTAAAATTTCTCCGAATCGATGTGCAGGATTAATCAAGTTTCCACAAACGTTTAGTTGCAGTTATTGCTACACAAGGGCATCACACCAACCACTAAAAGCATTGTTCACTTACTTTTGCCACACATTGATATGTTTTTGGATAATTGTTTAAATAAATGCATAACCAAATATAATATTTTTTCTTTATTTGTTAAACTAGGTTTACTTCCCTTTAAGGACTAGAAATCAGATGAAGTTTTAGGTCACATTCATATAAAATTATAGAACATTTTAAAGAGCTCACAAACTTTCAAGAATGTTAGAGTATTCATTACTGATGTAACCTTGATTAATGGGGTGGGGTTATGTTTTTAAACATTGTGGTTCCAGGTAAAGTGATGTGTACAGTGTTAGCCAGTTGAAAAAGTTATAGGGTAATACTTTTGACATGAGGCATATCAAATGTGGTAAAATGTTGATCTCTTTATTGGCTAATATAATAACCATAGCTAACTTTCAGAACATTTCAGTTCCGTCTTCAAAGCTGAACTGAAATGTTATGAAAACTTGCTAAGATTATCATCTTAGCCAATAAAGGTACCAACTTTTCACCACTTTTGATATGCCTCATCAAAGGTTTACCCTATAACTTTTTAAACATTATGTTTACATGCAGTTCCTTACTTGTAAGGACGTAGACTGAGGGTTTGTATATTTTAATGACGTTATAATAAAATACTTTTTTCCTAATTTTTTTACATTTTTGGTGTGCGGAATGAATTTGAATATTTTTATTTGGGCACTCAATTGATACAGGGATTTTTTGGGTATATTTTTTTCACTTCAGTGCTTATTCACTAGAACAAGTTATCCCTCAGTCCATTTTTTAAAGGACTGCACTGTTTATGACTGCCAAAAGAGTGCAGTTGATGACAGAAACGAAAGTGCCACCACAATATGGACAAAAGTAAAGCAATAAACATAATACAAAATGAGTAATGCCACAGACAAAATACAACATAGCCGACAAGATGTAAGAAGTAGTAATATATGTAATCTGCACTGTACTGCCACAGACAATACAACATAGCCGACAAGATGTAAGAAGTAGTAATATATGTAATCTGCACTGTATTTTCTGTTATGCTTTGCTTTTTCAATTTAGAAATAACATACTTGCAGAAAACAGCTAAATAAGACCTTGCACTTTATAATACTGTATATATAATTTGTGTTTTAGATATTCGGCTAATCACCATTTATGCCCTGCAGGGATTAGAAAGTTAAAAAGTCTTACAGGTTTTCTGTACTTACAGGAAGTCCTGAAATATCAGAGTATTTCTTCGCTGGCTTGCAAGATGGAGGAGCATCAATACTGAAATCTGAATTACGATCAAAACACATACAGTTTCAAAACTCATTGACATTCAAATTTGCTGAATAAATTAAACTTGATTTAAAAATGATCCCATTCAATAAATATATGGCTGAAGTTGTAAATGTAGATTTATATTTAAAAATGGAAAAACCATAGAGCTAATTTGAGAAAAAAAACAATTCAGTATCTCTTAAAAGTGGCATTAACAAATTGATTGGGACAATTGTTAATATGTATAAAGCTGTAAGGTCTGTTATGGATCTAGCTGTTTTTTCATTAAATTATAATCAATGCATGCATCAAATATAAATCAGACCTTCTGTTTATCGAGTGGGGTTTCCTTTAAAAATCAATAAAAAGGGGACCTGTCAATGAAATAAACATTTACTGCAGTAGACTACTATTTACAAAATGGTTTAAATATTTTTTGCTCTTTACCTTTAGGTTTTTTTCTTATTTTTTTCTAATTTGCTTTCTACTGCAAACTACTCACTCTTACTGCAATGCAATGCACTGCAAATTATGGATTTGTGCTAGAGTGAGACACTTATTGCCAAACACTATTGTTCAAAATGTCAACCTCTCCATAACATTCCCTGACACTATCCCACAATGCTGAAAACAAAATCAGGCACATTAAAATCTTTTAAAACAGAAATTGGCTGATCAGCATACCTATTTATTATAAATAAATAAATCAATACATGAGAGACCTCCAGTGGCCAAAAGAGGCAAATATAGAAATACAAAGTTTACACTCATGCATGCAAGTTAAAAAAACTCTATTTATTATCACTGATAATAAATTGAGTTTTTTAACTTAAATACATCAGTATGCTACCTTTATCTTAAGTATCCTTTACAATAGTCAAACGCAATTTAATATTGCTTTGCAGAAAGTTATTAGTGAGGGCTAGAATATTTATCAAATATGGAAAGCTTACAGCTTGGATCATTTAGTTGCCATGACAATGCCCTTTCTAAAGCAAGAATTTGTTTTAGGTTCTTCCAGGTCCTGTTCTTTTTTCCTGCTGCTGCTCCTCCAATGCCTGAATGCTGTAAGAGATGTTTAAGTGCAAGTGTAAGAAAATCAATTAAACAGAGAATTGAAGGATGAGAAAAATTTATTATAACTGCATGTAAGAAAAGGCCATGGTTGACATACATATAGGTCACTAGAATTTTTTTTATGGAAGTAAATGATAACAGGTAATATCAAATTATATGGGAATTTAATAAAACTGGGAATTTCACTTACAGACGTATATATGTTATTAACACAAGGTTTTTAATAGTACAATATAACACGGACTCAAAACAGAAGATTCTGAAGTGGAATACAAATCATATTAAGAAATAATGGGGGTGGAATACTATATATATATATATATTACATTACTACTACACTATATTGTTCCTTGTTTTTTTTTTTATTTCTTATTTTATTTATGCTACATCCCTGTTGAGACTTGCTCTGGGATCCTTGACCAGATCTTGACATGGTGCACAAAACATTTGGAGCAGGGTATACATATACAGTAGATTACAGTATTCTTATTTTTGTATTTGATTATAGTAGTGCAAAGTGAGTTATAATATATAAAAACACAAACATAAACGGTACATAAATTAATATAGCTAGCAACCCAGCTTTCTTCAATGCATAATAGTAAATATGAATATAGTATGTATTAAAACCTTACTCTACAAAGTAATATAGCTGGTGTTCAGCTCAAATATAATACACAGCACCAACTCACACAACAGTGATATAAAAATATATTTTTCCAAAAATATTCTCAAGAAAATTCAGTAGCATTCTCAGGAAAATCCAGCCTCCAATAGGCAGATAAATGAGATGTGGGGCCCCTAGTCTAAATCCATAGGCCCCCTTCTAGGCTACTGCTGTCCAGATGTGTGCAGATCCTGGCATGCATGCACCAGGGTGCTCTATGCCGGGTAATGCTCACTCATGCCAGTGAAGTCACTGAATCTGCATCTGGGGGCACTCATGTACATGCCTTGCCTGTCTTCTTGTCCCAGCAGGTACGCCTGACCAGACTCTAATGTTCAGCTCAAATATAATACACAGAACCAGACCCTTCAGCTCAAATATAATACACAGAACCAGACCCATAAGCATAATTAAAAATATATATTAAAATAATAATAATAATAATAATAATTGGAAAAAAAGCTAGATCTAGAGGCCCCTGGTCACATTAGTGGGGCCTGTGCATTAATCTGACCCTGCTAGTCTCCATCAAATGTCAGAGCTGGAAGAAGTTGAAGGGATCCTGTCATCGGAAAACATGTTTTTTTCAAAATGCATCAGTTAATAGTGCTACTCCTGCAGAATTCTGCACTGAAATCCATTTCTCAAAAGAGCAAACAGATTTTTTTTATATTCAATTTTGAAATCTGACATGGGGCTAGACATTTTGTCAATTTCCCAGCTGCCCCTGGTCATGTGAGAAAAGAGAAATGCTTTCTGGCAGGCTGCTGTTTTTCCTTCTCAATGTAACTGAATGTGTCTCAGTGGGACATGGGTTTTTACTATTGAGTGTTGTTCTTAGATCTACCAGGCAGCTGTTATCTTGTGTTAGGGAGCTGTTATCTGGTTACCTTCCCATTGTTCTTTTATTTGGCTGCTTAGGGGGAAAAGCGAGGGGGTGATATCACTCCAACTTGCAGTACAGCAGTAAAGAGTGATTGAAGTTTATCAGAGCACAAGTCACATGGCTTGGGGCAGCTGGGAAATTGACAATATGTCTAGCCCCATGTCAGATTTCAAAATTGAATATAAAAAAATCTGTTTGGTCTTTTGAGAAATGGATTTCAGTGCAGAATTCTGCTGGAGCAGCACTATTAACTGATTCATTTAAAAAAAAAAATTTTCCCATGTCCCTTTAAGACAGGAAACCAGATTTGTAACAAAAGCAAAACAGAATACCTCCTAAAACAGGTGTTATGACTGAAAATGTTTGATAAACTTTAGGGCTGATTTACTACCACATGTACCTGTACTAACTGCAACCAGTCAGCAATAAGTTTTGTTCAAACTAAGAAGTTAGAGAATCAAAGATCTGATGTAAAAAGGTACTGATGGCACCTAGAATCTATATTAATATATCAGCCACTTTGTCTTGTTGCTGATATGAATACTTTGAAATAGAAACAATTGGGAGTTGGAGCAGAACACTATACATACATAAACATAATTTCATAGTGGAACTATTAGAGTTCATCCTAACACATAACTATTTCACCTTTAACAATTAATATTACCATGAAATTAGAGGTACTGCGATGGGAAGTCCATGCGCACCGACCTATGCTAACATATTTCTCGGATGGTGGGAACGGAATTATGTATTCATTGAACAATTAGCAGAGTATGCACAACCGATATCGCTATGGCTTCGCTATATAGACGATATAGTCATTATATGGTCAGGTACCAGTGAGCAATTCTCCGCATTTGTTGATAAACTGAATACTAATAATATTAATCTTAAGGTAACAGCACAGTTACACAAAGAAATGGTGAATTTCCTAGATATCAAAATGGTTTGCGACCAACAGGGAAACCTTGCCACAACCCTGAATAGGAAGGAGACAGCTTACTTCACGCACACAGTCAACACCCCCTAAAAACTATTACGGGGATCCCAGTGGGACAGTACTTGAGAATCAAATGAATATGCAGTAACCAGGATGATTTCAAGATTGAGGCTAGAAAGCTATACGAGCGCTTCAGAGAGAGGGGGTATAGTCATAATTCTTTAAAGAATGCTTATAAAAGAGCATTGGAGACAAATAGACAATCTCTCTTGATCCCTAAAGATACTAACAGTAAAGTGGATAGACGGAATGGTGGAGATAATACCAAAGTATTTAGACTGGTCGGAGATTATAGTGCAGAACAAAACAAAATTAAACATAGTGAATAAACATTGGCATATACTGCAGCAAGACTTGCAACTGAAGGGGGTGATTGGTAAAACCCCTTTAATAACCTTCAGACGGAGCAAAAATTGAAGAGACAAATAACAAGGAGTCATTATGCCCAAGCCACCAATACAACATGGTTAACATCAAAAATGAAGGGCTGTTACAAATGTGGCGACTGTCTAGCATGCCCAAACGTTACGCAGTCACGGGATGATGTAGATTATGTCATAAAAACTATATGAACTGTAAAAGCACATGTGTGATTTACTTAATGCAATGTGTATGTGGCAAAGCATATGTGGGTAAAACTCTACGAGAATTCCGTACATGTGGGGGATGTCAAACACAAACGGAACACTTCAGTAGCAGTACATATAAACGAATTTCATAATGGTAATACCAAAGTAATGAAGTTTTTTTGCAGTGGAGCAATTAAAACAAACCTCAAAAATAGGAGATGTGAATAAAAAATTATTACAGGCAGAAGCCAGATGGATTTATGCTATGAATAGCAAATCCCCCAATGGCCTCAATGAAGGATTTACTTTTTCACCATTCCTGTGATTCCCAGGAGTAGGATATAGACTTACTACCATTTATATACACTTACTTTATTTCCCAATATCTTTATTTATTTATTTATTATATCACAATTAGTTTAACTGACAATGCAAGCTGTAGGATTGCGCACATCAAAGATTATAGTGGTATATACATATTTTGGCTGGAGCAGTTCCACTATTATAACTAACATTGTTAGAAGATATGCGCACCCTTCAGGCAGATCAGCGCAAAGTACACATGCGCAGTAAGATTCAACCCACGCTGAACCGCATATACAGGTACTTTTGCAAATGAAGCAAAATAGCGGAACTGCTATTTGGAGATGCCGGCAAGAGGGTATATAAACATGGGTATCCATGATTTAGAGCACCATACCATAGAGAACTATTAAAAAAAATAAACAAATTAAACATTAAAATGCAAGAGAAATGTTTTACCATCAATGTAGAGTTAAAGTGATTAAAATCAAGTGCAAATACTTATTTAGTTTAAGGGCTGAACTCTACGGGCGTTTCTCGTCGGATCCGTGCATGGCGACAAACCGCAGGCGGCAAGACGGATGCAATCACAGGCATCAAAATATAATTGAACTCAATGAAAAGTCGCAGGTAAAAACGACATGGTTAGACTGTTGGATGAAGGTGCTGCTTTCTGCGTTGACATCAGACTGTCGTGTTGGATGTAATGTAGTTTTTACCACCTGTGTTTTGTTGCCGCACGTCGATCCGTTGAAAAACGCAAGTGGAGTTCAGCTCTTACAGAGAAAACAGTAAATCAATCAAAGTTGTATTATATTGAAATTATGTGAAATCACTGTGAAATTTTGAAACATTCTGGGTTAATGGGTTACAAATAATTGGATACACATCTTTGATTAGAATTCCTGAGATCATTTCACTTTGGAGCAAATATTGCCAAAATGTAACAGCACTTTCTGAAGTGTGCCATTAGCAACGTATAACAAATGAAGTCATTTCTGAAAATTGCAAAATTGCAGCCACACATACACTTACTAGAAATTGTGGTTGTTTAAATGGCAATGGCTTGATGGCTATTTCTGTTTGGGTATTTGTACCTTCATTGTTAAGATGGTTGTTCTCACTCATTTTACTCAAAAGCAGTTCCCTGTAAGACATATAGAGGATTAAAGGGATAATGTTGCGGGAAAACATGTTTTTTTACAAAATGCATCAGTTAATAGAGCTACTCCAGCAGAATCCTGCATTAAAATCAGTTTTCAAAAGAGCAAACATTTTTTTTTTTTATATTTAATTTTGTTGTTTTGCTAGACACTGATATTTCCCAGGTGCCCTCAGGTCACGTGACTTGTGCTCTGATAAACTTCAGGCACACTTTACTTCTGCACTGCAAGTTGGAGTGATATCACCCCCTCCCTCATACCAGCTGTATAATGTAAACAGCCTTGTCTGGTTAGCCCAGGGGTCCCAAAACTTTTTCCACCCGTGAGGCAACATTCAGATGTAAAATTAGTTGGGGAGCAAGACAAGCATGAAAAATGTTCCTGGGTAGTGCCAAATAAGGGTTGTGATTGACTATTAGTAGCGCCTATGTGGACTGGTAGCCTACAGGAGCCTGTTTGGTTGGACACCTGGTTTTTATGCAGCCAAAACTTGCCTCCAAGCCTGGAATTCAAAAATAAGCACCTGCTTTGAGCCACTGAGAGCAACATCCAAGGGGTTGGGGAGCAACATGTTGCTCACGAGCTACTGGTTGGGGATCACTGGGTTAGCCTGTCAATTGAACAATAGGCAGGTATCAAGATAACAGCTACCTCTTCAGAAGGATTCTGCTGACTGGACTGGGAGAAGCTCTGTGTCTGCCTGCTGTTACCAGTGCTTTGCTCTACAGCCTTGGACTTTCTGAATTGACTTGCACAGTACCTCACTGTAGTTGCTATGGGGCACTGAAACACTGTATTTTCAGTGTGTAATAATAAGGGGGCCCCAGTCTGAAGGTCAGTTAGGGGGAGATTTGGGGTGAGTGCTTATTTGTGCCCTGGGTACCCCTGGAACTATAGCAGGGTGACAGTTACCCCAATGTTTCTACATATCTGGAACCTTATGAGCTAAAATATTGTTTACAGGACTAACAACCTTGTTAGCTCCTAACAAGGTTACAGATATATAAAAATATTGTTGTCTGTACTATGCTATAGTTCCATGGGTACCCAGGGCAAAATACTGCTACTAAATCTATACTGCTCATGTGGTTTGAAAATTTGCAGAACAGATAAGTATGCACAGACATATGTGTCTGTTAAATATTCATGTGTTATGTATATATGTTATGTTAAAAATATACATGTGTGAACTGTAAAAAACAGACTATAACATCTTTTTAAATAAATGTTTATTATAATATAACAGTCTTTTGAACTTTGGAAAATAGTTTTAGCTTACTAAGCATTCAACAGAAAACACCCGTTACCAATATAGCAAACAGGAGTGCACTGCCAAGAAAAATGAAAAATAACATACTTGGGATGCAGGAAAAACTCAGAAGGATGAAGTCTAGGAAGGGTTAAATAGTTTAGAGTTGGTTTCTATAGTTCAGGAAAGAAGAGAGAAGGCAGTAGGTAGCTCATCAAAAAAAAAAAACATTGCAGGCACAAACCAAGGTCTGTGTGGGGATGGGATAGCAGAGGGAACACAGTCACAGCCTTAAACAAACAAACAAACAAATGCAGCAAAGAGTAAAATTTCCCCCCTCCCAACTCTGTAAAATTTATATCAAATGAATGCAGATGAACTTACTAAAGAACAGGAGGTTTGATAGTCGTCTGTGCAATGAGGGCTGCTCCTGGACTCTGGACAGCAAGCAGGAAGTCGGAAGTGAAAGCAGTAGCTTCTCTGCAGACCATGTGACTGCTCTCCTCCTGATGTCACAGAGAGGGGAGGGGGAGTACACAGCAGAGAGGGGAGGGGGGAGTACACAGCAAGGTCCTCATGTGGCAGTGCGACTTGGCTTTTTTACACTGAGCGGCTGTCGCCAAGCACACAGGTAATGCCGTGCCTGCTGTTAGTGCATGAGGAATATATAATGAGCATATATGGAAGCCCCCATGGCAAAATAAAAATAATAATTAATAACATGTATTGAATTGTGAATTTACAATTTATTTGCCAGACAGTGTTTTTTGAGGTGTAGTCTTTAGAAAAAATGTTAGAAAAAGTTAAAAATAATGACTCAACCAACGACGTGTTGCAAAGGTCCTAGAAAATGTGGAAAGTTGTGTAATACTATCGGAATATAGTGATCCATTTTAAGATGTTTTAAGATCCATTTTAAGAGGTTCGAGTTTAGTCTAATTTGTTTTCGGGTCGGTAACATTTGTGAAGTTTTAGACGTTCAAGTTTTTTCTTTTTAAATTCTTTTTATTGAGTTTGCAATAAAATAAATACATAAATTGACTTGACTATCACTTACATATGTCCGTGCAAATGATGTTCAAAAATGTTCATAACAACAATAAAACAAAATGTTAAATAGACCTGTTCCTTTTCTTTAGTTCAAGCTTGACAAAATACATTTCAAGAATCAATCAAAAATAATTAATGTGAATGGTTTAGCCTCTATATAATATAACAACATTTTCAGTCACCTACATACTATTTGAATTTCGAGTTCATTCAATGTAAAAAGACTTAACATTCAACCTTTGATAAATCAGCCCCAAATGTGCACTGGATCATTTAAAAGACAAGCAAAGCCGTTTGAAGCCTCAATTTTTCCGGTCCAGATTTTTAAAGGGGGAAAACTTAAAATTTTAGAAGAAAAAGATCAAGTTTTTTGATATTTATTATACTCCAAAGTTGCTAGAAATCCAAATTCAAAAATACTTTTGTCAAAATCATGTGAAAGTCAATGGCAGACGTCCCTTTAACGATTTGAAGATGCTTCTTGCCTTCATGATTTTTGAGGGTTTTCAGGCTGTTTTTCGTTCGATAATCTGAAAAAGATGCATTTTTCTGGCGTCAAATTGGAAAAGTCACACAATTCAATTTGAAGCATTATTTTTTTGCAACTTTTTCGTGCATGTACTTTTTTTCCATTTATATTTAATGGTATATTAAGGGGATATGTGTTTGGATTTTTTTTTTTTTTTTTACATATAGCAAGAAAAAGTTGAGTTAAATAAACTCTTAGTATTTGCTTTGGTTGGCATGCAACACTGATAACACTGAGGGGCCCATTTACTAACAATCCAATGCCTTTTTTTCTATGAATCTCGAAAAATGTGTGGTTTCCAATATTTCTAAAAAGCTCTTAAAATTTTAATTTATTATGGGGCATATTTACTAAAACTCGTATTTTCTTATCTTTTTATTAAAACAAATTTAACTAAGCACCCATCCACGATCTGGCTTAATTTACTAACAATTTTTAAAATGCTAGCTCTATTAGCCCATACCTTTGGTGGAGAAAATCCTGTGATGATGGTGTAGCTGTTTTGGGGGAGACAATGGCTAGATGGTTGGTGGAGAGTTTAAATTAGGAGTGGGGGGAGGGTTCAGTAAATGATTCTGTGGAAGACAGGTTAGATGAGGTAGTGGGAAAGGAAGGGAAAATGGGGGAGGAGATTTGGTACTGTTGAGGACAAGTAGGACCACATATGTTCAATATGGTACGAGTATTAAATCTATGTTTGCAAATGCAAGGAGTCTGACTGGTAAAACGGGAGAGCTGGAGGTTCTGGTGCTGGAGGGAAAATATGATGTGATTGGTGTGGCCGAAACATGGCTGAATGAGTCGCATAACTGGGCAGTTAATATCAGCAGCTATATTTTATTTTGGAAGGACAGAGGCAATAGAAATGGAGGGGAGTATGTCGGTTAGTCAGGATTTAAAAGCTAATATAAAGGAGGAGGTGATGTTAGAAAATGAGGGTCTTATGTGTGGAGCTCTTCACCAGTTGTAAAGAGTCCAGCAAATTAATTGTAGGAGTATTATATAAACCCCCTAATGTAAGTGAGGAGGAGGAGGCTAAGCTCCTGATGCAAATGGAAAAGGCTGCTAGTTTGGGGAAAGTAATGATTACCCATATATTGACTGGAGCAATAGTACTGCCAGTACAGTTAATGGGAACAAGTTTATAAACTTGTTGCATGACAATTTTATGGCACAAGTTGTCGAGGAGCCAACCAGAAAAAATGCTATACTGGATCTAGTGATCTCTAATGACCCAGAACGTATAGCAAATGTGCAAGTCATTGATGTAAATGTTGTTAAACAGCAATCCCAAAGGCAAAGAAAGGTAATGAGGAGCACATGGCAGATGAGGCGAATACTAACCCCAAAAAGGTTTTTAAGTATATTAATAAAAAGATGTGGGTTGAGAGTGTTGCTCCTTTAAATAATTGTACTAGTATGGTTGCAACAGATACAGTCAAGGCAAATGTGCTAAATCAGTTCTTTTCTTCAGTGTATACAATAGAGGAGTGTTGTCACGACCGGCACCCAATACCAGAACAAGTGCCAAGCACCTTGGTCTCGGCTTCACCAGTAAGTGTGACCACCATTGGGCTTCGGGAGGAGCCCTCAGCTTACTTGGGTGCCACCTGGACTTAACGAGAGGAGCAAGGCGAGATGTTCTGGCTGGCAAAGGGGCACGGCTGTTAGCAGAGTCTTTTGGGCCGAAGGTCACGGTACAAATGGAGCAGGCAAGAGAATTGTCAGACAGGCAGGGTCGAGGCAGGCAGATATCAAGAATCGTCAGGCAGGCTAGGGTCAAACCGGGTTGTCAATCAAGGGGTTAAGCAGGAAGAGTTGTCGTAGGCAGGCGAGGGTCACGATACAGAATGCAGAATAGTCAGGAACAGGCTGGGTCAAACACGGTTAATCAAACAGACTAGATACAGAACAGATCAGATGCACAAGGCTCAGGAACCACTAGAAACAAGTTCTATCACGGGCATCAGTCAGCAGTCTGAATGGGCCTTTTATAGGGCAAGAATTCCACGCCCTAGAACGTGCGTTTTCGCGCCAGAACACGCTGGCATAATCACGCCAGCGCGCCTGCGCCGCACGCGCCCTAATGGCGCTGGGAGGAGGAAGAAGAAGGAGCGCGGTGGCGTGGCGGCCGTCCACGCCACCGCACCGCTAGACCACCAGGTATTTTTATTACAAGTGTGAGATCCCAGGCTCACTTCATAGCTGCACTGATGGCTCAGCTCAATCCAATCCGTGGCTGACTCCGGATAAGGTTTATAAAACTTTAATAAAAATGAATGTAAACAAGGCGCCAGGGCCAGATGGCATACACCCCCCGGTTCTAAGAGAGCTTAGCTCAGTTTTAGACCGGCCCCTATTTCTGATTTTCTCAGATTCACTGGTATGGTACCTATGGATAGGAGAAAATATTTAAAAAGGGGTTACAATCTCAGCCTGGCAATTATAGGCCAGTAAATTTGACATCTGTGATTTGCTGAGAGATCACATTCAACATTTTGTCCTATTGAATGGCATTATGAGCAGCAATCAGCATGGCTTTATGAAGGATAGGTCATGTTAGACAAATTTGATTGCTTTTTATGATGAGGTACTGTAAGTAAGATGCTGGACAGAGGGGGAGCAGTAGATGTGATCTATTTGGATTTTGCCAAAGAGTTTGACACTGTGCTCCACAAACAGACCTTAGGTTAGAAAACCTAAGGTCTGTTGGGCTTAATGAAGTAGTTTGCACATGGATTGGAAACTGGCTACAAGATCGGGTAGAAAGGGTGGTTGTTAATGGTACATTCTCTACTTGGAGTGAGGTTCTTAGTGGGGTCCCTCAGGGCTTGGTATTGGACCCACTTTTATTTAAAGGGATACTGTCATCGGAAAACATGTTTTTTTCAAAACGCATCAGTTAATAGTGCTGCTGCAGCAGAATTCTGCACTGAAATCCAATTCTCCAAAGAGCAAACAGATTTTTTTATATTCAGTTTTGAAATCTGACATGGGACTAAACATTTTGTCAGTTTCCCAGCTTCCCCAGTCATGTGACTTGTGCCTGCACTTTAGGATGGAACTACTTTCTGGCTGGTTGTTATTTCTCCTACTTAATGTAACTGAATCAGTCTCAGTGGAACTTGGCTTTTACTATTAAGTGTTGTTTTAAGATCTACCAGGGAGCTGTTATCTTGTGTTAGGGAGCTGCTATCTGGTTACCTTCGCATTGTTATTTTGTTAGGCTGCTGGGGTAATATCACTCCAAATTGCAGTATAGCAGTAAAGAGTGACTAAAGTTTATCTGAGCACAAGTCACATGACTGGGGCAGCTGGGAAACTGACAAAATGTCTAGCCCCATGTCAGATTTCAAAATTGAATATAAAAAAAATGTTTGCTCTTTTGAAAGATAGATTTCAGTACAGAATTCTGCTGGAGCAGCACTATTAAGTGATGCATTTTGAAAAAAACATGTTTTCCCATGACAGTATCCCTTTAATCTTTTCATTAATGCCTTAGGGGAGGGTGTTGTAAGTAATGTATCAGTGTTTGTATATGACACAAAACTATCCAGCCCAAGTAATTCCATCCAGGATGCAGCATCCTTGCAACAGGATCTTGACAAATTGGCAATCTGGGAAGCTAAGTGGCAAATGAGATTCAATGTTGATAAATGTAAAGTCATGCACCTGGGATGTAAAAATATCCAAGCCATTTATACTCTTAATGGTACTGCACTAGGCAAATCCATTATGGAAAAGTACCTTGGAGCCCTTGTAGATGATATTCTTGGCTGTAGCAAGCAATGCCAGTCAGGAGCATCAAGGGCTAATAAAGTTTTGAGCTGTATTAAAAGGGGCATTGATTCATGCCAGAAAGGGTCATTATTCCACTGTATAGAGCACTAGTAAGGCCCCATATAGAATATGATATACAGTTTTGGTATCCAGTGCTCAAAAAGGACATTATTGAATTCGAGAGGGTCCAATGTCACCCATTCCAAATAGAAGAAAAGAGGTTCAGGCTAAATATTCGGAAGGGATTTTTTACAGTGAGAGCTGTGAAAATGTGGAATTCTCTCCCTGAATCAGTCATACGGGCTTATACATTAGATAGCTTTAAAAAGGGGTTGGATGGCTTTTTAGCTAATGAGCGAATACAGGGTTATGGAAAATAGCTCATAGTACATCCAGGGACTAGCCATTTTGGAGTCAAGTAGGAATTTTTCCCCCTCTGAGGCAAATTGGAGAGGCTTCAGATGGGTTTTTTTTTGCCTTCCTCTGGCTCAACTTACTATGTTTCTACGTATATATCCACTCACCACATAGATCAGGCGGCACTCCAGATAAGATAAGAGACGTTTATTGCAACAGGTGGAGAATCTGCAACACCTAATATGTTTCGGGATACACTCCCTTTATCATAGGCTCACAAATAGGTAATCATCACTTCCTAAAATTGTTAACACAACAGTGACCTCTGCTGGGCACCACATAAATCAACAGCCCAAAATGAAAGTTGCAAAGTACATTGATACTATGGGGGTGATTCACTAAGCAGCGAAAATGCGCCAGTGACGCCTTCGCCGCACTTCGGCAGGCGTATTTTCGCCAGCGATACGCAAATTCACTAAAATCCGAAGTTGCGCTCAGGGGTAGCGAAAGGTTGCGAAGTTGCGCTAGCGTTAAATGGCGAAGTTACGCTAGCGATGGTTAATTTGCATACGGCGCCAAATTTAAATTACAAAGGAGGTATATGTAGAATCACTACACAAGCCTGGGAAACCTTAAAAACAGCAAATAAAATTTTTATTTTGCCTTACACATGTCCCCACTGTATAGTTAAGTCGCCATGAGTTAGGAAATGTAGGGGGAAGAAGGGGATCCCCAAAAAATTTTTCGATCTTTTTCATCCTATCACCCATAAAAAATGAAAAAACGCCAGCGTTTTTTGGGACTTAGAAAGATTAACTTTTTTTGAAGCAATCCCTATCTACTCTATTGCACTTCGCCTGGTCTGAGGTGGCGAAGGCAGGTCTGGCGTAAGAGGTAACGTTCAGTAAAATGCGCAAGTTAGTGAATTAGCGTAGTTACGTCCCATCCGCCAGGCGCAACTTCGCCTGGCGTAAGCGTGCGGATTAGCGCTAGAGTAAGTTAGCGAATTTACGCCAGCGGCTGGTAGCGAATTTGCGCCAGCGTTAGTCACTTCGCCCTTTAGTGATTCTGACCTAGCTTTTCCATGCTAAATATATGCTGCACAAGTGAATGTGGTTATCTCATTAGAACATTTAATTGGTCTTTAGAAAGTGTATTTTCTATGTAGTTGATACAATACATGTGCCATAACATGTGCCATAGCAACCAAACTATTTGGCAAGTGAATTTTTTTATGTAGTTGATACAATACATGTGCCATAGCAACCAATTTGGCAAGTGATTCTTTTTGATGTAGTTGCTACAATACATGTGCCATAGCAACCGAACTATTTGCAAAGTTATTTTGATCTAGTTGCTGCAATACATGTGCCATAGCAACCGAACAATTTGCTAAGTGAATTTTTTTAGGTAGTTGATACAATACATGTGCCATAGCAACTGATTTGGCAAGTGATTCTTTTTGATGTAGTTGCTACAATACATCTGCCATAGCAACCGAACTATTTGCAAAGTTATTTTGATCTAGTTGCTGCAATACATGTGCCATAGCAACCAAACAATTTGCCAAGTGAATTTTTTTAGGTAGTTGATACAATACATGTGCCATAGCAACCGATTTGGCAAGTGATTCTTTTTGATGTAGTTGCTACAATACATCTGCCATAGCAACCGAACTATTTGCAAAGTTATTTTGATCTAGTTGCTGCAATACATGTGCCATAGCAACCGATTTGGCAAGTGATTCTTTTTGATGTAGTTGCTACAATACATGTGCCATAGCAACCAAACTATTTGCAAAGTTATTTTGATCTAGTTGCTACAATACATCTGCCATAGCAACCGAACAATTTGCCAAGTGAATTTTTTTAGGTAGTTGATACAATACATGTGCCATAGCAACCTATTTGCCAAGGGTTTTTTTATTAGGTAGTTGCTACAATACATGTGCCATAGCAACCTAAATATTTGGCAAATTTATTTTTATGTAGTTGCTAAGTACATGTGCCATAGGAAATTGCATATTAACTACCTAACCTTTTACTATATGCTTCCATACATTTCGCTTTTCCATGCTAAAAATGTGCTTCACACCTGAATGGTGTTGTGTTATTCCAATAAAAATGTGCTCTTTATATAGTAACCACCTCCGTGCCAGTTTCAAAGTTTTCCTTTTCCCTTCACTATGCAAATGGCTGAGTATAGTCAGAAATGTTGGCATGTTGTCAACAAACGACCATTTATGCAGCTCCTAAAAGCATAATTTATTTATGGTATTTATAGTTTAACAAACCATGCTTTTGACAGTTATGTAGTTGCTACAGTATGTGTGCCATAGCAACAAGTGTTTGTTATGTAGTTGCTACAGTATGTGTGCCATAGCAACAAGTGTTTGTTATGTAGTTGCTACAGTACATGTGCCATATGTAAACAAGTGTCCCTTTCAAATGGTTTTTTTTCCCCTTCACTATAAAAATGGCAGTATATTCACAAATGTTGGTATGTTGAATAAAATGAAAACATATATGCATCTCCTAAAAGCTGTTACATGTGTAAATTTAAACACAAACTTATGTTTTTTCAGACAAGTGAAAAAGAAACTTGCCGACCATAAAAGGCATATGATGGGTACTTGAGGAGGACCACCTTCACAACTTGACTTAAGGGATTATGAAGCTGACATTGCAAAATATATAGGTCCAGATACCATAAGTGGTATGGAAGGATCTTTTGACACAGATGCAACAGGTAAAACTAATGTATGCTAATTGTATGGATCTTGCTTCTCTTGTCTCCCCTTTAAATGTGCCACTTAAAGGCAAACACACTACAATGGAGTCTTGTATGTTAAATATTTTTCAAGTGTTTGGATCAAAAATATTAAACTACAACTTTCAGCTAGTTTAATAAAGGTGTTAATAGTACTACTAATAGTGACTTTTGTTTGCTTTACCCTGCTCCTAATGTGTCATAAATGCTTATGGGTAAAATATAACTTGTATTGTTCTTCACTTAGGGGCAGATAACGCACTGGACCTGCAGCAGAGTCAAAGTAATGTTGAGGATGATGAATGTGAGCAAACAAGTGTTGTTTTTTTTTTTGTTTTTTTTTTTTTTGAGCCTAAATTAAATGTCAAAGGTCCAAACTGACCTTTATAAGGTTAAATATTGACTCATCCTTATTTTTTATTCTAAAAAAAAAGTGCAGAAAGACAAAATTGTGCATGCTTTATATAAGTGGTATATTTTTGTCCTGCTAATTTATTTATTTATTTATTTATTTATTTTTTTAACAGTTGCGGATGTGTCATTCTGCCTGGAAGACCTTGAAACACAGCCAGCTGAGCCACATGAAACCGTGGAACCCACTGAAGGTGAAGTAGATGAGCCCCAAGAGGAGGATGAACTTATCCCCAATGAGGAAGATCTATTTAACCAATCTATTCAACAGCTGACTGCGAGGCTTTCTTCAAGTAGTGTTAAAAATCAAAAAAGGCAGAAACAGCTAAAAAGAACATTAAATATGATACATACTTAATGTGCCTAAATAATAACTTGCATCAGATGCTTCATTGAGTTTAAAAAGACAACACATAGATCTCATACTAAATCAAAATCAGCTAATGAAGCAACAAAATCAACTCTTGATGGAACAGAACCAGCTACTCAAGCAACAGGTAATTGAGCAACGAAAACCCTCTACACAAACTATGGAGTGTACCGAAGATCAACCTGCCACTGCTTCAATCAGTGGTGCCTCAGCTCCTTCTCAAAGGGTTTGCTGTCCAGTTAGGTCTAAGGCCACAAGGGGTTGCAAAAAATAAGTGTTTAGATTGGTGGCAGCTAGATGCAATCTCAATTAAATTATTGTAACTTTTTCTTTAGCAAAGGGCTAGCAAAATTGAGTGCAATGTCTAAAAGCGGTGGATATGTTTAACCCTTTAAGTGCCACAGAACGTAGAATCTACGTTCTGTGGATCAAAGGACCAAAGTGCCACAGATCGTAGATTCTACGTTCTGCAGCACTTCCGGGTTTGCAAGCGGAGGAGCGGCTGTTAGAGCCGCTCGCTCCGTTCCTTCACGATCCCCTGCCCCTAGACAACGAGCAGAGCAGGGGATCGTGTGGTCCCTGGGGCGCGATCGCCCAGGGGCCCCAAAGCAGCAGCAGGGACGCGTTTCCTATGCGTCCTGCTGCTGCCTGCACTGCACTTCCGCCCAGCTCCGCCCCCCCATGGCTGCTGACCGTTGGAGCTGGAGATCTGCTGCATGGGACCCTTTATCAACGATCTGAAGCATCTACCCCAGGTAAGTGTAACATTTACACACACAAAAACACACCAACACACACTTATTACAGTAATATACACTTACATTCACACTTACACACACTCACACATAGTTTTTTGGGGATTGGGGGGGTCACACACACTCACAGCACCCATGTACACTTGCACACACGCACACGTGCAAATAACATGCAATTTACCCGTTGTGCACAAACATATGTACATATATGGCTTTGTGGCTTTTTTTTTTTTTCTTATCGCATTGTCTCTTTTTGGGCTAAAAAAAATGTTTTATTGCCGTTCCGAATAGCGTAATCGCTAACCGTACTGTGCAATAGCTTTTGTATGTTATTTTTGGTGGTTATATTGCAATTTTGGGTATTTTGGTGCATTTTTAGCCATTTTATTGAATATTTAGCCATTTTATTGCATTTTCAGCTCTGCATTTGTGTTGTTCACTTGTTTCTGTCCGTATAATCGATTTGGCCCAGCTAAAATATTCAAACGGTAATTCTGGTGGCCGATTACACTAGTGTGAAAAAAAAAAGCATTGATTTTTGTGGTTTTATTAGTTTTTGGTGATTTATTTGCATTTCACACTGTTCTGTGTTAGTTTGTTTTGCCTATGTAAATTTTATCTACTATATATCCATTTGTGGGTCTCTGTGCGCCACATAGTTTGGTATATCTATGCATATTGGGCATCAAAGTGTTCAGTAGACCCCATGCACTCATATTTAGGATGTTTTATGCTGATAAGTTACAAATGTGGGGCATATAATGGGGTAAAATTCAAGCTTTGTGATGATTTTCAGAAATTTGATAAAAACCATTACGTTCAGCATTGCTTTGCAGTTTGACAGTTTGCATTAGGAACACATATTTACCCATATTGGATTCGTCAGAATGTGTACTTTCTGAAAATATATGGTTTTCTGGGGTCTCTGTACTGTTAGGTGGTCTAATGTCGCATAATACACACACCGGGTGGTTATATTGCTGCAGCCAGCGCGTCAGCCGTGAAAATGTCTATACATATTGTCATTTGGGGGTTTCTGTGCGCCACATAGTTTGGTATATCTATGCATATTGGGCATCAAAGTGTTCAGTAGACCCCTGGCGCTCATATTTAGGATGTTTTATGCTAAGTTACGAAATGTGGGGCATATAATGGGGTAAAATTCAAGCTTTGTGACGATTTTCAGAAATTTGATAAAAACCGTTACGTTCAGCATTGCTTGGCAGTTTGCAGTAGGAACACATATTTACCCATATTGGATTCGTCAGAATGTGTACTTTCTGAAAATATATGGTTTTCTGGGGTCTCTGTACTGTTAGGGGGGTCTAATGTCGCATATTACACACACCGGGTGCTTATATTGCAGCAGCCAGCGCGCGTCAGCCGTGAAAATGTATATACACTATTGTCATTTGGGGGTCTCTGTGCGCCACATAGTTTGGTATATCTATGCACATTGGGCATCAAACTGTTTAGTAGACCCCTATGTTTATATTTAGGATGCTTTATGCTGGTAATGATACATGGACAATACGATGCTGGAAAGTTGAAGCTTTGAGGCAATTTTCAGAATATTTTACCAAAACCGCCAAATTTGGCAAAGCCTTGCGACTCAGTAGTTTGGGGCAGAAAGGCATGGGTACCCATTTTAGATTCTGTATAATGTGTACTTTCCAAAAATATATGGGTTTCGGGGGTAAACATATATTTCTGTGTTTTTACCCCACAAAAATGCAGTCAATGTGTTGATTTTTCATTAGCTGAAGTTACCCACAGGACAATTTGTATGCGCTAACTTCATTTTGGGGCCTCTAAATGCCATATACTTTGGTAAACCTATGCACAGTGGGCACCAAACTGTTTGGAGGACCCCTGGCAATCACAATTTGGGTGCTTTTTTGTGATACGTAATGATACATGGGCGATATGATGCTGGAAAGTTGAAGCATTGAGGCAATTTTCAGATATTTCACCAAAACCGACAATTGTGGGAAAGCCTTGCGACTCAGTAGTTTGGAGCAGAAAGGCATGGGTACCCATTTTAGATTCTGTAGAATGTGTACTTTCCAAAAATATATGGGTTTTGGGGGGTAAACATATATTTCAGTGTTTTTACCCCACAAAAATGCAGTCAATGTGTTGATTTTTCATTAGATGAAGTTACCCACAGGACAATTTGTATGCGCTAACTTCATTTTGGGGCCTCTAAATGCCAGATACTTTGGTAAACCTATGCATAATGGGTATCAAACTGTTCAGTGGACCCCTGGCAATCATATTGCAGGTGCTTTTTCTTGGTACCTAATATAGTTTGGTATGCGGAGCAGCAAAATAAAACCTTTGAAATGATTTTTCAAAATTTTGAATTTTATTTTGAAAAACCGCTATGTTCAGACAAGCTTTTCTGTTTGGTAGTTGGGAGTAGAGAGACATAGTTACCCATTTTGTAATCGTCAGAATGTGTACTTTTCAAAAATGTATGGTTTTCTGGGGTACACCTATGGTTTCAGGATTTTTTGCCTTGGAATCTAAAGCATGCCGTTTTCTGCCTTAGTGCTTTCAAAATTCAGTAATATACTGCCGGGAGTTTTTGCTGTACAGAAGTCCTAAATATCCCTAAAACTATACATATCTGGTATTGGCACGTTCGAGAGACATAAGGCTTTCCAAATCAGTTGGATTTTCATCTGTAAAATGAAATATTTTTCTGGTATAAATTGATATACGATGAAAAATGGTAATTTTTCGGGTTTTTTTTTGGTATTTAGCACTATAAATTTTTTTGCACATGTGGAAATACATGAAAACTCAGGCAGATTTAGAAAGCTCAGTTTCTACCGAAAAAAACAATGTATAGTTTTCCTAGGTAAACTATAGGTTTCCCCTCTGAAAATGCCCCTAAAGTGAGAGAGCACAAAATGCTTAAAAACGGCTGGCATTTCGCGTAACCAAAATGTGAAATTCTGCTGGCACTTAAAGGGTTAAATAAAAACTTATCTAATGGTTGTATTGTTTTGATGTTGTACAAAGCACCACATTCTACTTAGTAATATAAACTCTTATGATCCGCTCAAAGTTATGGGAATAGTCTGTGAAAAAATAGCTATTGCTTACATGGCCTAACAAATGTTATAGAGCTAGAGCATTTGTTAGGCCATATAAGTAATTGAACTGCCACAAGTTTTACTTAAAATCTAAATTTAAGGGAAAATAAATATACTTATCTGAAAGTTATTAGGCAAGAGTTTAATCTCAAATTTTTTTTTTTTAGAAGTTGTTACATTAATCAAACTCCATATTTATATACTGTTAAAGGGGTTGTCCACCTTTCCTCACTGCTACCCAAAAATCATAGATTATGTTCCCCTGAATATGATAATGTGTGTTATACATAGCCTGTGTACCTATGTTGGTGAGTATGCTGTTTCAAACTTACTGGAAAGCTGCAATTCACACAGAGGCATCAGAAAGTTTTCAGGGGAAGAGCATTTCTTCTATCTGGTGACATCAGCAGGCCTTTTCTCTTACTACTCACAGATTGGCTAGCAGAAGAAGCATTTTCATTGGTTGTGTTTCTCTTAGGCCACCATAGTAAATGATCTGTACAGCTGCCATCTTCACAGTGTACAGAGCTAGTACATTACAATCCGCAGTAATCCTTCCACATCCAGCCTCATGGTAGCATCATTGGTAGGTATTACGTGTTCCCCAAAGCCTGATGATAAAGGCAGACTGTTATTTGCATGTTTGGTACGTTTAGGGTTGCCACCTTTCAATACAATAATTATGGGCTGGTGGGGGCGGGAGCAAATGGGTGGGCCTTGATGTAAAAGTAGGTGGGGTGTGCTGTAAAGGGGGCATGTCATAAAGGGGTGGGGCCTATGCACTCAATGGGCCTGGAGAGAGCAAAAAAAAGGGTAACTTTTGAGCGGGTTGGGATGGCTGAGGGCTTTTGTTAGGAGTATTACAAATTTACCGGCAGCTACATTGCCAGTATATTTGGAAGACCAGTCCCGGCCTTGCCAGGTGTTTTACTGGCCGAGTGGCAACCCTAGGTACGTAGATGCCAGTTGACAGTTTATACATACAGCTACCTTTATGGCCCTGCTATACTGCATGTACTCTCCCCGGTTTCTAGGTCCTGTCCTGTTATATGCAGATGCCTCTCACCCCTCAGTTTGATATGCATTTATACAGTGTTTGTTTTTATATATTTTGCTATATTTCCTACTTTTACACCTTGCCCTTAAAGTTAAGCTCAATACCCTTTGTCAGTGGCTTAAAGAGATACTGACACCTGAAATTAAACTTTTTTTTACATCTATCATAATATTGGCTTTGCAAGCTACTTCTAACTTTGCCATAAAGTATTTGCATGATGCTTTTACATTACCTGTCTGATCCCCCATGTTCCTGTATGAGGGGGCTGCCATATTTGTGCAGCAGGAGTCCGTTAGCATTAGAAACTGTAACTAACAGGCTGAGATGGGACAGTCAGGTTGGCAAAGTCAGAGTGTCAGAGTGTCAGAGAGTCAGGCTTAGGAACTTCAACTAACAATTATATACAAAAACAAACCTCTCAGCAAAAAATGATGAACATGACCTATAGGTAACATTTAATGTACATTCATATGCTAAAATTAATTTCTTAGTGTCAGTATCACTTTAATGAAGCAAGGAGTGTAGCTGCATGTGGTGAGGACACAACACTGGAGAGGGTCCAAGAAGAGCAGTATCTCCTTCTCTAGTACCCCTTCACAGGCCCGGACTGACAATCTGTGTGTTCGGGCATTCTCCCGACCGGCCGCTCTACATTTTATTTAAGTGGGCCGCTCCTCACCTTCAACACAGCACTGATTGCCTCAGGAGCTCTTTGAATGCATCCGATGGGCACTAGGACCGCTCCTCCGTCCTATCTCCCACGTGGCTCTGCCCCTCCCACTCCTCTCACGCTGCTGCTGCTGCTGCCGTGCTGTGTGAGTGTCCCTGCAGCCCATCTATGGAGTACTCTGTGCTGTAAGTAAGGCCCCGCAATGGGGAGGGGGGGTACTGAGGGCTGTCCACCTTTCATTCTCAATATATTTAGGATTGTTTAGTCTTCTTGGGCTGGTCTTATCCTACCCCTTAACCCTTTAAGTGCCACAGAACGTAGAATCTACGTTCTGTGGAAAAGTAACTTGAAATGCCACAGAACGTAGATTCTACGTTCTGCAGCACTTCCGGGTTCTGGAGCGGAGGAGCGGCTGTTCGAGCCGCTCGCTCCGTTCCGCTTCGATCCCCTGCCCCTAGGCAACGAGCAGAGCAGGGGATCGAGTGGCCCCTGGGGCGCGATCGCCCAGGGGCCCAAAAACAGCAGCAGGCACGTGTTCCTTACGTGTCCTGCTGCTGCAGCCTGCACTGCGCCGATCAGCTCCGCCCCCACAGCACAGAGACACGCAGATCGTCGCAGATGTCTTCCTGGGACCCCTCCACATCGTGTGCAACAGTCTTCAGCGACTTTTTCAGGTTAGTGCAACAATTACACACACAAACACACCAACACACACTTATTACAGTAATACACACTTAGATTCACACTTACACACACTTACACATACATTTTTGGGGATTGGGGGGGTCACTTACACTCACTGCACTTACACACACGTGCACACGCACACACGCGCACATAACATGTAATTTACCATTTGTGCACACGCACATACATGGCATTGTGGCTTTTTTTTTTTTTTCTTATCGCATCGTCTCTTTTTTTGCTGAAAAAAATGTTTTATTGCCATTACGAATAGCGTATTCGCTAACCGTACTGTGCAATATCTTTTGTATGTTATTTCGGTGATTATATTGCAATTTTGGGTATTTTGGTGCATTTTTAGCCATTTTATTGAATTTTTAGCCATTTTATTGCATTTTCAGCTCTGCATATGTTGTGTTCACTTGTTTCTAGCCGTATAAGCTGTTTGGCCCAGCTAAAATATTCAAACTGTGATTCTGACGGCCGATAACACTATTCTGGAAAAAAAACATTGATTTTTGTGGTTTTATTGGATTTTTTTTCATTTCACTCTTTACTGCCTTATTTTGTTTTGCCTTGTAAATTTTATCTACTATATATCCATTTGGGGGTCTCTGTGCGCCACATAGTTTGGTATATCTATGCATATTGGGCATCAAAGTGTTCAGTAGACCCCTGGCGTTCATATTTAGGATGTTTTATGCTGATACGTTACGAAATGTGGGGCATATAATGGGGTAAAATTCAAGCTTTGTGACGATTTTCAGAAATTTGATAAAAACCGTTATGTTCAGCATTGCTTTGCAGTTTGGCAGTTTGTAGTAGAAACACTTATTTACCCATATTGGATTCGTCAGAATGTGTACTTTCTGAAAATATATGGTTTTCTGGGGTCTCTGTACTGTTAGGGGGGTCTAATGTCGCATAATACACACACCAGGTGCTCATATTGCAGCAGCCAGCGCGTCAGCTGTGAAAATGTATATACACTATTGTCATTTGGTGGTCTCTGTGCGCCACATAGTTTGGTATATCTATGCATATTGAGCATCAAAGTGTTCAGTAGACCCCTGGCGTTCATATTTAGGATGTTTTATGCTGATAGGTTACGAAATGTGGGGCATATAATGGGGTAAAATTCAAGCTTTCTGACGATTTTCAGAAATTTGATAAAAAACCGTTATGTTCAGCATTGCTTTGCAGTTTGGCAGTTTGTAGTAGAAACACTTATTTACCCATATTGGATTCGTCAGAATGTGTACTTTCTGAAAATATATGGTTTTCTGGGGTCTCTGTACTGTTAGGGGGGTCTAATGTCGCATAATACACACACCAGGCGCTTATATTGCAGCAGCCAGCGCGTCAGCTGTGAAAATGTATATACACTATTGTCATTTGGTGGTCTCTGTGCGCCACATAGTTTGGTATATCTATGCATATTGAGCATCAAAGTGTTCAGTAGACCTCTGGCGTTCATATTTAGGATGTTTTATGCTGATACGTTACGAAGCGTGGAGCATATAATGGGGTAAAATTCAAGCTTTGTGACGATTTTCAGAAATTTGATAAAAACCGTTATGTTCAGCATTGCTTTGCAGTTTGGCAGTTTGTAGTAGAAACACTTATTTACCCATATTGGATTCGTCAGAATGTGTACTTTCTGAAAATATCTGGTTTTCTGGGGTCTCTGTACTGTTAGGGGGGTCTAATGTCGCATAATACACACACCAGGTGCTTATATTGCAGCAGCCAGCGAGTCAGCCGTGAAAATGTATATACACTATTGTCATTTGGGGGTCTCTGTGCGCCACATAGTTTGGTATATCTATGCATATTGAGCATCAAAGTGTTCAGTAGACCCCTGGCGTTCATATTTAGGATGTTTTATGCTGATAGGTTACGAAATGTGGGGCATATAATGGGGTAAAATTCAAGCTTTCTGACGATTTTCAGAAATTTGATAAAAAACCGTTATGTTCAGCATTGCTTTGCAGTTTGGCAGTTTGTAGTAGAAACACTTATTTACCCATATTGGATTCGTCAGAATGTGTACTTTCTGAAAATATATGGTTTTCTGGGGTCTCTGTACTGTTAGGGGGGTCTAATGTCGCATAATACACACACCAGGTGCTTATATTGCAGCAGCCAGCGCGTCAGCTGTGAAAATGTATATACACTATTGTCATTTGGTGGTCTCTGTGCGCCACATAGTTTGGTATATCTATGCATATTGAGCATCAAAGTGTTCAGTAGACCTCTGGCGTTCATATTTAGGATGTTTTATGCTGATACGTTACGAAACGTGGAGCATATAATGGGGTAAAATTCAAGCTTTGTGACGATTTTCAGAAATTTGATAAAAAACCGTTATGTTCAGCATTGCTTTGCAGTTTGGCAGTTTGTAGTAGAAACACTTATTTACCCATATTGGATTCGTCAGAATGTGTACTTTCTGAAAATATATGGTTTTCTGGGGTCTCTGTACTTTTAGGGGGGTCTAATATCGCATAATACACACACCAGGTGCTTATATTGCAGCAGCCAGCGCGTCAGCCGTGAAAATGTATATACACTATTGTCATTTGGGGGTCTCTGTGCGCCACATAGTTTGGTATATCTATGCACATTGGGCATCAAACTATTTAGTAGACCCCTGGCGTTCATATTTAGGATGTTTTATGCTGATACGTTACGAAACGTGGAGCATATAATGGGGTAAAATTCAACCTTTGTGACGATTTTCAGAAATTTGATAAAAACCGTTATGTTCAGCATTGCTTTGCAGTTTGGCAGTTTGTAGTAGAAACACTTATTTACCCATATTGGATTCGTCAGAATGTGTACTTTCTGAAAATATCTGGTTTTCTGGGGTCTCTGTACTGTTAGGGGGGTCTAATGTCGCATAATACACACACCAGGTGCTTATATTGCAGCAGCCAGCGAGTCAGCCGTGAAAATGTATATACACTATTGTCATTTGGGGGTCTCTGTGCGCCACATAGTTTGGTATATCTATGCATATTGGGCATCAAAGTGTTCAGTAGACCCCTGGCGTTCATATGTAGGATGTTTTATGCTGATACGTTACGAAACGTGGAGCATATAATGGGGTAAAATTCAACCTTTGTGACGATTTTCAGAAATTTGATAAAAACCGTTATGTTCAGCATTGCTTTGCAGTTTGGCAGTTTGTAGTAGAAACACTTATTTACCCATATTGGATTCGTCAGAATGTGTACTTTCTGAAAATATATGGTTTTCTGGGGTCTCTGTACTGTTAGGGGGGTCTAATATCGCATAATACACACACCAGGTGCTTATATTGCAGCAGCCAGCGCGTCAGCCGTGAAAATGTATATACACTATTGTCATTTGGGGGTCTCTGTGCGCCACATAGTTTGGTATATCTATGCACATTGGGCATCAAACTATTTAGTAGACCCCTGGCGTTCATATTTAGGATGTTTTATGCTGATACGTTACGAAACGTGGAGCATATAATGGGGTAAAATTCAACCTTTGTGACGATTTTCAGAAATTTGATAAAAACCGTTATGTTCAGCATTGCTTTGCAGTTTGGCAGTTTGTAGTAGAAACACTTATTTACCCATATTGGATTCGTCAGAATGTGTACTTTCTGAAAATATATGGTTTTCTGGGGTCTCTGTACTGTTAGGTGGTCTAATGTCGCATAATACACACACCGGGTGGTTATGTTGCAGCAGCCAGCGCGTCAGCCGTGAAAATGTCTATACATATTGTCATTTGGGGGTCTCTGTGCGCCACATAGTTTGGTATATCTATGCACATTGGGCATCAAACTATTTAGTAGACCCGTATGTTTATATTTAGGATGCTTTATGCTGGTAATGATACATGGACAATACGATGCTGGAAAGTTGAAGCTTTGAGGCAATTTTCAGATATTTCACCAAAACCGCTAAATTTGGCAAAGCCTTGCGACTCAGTAGTTTTGAGCAGAAAAGCATGGGTACCCATTTTAGATTCTGTAGAATGTGTACTTTCCAAAAATGTATGGGTTTGGGGGGTAAACATATATTTCTGTGTTTTTACCCCACAAAAATGCAGTCAATGTGTTGATCTTTCATTAGCTGAAGTTACCCACAGGACAATTTGTATGTGCTAACTTCATTTTGGGGCCTCTAAATGCCATATACTTTGGTAAACCTATGCACAGTGGGCACCAAACTGTTTGGAGGACCCCCGGCAATCACAATTTGGGTGCTTTTTTGTGATACGTAATGATACATGGGCGATATGATGCTGGAAAGTTGAAGCATTGAGGCAATTTTCAGATATTTCACCAAAACCGACAACTTTGGGAAAGCCTTGCGACTCAGTAGTTTGGAGCAATAAGGCATGGGTACCCATTTTAGATTCTGTAGAATGTGTACTTTCCAAAAATGTATGGGTTTGGGGGGTAAACATATATTTCTGTGTTTTTACCCCACAAAAATGCAGTTAATGTGTTGATCTTTCATTAGCTGAAGTTACCCACAGGACTATTTGTATGCACTAACTTCATTTTGAGGCCTCTAAATGCCAGATACTTTGGTAAACCTATGAACAATGGCCACCAAACTGTTCGAAGGAACCCTGGCAATCACATTTAGGGTGCTTTTTCTTGGTGCATAACGATACATGGGTGATATGGTGCTGAGAAGTTGAAGCTTTGAGGCAATTTTCAGATATTTCACCAAAACCGACAATTGTGGGAAAGCCTTGCGACTCAGTAGTTTGGAGCAGAAAGGCATGGGTACCCATTTTAGATTCGGTAGAATGTGTACTTTCCAAAACTATATGGGTTTTGGGGGGCAAACATATATTTCTGTGTTTTTACCCCACAAAAATGCAGTCAATGTGTTGATTTTTCATTAGCTGAAGTTACCCACGGGACTGTTTGTATGCGCTAACTTCATTTTGGGGCCTCTAAATGCCAGATACTTTGGTAAACCTATGAACAATGGCCACCAAACTGTTTGGAGGAACCCTGGCAATCATATTTAGGATGCTTTTTCTTGGTGCGTAACGATACATGGGTGATATGGTACTGAGAAGTTGAAACTTTGAGGCAATTTTCAGATATTTCACCAAAACCGACAATTGTGGGAAAGCCTTGCGACTCAGTAGTTTGGAGCAGAAAGGCATGGGTACCCATTTTAGATTCGGTAGAATGTGTACTTTCCAAAAATATATGGGTTTTGGGGGTAAACATATATTTCTGTGTTTTTACCCCACAAAAATGCAGTCAATGTGTTGATTTTTCATTAGCTGAAGTTACCCACGGGACTGTTTGTATGCGCTAACTTCATTTTGGGGCCTCTAAATGCCAGATACTTTGGTAAACCTAGGAACAATGGCCACCAAACTGTTTGGAGGAACCCTGGCAATCATATTTAGGGTGCTCTATCTTGGTGCATAACGATACATGGGCGATATGGTGCTGAGAAGTTGAAGCTTTGAGGCAATTTTCAGATATTTCACCAAAACCGACAATTGTGGGAAAGCCTTGCGACTCAGTAGTTTGGAGCAGAAAGGCATGGGTACCCATTTTAGATTCGGTAGAATGTGTACTTTCCAAAAATATATGGGTTTTGGGGGTAAACATATATTTCTGTGTTTTTACCCCACAAAAATGCAGTCAATGTGTTGATTTTTCATTAGCTGAAGTTACCCACGGGACTGTTTGCATGCGCTAACTTCATTTTGGGGCCTCTAAATGCCAGATACTTTGGTAAACCTAGGAACAATGGCCACCAAACTGTTTGGAGGAACCCTGGCAATCATATTTAGGGTGCTTTATCTTGGTGCGTAACGATACATGGGCGATATGGTGCTGAGAAGTTGAAGCTTTGAGGCAATTTCAGATATTTCACCAAAACCGACAATTGTGGGAAAGCCTTGCGACTCAGTAGTTTGGAGCAGAAAGGCATGGGTACCCATTTTAGATTCGGTAGAATGTGTACTTTCCAAAATATATGGGTTTTGGGGGCAAACATATATTTCTGTGTTTTTACCCCACAAAAATGCAGTCAATGTGTTGATTTTTCATTAGCTGAAGTTACCCACGGGACTGTTTGTATGCGCTAACTTCATTTTGGGGCCTCTAAATGCCAGATACTTTGGTAAACCTATGAACAATGGCCACCAAACTGTTTGGAGGAACCCTGGCAATCATATTTAGGGTGCTTTTTCTTGGTGCGTAACGATACATGGGTGATATGGTACTGAGAAGTTGAAACTTTGAGGCAATTTTCAGATATTTCACCAAAACCGACAATTGTGGGAAAGCCTTGCGACTCAGTAGTTTGGAGCAGAAAGGCATGGCTACCCATTTTAGATTCGGTAGTATGTGTACTTTCCAAAAATATATGGGTTTTGGGGGTAAACATATATTTCTGTGTTTTTACCCCACAAAAATGCAGTCAATGTGTTGATTTTTCATTAGCTGAAGTTACCCACGGGACTGTTTGTATGCGCTAACTTCATTTTGGGGCCTCTAAATGCCAGATACTTTGGTAAACCTAGGAACAATGGCCACCAAACTGTTTGGAGGAACCCTGGCAATCATATTTAGGGTGCTCTATCTTGGTGCATAACGATACATGGGCGATATGGTGCTGAGAAGTTGAAGCTTTGAGGCAATTTTCAGATATTTCACCAAAACCGACAATTGTGGGAAAGCCTTGCGACTCAGTAGTTTGGAGCAGAAAGGCATGGGTACCCATTTTAGATTCGGTAGAATGTGTACTTTCCAAAAATATATGGGTTTTGGGGGTAAACATATATTTCTGTGTTTTTACCCCACAAAAATGCAGTCAATGTGTTGATTTTCATTAGCTGAAGTTACCCACGGGACTGTTTGTATGCGCTAACTTCATTTTGGGCCTCTAAATGCCAGATACTTTGGTAAACCTAGGAACAATGGCCACCAAACTGTTTGGAGGAACCCTGGCAATCATATTTAGGGGTGCTTTATCTTGGTGCGTAACGATACATGGGCGATATGGTGCTGAGAAGTTGAAACTTTGAGGCAATTTTCAGATATTTCACCAAAACCGACAATTGTGGGAAAGCCTTGCGACTCAGTAGTTTGGAGCAGAAAGGCATGGGTACCCATTTTAGATTCGGTAGAATGTGTACTTTCCAAAAATATATGGGTTTTGGGGGTAAACATATATTTCTGTGTTTTTACCCCACAAAAATGCAGTCAATGTGTTGATTTTTCATTAGCTGAAGTTACCCACGGGACTGTTTGTATGCGCTAACTTCATTTTGGGGCCTCTAAATGCCAGATACTTTGGTAAACCTAGGAACAATGGACACCAAACTGTTTGGAGGAACCCTGGCAATCATATTTAGGGTGCTTTATCTTGGTGCGTAACAATACATGGGCGATATGGTGCTGAGAAGTTGAAGCTTTGAGGCAATTTTCAGATATTTCACCAAAACCGACAATTGTGGGAAAGCCTTGCGACTCAGTAGTTTGGAGCAGAAAGGCATGGGTACCCATTTTAGATTCGGTAGAATGTGTACTTTCCAAAAATATATGGGTTTGGGGGGTAAACATATATTTCTGTGTTTTTACCCCACAAAAAATGCAGTCAATGTGTTGATTTCTCAGTAGCTGAAGTAAAGTCCTGATCAATTTGGATGTGCTAACTTCATATTGGTGTCTCTAAATGCCAGATACTTTGGTAAACCTATGCATAATGGGTATCAAACTGTTCAGTGGACCCCTGGCAATCATATTTCAGGTGTTTTTTCTTGGTACCTAATATAGTTTGGGATATGCAGAGCAGCAAAATAAAACCTTTGAAATGATTTTTCAGAATTTTGAAATTTTTTTTTGAAAAACCGCTATGTTCAGACAAGCTTTTATGTTTGGTAGTTGGGAGTAGAGAGACATAGTTACCCATTTTGTAATCGGCAGAATGTGTACTTTTCAAAAATGTATGGTTTTCTGGGGTAAACCTACGGTTTCAGGAGTTTTGGCCTTGGAATCTAAAGCATGCCGTTTTCTGCCTTAGTGCTTTCAAAATTCGGCAATATACTGCCGGGAGTTTTTGAGGTACAGAAGTCCTAAATCTCCCTAAAACTATACATATCTGGTATTGGCACGTTCGAGAGACATAAGGCTTTCCAAATCAGTTGGATTTTCATCCGTAAAATGAAATATTTTTCTGGTATAAATTGATATACGATGAAAAATGGTAATTTTTCATTTTTTTTTGGTATTTAGCACTATAAATTTTTTTGCACAGGTGGAAATACATGAAAACTCAGGCAGATTTAGAAAGCTCAGTTTCTACCGAAAAAAACAATGTATAGTTTTCCTAGGTAAACTATAGGTTTCCCCTCAGAAAATGCCCCTAAAGTGAGAGAGCACAAAATGTTTCAAAAACGGCTGGCATTTCGCGTAACCAAAATGTGAAATTCTGCTGGCACTTAAAGGGTTAATAAAATGATTTATGCTGGCTTAATTAAGATCTATTTCTGTCTTGTTATTACAGAATAAATGAGGTATTTTTTGTTTAAATAGGATGCTGTGAAAAATGGTTCTGGATAAAGTTTTTTTCTGGGAAATATCAGGAAAGGTTTATGCAAAAAATGAAGGAAGGACAGATGATTTATAAAAAATTTTATTTAGGAATGGCAGCTATTATTTATATTTAGGAATGGCAGCTATTATTGTTTGTGCCCTGGTGAACATTGCTTGTTTATACTGTATGTGTTTCAGTGTGCTGCTCATTAATATAAAGAAAATAACACCCTCCTAATCCTTACTAATTCCTTTCTATACATCTTCAACTGTGATGCTTGGGGTGGGGACCAGGGCTGGGCCATGCCGCACAGGCGCCCAAGGCAAGCCGGTGGACGCGGTGCCGGTTTAGCATAAGTGCGCATGTGCAATGTACGAATGTGCGCTAGCGGAGAGAAATGTAATCGCGCGCATGCGCAGGAGCGCAGGTATCTATAAAAACCGCAAAGAGTCGGGCACTGGACTGGGGGTAGGCGACAGAGGAGGCGCGTGCCTGGCGCCCCCCCAGCTTTGCGCCCTAGGCACGTGCCTACTCTGCCTACCCCTAGTTCCGGGCCCTGGTGGGGACTGAATGGATGAACCTGAGGGACAGGTGTATTTCTCCTGCAAATGTTATATGAAGGGAGTGTGACTGTTGGATAGCAGGTATAGTAGGGAGAGATGATGTCTATAGTAACAGTGGGATAATAGTCTCTGGGAAGGGAGTGTGACTGTGGGATAGCAGGTATAGTAGGGAGAGATGGTGTCTATAGTAACCCTATACCCTACTGTAAATGATAAGGATATTAGAAGTCACTGAGGTGTTGTTCTGTGACCATATAAAGGCACAAGGCTGCAGGCTGAGTTATACAGGGAACTCTGAGTATCACTCATGTATTATAAGGGATAATGTACCCCACAAGGCTGCAGAATCTTTAACATATTTTTACATGAATTACACTTAAGAAAGAAAGGCAGCTCATTTTGCACATAATTTTTTGCAGTTTTACCCCAATATATGAGTGGATGTGTACAAGATCATCACATGTTTACATGTGGGCTGCTTTGATTTTTTTTTGCCCGGGCTGCTTTTTACCCCCAGTCCGGCCCTGCCCCTTCATAGGGCTCTTGCTTTTTTATTTGCAGAGAACACCGTATTGGTGAATCATGTAGTGGGCCACTGGGTTGTTTCGTCCCAGAGCTGGGAGAGAGAGGTGGAGCCAATGGCAGAGGGAAGGGCAGCAAACAAGCAGGGAGAGAGCCACACACACAGCTCCTACAATGACCTAACTCCAGTCCTTCCCCCGCTGCCTGGACTACAGTGGAGGTAACGGGAGCCGCAATGAAATTCAATAGGAAAAGGGGCAGTGCGATGCGAGTCCATGCTGTACTGAATTCGCAGTGTGGCAAATTTAGAAGTGGAGGGGACTGGCCCAGGGGTATCAAGGTCAGGGGGCAGTGTGTGTGATGTACCTGGGAAAAGAGTGTGCCAGTACTGGGGAACCAATGGGCCCCAAGACTCAGGGCTGAGCCTCGTGGTGCCAGCAGGGTTACCTGGAAGCATGGAGCTGGGCAGGTACCTCTAATAAGTGTATACCCTGTGTATGGAAATGGCAGCTTCCCAGGGGGCAGTGAGTGTGTTTGTCTTGGGCCCCTCAGCCTTCCATTAAATACATCAATGATATCTAGCTGGTTGGACTAAAACTCCCAGCATCCCCTGAAACACTTCTGTCCCATCTCTAGCAATTCAGCAGAAGTTCTTAATAGTTTTCCTACAGCGAGGCAGTATGTGTGTGAGTGTATACGGGGGTGTCTGTATGGGGGGGGGTGTATAGTGGCGTGTGTGTGTAGGAGATGAGTTGTTCCGAAGTAGGAGCCGAGTTGGGCTGAAGTTGGAGGCAAGCCATGCCAAACACCATTTTTTTTTCCTAATTGGTGGGGCCCTGGCCACAAATATATATATATATATATATATATTTTTTTTTTTAACTTGGGGTGGGGGGCTGGCCACCAAGGTATTTTTTTGACTTGTGTTGGTCCCTGGCCAGTTTTTTAACCTGTAGGGGGCCCACGCCACCATTGTTGTTTTTTTTGTAGGGGGGCCCAGAAAAGGTTGTTGTATGGGGCCCTGCGAATTCTGATGGTGGCCCTGATTGCTAGGGCCACATATAAGTGGTGTGGAAGGCAGCTTTGACACTGATGCAACAGCTAAAAACAATATATGTTAATTGTATGGATCTTGTAGCTTTTGTCTCCCATTTACCTAAAAGTGCAACTTTAATTAAGGAAAAAACACTTCAATGGAGTATTTTTTGATTTTATAACAAATGTTAGCGCTTGGATCAAATGTTGAACTGCTACATTCAAATATTTTAATCAAGCCATTTCTAGACCTACTTTTTTGAATTTACCTTGCTCCTATGTGTGATATTTGCTCATAGTTAAAATATCACTTGTGTTGTTAGGAGCAGATAACACACTGTACTCCAACTAGCAACAGAGTCAAACGAATGTGGAGGATGAAGAATCACACCAAACATTACAAAGTGAATATTTTTGAGTCAAAAAATTTAATGGCAAAGGTACAAACTGACATTTCAAGTTTAAATTAGAGAGTCAGCATTTTCTTTAATAAAAAAGAAATGTGCAGAAAGAGCAAGCTGTGCATGTTGGATATAAGCCTTATTCTCTTTTTTGAGTAATAACAATTGTATTTTTTTTTTTCACAGTTGTCGATGATGATGGTCACATTCTGCCTGGAACCCATTACTTCACAACCAGCTAAACAAACTGCAACCCTGGAAGCGATTGAAGTGAAGTAGCTAAACCATACGACCAGGAACAAAATATCCACTCTTAGGATGAAGAAAAACAATCAGTTAAACAGCTGACTGCAACTCTGTTGTCAAGTAGCGATGAAACCCAAAAAAACCACCACAAAATTTAGAGCATTACAGCTGATTCATGAGTACTTTGTGGTTAAATGAGCATTTTCAGATGACTGCAGATACATCATTGCGGTTGAAATTACTACATGTAGATGTGATACTACATCAGAATATGCTTATTAAAGAGTGAAATCAATTGTTGTTGACTCAGAACCAGCTCATGAAGCGGTAGCTACTTATCAGATAAAAACATCAGTCAATTGTGGAGACTACTGGAGGTGAAGTTGACACTGGTTCAAACACAACTCCTGGTGGCTCAGATACTTCTAAAAGGGGTGGCCGTCAAGTTAGGGGCAAGGCTGCAAGGGGGAGAAACAACTAACTTTGTATGTATTTCTGCAAAGGGGCAACCAAACACAAATTTTGCACCTTTGTTTGCCAAACGCCATAGAAATGTAATGATGAATGCCATGTTTTTTTTGTTTTGTTTTGTTTTTTTTACTTGATATGTAATGTTTTTATTTTTAATTGGATGATTTCTTTGGTTAATGTAAAAACCACCACATGATGCTTAGTCATATGAACTCAATTATCAGGTCTTGTTAATTAGTAAAAATATTTTATCTTAATAGTGTGTATGTATATGCGGAAATATAGATGGATAGATATTTTTTTTTTTGGATGGTTTCAGCCCATACAAGTAATTGAATTGCCACATATTTTACTTACAATCTAATATCATTGTTAGTAAAAAAAATATACTTACCTGAAATTGTTTTATTATGGAACAAATGAAAGTTTACTCTCCTAAAAACAAAACAAAATACTTTTAACATTGATTCAAATGGTTATATCATGTTTAAAGTGCAGTTAATGAATAGCTTACTAGTAAAAACTGTGGCAATGAGTTGTGCTCGAACTCGCCTTCCAGCCTCAGTTGAATCAGCCGCTATGGCTGTTTGGTTGGGAAACTCAGGCATTAGATCATCCGCAAGCTCCATTGGCATTCGGTGTTTCAGTGCCATGTTGTGCAGGATGCAACACACTATAATCATGTTGGCTACTTTTTTGGGGTTGTATAGTAGCCACCCTCCAGACTTGTCCAGGCAGCGGAATCTGGACTTGAGCATGCCAAATGTCCGTTCGATAACGCAACGTGTTTTGCGGTGTGCAGTGTTGTAGAGCATCTCGGCCTGGGTTTCTGGATTTAACAAAGGGGTCAGCATCCATGGCTGACACCCATATCCTGAATCCCCTAAAACACACACAAGGTAAATGTCCTATTTAGTGCAAACAGAAAAGGATAAGTGACAGACAAATGTTGTTACTTCCTAACTTGTTTATTTAAAATATCAACTACTTTTTACACCCAAAACTAAATTTAACAAATGTTTCATATGTGTACATTAAGCATTAAAGGTCTGCTTGACCTTTAATATAACTATTTATGTCATTGAATGTTCAATATGAACTAAATTTGCAGCTGTTTTTTTTTTTTTACCTAGGCTTTTTTTTCTTGACTCTACAGCTTTGAAATGTGCATCAGTGAGGTCAATAAAAATCAAATGTTCGGTAAGACTACTAATGTTTTATTTTTTTTTATAATGGCTTTCTATTGAGGGTTATTATATGTATTGATATTCCAGTATCTTGATCAAATCACTGCATGCATGGTTGATTAACTTGGACCCTAGCAACATGCTGAAAACATAAGCTGCAAAGCTAAAGACCAAAAAAAAGCATGAACCAAAAAACACAAATCTAATGAAAGGCAATTGCACATTGTCTGTGAATATCAATATGTATATCATACCAAGTTAACTGAAAGCACAACAAGCCCTTTAGGGTACCTGTTTCACATATTTACACACTTGTAATAGAAGTACTTACCCACAAGCCATCCATCTGGCATGTTTCCCGAAACAAATTTTTCCCTTAGGGCAGATTGCTGTAATATGAAGGAATCGTGGCAGCTACCTGGAAAGCCTGAGCAGACACTCAGGATTTGCATTTTGGAGTCGCACACAACTTGAACATTTAAGGAATGTGTATTTTTACGATTCCGAAACTGTTCCTCGGTTGCCCTGGGTGGTACAATCATGACATGTGTGCAATCTATTGCCCCCAGCACATTGGGCATTCCCCCAAGCTGATAAAAGCCTACCATAAGTGCTTGCCACGCTTCATTATTAGATAAATATAATTGCGTGTTAATTTATGGATAGCGTCAAATACTTGTGGAATGATTCTAGACATGGTTGTCTGGCTGATTCCCATTACTTGGGATATCACATGCTGGAAGCTGCCATTAGCAACCATATACAATACTGCGAGAAGTTTACACATCCCTGGCACTGCATGACTTCTACCCATCAAAGGTTCAATGTCTTCACTTATATGAGCATATAGCTCCAGAATTGCCTCACGTTTTAAGCAAAACATTGAGACAATTTTAGCATCAGAAAAATTATTGCCAGTCTTTCACGAAACATTCTTGGCCTTCTGATGGGCTCAATAGGTGCCAATCTGACATTTCTCCTTTGCCCCACACGATTCCTCCTTCTCAAAATTATAATTCCAAGAGCAGCAACCAAAATCTCCTCCTGAAACGCATTCATCTTTTGACCAAATCCACTAACCCTGCAAAAAGGAACGTTTGGCAGCCTTTTCAAATGCTTGGACGCAGGCGTCTGAAATTACCCAGTGCGTTACATTGTGCACCAGCGTCTTACATTGTGCGCCTGCATGTAACATAATGCGCCTGCGCAATTACGCCAGATAAAAACGTCACTGCACAGATAGGCAATATTTCATGCTATTCTACATTAACATTAGATTTTCAAGATTGAACATAACATCTAAATAAATTAAAAATATACTCCTTTCTTTCATGTCACATTGGGAAACTCCCTTCACTGGTCACATGTCAATCTCTGAAAGTTATTGTTTGTCTTAATCTTGCAAAAGAAACATGCCAGGCTTAGGAGCACTGACAGAAGAGGCCGCATATGAGTTGGTCAGCTATTTGCTGACCAACTCGTATGATAACGTGCCTTTATGGGTCCCCCATAAAAGGGCCCACAAAAGGCACATTATGATGAGGCTGCAGCGGCGCCTCTGTGGCCTGTCTTTTGAGTGCAGGGAGCCGGAGTTCGTCGCTCAAGTGGAGCTTCACCACCTACAGAGTAAGTAGTTACATGTTTATTCAGAAAGGGTTAATGCTTTAAAGTAGTTGGTCACCTTTGAATGAAGTTAGTATGATGGAGAGTGCTATTCTGAGGCAATTTGCTATTGGTTGTCATTGTTTTGTGTTTTTGCAGTTCTTTATTTGCTAATTCTGCAGCTATCCATTTTGCAAATTAATGATTTGGGTTGCTAGTGCCAAAATTACCCTAGCAACCATGCCTCAGTCACAACAGAAAGATGAGTAGTAAAAAGTGACAAAAACAATAAATGCTTTGCTTTACTGAGCATTTCTTTTAACACAGGGTCAGTGCTCCCAATTGAAAGACAGAAAAGACTCAGGAGAATAACGGAAATAATTATGAAAAAACAAATAATGAAGACCAATTGAAAACTTGCTTAGAATTGCCTATTCTATTACATACAGTAGTAACTGAACCTGAAGGTGAACGTCCCCCCTTTAATGTAAGGAATTGACTCTAATAATTCATTTTTTGACTTCAGGAAGAGGGCTTGCACAGGCAGTGCAGCAGGAGGCGGAACCAGAGGAGGGACAACACCCCCAACATTTACCTCCACAGGAGGAACAGAGGGAGGAGGAGGCAGAGGAGCCTCAAATTGTGGAGGAGGAGGAGATAGTGGAAGAAGGTACATTTTCAACAACATGAATGTATATGACTATCCCTGTACCTATACTATAATGAGAAATTGCCTACATTGAGAGTCCATATGAAGTTATGTTGTGCAAAAATTAGAACATGTGTGATGCCCTAGTATTTGTGTATATTTCTTAACATTGCTTTATTTGATTTGTCTACATACCATTTTTCTATATTTTTATTGTAGATTTGTGGTTGGATCCCCCCCAACTGAAGGTAATTTCTATTATGAATGTGTTCCTTGATACTTGTTTTTGAATCACTCTCTTCAAGTGTTAATGATGTTAAAGCCTGTAAAAAATGTGAAACAATGAAATGAAGAGAACATTAACAATTTTTTTTTTTTTCCGGCCAAATCCACACACCAGAGCCACAACCAGCGCAGCAAGAGGCAGAAGAGGGGACTGTGCCGGGACCCAGCCAGGAGGCCATCCTTCTTTCAGGGGTGTTGCAGCGCATGGACGCCATTGAGAAAAGACCCAACACCCTTGAGACAAGGATTGACCTCCTGGAACAGGCTGCTCAGGCTGATGCCTGATTCTATTTTTTCAAAATTTTAGAAAATTTTACAATAACTTTTAAGATTAAAACAATTTGTACAACTTGTAAATGGTCTGTTCTTGATTGTGAAAAGGTGTGTTGATGCTAAATATATGTAGTAAAAAATGTCCATCATTGGATATTGTTGGAATGCATAGGCCTTAAACATTGATAAACATAAACAGCATACATATAGAACAATCTTGCCTTTTCACCTATATGAAAAAGCAAAACGTGGGAAGGTGAAAACCAGCATGATTGTTATAGCTGAACCACAACAGTACAACACTTTGCAAAAACTGGTGGTCCAGTTGTGAAGGCATTGGCCAGGCAAATATAAACATTTGTAAATGTTTAATTACACACAATGATAAACTAGTCCACACCTCCCAACTGTCCCTTTTTCGGAGGGACAGTCCCTCTTTCTTCTACGTCCCTCCATGTCAGTACACATGGGGCATTGCCCCTCCCAGACCTGGAGGTAGGACCTATAACATAGCCAATCAAAATGAATCATGACCTATAAGACCACATGACTTCCTCCTCACCACAGTTATTTTTTGTCCTACTGGACAGGGAGGTAGGATCTCCCTCCTCACTTTTTATTTTTTGTTGAATTTTGAGAGAAATCAAACACAGTTTTTGTTTTTTGTTTTTCTTTTGTATTTTCTTTTTGTTTATTTATTTATTTTTTACCTCTGTGTAGACACAGAGGGATGATTCCCAGGTAATGGAGAAGATTTTACCTGATGCCTCAAGACGCATAATCTGTAAATTATCGCTTGTTGGGAGGAAATGCAGGTGTGGGCATATCCATGGTCCTAGAACTGTGCTAAAATAGCCCCCCTGCTATATGCCCAGCGAGGCACAAGATTCAATCTAGTGCTTTTTGGGAAGAGACACAGTTGTGGGCTTCCCACATTATTACCTGTGAGCCTTTTGTTTTTTCTTCTGTATTTTTATTTATTTATTTATGTATTTTTGCTTATTTTTTACCTCTGTGTGGACACAGAGGGATGATTCCCAGGTAATGGAGAAGAATTTACCTGATGCCTCAAGACGCATAATCTGTAAATTATCGCTTATTGGGAAGAAGTGCAGGTGTGGGCATACCCATGGTCCTAGCCCTGTGCTAAACAGCCCCCCTGCTATATGCCCAGCGAGGCACAAGATTCAATCTAGTGCTTTTTTGGGAACAGACACAGGTGTGGGCTTCCCACATTGTTACCTGTAAGCTTTTTGGACTCCCCTTTTCTTTTGCGTTATGTGAGACTTTACAGAACTCTACAGAACTTCTGCAAAAGGGCCGTGGGTATGCATATGGGCTAGTTATAACTGCCTGAAGCTGGTGAGTATGATTCTTCATTATCTACTGTGTGTAGTGCACTGGGAAGTCTGCATGCTAATTGGCTAATTATGTCCCTCAGCTGAGAGCTATTGGGGCTTTGGCTGGAGTTTCCATCCAGCTAATTAGTCACTATCTGATAAGGTGCAGGTGTGCCTTCGCCCCGTTGCTATTGCTTTTATATTTTAAGCCTTGTATGAGTGAACCTGCATCCTCTGTGCAGACACAGAAGTTATATTGGCTCATGTTACTAAGGCACCTCCAGGAAGGGCTAGAGGTTGCACTGGTCAAGCAATATGGCACCTCCTTCCTTCTTATGAGTCTCCTCTTAACAAGCAGTGTTCCACCTGGATATTCCTGCTGACAAGCCTGAGCTATCTGGTAAGGTGCCTGTGTTCCCCTGACTTCTTGTATTATCTGAGGTCTTATGTTGTGAGCTGGCGTCCTCTGTGCAAAATACAGTATTGGCTCTTGCTACACTTTAAGTACTGGCTGGTGAATCCCTCTGCCTAAGCAGTGTGGTACCTGAATCCAGAGATTTTGATTTCTCAGTTTCCATTGTGTATTTGAAACATTAATTTCACTGGGAAGTCTGCATGTTAATATGCTTAATATGTCCCTCAGCTGAAAGCTATCAGGGCTTTGGCTGGAGTTTCCATCAAGCTAACTAGTCACTATCTGGTAAGGTGCAGGTGTTCCTTTGGCCCCTTTGCTATTGCTGTTTAATATTTTAAGTTTTGTATGGGTGAACCTGCATCCTCTTGGCTGACACAGTGGTTATATTGGCTCATGTGCTCAAGCAGTATGGCACCTCCTTCCTTTCTTATGAGTCTGCTCTTAACAAGCAGTGTTCCACTGGACTGGATATTCCTGCTGACAAGTCTGAGCTATCTGGTAAGCTGCCTGTGTTCCTTCTTATATTATATGAAGTTGTATGGTGTGAGCTGGAGTCCTCTGTGCAAAATGCAGTTACACAAGGTACTAAGTCTGCATGTTAATAAGCTAATTATGTCCCTCAGCTGAAAGCTATCCGTGTTCTATCTGAAGTTTCCAACCTGCAGACTTTTCATTGCTATCAGGTAATGTGCAGATACTCCTCAGTTTGCTACTGTTGTTTCTATTGTCCTCTGTGCAGACACAGAGGTTATATTTGCCTTTTATTACACTGGGTGCTTGCAGGGTTGGCTGGAGGCTTGCACTGCTGAAGCAGTACGGTAGCCCCTTCCTTACATTGAGTCTGCTCAGTGCTGTAACCTGATGTCATTGGGCCCCACAGCAAATTCATTTTAGGGCCCCTAACATATCCAGAGGTTGTGCTTTTTTACCAATACGTATTGAAATTGCTCTTTATTTGGGCCTCATGGGTCCCTATACCTTTTGGGCCCACCTGCAGCCGCAGGGTCTGCTTCCTCTTTAGTTACGCCCCTGAGTCTGCTCCTTAGAAGCAGTCTGCCACCAAGGATCTGTCTGGATTATTCCTACTGTCTAGCGCATATTATCTGGTTAGGTGCCTGTATTCCTCTGACTTCTTGTATAGTTGTCATCTGAGGTCTTAGGTTTGTGAGCCCGAGTTCTCTGCGCAGACACAGTAGGCAAGTGTGCTCTTATTACACCTGGTATTTCCAGGACCGGCTAGGGGTTTGTTCGGCTGTAGCAGCATTGTACCCCATTTTTTCCTATGATGTTTCCACACTTAACAGGCAGTGTTCCGAGTTATATGGTGTCTTTTTGTGTGATGTAGGCCTTCTCTTAGATATTCTATTCCCATCTGGTGGCTTTTGTTGGGAGCTCAGTTGTAGTTATACTACATCTACTGAGTTTTTGTGACTGTAGGTTTCCCTTCTTTAATTGTTGGTAGATTAAAGGGCACTTACTGTTATGTCTATTGGCACCTTAACATGCTTGAAGCCAACTTGTAGTCTATGGCCCTTTGTGTGGCCTCTGGCTTTCATTATGGCCCTTGGCTTGGGTTAGAGCCCTTGTTTTGGTCCATGGCTTTTTACCATGGTCCTCGGCTCCTGGGTCTGCTGGCCTTTTACAAGGGCCCTTGTTCTGCTGGCCTGTTGCATGAGCCTTTGGCTCATGTGGTCTTTTACCCTTGGCACATTTGTTTGGTTGTCCTTTTACCTGGGTTATTATGGCTGCGGGCCTGTTCTCATGGCCCTTAACTTAGGTGCTTGCTTGCCTTTTACCAGGGTTCTTGGGCTGTTGGCCTTTTCTGTGGCCCCTGGCTAAGGTGGCCGCTAGTTTTTATTATAGTCCTTGTGGGCTTGTGGCTGCCAGTCTTGGCTGTGACCTATGGTGCATAGGTCACCAGCCAGGCTGTGGCGGCTGATAGGCATGGTTACTATTCTTGCTGTGGCCCTTGGTGGGCATGTCTGTTTGCCTTGCGGCAATCCTTGGCAGGACAACAGCCATTGGTTTTGTCTTGTCTGCAATCCTTGCAGGTATGGTTCTGGTTACACCAGCAGTAGGCATGATTGACTATTTGGTTGGATCTAGCATGGGTTGTACCATCAGCTGGTGTTTGCCCTGAGTTTCACAGCCCATAGCTAATTTTGTTGCTGATTGGTATTCAGCAGCTGATGTTGGTCATATGTTGGCTTACAGCTAACCTTTTCTTCTGCCTTACATGCATTGTTTTTGGTCTTGTATGCCACTGCTTATTATCAATAAGGCTGGCTTGTGGACCAGGGTTTTGCAAGTTCAACAACTGACGTGCTCCGTTGTTGCATGTATGGAAATTGACTTTTGTGTCAGGTGCCAGTGCAGTTGGTTACCTTGTCCCTAAGGGTGGCATTAACAATAGCTGGCTTATTTACTATTGCTTGTGTGTTCGAATTCCACTCTGGTTTTTTGCAAACACTTCAGCTGACGGGCATCTTGGCCTGCTAGTGTGACAATGGCCTTGCACATCTATGTTGGAATACATAATAGCTGGCTGGTCCACCACTGGTTGCATGTATGGTGGCTGGCTCTCTGCCAGTGGATTGTGCATCATTGCTGGTTGGTACCAGTTTTTGTAGGCTATAAGCTCCTATTGCTGTTTGACCATATTTAAGTGGTATGTATAATTGATCTCTTGTGATATCTTTTGACATATTTTTGCCCTGTATTATGTATGTACATTCTTTTCTTTTTAAATATATCTAAATATGACTATTCAAATACCACCTGGTCTTGCTGTTTATTTGGTGTGCAGGCCCTTTTTGGTTAACATTGTTCTGTGTTTGGCCTTATATGGGGGCTTTGTAAGGGCTTTGTTTGCACCCATATGCTAACTATATTGTATATATCTTATACTAGAGTGCCCTCCATTTGAAAATATTTTCTATAAGCTTCTGGCATGCCTGATTATGGATTGTGATCCCAGCTGTTGGCTGGTTCAGTAGCTTCTATGTATGGTCACAGGTTTGGTTCAGTTTTTGCATAAACTGTAGCATTGTGCAGCTTGAGCTGTAGTGGCCTCTGCTTTTGTGGGTGTTTTCTAGAACTGTAATTGGCTTGGGTCCCATTGCTTGCTTGTGTAGCAGTTGGCTGGGGCAACAGCATAGCTTACTGGTAGATGGCTTTAAGTCACATTGGTTGGTTCAGCAGCTTATCCTTGTGCTGTTGTATACCCAGTTTAGATTTGGTGGTTGGTGGAGCTACTGGGCTGTACCAGCATGGCTCTACAATGGTTACAATGATATGCTGATTTATGATAACCCAGAGTTGGTGTTCATTTAGTTAAGTCTTCATTAGGTATTATTAGCCTGGAGTTAGTGGATCTTGGACTGATCTCTGGTGTAGAGGTGACTCCGGTCAGCACTGGTTTGAGCTGCTTCCATTAAGATGCAGGACCAGGCTAATGTGGGCCAAGTCTTTTTAGGGCCACTTGCTATTGCTGAGGATCGTGTATTTCTCCAGCACTGGTGATAGATGCATTCAAGTTGTGTTTAGTTTCTGATCTAATTGATTTCCTGGTGGTTTCTAGGGTGTTTTAGTTCTGAGATGGCTATTGCCATCATTCTGGTTTTGTCCTAAGGCACCTTTTTTGTTTTAACAGTTGCAGGATTTTTGTTCTTCCCCAGGTGGGGTTTTGTCAGATAACCATATTGCAGGTATCCCTCTAGTCACTGAGGGAACCTTTTTAAACAGAATATGTTTATTCTTAATCTGCAATGCTTGATCCTCAAGTACCGGTCTCTGTAATTTTGTGGTTGATTTTGCAGCTCTTGTTAATCGTTTACCATGTCCTAGGACATGTTCTTGTGCCTTTTATCTACCCTTTTCAGGAGATATACATTTTATCAGCTCCCCTGTTGGATGGATGTGATGCTGGCCTTTTCTCAGGGCCTCCTTAGCATCAGTTTGGTTTTTGCATTATGTTGGTTATTCCCACCCCTTGTTTTCGGTGCATGGCTTGGTAGATCCCATGTGTACTGACATGGAGGGACGTAGAAGAAATAGAGAATTTTACTTACCTACTTGACGTAAATTCCTTTTCTTCTAGTCCCGACATGTCAGTACAGGGTTTCCCATCCCAATTATTTATTTTGGTTACTGTACTGCTATGGCAAAAGTATAACTGTGGTGAGGAGGAAGTCATGTGGTCTTATAGGTCATGATTCATTTTGATTGGCTATGTTATAGGTCCTACCTCCAGGTCTGGGAGGGGCAATGCCCCATGTGTACTGACATGTCGGGACTAGAAGAAAAGGAATTTACGTCAAGTAGGTAAGTAAAATTCTCTATTTCGACAGCTCAACCCGCAGTCCCTCATTTGCACTGGAAAGTCCCTCTTTTCTCTGCACTGAACAGCCGGAAAAACAACGTTTTGAACTTAATTGGCTTTTGGCAGAGAGCCTAGAGCAGCTAACAGGTGCAACTAAGATGTTTTGTAACAATTTTGAGATAAGAAAGTAAGTAATTTCAAAAGTTTAGATAAGGAGAAATATTTTCTACATTTTCTAACCTGCCAAATTTGGTCAAGTGAACATGGTAATTTGGGGGTGTGGCCACAAAAATCGGTGTGATGCAAAAAAATGTGCCACACTACATGGCAAAAAAATGTTGTCCCTCTTTTTACTTCCACAATGTTTGGAGGTATGAACTACACATCACATGATGGTTGTGGGAGGAGCTACATTGTGGAGTCATCTTGCACTCAGGTGAATATGCATAGGCCAGCTAATCAGTTGTATAAACAACTTTCAGGTGGAGTAGGATTCACACTAGACACTGCAATTACACAGAGGCCAAAGCAGCCCAATAAATAGTGACTGTCTATGGCAACATATAGCTACCCCTCTGGCATTTGCCACAGCCCACATATTGTCAGTCCAGGCCTGACGTCTTTCTTTTGTTGGTGCCAATACTTTACATTAAAGGGGTTGTTGACCTTTAAATGAACTGTAGCATGATGAAGAGAGGGATATCCTGAGACAAATTTCAGTTGGATCTAATTTTGTAGTATTTGTGGTGTTTCACGTATTTACCTTTTATTCAGCAGCTCTTCAATTTGCAGTTTCAGCAGTCTGGTTGCTAGGGTCCAAATTACCCTAGCAACCATGCATTGATTTCAATGAGACTGCACTATTAATAGGAGAGGTTTGAATCGAGAGATGAATAAAAAGTAGCAACAATAATAAATTTGAAACCTTACAGAGCATTACATTTGGGGTTAGTGACCCCCCCCATTTGAAAGTTGCAAAGAGTGACAAGAAGAAGCCAAATAATTAAAATTATCTTACTACAAAATAATGATGGTGATTTTTAAAGTTGATTCTAATTACATATTATTTTGTAAATTAAAGTGAACTTGAAGCTGAATCACCCCTTTAAATTTTTTGTACACATCTCCTGGCAGCCTTAAGAAACAGTATAATTGACATATATACTGTCAATTTGAAGTTCCATATGTGTGACAATCTCAAAAAGAAGGACAACAACTTTTAAAAAAGTATCTTAGTTGCACCTGTTAGCTGTTCTGGGCTCTCTGCCAAAAGCAAATTAAGTTTAAAAGTTTTTCTGGCTGTTTCTTGCAGAGAAAAGAGGGACTTTCCACTACAAATGAGGGACTGGGGGTTGACGTGACAAAAGAGGGACTGTCCCTCCAAAAAAGGGACAGTTGAGAGGTATGCCTGAAATACAGTTACAAAACAAAAATAAAGTTTTGATGGCACACTATATGAAAAAAATGAAAAAACGCCAGCGACTGGGGAAAAAATTCCTGTGTAAAATTACAATGTAAGTAAGTGAAGATTGAGGTTGTTCTATGCACTCCAAAGCACTTCGCCAGTGAAGTCTGGCGAAGGAAGTAACGTTCAGTAAAATTTGCATCTTAATGAATTTGCGGAGTTATGTTTATTCACCAGTGCGCAAATTCACCAGCGTTTAGTGCGAAACAACGCTAGCGTCCCCCTGAATTAGTGAAGTTACTTCCTTTCGGTAGGGCGATCATGCGCCTGGCGATATCGTGCGAATCATTGCTAGCGTTCTCTCTTTCACTAGAGTTAGTACTGCTGCGCACATTAGTGAATGTGCGAATCTCCGTAATTACGCCAGCGTTAGTCACTTCGAACTTTAGTGAATTTGGGCCTATGTCTCTCAACATTAAAATCACCCTTTATTATAAACTTTAAAAAGCAGAGAAGCAAGAAACCCATAAAAGAAGGAGGGGACTTATCTTCAAGTCCCCCTTGTTCTTTGTATTGGAAATATATTTGATATACTATGAGCAGAAAGTATGTATCAAAAATATGTAGAAAAGTATATGACTAAAATCAATGTATAGAGCAATCTAGAGGGGTCATGAAATCACTATCAAGATGGTATAAATATAAATGTACAGAAAATAGAAATATACAAGAAATAGAAATACATATTAATATAAATATGCAAGATCATATCTCGTGTTCAGACTCTTGGTAACTCTGGTATACAACTTAAAGGACCAGTAACATTAATTTTTTTTTTTCAAAATTTGTTAGTAGCCTTTATTAAGAGATAACTTACCAAAACTCCACTTCCGCTCCTCTTCTAAAACGGCGAAAGGGCGACCATCCATGCAGCGGTGTTCAATTTCTCCTCCCTGGCTATTCTAGTTACAGTATGTGAAGGAGGCTGAGGTCCGCTCTGCAGCGCTTCCCCTATTCCCAGCAGTCAGACTTTGACTCCAGCCTTTCCTCCTCCGACGAGGAAGAAGAAGAGGAGGAGGGCAGCCTCTGCCTCTCTGGCGGCAAGTGCTGGCTGCAATATCCATGGATGTGGTAGATGCGCTACCATTCCGCAGACAGGTTGAATGGTAGTAGTAGTAGGCGGAGGAGCCATGCAGGCTAACCAATCTGCTGAAGAATATCCCCAGGACTACGGTGCACAAGCACATGGATCACTTGCAAGTGAAGAAGAACCAGTGCGACGTGGAGGAGCTGTGCAAACTCAAGGCGATCAACTACATAGCTTTCCACGCGGCCAAGTGCACTCTCCCTGGAGGATGTGGAAGCACTAGACAGCTCCTGCAAACCTTGGCTTGGCATTCTACTCCGCCTTTGAGCCGGGAGTGCTACCAGCTCGTTTTTTTTTTTACTAAATATACTGGCCACTGCTACCCGCAAACATCCAGCCTACTACTACCATTCAGCCTGTCTGCAGAATGGTAGCTCATCCACGGGGAGCAAGTGGTTCGGCTCTCCCACCTCATACATGGATTCTGCAGCAACCGTCTAAAATCGGCGCGGGGACTGCCAGCCCCAGGCACACTCAGATGGGCACATCGACGGGGAACAAGTGGTTTGGCTCTCCCAGTACCTAATGCTGCTGCTGGGAACAGGGGAAGCGCTGCAGAGCGGACCTCAGCCTCCTTCACATACTGTCACTAGAATAGCCAGGGAGGAGAAATTGAACACCGCTGCATGGATGGTTGCCCTTTCGCTATTAAGTTATCTATTAATAAAGGCTTTGCCATTTAAAAGTTTTATTTGCCTTAGTGTTTATTTTTCATTCTATACTAACAAATTTTTAATGTTACTGGTCCTTTAAAGATCCAGAATGCTTCTCTTAAATTTAGGGGCACAAAGTGTCCCCTCCTCTAAGAGGAAATCTAACTTGTTCTATGACCTTTCCACTTAAGTCTTGGATACCTTTATGAGAACACAATATGAAATTGGTGGGGTGGGGGTCGGCAGGGACGCCCGCCGCACTCCAAGCGTCCCGCCGACCACGTCTGTCTTCTGCACGAAATCAAATAGTATTTAAAAGTACATTTTCTTTTACACACTGCCCGTGATAGGGTTTGTTTCTGGTGCTTAACTTTTCTGATCCTGAAACCTGTGATTAACTACCTGTTGTGACCCCTGCCTGTTCTTGACGATTCTACTTTCTGTATCCTGACCCCTTGCCTGATATCCGACGCCGATTCTGACTAAAGCTGGCCATAGATGTTGAGATTTTTAAAAGATCAGATCCTGATCGTGAGACCGCAATCTTCTCAGAACGATCGTACGAATGTACAAATTTACCATCAACTAAAAAGACCAATTTGCCAGGAAAACAAAGGGGAGCTGCCTGCTTGGCCCTGCAAACATAGATAGATTGTACTGGGGCCGACAAAGATTTTTTAACCTGGCCGATCAATTTCCTGACAGATGTCGGCCGAAAAATCGTAAGATGTACGATCGTTTGAATCCCACTAACCGCACGATAATTTTGAAGGATCAGTCGGGCTTCCCTAAAATCGGTCGTTCGGCAAGAAGAATCGTCGCGTTTATGGGGAGCTTAAGTTTGTTCTCAGCCTGGCCTGATCTGATTACGATTTTGTCTCACGCCTTGTACTGTGACCTTCAGCCCAAAGACTCTTGCCTTACAGTTGTGCCCCTCTGCTTGTCTAGAACCCCTCGCATTGCACCTCTCGTTTTAAGACCTGGCGGCATCTGAGTAGCTGAGGGCTCCTCCCAAAGCCAAAGGCGGCTGCTACAGGCAGAAGCACAAGCCGAGACCAGGGTGCTTGGCATTGGTTCTAGAATTAGGGTGCCAACCGTTACAGAAATGCTTTCCTATGGGAGATTTTTCATCCTTCTTTTCAATGGCCCTTATGTGCTCTCTTACTCTCTCTTTTAAACAATGGATCAATCAACCCACATATTGTTTTGTGCAACATCTGCATTCTAGAAGGAAACTATGCACTTCGAATTACAATTGAAAAAACCTTTATTCTGAAATATACGACCGGTTACATTTGATTTAAACTCATGGCTGGCGTCAAATACTTTGCAGGTTTTGCACATGGTTGCTCCATACTTGAAGGTTCCCTTTAAAGAGAGCCAGTTGGACCCTGTGCTGGGTATGGGAGAAGGAACCAAACTGAGGACCAGAATGCTTCCCAAAGTGGGGGCTTTTCTTGACACGTCCTGTTCGGTTTGGGTTCTTGACCGCCCTTCAGTTGCCACGCCCATGGAGCTCCTCACTTAGGATCCAGAGATCTCCAGGAGACGAGCAGTGCACCACACAAGAAATGATGCAGAAATTGTCTAATTTATTAGCATGTAAAGCTAGATTTTATATTCTTTGCACACCCCCTAACAGCATATAAGGAGAGAGACAAACAAACAGCACAGTTTGCAGAATCACAGGAATAGAGCATGTGTTACATTTAGAAGAAGCAAACAAGTTACATAGGGTTGGGGGAAGCAAGATGTCAAAGTTACAGAAATAACTAAAGTGCAACAGCTGAAGTTACATATATTTCAGTAATGGTATGCAGTGTCTACAAGTTGTACAGATAATATTGAGCAATGGGTGTTGTTTTACAGCCTGTAGTTTAACTGAACCTTGCAATTGTAGTTACAAGCAATTAACCATGTAATGTAAGGATTTATTAGTGAAAGCATAAGAACCATGATTTTACGCATATTCCTACAACGTCCTTAATATCTTTAAGGGATAATACCTCCTTAAGTCTACTGTCATTGTACAGAATGGGGAGATATTTCTTCAGTATTTTACAAAATGAGTCAAATGTAATGTATTCTATTACGAAAAAAAATGTTGTCCCTATGTTTATGCAAATTGGATTTTTTTTCTTTATTCCTATCTCCTGCATTATGTCCACTATGTCTTATATTAACTTGTCTGTCCCTGTCATAAGATTTCCTGATCAAATTGATTGAGTAACCCCTTCTACTGGACAGTTCCTCAGATTGTTCAGTAAAAGACCTATCTGAGCTACAATTCCTCCGATATCTGACAAGGTGTGTTTTGAATGGCATCTATTTGCCCTAAGTATGGTATTTCCCCGCTGTGGATTTACAGAACACCTCTGATTTTATCTTACCAGAATGGGATTTTCCTATTAGTTTTAAGATCCAAAAAATCTCGTGCCTGTTATGTGTCAAAGAAAAACTAAGATTGTGATCATTAGTGATGGGCGAATAAATTCGCCATAGTTAAATTTGCGGTGAATTTCCATGTTTCGCAGCAGGCAAATATTTTGTGAAACCGCGTCAAAAATCGCCTCGTGGCTCGTTTCGGCTCATCTCAAATTTTTCATTGCGCGACGCGAGGCATGACACAGAGAGATTTTGATTAGATGTGAGCCATCCCACTGTCTATATAAGGAGCTGCAGAGGCGGCCATAACTCGTGGTGTTTTTGGTAGAGGTAGAGAGAGCAGGATAGTGAGAGATTTGTCTGTGATTTAGCTAGTGGGGTTTGTGTAGAGAGCTTTTTAGAGTGCAGATTGCAAGTGGAGGTTGTGGATTTCAGTTTATTGTTTTCCCTCTTCTGCTTGCCTGCTCACCACCCAATAGCCCTTTATAGGGCTAACTGTCTTTGTCTATGCTTGTGTGTGTATTCCTTGTGGGTACACACTTCTGCTGAGGGGATTTAGTTGAGGGTTTTATTTTTTTCTCCTTTACTTCCCCAAAATATCCAAACCCCCCTTATTTATTTATTTTTTAGTTTAGTTGTGCCCACTATGATGGGCCGTGGGAGAGGGGGGAGGGATGGTGGTGGTGGTGGTGTGTCACGGCCGGCACCCAATACCAGAACAAGTGCCAAGTACCCTGGTCTCGGCTCGGCTTCACCAGTAGTGTGACCACCGTTGGGCTTCGGGAGGAGCCCTCAGCTTACTTGGGTGCCACCTGGACTTAACGAGGGGTACAAGGCGAGATGTTCTGGCTAGCAAAGGGGCACGGCTGTTAGCAGAGTCTTTACAAAAGATTTGGCAGAATCGTAGTCAGGCAGGCTGGGTCGAGGCAGGCAGATAACTAGGATCATCAGGAAGGCAAGAGGTCAAACCGGGTAGTCAATCAGAATAGGATCAGGCAGAAGTAGTAGTCAAGATACAGGCTGGGTCGGATTACGGATATCAGGATGGTCAAAACAGGCAAGGTCACAACAGGAGATCAATATCACACAGGAACAGATGCACAAAGGCTCAGAGGCACCAGGAAAACAAGTCCTATCACGGGCAATGATTTCAGAAAAACTGTCCCTTTAAATACATTTAAACTTTGCGCCATTGCACGCTGACGTAATCACGCCAGCGCGTATGCGCCTATAAATTACAGGAGTGCATGCCGCGCGCACACTAGGAAGCCTGCACACAGAGGGAAGAGGAGCGGCGTGACAGATGCACGCCAAAATTTAGAAACAAACTGAACCCCTCTGTCCGAAACAATATTTTCAGGAAAACCGTGTTACTTAAAAATATGAGTAATAAACAGGTCAGCCAGGGTTTTAGCAGAAGGAAGGTGAGGAAGAGGAATAAAATGAGCCATCTTACTGAACTTGTCTACTACCACCCAAATCACAGTTTTCCCTTGAGAAGAGGGCAAATCCACAATAAATGTGGGACCATGGTTTGGCAGGGATGGGTAATGGATTTAGCAGACCCTGGGATAGACTATGAGATCTTTGACAAATTTGACATGATTTAACAAAAGCTTTAGTATCCAACTTAAAAGAAGGCCACCAAACATGACGGGAAAGTAAAGAAATTGTCTTAGCAATACCTGGATGACCTGCCACTTTAGAATCATGAACCTCCCTCAACACTTGTTCTCTAAGCTCCTCAGGTATGAACCATCTACCAGATGGAGTTTCAGCAGGAGCAGAAGACTGTAAAGGGGACAATAAGGAAGAGAGGTCAGACTCTAAGGCTGCAACAATTATTTCCCTGGGAATGATGGGAGTACACTCACTAGAGTCAGGGGAAACTCCTAGAGAGTGCATCTGCCTTGACATTTTTTAGATCCAGGACGAAAAGTTATAGAAAAGTTAAACCTTGAAAAGAATAGGGCCCATCTGGCTTGCCTAGGATTGAGGTGCTTGGCAGACTATATATATATAAGATTCTTATGGTCAGTATAGACCGTAACAGGATGTTTCACACCCACAAGAAGATGCCGCCATTCCTCAAAGGCCCACTTGACAGCCAACAATTCCCTGTTCCCAATATCATAATTCACTTCTGCCGGTGAAAATTTCTTAGAGAAGAAGGCACAGGGATGCATTTTGTTGGTTGTCGGGTGCCTTTGAGAAAGGATTGCCCCAGCTCCTACTTCTGAGGCATCTACCTCCACAATAAATGGAAGAGTAGAATCAGGATAATGGAGGATAGGGGCCGAACTGAACTCTCTTTTAAGAATTTCAAAGGCTTGCACAGCATCTGGGGGCCATAAGATGGGATCAGCTCCTTTTTTGGTTAAACTGGTAATAGGAGCGACGAGAATGGAAATTTTTTTAATGAATTGGCGATAGTAATTCACAAAACCGAGAAACCTTTGAGTTGCACGTAACAAAAGGGGTCCAGTCCAGGACTGCTCTCACCTTGCCTGGATCCATTTCTAGACCCTTGCTGGAAATTATAAACCCCAAAAACTGAACAGAAGCAACCTCAAAGGTACATTTCTCCAGTTTCGCATAGAGATTATTTTCTCTTAGCCTACGTAAAACCTCACAGACATGTTTATGATGTTCAGATAAATTGGAAGAAAAAATTAGAATATTGTCAAGGTAGACCACTACGAATATTCCTAACAGGTCCCGAAAAAAGTCATTGATAAACTCCTGAAACACTGCAGGAGCGTTACAAAGACCAAACGGCATAACAAGATATTCGTAGTGGCTGTCCCTGGTGTTAAATGCAGTCTTCCACTCGTCCCCCTCTCTGATTCGAATTAGATTATAAGCCCCCCTAAAATCAAGCTTGGTAAAAATCTTAGCAAATCTAATTTGATCAAAGAGTTCAGATATTAAGGGGAGGGGTTTTCACTAATATACTCCTTCATTGCCTGGGCTTCGGGCAATGAAAGAGGATAGGTTCTACCCCGGGGAGGAGTTGACCCGAGAACCAGATCAATTGGGAAGTCATACTGCCGATGTGGGGGGTAGAGTCTCAGCTGCCTTTTTTGAAAACACATCTGAATAACTAGAGTAGACATATGGTAACCCTTCTAGTATGGTAGTGGCTGTAAGGGAGAATTACCTTCTGCCTCCACGCCAACGCTGCCCTGCTGTCCAAGATGGCGGCGCCCAGTCCTCCCACGTGGATCCTGAACTGATCTATTTGCCTGGACTTTGACCATTCTTTTGCCTAATCCTATTGTACCGCGAACTGTGCTGAGCTTCAGCTTCCTCTTTGGTCCGCTACTCCAGTTTGAGCCTTCGGGCCCTTACATTATAATTGGGCCATGGACCCTTCGGAGGAAGCCCAGCCCGATTTCGGCAGAGCTTTTCGCGGATTGGCTGCCCGCATGGAGTCTTACGAGGCTCAGCAGTCTCATTTCGGACAGGTGCTGGAGGCCATCTTGGAGAAACTGTCTATCCTTACGCCCGCAGCTCCTGCTCCAGTTCCTGTTGCTGCTCCGGTTCCTGCTGCGTCCGCGGTTGAACCACGTACCCCGGCACCTCCTCTCTACAGTGGAGGTCCCCAAGCTTGCCGAGGATTCATTAATCAGTGCCAGATCCAATTCGTTCTGCAACCTGCTCAATTTGGATCTGAGCGTGCCAAGGTGGGATTTGTCATCACGCGTCTGGCAGGAAAGGCAGAAATGGGCGTCTCCGCTGTGGGAGAAGGAATCTCCTTTAATTGACGACGCCAAGGCTTTCCTCCAGGCGTTCCGGACCGTCTTTGACGCTCCTGGCCGAGTTGTGTCTGCTTCTTCACGGCTATTTCAGATTCGACAAGGGAGCCGCAGTGCCTCTGAGTATGCCATTGAGTTTCGTACATTAGCTGCAGAGACAAGTTGGAACAATGACGCTTATCATGCCGCTTTTTACAACGGGCTCTCTATCCCCCTGAAAGACGATCTGGTTTCTCGCGAGCTGCCTATGCTTCTGGAGGACCTAATTGCTCTGGCCATCAAGGTGGACACTCGGCAAAGAGAGCATCAAGTGGATAAAGACCGTCTCAAAAGGTTCCAACCCACTCTGGCTCCTCACTTTCAAAGACCCGTGCTGCCTAATACGACTTCTCCTCCATCATCTTCTTCCTTGTCGGCTTCTCCTTCTTCTACGGTTGAAGAACCCATGCAGATAGGACGAGCCAGACTTTCCGAACAGGAGAAACAGCGGAGACGGGTAGCTTGACTTTGTCTTTATTGTGGGGGCAAATCGCATTTTGCCCATGAATGTCCTGTGAGGCCGGGAAACGCCAACGCCTAGGTAGGTTTGGGGAGACCTACCTGGGCGGGATTGATCCTTTTCCCCGCAATTCTTCTCATAGATTTCTTCTTCCAATACAGATTCGATTTTCCACCAAGACCATCCACTCCCAGGCGTTCCTTGATTCTGGTGCAGCAGGGAACTTTATGGATCGAGTCTTCTCTGAACAACATGCCATACCACTACAGCCCTTATCTGTTCCGCTTCAAGTCTTGGCCATCGATGACAAAACTCTGTCTTCTGCTTTCATTTCGAAGTCCACTGTTGAGCTTTCCATCATGGTCGGCTCCCTACATTCTGAGAGACTTTCCTTTTTTATCATCGACTGTCCCTCCACACCAGTAGTTCTAGGATTGCCTTGGCTTTATCTTCATAACCCGGTTATTGACTGGGCAACCTCTCAAATCTCCCATTGGAGTTCTTTCTGCCAGCAGAACTGTATTCCTAGCAATCCTCTTCTGAAATTATCCTCAGTTACCATGGGCTTCTCCTCTCTGCCCTCTGTTTATCAAGACTTCTCCGACGTCTTTTGCAAGAAGTCTGCTGAAACCCTTCCACCCCACCGACCGTATGACTGTCCTATTGAACTACTTCCTGCTACCATGCCTCCTCGTGGACGTACTTATCCTCTCTCCCCTTCTGAGACCAAGGCTATGAAAGACTACATTCAGGAAAATCTCTTAAGAGGCTTCATTCGTCCTTCTTCATCTCCAGCTGGTTCAGGATTCTTCTTCGTCCAAAAGAAAGACGGCGGTTTACGGCCATGTATCGACTACCGGGGACTGAACAAGATTACTTGTAAGAACCGCTATCCCCTTCCCCTCATCTCAGAATTATTTGATCAACTTAGGGGAGCCAGTCTCTTCACGAAGTTAGATCTACGGGGAGCTTATAACCTGATCCGCATTCGTGAGGGCGATGAATGGAAGACTGCTTTTAATATACGTGATGGACATTATGAATACCTCGTCATGCCTTTTGGGCTTTGCAACGCACCCACAGTCTTCCAGGAGTTCGTAAACGACATCTTTCGAGATTTACTGGGACTTAATGTTGTTGTCTACCTGGATGATATCTTGATTTTTTCCAAATCCTTGAAAGAACACCGGCTCCATGTACGAGAAGTCCTCTCCCGCTTAAGGAAGAATGCTCTTTTTGCTAAACTGGAAAAATGTTCATTTGAAACTCTCAAAATACCTTTTTTGGGATACATCATTTCCAAAAAAGGGTTCGAAATGGATCCAGCCAAGACTACCGCCATACAAGATTGGCCTCTTCCAACCAGCACAAGATCCATTCAACGCTTCATTGGTTTCGCCAACTACTACCGGCAATTCATCAAGGGCTTTTCTTCCAAGATTGCACCAATTCTATCCCTCATCCGTAAAGGTGGAAAACCTAATTGTTGGCCTTCTCAGGCCCTGGAAGCCTTCAAGACTTCAAAGGACTCTTTTTCTTCTGCTCCAATTTTAAGACACCCAGATCTTCTTCTGCCATTTTTTATTGAAGTTGATGCCTCAGATGTAGGGGCAGGGGCAGTTCTTTCTCAGAGGCTTCCATCCGATGGAAAATTACACCCCTGCGCCTTCTTTTCCAAAAAATTCTCCCCTCCTGAACAGAACTATGACGTGGGGAATCGTGAACTTTTGGCGGTAAAACTAGCTCTGGAAGAATGGAGGCATTTATTAGAGGGTTCTACGGTTCCTGTAACAATTTTTACGGATCACAAGAATCTGGAATATATTCAAACCCTTAAACGTCTGAATCCCAGACAGGCTCGGTGGGCATTATTCTTTTCCAGGTTCAACTTTGTTTTGACTTTTCGTCCTGGTTCCAGAAATAAGAAAGCCGATGCCCTGTCCAGAAGTTTTCTTCCCGAAGAGCCTAGTATTGAGGAGGCTGAACCCATTGTGCCTCCTACCAAAATTTTGGCAGCCCTTACTCCTTCCTTAGCTTCTAAATTATTATTTGCACAATCTTCGGCACCAGTGAATACACCCTTTGGGGTAGCATTTGTTCCTCCAGAACTACGCCAGTCCATTCTCAAACAGTCTCATTGTTCCAAGCAGGCTGGCCATCCGGGGATTCGTAAGACAAGACTTTCCCGTCTTGTCTGGTGGCCTTCTCTTCGGAAGGATGTTAAAGATTTCGTCTCGTCCTGTGCAATTTGTGCAACATCTAAATCTGGTCATTCCCCTCCCAAGGGACTTCTTCTGCCTCTATCTATACCGTCTCGTCCTTGGACTCATCTGGCCATGGATTTTATTGTTGACCTTCCTGTTTCCCTGGGACACACGGTCATCTGGGTGGTAGTAGACAGATTCAGCAAGATGGCTCACTTTATTCCTCTTCGCAAGTTGCCTTCTGCTCCGGAGCTCTCTAAACTCTTCATTCAACACATTTTTCGCCTTCATGGATTTCTGGCTGAGATCGTGTCCGACAGGGGGTCCCAGTTTGTTTCCAAATTTTGGAGATCTTTGTGCAAGGCGCTTCTTATTTCTCTTCAATTTTCTTCTGCCTACCATCCACAGTCCAATGGTGCTGCAGAGCGTGTCAACCAAGCTCTTGAACAATTCCTACGTTGCCATGTTTCCTGATGCCAAGACGACTGGGCAGATCTCCTTCCCTGGGCCGAGTTTGCCCACAACAATGCTTTGCATGCCTCCTCTGGGAGATCTCCTTTTTTTTGTGTCTTCGGACAGCATCCTATGGCCTTTCCACAAGACCTTCTTCTCACCAACGTCCCTGCAGCCAATGAACAAGTTTCCCACATGTCAGCTATCTGGCATGCTACAAGGTCCAATCTGGAGAAGAGCTCTATTTCGCAAAAGTTTTTTGCTGACAAGAGAAGAGGTCCTACTCCTCAGTACTCCCTGGGAGATAAAGTTTGGCTTTCCACCAGGAATATCCATCTTAAGATTCCTACCCCCAAACTTGGTCCCAGGTTCATTGGCCCTTATCCTATCATTGAGGTTATCAACCCAGTGGCAGTCCGGCTTCAACTTCCTCCAGAGATGCGGATTCCCAATGTATTTCATGTATCCTTCTCAAGTCTGCCTCCTCTTCAGAGTCATCTTCCTCTTCTCCCCCTCCTGTCATTGTAGATGGTCTTCAGGAGTTTGAAGTAAGAAGAATCTTGGACTCCCGGGTTTCAAGAGGTTCCCTACAGTACCTTGTGGAATGGAAGGTTTTCGGTCCAGAAGAATGTTCCTGGGTGAAAGATTCAGATGTGCATGCTCCTGCACTCATCAAGAAATTCCACAAACAGTTCCCTTCAAAATCCAGTCGTGGTGGTCCTGAGGCCCCCCATAAGGAGGGGTGTACTGTAAGGGAGAATTACCTTCTGCCTCCACGCCAACACTGCCCTGCTGTCCAAGATGGCGGCGCCCAGTCCTCCCACGTGGTTCTTCCCAGGCGCGGCACTGTGATGCCAGCGTGTGTTCGCCAGCGTCAGAATGGATGCCGGCGCTTGGATGGACGCCAGCGTCGGAATGGACGCCGGCGCTTGGATGGACACCAGCGTCAGAATGCCTGCGCAATTACGCCAGCGCAGTGACGTCATCACGCTATCTTTTGGCGCCAATGGAGGCCTATTTAAGGAGCCTAAAGATCTGCAAACATTGCCCAATTATAGGTTCTACTCCGTGTGTTCCTGGGTGTGCTAGTATTTATTGATTCTTGTTCCTGATCTTGACCCATTGAACTGATCTATTTGCCTGGACTTTGACCATTCTTTTGCCTAATCCTATTGTACCACGAACTGTGCTGAACTTCAGCTTCCTCTTTGGTCCGCTACTCCAGTTTGAGCCTTCGGGCCCTTACAGTGGCCACTATCGAAGGAATACAAACACCACCACTAAGAAGACCCCACTAAGAAACCTTCCCAGCCACCCAATCAATAAGGGGGTTATGGACCTGGAGCCAAGGTAACCCTGAAATCAGGGGGGAAGAAGCACCTTCAAAAAGGAAAAAAGCTATTTCCTCACAGTGGAGATTATTTACACACATTGATAAGAACACAGTCTTTCTAAAAATTTTACCTGACCCTAAGGGTCTTTTGTCCACCGCTAATAGCTTCATGGGAACACTTAATGAGATGGAGGGAATATTATGTCTGGCTGCGAAGGCAGCACCCAGGAAATTACCCTCCGCCCCCAAGTCCACAAAGGCGGACACCAAAACAGAGCTCGTAGGCCAGGTTAATTTGACCGGTAACAGAAACCTTGAGGCAGATTGGGGAGAGGAAACTCCTGTACCCAAACGGAGCTCCCCTTCTCCATTTAGGCTTGGGAGTTTCCCAGCCTCTTAGGACACAAGTTTAGAAAATGGCCCTTCTTTCCACAATATAGGCAGAGACCCAAGGAGCGCCTGCGTGCCTTTTCCTCATGGGATAGATGAGAAGTGCCTATTTGCACAGGTTCCTCCTGAGGAGAGGGTGCAGAGGCCTTAGAGAACTTATCAGAGGTAACTAAGGCAGATTTATCACTGGAAGCCCCAGAAAAATTTGAAGAACCCTTTTCACCCCTTCTCTCCCTCTGTCTCCTATCCACCTGGATGGCAAGGGACATGACATTGTCCAGGTTAGAAGACAGAGGATAATTAACAAGACTGTCTTTGACAAGATCAGACAGCCCTATACGGAACTGTCCCTTTAAATACACTTAAACTTCGCGCCATTGCGCGCTGACATTATCGCGCCAGCTCGGATGCGTCTATAAACTACAGGAGTGCATGCCGCGCACACACTAGGAAGCCGGCACACAGAGGGAAGAGGAGCGGCGTGGCGGGCGTCCCCGCCGCACCACTAGACTACCAGGGCAAGGTATTTTTATTACATGGTGGGAAGAAGGGTGGGATAGGGAGTGGCGGCCGAGGAAGAGGATGTGGTGCTGGCCATGGGCATCCAACCCCACAACAGCCCAGCCCACGTGCCATTCCCAGTCTGGGCACTGTAGCGCAGCACAAGCTGCCATCACAGCAGCAGCAACAACAACAGCAGCAGTCTCAACAACAGCAGCAGCAGCAGCTAATGCCACAGCAGCAGGTGGCTCTAGGTCACAGTGGGGCAACTGGCACATGTAGGACTGTGCCAGATTTTTTTGCCACTGCTTCACGACCCATATGCTCGCAGCAGGCAGAGGTGGTGGTAGACTGGCTGACCCAGGCTACCTCGTCTGCAGCGGGCACCAGTGAGTGGCAGGAGGTGGCATCACCTGCTAGCTCAGTGTGGAATGACACCCCTTCCCTCTTATTTGATCCTGAGGTGGACTCGGGCCCAGACACCCAGGATCTTTTTGATGATCTGGCAGGAATGGGGGGGGGGCATTCATGTCTGATGAGGAGGAGGTCATGTCACAGCCCACATCAGTAGGTCATATTGGGCAGGGTCAACTTATGGCAGGGCAGCAGGTTGCTGGTGTGGGGTCAGACACCAGCATGCTGGATGTGGGTATTAATGCCATGAGGCAGGGTCTGGTCTGGAGGAGGACGATGACAGGGACAGACCCTGGGAGCCGGATCCGGAGGATAACAGCAGCAGTTCAGGGTGGGAACTGTTTGTTGTTGATGAGGATGAGGAGCCGGCTCCACCAACCGCTAGGGGGGGCAGGTAACAGGGCAGCACTGCACCTCGGTTCAAAGCCTATGGGCGTACGGGGGGGACCATCCCCAACCCTCCACAGCAGGCAAGGCAGTGACCCGCACTTCAGCAGTGTGGGCATTTTTCACGTGCCAGGCAGAGGACCAGACGGTAGCAGTGTGCCAGCTCTGCCGGCAGAAGGTTCGAAGGGGGCAGGTAGGGTCACATATGGGAACGTCAGCTTTAAGTTCCCATATGAAACGTCATCACAGGATGATGTGGGAGCAGCCCCAAAGTGGCAGGGCACCGGGGGGCAGTGGTGCTTCCTGTCCACCTCCTCCCATTCCTCAGGGAAGAGGTGCTAGCTCCCCAGACCCTGCAGCAAGGGAAGAGGATTCTGGGGCTCACAGTCGGAGGCAGCCACTGTGTAGCTCAGCCTCTTCTGCAGCCTCCTCCTCCTCAATGCGGCCCCTGTCCCGCCAGGTTTCCCTCCCCCAGTTCCTCACCCGCAAGATGACTCTCTCCCCCAGCCACCCCCAAGTGCAGAGGCTTAATGACTGCCTGGCAAAACTTCTGGCAGTGCAGCTGCTGTCCTATCAGCTAGTCGAATCAGCCCCCTTCCGACAGCTGATGGCTTGCGCTGCCCCTAACTGGCGGATCCCCAGCCATCATTATTTTGCCAGGAAGGCCGTCCCTGCCCTCCACCAGCAGGTGGTGGAGAATGTGTCCCTGTCGCTGGATCATGCTGTCGGCGGCAGGGTGCACTGCACCACTGACACGTGGACCAGCAGGTATGGACAGGGAAGGTACATATCCTACACTGCACACTGGGTCACCCTGATGAGTGCTGGGGAGGGTGCAAGCAGGGGCGCTCCCCTCAGGCTACAGGTGCAGCGGTGGTTCACTCCCCGCCAGCTCCAAGCAAGTAACGTTGTTTGTGACAACAGTCGCCACCTGCTGGCTGCCATCGACCTAGGCCACCTGACCCACGTGCCTTGCTTTGCACATGTCCTCAACCTTGTGGTGCTGCGCTTCCTCAAGAGCTACCAAGGATTGGGTGACATGCTGGAGAAGGTACGTAGGGTATGCGCCCATTTTTGCAGATTCACCACCGCCAGCGCATCTTTGGCACAGATGCAGTGGCAGCATAATCTGCCACCCCACCAGCTCATCTGTGACCTGCCGACGCGCTGGAATTCCACCCTGCACATGGTGGAGCACCTCGTAGAGCAGCGCTGGGTGGTCAGCAATTACCTGCTGGAGCACAGGGCCAGGGGTACTCAGGGGGCAGATTTAGGGTACTTCAGTGCAGAGCAGTGGCAGCAAATGAGGCAGCTCTGCCAAGTACTTGCCCCCTTTGAGCAGGCCACACGCTTTGTTAGCAGGGACAATGCATGTCTTAGTGACATGATACCCCTGGTGTTCCTCCTCAAGCGCACATTGGATGGGCTGCTAGAGGAGGGTGATGTGCCCGAGGAGGAGGAAGAGAGTAGGCCTCGTAGGCAGGCAGAGGGGCCTGGGAGGCAGGATGAAGAGGAAATGGTGCCCGATGAGGAGGATGAGGGAGAGGAGGACTGGGTGCCTGCGTAGCATGGGGAGCAGGGCACATGCCACCCAACCACCCCAGCTATTGTCCGCAGCTTGGAGGGTACAGAGCAGGGTCAGGTTGAGCCAGATGACCTGCTGCATCTGGAGGGCAGTCAAGATGAGGTTGGTCGGGGGCACCTCTTTTACATGGCTGCCCATATGCAGACTTGCCTCCGAAGTGATCCCCGGGTCTGTTCCATCAAAGACCGGGAGGATTATTGGGTGGCCACTTTGCTTGACCCACGGTACAAGGGAAAGGTGGGGGAGTTCCTTGTACCCAGCCAGAGAGAGAGGAGGGTGGGTTAATTGAGGAGGGCTCTGTGCTCAAAACTAGTGGAGGCCTTCCCCCAGTCTGACACTTCTCAGGCCTCCACTACTCCTCACACCCTGCAGAGACAGGGGCCTAGCAGCAGCAGCAGCAGCAAATGCGGAGATCTCATGGGTGTGTGGAAGAGCTTTTTCGAGCCTCAATGGCCAGCAGCAGGCCCAGTCAGCACTCAAAGCCATCTCCAGCAGCGGGTGGAGCATATGGTGGCTAACTACATGGGGTCAATCATCATGCAGGATGCCATTCGCCCTGATGATGACCCCATGCATTATTGGGTATCGAGACTCGACCAGTGGCCAGAACTGGCACAGTACGCTCTGGAGGTGCTGGCTTGCCCCCCTGCTAGTGTCCTGTTAGAGCATGTCTTCAGTGCCGCAGGTGGGGTGGTCACTGAGAAGCGGACATGGCTATCCACTAGCAGCGTGGATAAGCTGACATTTATCAAAATAAATGAGGCATGGATAAGCGGGGTTATCCAAGTGCCCATTGCAGACAGCAGAGACTAGCCTCCTCTCCTCCTCCTCTTCACAGATGTAGCCTCCTCTCTCCATTGCTCCCCATACTCTTCTCCTCAGTAGTATTGCCTATTTCCCATCTGTCTGCACCTGCTGCCCTTGCTGCTGCTGCAGCTTGCTACTAGCCCTGGTAGTACTGCTGCTGTGCTGCATTGTCAGCAATTTTTTTTCTGGTGGGGGCCTATCAAGGCTCCTACTGCTGTCGCTGACACTACAGCTGCATTGTCGGCAATTTTATTTTCTGGTGGGAGCCTATCAAAGCTCCTACTGCTATCGTAGATACTACTTCTGCATTGTCTGCAATTTTTTTTGTAGTTGAGCCCTAACATGGCTTCTAAATATGTTGCTTCTAATTTTGCCGCTTAGTTAGCTAATTTCTTCTGATTGATGCCTAACATGGCTTCTAAAAATGTTGTTTCTAATGTTGCCTCATTATTTGGCAAAGGTCTTCTGTTTGAGGCCTGCCTCATTTAATTCTTCTGGCTGTATTACAGTTGATTCCAACACTAATGTTGCTGCTGCTGTTGCTATCAATGCCTCATTATTTGGCAAATTTCTTCTGGTTGAGCCCTAACGTGGCTTCTAAATATGTTGCCGCTTAGTCGGTTAATGTCTTCTGTTTGAGGCCTGCCTCATTTAATTGTTCTGGCTCTAATACAGTTGATTCCAATGTTGCTGCTTGGTTGGCAAATATAGTCACACTATTATTACCCCTGAAACGACTGCGGACAAAAGTCATGCGCCTTAGTCATCATACAAATAACAAATTAGCAATCTGTTTAAACTCTACAAGTAATGCTAATGTTGTGTTATATTATACTTGTATTGAAGGTTTGCATTATGTGAAACGTGAAACTAAAAAAATATAATGGATTTTAGGGATACTCAATTCAATAGCAGATTCATCAAATTATTTGCTGCATGCTTGTCTAATTTCTTCTGGATTGGGTCTGCCAAGGCTCCTAAAAATTATGTGGCTTCTAATAATGCCGCATTTTCAGGTTAATTATTTATGGTTTGGGGTTTACCTCTTCTTCAAAGTCTAATTTTTATTCTAATAATGTTACTTCTAATACTGCCTAATTAGCAAATATAGTGTGACTTAATGTTAAAATGTATATAAAAAAAATAAATTTATTTGAGTGTTACAGTAGTCAATTCATCAATTTCGGCGTCTTCGCATCGAAATTCGGTGTCTTTGCGTCGAAATTCAACGTTGCGTGGCAGACTCGCCGTGCACCTGCATGTGTGTCATGTGATGTGCGCCAAAAATGTGCATCACCAATATAAATAGCCCTGCCCTTGCTTACAGTTGTAGGAGTGCAATACTTGCAAAACTTGGCAGGACCTGGTCTGATGACTGAGAAGCAGTTGAGGTACCTCATCAGGTATTTGCACCCGGAGGGATACGACAATATCCCTCCTGGGATAAGAGGCAAACAGGCACTCCGCCAGAGTATCATGGAGAGGCTGCTGCGCAGGCAGTTTGGGGTCGCCTAACTCTGCGAGTGCTCCAGAGAATCTGGAGCGATTTGAAGAGGCGCCACACCAAGTTGGTGGAAGAACTGCGCATGGAGGTTGAAGGTAGAGTTATTTAAAAAGAAAACATCTTATAATGATTTGCTATTTTACAGCAAACATTTATTTAAGTGAATACTGTAATTAGGATTGGAACAGTTGACTTTGACTGACTGTCACAATTGCAGACAAGTTAGATAAAAAGTAAATGAACTGTCAAATGGAGATTATTTAAACAGATTATAATAGATTTATTTAAACGGAATACATGGGTTTCCCTTCTTAACTACAATAAAGCCACTTGATCAGGCCCGGATCTGTGGAAAGGCCACCAAGGCCCTGGCCTAGGGCTGGAGGATTTTAGGATGGCGGCATGCTGCCCAACCACACCCACATTGGTTCAGAAACACTAGGGATGCACAGGAGATACAATAATTTCACATGCAGCAATACCCATTGCTCCTGTCCAGATGATAAAAATTTGCCCGAATAAAGGGGAGGGGACAGGGGCGACGAATGGAAGTGGGCTTAGGGGTGCCCACTATGTAAATCTGTCCCTGCACTTGATTCCTATTTATTTTGGTACAGTATTTTGGAGCAAATGTGTGTTTGTTCAGGCCTGTGGCAAGGTTAATAAGAATTTTACTTCACATAAAGGTAGATTTATTTAAACGGAATACATAGGTTTCCCTTCTTAACTACAATAAAGTTAATTTTCCTGTAGTTACAACATGACACCTTATCCTGTATAATTCATACTGTACAAATGCAATTGCTGTGTTACTCAAACTGAAATTCATTCATTGCCAGCTGAGTGGATTCAGGATGACAATCCTGATGATGATGCAGCACCACCACCTGACCAGGCAGCACAAGCAGCAGTGCCCCCACCTGACCAGGCAGCACCACCACCTGACTAGGTAGCACCACCACCTGACCGGGCAGCACCACCACCTGACAAGGCAGCACCAACCACCTGACCGTCAACACCACCACCTAACCAGGGGCTCAGTGTAGGCACTCAGACTGGGAATGCCTTTTATGACCACACTGAGCTCCTGATCACCCTGGTTCACCAGGTGAATGCCATCAGGCAGGATGTTTTGAAGGTCAGGGACCTAGTGCAGTCTCCTCCTCCTTTTCCTCCTCCACTGTAATTTTTTTAATCTATTTGTTGGCCTAGCACCGTTGTGCTATTTTGTTTATTAAAAAAGTTTTTATACCTCTATATTTGGAGTTCATTTTTCACTAAACTAAAACTCAGATAGTACTTGAAATTGTTTGGATTCTAATAACACAACAATGACTATTCTTAATCGGAGTCATTAACATTTACATGATGTAAATATAAGGTTCATTCACATAACATAGTAACATAGTAAGTAAGGTTGAAAAAAAACACATGTCCATTGAGTTCAACCTTTTTTTTTTTTCCTTCTTTTTATTAACTACATTTGTGCCAGTTGATCCAGAGGAAGGCAAGAAAAACCCATCTGAAGCCTCTCCAATTTGCCTCAGAGGGGGAAAAATTCCTTCCTAACTCCAAAATGGCAATCGGACTAGTCCCTGGATCAACTTGTACTATGAGCTATTTCCCATAACCCTGTATTCCCTCACTTGCTAAAAAGCTATCCAACCCCTTCTTAAAGCTATCTAATGTATCAGCCTGTACAACTGATTCAGGGAGAGAATTCCACATCTTCCCAGCTCTCACTGTAAAAAACCCCTTCCAAATATTTAAGCGGAACCTCTTTTCTTCTAATCGGAATGGGTGACCTTGTGTCAGCTGGAAAGACCTACTGGTAAATAAAGCATTAGGGAGATTATTATATGATCCCTTATATATTTATACATAGTTATCATATCACCCCTTAAGCGCCTCTTCTCCAGCGTGAACATCCCCAATTTGGCCAGTCTTTCCTCATAGCTAAGATCTTCAATACCTTTTACCAGCTTAGTTGCCCTTCTCTATACCCTTTCTAATACAATAATGTCCTGTTTGAGTGATTGAGACCAAAACTGTACGGCATATTCTAGATGGGGCCTTACAAGTGCTCTATACCATGGAAGAATGACCCCCCTCCTCCCTTGCCCCTTTTAATACAGCTCAAGACCTTATTTGCCCTTGATGCTGCCGACTGGAATTGCTTGCTACAGCCAAGTTTATCATCTACAAGGACTCCAAGGTCCTTTTCCATAATGGATTTGCCTAGTGCAGTCCCATTAAGGGTATAAGTGGATTGGATATTTTTACATCCCAGGTGCATGACCTTACATTTATCAACATTGAATCTCATTTGCCACTTAGCTGCCCAGATTGCCAGTTTGTCAAGATCATGTTGCAAGGATGCCACATCCTGGATGGAATGAATTGGGCTGGATAATTTTGTGTCATCTGCAAACATTGATACATTACTTACAACACCCTCCCCTAAGTCATTAATGAACAAGTTAAATAAAAGTGGACCCAATACTGAGCCCTGGGGGACCCCACTAAGAACCTTACGCCAAGTAGAGAATGTCCCATTAACAACCACCCGATCCTGTAGCCAGTTTCCTATCCACGTGCAAACGACTTCATTAAGCCCAACAGACCTTAGTTTAGAAAGCAGTTGTTTGTGGGGCACAGTATCAAACGCTTTGGCAAAAACCAAATAGATCACATCTACTGCCCCCCCCACTGTCCAGAATCTTACTTACGACATCATAAAATGCAATCAAATTCGTCTGACATGACCTATCCTTCATAAAGCCATGCTGATTGTTGTTCATAATGCCATTCATTAGGACAAAATTTTGAATGTGATCCCTTAACAAGCCTTCAAATAATTTGCCCACCACAGATGTCAAGCTTACTGGCCTATAATTGCCAGGCTGAGATTGTAATCCATTTTTAAATATTGGGATAACATCAGCTTTTCTCCAATCCATAGGCACCATACCAGATGACAGTGAATCTGAGAAAATCAGAAATAAGGGCTGGTCTAAAACTGAACTAAGCTCTCTTAGAACCCGGGGGTGTATGCCATCAGGCCCTGGAGCCTTGTGTACATTACTTTGTATTAAAGCTTTTTGAATCATATCCTGAGTCAGCCACTGACTAGATTGAACTGAACCATTTGTGCAGTTATAAAGTGAGCCTGTGAACCCAGACTCCTCTATTGTATACACTGAAGAAAAGTACTGATTTAACACATTTGCCTTTTCTGTACCATTATTTAATGGAGCAACACTCTCAACCTGCATCTTTTTACTAATAATATATTTAAAAAACTTTTAGGGTTAGTTTTCACCTCCACCACAATTAACTCTTCATTTCTTTTCTTAGCCTTCCGGATTGCTGATTTACAACATTTATTACAGTGTTTATATTCATTAAATGCAGCTTCTGTCCCTACAGAGTTGTAGTTTTTAAATGCCTTTCTCTTCTTTCCCATTAACTTCTTTACTTCTGTATTAAGCCACACAGGATGACTCTTAGAGCTTCTACATTTAGTCCTTAAGGGAATAAATTTAGATTTAATATCATTTTAAAGGACAAACATTTCTGTTCTGTGTTTTTAGCTGAAAACTTATTGCTCCAATCAATGCTCTGTAGGGCAGCCCTCAAGGCACTAAAATGAGCTTTTCCAAAATTCATGGTTTTTGTTGCCCCAGTAAATATTTGTTTTTTTGCACCAGACATTAAAAGATATAACATTATGGTCACTATTACCCAGGGGTTCAATGACTTGCACATTTGCTATAAGTTCTGGGTCATTTGAGATCACTAAATCAAGAATAGCATTTTTTCTGGTAGGCTCCTCAACAACCTGTGCTAAAAAATTGTCGTGCAATAAGTTTATAAACTTGTTCCCATTAACTGTTCTAGCAGTACTGTTGCTCCAGTCAATATCTGGGTAATTAAAATCCCCCATTATCATTACTTTACCTAAACTAGCAGCCTTTTCTATTTGCATTAGGAGCTTTGTCTCTTCCTCCTCACTTACATTAGGGGGTCTATAGCATACGCCTACAATTAACTTGTTGGATTCTTTACAATTGGTGAAGAACTCCACCCATACGACTTCTGCCCCCTCATTTTCTAACATAACCTCCTCCTTTATATAAGCTTTTAAATCCTGCCTAACATACAGACATACCCCTCTTCCTTTTCTATTGCCTCTGTCCCTCTGAAACAAAGTATAGCCACTGATATTTACTGCCCAGGCATGACTCATTCAGCCATGTTTCGGCCACACCAATCACATCATATTTTCCTTCCAGCACCAGCACCTCCAGCTCTCCCATTTTACCAGTCAGACTTCTTGCATATTGAACAAATGACATGTGGTCCTCCCTATCCTAAACAGTACCCCCAGCCAAATCTCCTCCCTCATTTCCCTTTCTTTGCCCACTATCTCATCTAACCTGTCTTCCACTGAATCTTTTACTGAACCCTCCCCCCCCACACCTAGTTTAAAATCTCCTCCAACCGTCTAGCCATCTTCTCTCCTAAAACAGCTGCCCCATCATCATTGAGGTGCAGCCCATCCCTAGCAAAGAGCCTGTAGCCAACTGAGAAATCAGCCCAGTTCTCCACAAAACCCTCCTCCCTACACCAATCTTTCAGCCACGCATTAATCTCCCTACACTCCCGCTGTCTCCTTAGTGTTGCTCGTGGCTCAGGTAATATCTCTGAGAAAATTACCTCTAACTTTGTCATTGGTACCTATGTGTACCAAGACTGCTGGGTCTTCCCCAGCCCCTCCCAATAATCTGTCCACTCGTTCCACCACATGCCGAACCCTAGCACCAGGCAAGCAGCAGACTGTTCGGGCATATAGGGGCCTTGCGACAGATTACCCTATCCACCTTTCTAGTAATTGAATCCCCTATAACTAGAACCTGCCTTTCCTTCCTTGCACTCCCCCCACCACCCGTATTAGAGCCACTGCCTCGTACCCAAGGATGCACAAGTGAACCCTGTAGGTTCCGGTCTTCAGCGATGCCCTTTTGGGGCCCCAGGCTTTCTGCTGCAGAAGTCAACAAGGAAGTGCATAGCAGGAACGTAAGCAAGGTACCAGTAGGATGAAGAGAAGGCGTAATCTGAGTCAGGCGAATAGTTCAAGGCAGGCGGCAATAATCATAGTCAATAATCAGGCAGAAGTCAAAACCAGGAAATCAAGAAGTAGAAATAATGCTTGAGCAGGTACAGGTAAACTGAAGCCTAGCTTGGGCACTTACCAAATGGAGATCAGGCTCTTTAAAGAGGTTTGAATTCCACACCTTCGTATGACGTCATGACGCCCAGCGTCAATACGCCACAGTCAAAGGAGTCCTAATGCGCGCAATCCAGAAGTGTGCGCCTCCGCACACAGAGCCGAGAGAAGACCTGCTGTGAGGAAGGCATTGAAGAGAGGAAGGCATTAAAAACCCTAAGAGAGAACATTGAGCAGGTACAGGTAAACTGAAGCCTAGCTTGGGCACTTACCAAATGGAGATCAGGCTCTTTAAAGAGGTTTGAATTCCACACCTTCATATGACGTCATGACGCCCAGCATCAATACGCCACAGTCAAAGGAGTCCTAATGCGTGCAATCCAGAAGCGTGCGCCTCCGCACACAGAGCCGAGAGAAGACCTGCTGTGAGGAAGGCATTGAAGAGAGGAAGGCATTAAAAACCCTAAGAGAGAACATTGAGCAGGTACAGGTAAACTGAAGCCTAGCTTGGACACTTACCAAATGGAGATCAGGCTCTTTAAAGAGGTTTGAATTCCACACCTTCGTATGACGTCATGACGCCCAGCGTCAATACGCCAGAGTCAAAGGAGTCCTAATGCGTGCAATCCAGAAGTGTGCGCCTGCGCACACGGAGCCGAGAGAAGACCTGCTGTGAGGAAGGCATTGAAGAGAGGAAGGCATTAAAAACCCTAAGAGAGAATCCAGACATCATGATCCACCAAGTGGATAAGGGCAGTAGTGTTGTGGACACTAAGGACTATATAGCTGTGGCAGAACATCAACTAAATGATGTTAACATATACAGTCATATGAAAAAGTTTGTGAACCCCTCTTAATTCTTTGGAGTTTTGTTTATCATTGGCTGAGTTTTCAAAGTAGTATTTTAATATACTGTATAACATGCCTTATGGAAACAGTAGTATTTAAGCAGTGACATAAAATTTATTGGATTAACAGAAAATATGCAATATGCATCATAACAAAATTAGACAGATGCATAAATTTGAGCACCCCAACAGAGATATTACATCAATACTTAGTTGAGCCTCCTTTTGCAAATCTAGACGCCTCCTATAGACTTTGATGAGTGTCTGGATTCTGGATGGCGGTATTTTTGACCATTTGTCCATACAAAATCTCGCCAGTTTAGTTAAATTTGATGGCTGCCAAGCATGGACAGCCTGCTTCAAATCATCCCATAGATTTTCAATGATATTCAAGTCAAGGGACTTGCAGAATATTGTACTTCTCCCTCTGCATAAATCCTTTGTAGAATTAAAAGTGTGTTTAGGGTCATTGGAATAGCCCCCTGCTTAACTTCAACTTTGTGACTGATGCTTGAAAATTATCCTGAAGCATTTGTTGATATTGGGTTGAATTCATCTGACCCTTGACTTTAACAAGGGCCCCAGTCCCTGAACTAGCCACACAGCCCCACAGCATGATTGAACCTCCACCAAATTTAACAGTAGGAAGCAGGTGTTTTTCTTGGAATGTGGTGTTTTTCTGCAAAGCGCTTTTTGTTATGACCAAATAACTTTTGTTTCATCAGGCCAAAGCACTTTGTTCCAAAAGGACTGTGGCTTGTCTAAATGAGCTTTTGCATACAACAAGTGACTCTGTTTGTGGCGAGAGTGCAGAAGGGGCTTCTTTCTCATCATCCTGTCATACAGATGTTCTTTGTGCAAATTGCGCTGAATTGTGGAACGATGTACAGATACACCATCTGCAGCAAGATGTTCTTACAGGTCTTTGGGTTGTCTGTAACCATTCTCACAATCCTCCGCATATGGCGCTCTTGTATTTTTCTTGGCCTAACAGATTGAGTTTACAGCAATTGTGCCTGTTGCCTTCCATTTCCTGATTACATTCCTTACAGTTGAAACTGACAGTTTAAACCTCTGAGATAGCTTTTTGTAGCCTTCCCCTAAACCATGATACTGAACAATCTTTATTTTCAGATCTTTTGAGAGTTGCTTTGAGGATCCTATGCTGTCACTCTTCAGAGGAGAGTCAAACAGAAGCACAACTTGCAATTGGCCACCTTAAATACCTTTCCTCATGATTGGACAAACCTGTCTATGAAGTTCAAGGCTAAACAAGCTAATCCAATCCATTTGTTCTTGCTAGTAATAAGTATTGAGCAGTTACATGCATTCAAATTAGCAAAATTAAAAGGGTACTCAAATTTTTGCACAACTGAATACTGCTTTACTTTTGTTTCAGAAAACACCCCAGTACTCCTGGGAAATAAAAGACATACCACTGTTATCTTTTTTGTTGAAAGTGGAACAAATTATTATGCAGGCTGAGAGGGGTTCCCAAACTTTTTCATATGAATGTATGTGAAATTATCTTCAAAGCCCCCAAGTTGCAGCAGAGATGGAACGTTTGGTTTCCTATGGGATATTTTTGGGGTGGTGGATTTGTGGGACAGGAAAGATACATAAATCCTTGACTTCATCTGAGGGCAGACTCGTTGTAGCTAGCATTAGCTCATCTAATGAAGGTCTTTCTAAATGATTGGACTCTTGCCTTAAACCTTTGGTTTTGCACTTGCACTTAAGGGATTCTGGTCACCTGCTGGAGAAACTAACAGACATTACATGGTTGAACACTTATTGTTGTATTTCAATGGATGCAAAGTCCTTGTATTGTTCGATACTACATGACAGGGGCTTACTAGCCATCACTAAGATTAATTAAGAACAGTACACACAAGATTTTATCAACTACACTTTATTGGTTTTGGAATTTTTACTTACACATAATTTTTTTCACTTCAATGGGGGTTTTTACCTCCAGAGTTGGGGGACTGCTATGGGGGCATCATTTGCACCCTCTTATGCCAACCGCTATATGGGAGCAGTCCCACACTTTTGGATGTGACAACCCCTATCGTATACACATCATATGGTATGTTCATTATATTGACAACCTCTTATTTATATGGAATGGATGACTGGATTCCTGCACATTTCATGCACATTTAAATAAAAATGATCACAACCTTAGTTTTTATTTGACACATAACAGGCACGAGATTGATTTTATGGATCTTAAGATAATAGGAAATTCCCATTCTGGTAAGATAGAATCAGAAGTGTTCCGAAAATCCACAGCGGGAAATACCATACTTAGGGCAAATAGCTACCATCCAAAACACCTTGGGGAGCATTCCATACAGTCAGTTTGTCAGATATCGGAGGAATTGTAGCTCAGATAGGTCTGTGATAGGCTGTGCACAATAAAAAATATTTCTAATATAGTAAGTAGCCAAAAATGTAATGTATAAAGGCTGGAGTGACTGGATGTGTAGCCAGAACATTACTTCCTTCTTTTCAATTCTATAACTCTGAGTTAGTCCGTGAATTGAAGGGGGGCCACATGGTATATATCTGTTCAGTGAGTTTACAATTGATCCTCAGCATCCAGTCAGTATAAACCAAGAGAGCTGAAAAGTAGTGTTCTGGCTATTAAGTTAGACATCCAGTGGCTCTAGCCTTTATACATTACATTTTTGCCTAACTAAATATATTAGAATTTTTTTTATTTTGCACAGCCTATTTAGCCTGTTTTTATTTTTACACTGAACAATTCCTTTAAGTATGTGTCTAGAAAAGCCCCCACTTTGGGAAGCATTCAAGTGTGGAGCAACCACGTGCAAAACCTGCAAAGTAATTGACACCAGCCATGAGTTTAAATAAAATGTAACAGGCCGTATATATCAGAACAAAGGTTTTTTTTTCAATTGTAATTCAAAACGTATAGTTTACATTCTAGAATGCAGATGTTGCATGAAACAATATGTGGGTCGATCTTTCCGTTGTTTAAAAGAGAGAGTAAGAGAGCACATAAGGCCATTGAAAAGAAGGATGAAAAATCTCCCATAGGAAAGCATTTCACATTGTGTCCTCATAAAGGTATCCAAGATACAAGTGTAAAGGTCATAGAACAAGTTAGAATCCCTCTTATTTTTTGTATATTTCTATTTTCTGTACATTTATATTTATACCATCTCGATAGTGATTTCATGACCCCTCTAGATTGCTCTATACATTGATTTAATCATATAGTTTTTTACATATTTTCTGCTCATAATACAGGCACTTTTAAAGTACAAGGGGGAAATTTAAAGATAAGTCCCCTCCTTCTTCTGGGTTTCTTGATTCTCTGCTTTTTAGAGTTTATAATAAAGGGTGATTTTAATGTTGCGAGACATACTATCAATGTAATCAACAGTCAAATGTAGGCTCTGCACAAAGTTCCAATTAGTGTTGATCAGCAGCACCGAGGGAAAAAAAGCTAAATAAATGTGCTACAACAAAGACAGAAACAAATTATTAAAAATAGGACAAAAATTTTAATTCAAGGAGAGAATCAATTTATTCCATTTATCACTACGTATAACAATTCAAATAAGATTTAACCAATTTGTCAGATGACTGAGAGAAAGCAATCAGAGCAGAGCTTGCTGCTAAGTGTTCTTTATTAGACACAACATGTTTCCGGCAAGTGCCCTTTATCAAGTGTACAAATAGTAAGTGTTAACAAGCTTTTAAAGGGTAAAACAGGAAGTGAGGTCACGTATCAAGGTAAGTGGATCAATTATAAATAGGTGCAAGCATTAGGGGTAATTAGTGAGTCCTTTATGCCTTATTTAATTCAGTCCACAGTGTAATATCTTCTGGAAACAATTCCACATAGTCTCTTCAAATAAGTGTTGAAAAAAAGTATAGTTCTCAAGGAAACCTCCGAGATATATTATGCCCTTCAGAGCTCTGCTCTAATTGCTTTCTCTCAGTCATCTGACAAATTGGTTAAAGTTTCGCACCTGAAGCGGGGGTGTCTACTGAGATTGAGAGCACCAGCTACCATTCCCCAGTCACATATTCTTTGTTCTGAATTCAAATAAAATGTTAGAGAAAGTAATACAGAAACATTGGCATATTCTTCTCAAAGATAAAGATCTTAAACAACACTTGTCAGAAAATCCCAGAATGATCTACAGGAAACCACGGACAATCAAACAAATACTAGTAACAAGCTGTTTATCCACCAAAGATAAAAATGTAATTAATAAAAACCAGCAGGATCCATTCAATAGTGGAATAACAAACAGATTTTCCCATGTAGGACTTGCAAAGGATGTAAGAAAAGCAGAAACAATAAAAAAAAAGTGAAATCAATAAAATCGTGTGTAAATTGGTGTGACATGTTCAAAATTTCTGTTATAGCCCTCATGCCCATATTGTGTGGGATGGAGGAGTATAAGGACTTTACGTCCATAGAAATCCAGTGATAACTGTCCATCCAAGTAATCTCTTTTACTTTATCTAGTAGATGACCAGAATCTCTAAGATATGAATGTAGGCTTATAGGACTAAGAGTTTAAGGCTAAAATCCACCCAATCAGAGAGGCCCTCATTGGCTGAGCCAATACTGGTCACAATAAACATAAATTTGTTGAGTCTGACTGCTAAAAGTTTTTCTAGGATTTTTACGTCCACATTTATTATTTAAATTGGTCTGTAATTTTGTGGGTAGGTGTGAACTTTGTTGGGTTTAGGAAGGAGGCAGAGAGTAGCTTCTAACATCTCAGAGGGGATTGTGTGTCCTTCCAGTATTTTGTTAAATGTTGCTGTCAGGTGAGGTATAAGGAGAGTAGCAAAGTTCTTGCAATAAGTTAAAGGGAACCTGTCAGGGGGCCTAGCAGCTCCCAAAGGGTGTAGTCTGGACCAAGGAGGAAGCCAGGAATTGGAGTCCAAGATTGAGGTGGTCACAAGAGCATGGTCAGGTCACAGGCAAAGCAGCGAAGGGTCAAAGTCCGGAACAAGCAGGGATCAAGATCAGGGATCAAAACAGGGAATCTTCACAGGAAACACCCAGGTACAATGCAGGCAAAAATACCTATAATTGGACAGCGTCTCAGTGTCCAGGGCGCCCTTTTATTATGAATTTTGTCGCCAACTGGTGACGTCATCGCGTTGGCGTCATTACTCCTGCGTCCGCACCGACACCGTCCCAGTGCCCACGTTGTCCCAGTGCCCACGTGGCCTGCCATCTTGGATCTTCCGCCGCCGGGAGAGGACGCGCTGCTGAGCGCTCCCGGCAGCCTTGACAGTACCCCCCCCACGGGGGGCCACTGGATTACCAAATCTTGGCTTCTGGGGATATTGTTTGTAGAATTCCCTTACCAAACGAGGGGCATGAACATCCGAGTATTTCTCCCAAGAGCATTCTTCAGGACCAAAGCCCATCCAAGAAATAAGGAACTGAAGAGGTCTAAGATCTTTTCCACCTCATACTCCTGTTGACCATCCACAGAGATAGCAGAAGGGGAAGCCTGGTCAGTAGAGAAGCAATTGGAAATTGCCAGTTTCACCAGGGATACATGAAACACGTTGGGAATTCGCATCTCAGGGGGAAGCAGAAGTCTAACAGCCACAGGATTGATGGTTTCCATAATGGAGAATGGACCAACAAATTTTGGACCCAATTTGGGTTAAGGCACTTTCAACCAGATATTTCTAGTAGATAACCAAACCTTGTCACCAACTTTGTATGGAGGAGAGGGCCGATGTCTCCGATCAGCAGAAGTTTTGTGTACAAGAGCACTTTTCTCCAAATTCGACTTGGTCGCAGCCCAAATAGCAGACATATGGACTGCATGATCGTCTGCAGCAGGGACGTTAGACAAAACAAAGTCTTGTGGAAAAGCTTGAGGATGTTGGCCATACACAGTCATAAATGGAGACCTTCCAGTGGAAGAGTGGCATGCATTGTTATGAGCAAATTCAGCCCAGGGAAGGAGCTCAGACCAATCATCTTGACAGATGGAAACGTGATTTCTGAGGAATTGCTTTAATGCTTGGTTTACATGCTCGGCTGCTCCATTAGTCTGGGGATGGTAAGCAGAGGAAAACTGGAGAGCGATACTCAGGTTTTTACATAAGGAACGCCAAAACTTAGCTGTGAATTGAGATCCCCTGTCTCAGCCGGGAAGCCATGCAAACGGAAAATAAATTGGATGAAAAGCTGGGATAATTCCACTGCTGAGGGGAGTTTTTGTAAAGGGATGAAATGTGCCATCTTGCTAAAGCGGTCTATTATTACCCAGATCACAGTATTCCCTCTTGAGGGTGGAAGTTCGACAATGAAGTTCATTGCTAAATGAGTCCTTGGACGAGAGGGGATGGGCAGAGGTTGCAGCAACCCGATTGAGTATGGCTAGCCTTGAAAGTGGCACAAATGGTACAGGCAGCAACAAAGTCTTTGACGTCTTTACAGATAGTCTGCCACCTGACTAGACATTGTAACAACTCAAGAGTCTTTTCAGGATCAGGATGTCCAGCTTGCCTGGAACAATGGGTCTGTTGTAGGATGGGCAGGCAAAGCTCAGAGGGTACAAATGCCATCCCGATGGGAGTATCAGGAGGAGCAGAGGACTGGCCAGCCACGATTTGTTCAGCAAATTGAGGAAACAGAGATCCAATAATCTTGACAGGAGGGATAATTGGTTCTTGCCTTTCAGGAAGACAATCCACCGGAGTGAAACTTCGGAATAAAGCATCAGCTTTCCGATTCTTGGAGCCAGGGCGATAAGTCAGGACAAAGTTGAAGCGAGAAAAGAAGAGAGGCCACCTTGCCTGTCGGGGATTCAATCTCTTGAGAGAATGTATGAACTCCAAGTTCTTATAGTCAGTATAGATTGTGACTGGGATTGAAGAACCTTCAAGGAGGTGACGCCACTCCTTAAGAGCTAACTTGACAGCCGGGAGTTCACGATTCCCTACATCGTAATTCTGTTCTGCAGGAGAAAACTTTTTGGAGAAAAAGGCACAAGGGTGTAGTTTTCCATCAGCAGGATATCTTTGAGACAGGATAGCGCCAGCTCCAACTTCAGAAGCATCTACTTCAATAAAAAAGGGCAATTCTGGATCTGGATGATGGAGTACAGAGGCAGAGTTGAAGGCTTCCTTTAAGGACTGGAATGCTTCTACAGCTGACGGGGGCCATGAGTTGGGTCTACCCCCTTTTCGGATGAGAGCAAGGATAGGTGCAATGCGAGAGGAGAACCCCTTGATGAATTGTCAGTTAGTTCGCAACCCCGATGAACCTTTGGATTGCCTTGGTGCTCAAAGGAAGGGACCACTCTTGAATTACAGACACTTTAATGGGATCCATCTCGAAACCCTCTGGGGAGATGATAAAGCCCAGAAAAGGGTTCTTGGATACTTCTGTACGGATGTGTAAAATAGCCACCCCTAGTATTATGTGCAGGCAGTCCCTCAATGTTATGGACACCTAACTGTGTCCTAAAATACAGTTGGGAGGGCTACTGTTTGCTCTTTCTGCTCTAAGCTATGCCCCTTGCTGCTTCTAACAGTGACCAGCAGATGGCACTGTGCTGAGATATAAAAGGCACTTAAGCCATGCTTTCAGTGTCCATTTTGTGTTAGCTCAGGTAGACAGGTAGAGCTCTGTGGAACCTAGACAGGTCAGGTCTAGTAAGAATAGGCTACTCACCATTATAGGTCACTCTAGGAGTGACAGATAGACAGGTTATTTAGCTGAGCAGCTCAAGGCTCCGATGAGGAGAGTCAGAGGGATTAAGATCCTGGGTACTAATAGCCCAGAAGCAGGGACTAAATGTATAGGAACAGGGTAGATAGATTCCCCTCAGGTTCCACTTAGGGAAAAGGCTGAAAGCTGGGTGTACCTTTATTGCTGCTGAGCACGTCCTCTTGCCTGTGGGGACTAATACTGACCATATGGTGCTGTGAGTATTGCCTATTCAATGTGATGCCAAATCCTGTCATGATCTATTGTATACTCCACTGAGGATTGTGTATGTTCAATAAACCAGTTCATATTTAAGTTATAAGAACCACTGGCACCCAATTATTATACCCTGAATCCAGTTACAGTTGCTCTACACCCTGCCTCCACACCGTTGCGAGGGCTCACTCCCTAAGATTACAGGTCTCGTCCGGAGCATATTTATTGGGAGTGGAGCTCAATAGTGGTGTAACACACACACAATATACTATAGCGCTACATTTTGGCGCCCAACGTGGGGCTCGAAGGGTTCGAACTGTGACACCGCGCTGCAGCCTAGTGTGACAGGCACTGCAGGTGCGGACTCAATAGGAAAAAGGCCAGACTAGCAGCGGAAGAATTCTGTGATTCTTTCCTCCCGCCTAAAGTATTCTGGCACAAAGAGTATTTGAGCAGTGATATTGAAAATGACTATAATACAGTACCAGCATGTGTCAGCCTGGGCTGCTGCCCAAGGCATCGATCCAAAGCGAGCATTAGCAGTGGATCTGGTGCCTGAGGATTATGATCACCACAGGGTGACTGAAGAGTTACACCGCTACTCTGAGTTAATGGTGTGTAGATTGTTTGAGTTAGTACCCTTCGAAATCCCCGGTTACTCTGTACTATACTATAAGTCTTCCATAGAGATACCAGAATTCACGGGTACTGCTGTTGTTTGCCCAGTAAGAGTTCGACGTCAGGGATGCCCTATTGTTTTTGGTGACCTGATGGTCGAATGGGGACCAACTCGGCAAGCTGGCAAAGTATGGAAGGAAGTGCCCAGCGTTGATCCCGCGTTGTTGCACCTTACGATGACCCCTGAGGAGGTCTTGGAATGGGCCATAAGGGAACAGATTGACCCTTCTCAGGCTGTGGTTGTGGACTGGGTCCCTATGGAGCACAACGCAATGTACGTTAACTGTAGATGGTTAGCATTTGGCCTAGGAGATGATATTCTACAAGTTGCAAGAAAACCTTCCAGAGTGAAAGGATATTCTAGTATGCTTTATAGGGTGCTCAGTGGATTCAGAGACCACCCCGGACCATGTAGAATTTATCCAATGCGTCTGCCACCAGAAGGTTGCCCTCTCATCTACCCTAAGCTGGGAATGTCTTCAACCGTAGAGGACAAGTGTCAGGATGCTGACAAGTTGTCAGACAGCCTTTTTCAACCCTCCGCAGTGTGATAACCTCTGAGGAAGTGTACAAATGGGCCGTAAGGGAAGGTGTTGATCCTAAGCGAGCCGTGGTCCTAGATGAGGTTCCCCCGCTCGCCCCAAGATATTTGGCCGCTTGCCCATTAAGTCTGTTTCCAAGGTTTGATGGATACAGATTCATAGCCCAAGCTCAGTCTGAAGTTCGGGACTGTGTCCGGTTACTATGGCAGGTGGATAATGACCTCCCCGATGATGATGAGGGACCACCTAGGATCTACCCTGTGGGAATGTTAGATGGGTGCGCATGTGTTTATGCTAAACTGTCAATTCAGCCCCTTGTGAAGGAAGAGAGCGCTGAGGTGGTGATCGCCTGTACTCCAGAATTGGCCAGTACAGGGTTAACAGATTACTTTAACCGTAAGGACTGCCTGGAAAAATCTGGGGTCCCTGCTGCGGAGCTACCATGTGAGCCAGAGGGCCCGGTAGCATTATTACAAGAGGAGAGCATTCCTGTTACTGTGATTCCCCCCCTCCTTAGCTGACAAGAGTGTTGAGGGTTGTGTGGAGAATCTACCTCCAACAGAGACTGAGTTGTGTACGCTGAATGTGTTAAACTGTCCTGTGGTGGAGGCTTTCTGTGTTAATTTGGAGAATCCCGAGCAAGAATGTTCACAATGTGGAGTGCAACTGTGGATGGGGCGTTTCCACTGTGCTGACCAGCTTCCCTTGGAGCAAGAAACCGTGGAAGGCGTGGTGAGTGGAACCCGGGCACTAGTGTACCATGAGATAGAGAGTACCCCGGGGGTGTCAGCGGTTACTGTAAAAGCCCCCCTAAATACTGGGTTTCTGACTATAACCTGTCAGGCTTTCCTTAACCATGAACCAACATATAAAGCCCCCCAAATACCGGGTTTGTGACTATAACCTGTCAGGCTTTCCTTTGCTATGAACCACTGTATAAAGCCCCCCTAAATACCGGGTTTGTGACTATAACCTGTCAGGCTTTCCTTTGCTATGGACCAGCATATAACATATGAAGGACTCTGGTAATTTAGGAAATGCAAGTTTATTATTCCTATAATCAACTGATACAATTGCAGCAAGTCACCATAGTGTACATTAAATCTTATAATAAAAGAAGAATGCAACATACAAGGCTTATAAGGTATATCCTAACTACTCTAACTTAATGTCTTGGGATGCGTGCATATAGAGTTATGTCTAGGTGGCTATCCTTAAAGGTGTTTCTCCAGATACATCACCTGTTCCTTCTTCCTTGGTTTCTTCTTCTGTGTGTGCAATTGGAAGGGCTTCCATTTATATCCATTTGCCCTCCATGACGACCAGGCCCAAGCCACCAAAGTTTGTTTGTAAACGTCCCGTATCCGTAATGAGTTACTTTCCAGTAGGTGTCACTGCATACCATGAAATAGTCTCAGTCCCATATGCATCCATGGATTTCCAGTAATGTTTGTACTGCATGTTATTCATTAGGTGTCGCTGTATACTGTGTTCCAGTTTACCCAATTCTTGTTGGACCAGTTTTCCTGGGAGGTGGTCAGCTTTGTTTACATGGATTCAGTTGGGGAAGGTGACTTCCTTTTGTTTGTTTTAGTGACACCAACTGTCTTCCAAAGTTTCTTTGTTAGTCCCAAAGGCTCCAACTGTTACTCAAGCTTTTATTCGTTTATTGTAACACAGAGAAGCTTGGCTCACCTGGATACCTATTAGATTGATGTTGTTCATTATAACATTCCCGCCTTTGTGTCAAAAAGACACAGAGTCTCTTACTTTAGCATTTCCTTGCCAATATTCCCGCCTTTGTGTCAGATGCAGTAATGGCAATTCTGTGGATTTACTGTTCCAGGAGGTTTCATTTCTTGGTATGTTACATATGGCTCTGGTCTTATGGGCAGATGAATGTCCAAATGTTGTCAAGGAGAGTAGGAACAGATGATGACATGTGTATCTAATTTAAATGTATATACCTGAATTCGCGAATAATATGCTTAGCCTTGGATGCTGTACGCTTTAGTATAACACAAAGAATAATTTGTACAATCATACAAAGAAACCCACAAACAATAAATACAAAAATGGGTTGAGAAAGATAATCACCGACAATTTTCCCAATAGATGAAAACTCAAATTTACTAAAAGCGTTGGTTGAACTGGAAGTGATCTTTGAAGCAATTCGATCGATTTCACCTTGATAGTGTTCTACAACAAGTATTGCTTCTTCATCAGATTTTTTGATTTGTTTTAAAAGCTGAGTGTCTTGCTCCAAAACTTTTCCCCACCTGAGTAACGTTGAGGCATATATTGGGAGGAAATAGTGATATATTGAAATCTGCATTGTATTCTAAAGAATATTGTGTGATTACTGGAACTTCAAACACAATACCAGAGATATTTAAAAGTTTAAGATCACTTGCACAATAAAGACCTCTGGGCCTGTTTTGAGTTCCGCTACAACCATTAAAGGAAATCCAGTGAAAATGATTCAGTTCATGCAAAAGCATGAAGCAGACTCTGCCCTTACCCATATAAGAAATAATTTGACTGTGACTTATATTTTCAATGGTAATTTCACATTGTGAATTGTTATACCAACATGATGAACTTACTTCTCTATTCTGGCCAGAGGAGCAAAGATATGTTTTATAAACATGGTGTTGACCACAAAGTGAAATATCCATTTGTACCCATCTATTATTACGGAAAACAAGAATGTTGTGTTTTAGTTTGCTATACATTGCCTGAGTATCAGAAACTGGAATACCCGAGGAGACCAGCTTCTGAAGCTCTGACTTTGTTCCTGTTACAGGAATTAGAGATGATGCGGTACATACAGTGCGATCACACCCATGCCATTCATTTATCCACATATTAGCATTTTGTATTGCAAATTTAGATAAATTATGATCAGTAGTAATAAAGGTAATGGGCACATGACCATTGGACAAGGTCTGCATTATCAATTTGAAATTTGTGGATAGTTCTGCCTGAGCCTGGGTACAAGCTAAGCCAAGAGAGACACCAGAAGTAGAATTAATTTGTTCATCAATCAAGTCCTTTATAACTTGTATCAAATGGAGGTCTATTTCAACTAATTTTTCAGCATGCATTCCACTTATCTGGAGTAACAACTTATTTATGTGAGATTGGGCTCTTAGTCCTTCCGCAGAATCCAACCCTAAAGCCTGTATTTTACTATATATCATATCAATGTTTGCACCATTTAGTAAACCCATCCCTGTTCCTACACCTCCAAGAAACTTATCAAGTAGATCTCTTCTTTCTCTGTGCTATTTTGTGCCCCAGCGAACATATAATTCTAAACCAGTTGTGACTAGAACCTTACATTCTGGGTAATAGCTGGACACATCCCATTTTTTCCTATCAAAAGTCCATGTAACCATGGACCACAAAACCTCAGTGTAGATTACACTTCTGTCAGTGAATTTGGGCTGGAAAGGACTTTCAACTTTTGAAGGGGCAATGCACTTCTCCTTGTTGAAACTAGTAGGCAAGGGATGGATGGTAGTTCTAGTAAATGGCGTGGTGTTGTTTTCTGACTGAATATGAATTATAATTATTGTAACTCCCACACCTTGTGCAAAGAGAATATGTCTAAAGTTATCATTTGAAACCCCCTGTACTTTAAACCTGTCATTATTAATATTTTCTGCCTTGTAATGATTCAATGGTAGGTCAAAAAATGCTTTTGCATCTACATAGTTTAAACAACATTCTCTATCTACAGTCTTTATAGAACCTAGTAAATTGTAACCTGGTGTTTCCAAACAGCTTTGATGTGCTGAAAACAAGTAGTATTCTTCAGAGGCAGGTTTGAACCTTCGAGGTAGTTTGTTATCTTGAACAGAAAGTCCAAAGTATAATAGTGTCAATATAACTACAGTCTGCGACATCATCTTGCTTGGTCTTGTTCAATGATGCTTGAAGGTCTCCTAAGAAAAGTTTGAGGTAGAGAAACTGGGCTAGAAAAAGAGAGAGAAGAGGGAGAAGAAGAAAAAAAAAATGCAGTATCATACATCTTTTGTCTCAATCAATTTACATTGATCAATGTGTACCCATTTAGGTGTTTGTTTTCTTTTCTTTTTGGTTTTCTGTTGGCTTTCTACTTGTATGACAGTAGATCCTAACTTCTTTGTGATCCTATAGGGCCCTTCCCAGTTAGCACTCCATGGTGCAGTTGGCCCGAAGTGTTTTACCATTACTATGCAACCCAGTTGAAATTTGCTTGAGGGGTCAGGGATTTCCCCTCTTTCTTTATATGGTTTTGCCATGTTATGTGCGGCAAAAAGTAAGTTGTTCTTTACCTGTTCATGTAGCTCTTTTAGGAACTGCTCCTTTGATATTGCTTCCCTAAGAGGAGCTGAGAGTGAAGGCTCATTTGGGTGAGAAAGATTCATAACTCGACCTGTCATCAATTCATATGGTGATATATTGGTTGTAGCCGAGGGTAAAGCTCTAATGGCCATGAGTATGGCAGGCAGGTGCTGCACCCATGTGCCACCTGCACCTTGTAACATTTTTGTAATGCGAGACTTAAGTGTGCGATTCATCCGTTCCACTATACCTGCTGACTGGGGATGATAGGGGATGTGAAATCTTTGTTGTATGTTTAACATATTGCATAAATTACGCATGATTTCACCGGTAAAGTGTGGGCCTTGATCACTTTCAATAACTCTTGGAAATCCCCACCTAGAAAACACATGTGCCCATAGGGCTTTGGCTGTAGCCAAAGATGTATTAGAAGAAAGGGGTATAACTTCCACCCATTTTGAAAAAATGTCTACCACAACCACAGCATATCTCAAACCTGATGGAGCTGATGCCAGAGGACCAATGAAATCAATCTGTATAGCATGCCATGGTCCATTAGCCAAGGCAACCCGCTGTAATATAGGTTTCTGTCCTTTTGGCCTTGGATTGTTCTGTTCACATATTAGGCATTCTTGTGTGACTTTAGTTACCATATCAATCATTTTGGGCCAGTAATAAGACTTTCCAATAATGTTAAGTGTGGCTTGGACACCTAAATGACCCCATCTGGTATGCATATCCTGTGTTATAGGATACTGCAAATGTTCGGGTACCACATAGAGAGCTCCTTCCTCAGTTTTGAATAGAATTATGTTATCCTGCACTTCATATTGGGGGTATCGTTCTATCTGCATCATTATGTCTTTCAGGGATTCATCTTTAGCTTGTTCTTCTGACAAACTAATTGTAGGGACATCATATTTTTTAACAGTGTACACGTTGTGTTCTGTTATTAACTCTGTACCATTTATGGCAGCATCTTTAGCAGCTTCATCTGCTTCCCTGTTACCATCTGAAAGATATTCAGAATCTTTAGAATGTGCTTTAACTTTGACAATGGCTATTTTACCATTATGTTTATGGCCTAAGTCAATGAGCAGCTGGAGCTGCTCCGAATGACACAATGGTTTGCCTGATGCGTCAACCATTCCTCTTGCTTCCCAGAGTTGTAAATACATGGTTAGTGATCTGACCATATAAGAACTATCTGAGTAAATGGTGAGATCTGTGTTTGGGAAATTCTGTATTGCTAGGGAAATTGCCTCAAGTTCAGCTCTCTGTGCTGAGTAATAAGGTGGCAGTTTAATTAGCAACTGTAGTTCTTTCGAAGGGCAGATGACTGCACTACCAGTATAGAATTGACCCTCTTTCCAGTATCTGGAGCCGTCCACAAAAATATGCAAAGAATTATCTACTGTATCTGAATAAAATATTGGTATGTGGTCATGAGTTTGCATTTGCTCACACTGGTGCTGCATTCCCTCATACTGCATTAGCTGAGGCAGAACATATTTTGCATTATGTTGAATAGTAAGGGGACGGTCCTGTAGGTCCACTAAACATTTAGCAATGCGCTGGGATGATACACCATTTAAAGGTTTCTCGAGTAGTAATTTAAGCGGTGTGTGTGGTGTTTGAACAACAACTGGTGAGAATCCTATCAGGTGATTAGAGCTGGTTATAACCCAGTGGAGGGCCATTAGATGTTTAGTGCATGCATCAAACCCCCTCTCAACAGGGTTTAGAAGCGCGGACGAAAAATTTGACGCGCGGCGAATTTTTGGCACAATTTCACGAAAAATTTGCCCGCGGCGAAACGCAGAAATTCGCCGCAAATTTAACTATGGCGAATTTATTCGCCCATCCCTATTGTCCACGAGAGTCGTGCACCTGGGTGGAAGATGTCGTTTGCATACACTGAAACAGACAGACTACGAATTACTGGGGCTGTTGGTGGGCACAGCGATTTTCTTAATGTGAAGGACTGTAAACAGCAGTTCAGAGAACTGGAACGCCTAAAACGAAAAACTATTGCATATGATTTGCATTTAAAGGAAAACTATACCCCCCAAACAATGTAGGTCTCTATTAAAAGATACTGAGTAAAACAGCTCATGTGTAAAACCCTGCTTCATGTAAATGAACCATTATCATAATAATATACTTTTTGAGTAGTATGTGCCATTGGGTAATCATAAATAGAAAATTGCCATTTTAAAAAATAAGGGCCGCCCCCTGAGATCGTACGATTCACTGTGCACACATACAAACCACATGAAAGGTCACATGAGCCAATTAACAGACAGCGTTCTGCCTTTTGCTTCCTCACTTCTTCCTGTTACAGTTAGTGTTGTAGTATTTCTGGTCAGGTGATCTCTGAGGCAGCACAGATAGAGTCACGAAATGGTGGTTCAAGGCAAGAGATGTAAAAGGGCAATATTTATGTAAATATATATTCCAGTTTGGTAAGATTCTTTAATATGTCATTCAATTTGATATGAATACTTGTTGCTTAAGTATTCATTTTGGGGGTATAGTTTTCCTTTAAGAACATTGGCCGAATATATTAAAGTACAATGCATACCACGTGGGCTGAGAGTACGTCTATGCCCTACCCTGTTTTCACAAGATAAAGACTTCTGCTTAAAATGGGAATCTATTGTTAATAAGTGTTCCAACGATTTAATGCTGGCCACTATGGAACAGTTACAGAGGGAATTACCAGAAATGGAACGCATTACTGAGGCAGAAATGGATTCGATCCGGAACGCCTTTCCAGCAGACGATGTAGCAGAGGGAACCAGTAAGCTGACGGACCACTTGGAGAAATTCCGGAATGAGGTGGAAGCGCGGAAGCGCACAAAGTTTCAGCGGGGCGCCTCTGACTACGCTACAGGGAGAGTTTACCGATGGGCATATGATTCTTACGCACCTCCAGTGAACAGGAGACCTTCAAGAATGCCTTATGCTAGAGGAGATGAGCGACGCGACCGGTCCCGCTCAACATCTGCCTCTACTACTTCCTCTTTTTTAGGTGGATCGCAAGCGACAGGCAGCACATCAGAGGACGACGGCGGGGTGGTAGAAAGCACTGCAGGACAAACAACATGACCGCATTGCAACCGACGCAGACCCAAATGGTGGTGAACATCTCAAGCATTGAGCTATCGAGCGATCAAGAGCAGGTACTTTCAAAGGGGTTATAGTTTGGCTTAGTAACCCGCCCGGACTTTTTCGAGTTAGATCTTGAACTTTCTAGACTTTTTAGGAATATTAAACTAAAGGCCCAGTTCTGTGATACTAAGGGGAAACAAACTTATGGCTTACCAAATATTTTTTTGGGGGAAAATTTGGGACTAAAACTACCTAGCCAATATATCTCCACATGTGAAAACGTTTTTATTGATGCTTTTATAAGTAATGTTACAAGGGATGTTGCAACCTTGTAAAGTCAATACAGGAGGGGTGATTTTCATTTAAGTCCTTATAATTTAAGCACTAATGAGCACAAGGCACTACAGGAATTGAGACAAAATGAGGGGTTGGTTATCAAACCAGCGGATAAGGGGGGAGCGATTGTTATAATGGATAAATCTGCTTATGTTCAGGAGGTATTACGACAGTTGTCAGACACCACTACTTACAAACCCCTTAATCATGATGTGGATACGCAAGCTAGGTACCCTTGCCACACTGCTAGTCTGGGAAACAATACTCTAGCAAGGTGCATTTGGAGGGCTGACCTTAAATAGGGCAGAGTCAGCCCTGATTGGCTAATTACAACTAATCAGGCAGCAGCTGGGCTGGGGCTGCAGAGGACAAACAGGCTGCAGCTGGGCTCGGGCTGGAGAGGCCAATCAGGCTGCAGCTGGGCTGGGACTGCAGAGGCCAGGTAACATATAGCGAGCAACCCTACAGGCTGCTCACCTGGCCAAATGGTTAAGGTATCGAGCCAGAAACCCAAAGGTCCCTGGCTCAAATCCAAGCAATATCTAACAGTACCATTATTTAAAGGAGCAACACTCTCAAACCACACCTTTTTACTATTAATATACTTAAAAAAAGGTTTTGGGATAAGATTTAGCCTCTGCTGCAATGTGCTTCTCATTTCCTACCTTTGCCTTCTGGATTGTAGTTTTACAACATTTATTATAGTGTTTATTATCATTAAAAGCAGCTTCTGCCCCCAAAGACTTGTAGTTTCTAAATGCCTTCTTTCCTATTAACTTCTTTGTGTCTACATCAAGTCACATAGGGTGGTTGTTGGTGCTTCTACAATTACTACTTAAGGGAATAGATTGAGAACAGTAAATATGTTATATTTTAAATGACAATCATTGCTGTTCAGTGTTTTTAGCAGAAAACATAATGCATGATCTATGCCCTGAAGAGCAGCCATTAATGCACTAAAATTAGCTATTTTGAAATTGGTGGCTTTTGTTGGCCAGTGTATATTGGAAAATGTGTGGAAAGGCACGCATTCCTGCGACACACCAGGTAGTGAAATTTAAATCTTTATTCCATGGGTAAAATCAAACATCCTGATGTGTATCGTATCCAAAGATACGTAGTCATAGGCACAAATTCAAACTGAACCGTTACTCATTTTTAAACCTCAAAAGTAGAAATGAAGTGAGAGTAGATCTCATTAAAAACTTTTAACCCTATGGTACATAAATCAAATGTCTATTATTCTAACACCATAATCATATAAAGTATAAAATATACATTGTAAAGGGTAGACATCATTATTATTGAAATACATTTTAAACAGAAAGGAAGTATGAATATAGCTATGATATATAAAAAAGTATTGTTAAATATTCTTTAAGTTATGAGAATTTCAAAGACTTCAAATTGTTAAAATGGTCACACTTCATAAGTTAAACATCAAAATTATCAAGTTATCAAATACAAAGTTACATAATAAAATAATCATATGCGAAAAAGGCATGGAGTTCACTCGTTAAAAAATTAATCAAATTAATTAAGCAAAACATTTTTTTTAAATACTTAAGTTATTTATATTATATCATTTATTTAAATTATTTAAATTATTTAAACTTCATGTGATCTAATACAGAAAGTGGGTTAAGGTTAATTCATTAGCCAAATCAATTGCGCAAGTAAATAATTTAAAAACACACCGTATATACATAGGATCTAATTCCGTTACTTAATGAATGTATATGTGAAAAGAAATTGACAAATCAGGAAAAGAGATATGAAGATATCGACACCTCAGTCCAGCAATTAAATGATCCAATGAAAGAAAAGAAAATGGGAGAACAGACATAAGAAAAATGTTCACACTACTAATCAATTTTATCAAAAATACCGCATCTATATTATAGGTGCCATGACTAAGTTGAAAGTGTAGTATCGAACTTATCGGATGTTGAAGGTTTCCGTGCGCATAAAATACGCTAAACCAAGTGAAAATTACAAGCCCGAAAAATACAGTTGTATCCCTATGTCTACAAAATCATGGATCTTGGCCTGAAACGGAAACAGCGAATAGTAGTGGGTTTGAAAAAAGGCTCAGATAAAAATTATCTAAATGAACATATTTCGTTGTGTGGACATTTTTTCGTTTAAAGAAAATTACTGCACACAGCAGCAAGGGCTAACACCGCGGGGGAGAATGAAGTTCTGTGTATCAGGCCAAAACCTCATATCCAATGGATGTTAGCTTGCATTCTGGGTCATTTATGGACTGTAACCTACTGTTGTTCTCAATGGGACTAATGTTGTGCATGACCTAAACTAAAAAAATATTTGTTTGTGCTATTGGTGAAGTGGTGGAACCTGTTTTTTCTTCGACCAAAAAAAGATTGCTAAGCCTACGGGGACCTTCCCCATAGGCTAACATTGACTTCGGTAGGTTTTAGGTGGCGAACTAGGGGGTTGAAGTTTTTTTTAAAGAGGCAGTACTTTGACTATCGAATGGTCGAATAGTTGAACGATTTTTAGTTTGAATCTTTCGATTCAAAGTTGTAGTCGAAAGGTTGAAGTAGCCAATTCGATGGTAGAAGTAGCCAAAAAAAATCACGTCCAATTTTGGTGCCAAAGGAGGCCTATTTAAAGGAGCCTGAAGACTACAACATTGCCCAAATATAGGTTTCACTTTGTGCATTCCTGGGTGTGATTCTAGTATTGTTATATTGATTCCTGTGTACCGACCTTTGCCTGTTTAACCATTTTGACCCTATTCTGCCTGGATTGACCTCTCTGCCTGGACTCTAACCATTCTATTGCCAAACACTTTTGTACCTTGAACTTTGTTTGTAGAACTGGCTCCTACTTGGTCCGCACTCCATACTGAGCCTTCAGGCCCTTACAATTGCCAGCACATCCAGCTCTCCCATTTTACCAGTCAGACTCAAAACTTAGATTCTACATTATGCAGCACTTCCTGGTTTGGGAAGCGGCTTTACAAGCAGATTCTCCTCTCCCAGCTTGTTCCCTTACCCTGAGGCAATGAGCAGAAGCAGAGAACAAGTGGACCCTTGGGTGCGATCACCCATGGGCCCCTAGAGAGCAGCAGACACATGACACCTACATGTCTGCTGCAGCAAGCACTTTTTCTTCCTCCAAGATCGCCCCCAAGCTGACCCCCTTTCTGATATTGCAGTTCCTTGTGCTGCCTGACTCAACAAGTTAATACCACTACACACTCACAAGCACACATATTTTACACTAATGCAAACTTATATTTACACTTACACACACTCACATACATTTTGGGGGGGGGTCGGGGGCTTTTACACATTCACAGCACTTACACAAACTTGCACATGTGCACATAACACGCAATTTGCCAAGTGTACACACAATTTTTTTGCTTTTTTTTAACGCTTCGGGGCCCATTTACGAAGCTCGAGTGAAGGATTAGAATAAAAAATACTTCCAATTTCGAATGGTCGAATATGGCTACTTCGACCATCGAATAGGCTACTTCGACTACGACTTCGAATCTAATGATTCAAAGTAAAAATCGTTCGACTATTCGATAGTCGAAGTACTGTCTCTTTAATAAATGCTTCGACTCCCTAGTTCGCCACCTAAAACCTACCGAGCCAATGTTAGCCTATGGGGAAGGTCCCCATAGGCTTCCTAACAATTTTCTGATCAAAGGAAAATCCTTCGATCGATGGATTAAAATCCTTCGAATTGTTCGATTCGAAAGGATTTAATCGATTGAACGATTATTCCTTCGATCGTAGGAATAGCGCTAAATCCTTCAACTTCGATATTCGAAGTATTTCAATTCGGCAGTCGAATATCAAGGGTTAATTAACCCTCGATATTCGACCCTATGTAAATCTGCCCCTTCGTGGTTTTTTTTACCTGTAAAAAACATTTTAATGCCACTGCGAATAACATATTTGTTAACCGCACAATACCTTTTGCATGTTAGTTTGGTGATTTTATTACAATTTTGGTGATTTTGGTGCATTTTTAGCCATTTTATTGCATTTTCAGCTCAGTGTAGGTGTTGTTCACTTCTTTCTGTCTGTAGAAAATATTTGGCCAACCGAAAATAATCAGACTGTGATTTTGACTGCTAATTGCACTAGGCGAGAAAAAAAAAGCATTGATTTTAGCGGTTTTATTGGATTTTAGTGATTTTATTGCATTTTGCCTTGTTCTTTGTTACTTGTTTTTGACCATGGAAATTTTGTCTGCCATATATCCATTTGGAGGTCTCTGTATGCCACATAATTTCATAAATCTATGCATATTGGGCATTAAACTGTTCAATAGACCTATGGCACGCTTAATTAGGATATTTTATGTGGGTGCGTTATGAAGTCTGGGATATATAATGGTAAAGTGCAAGCTTTGCGAAGATTTTCAGAAATGTCATAAAAACGCTACGTTTGGCATGGCTTTGCAGTTTGGTAGTTTGCCAAAGAAAGACGTATCTAGTACATAGTACAAGTTAGTTTGAAAAAAGACAAACGTCCATCAAGTTTAACCTTTTAACTTTATTTAACCTGCCTAACTGCTAGTTGATCCAGAGGAAGCCAAAAAAAACCCATCTGAAGCCTCTCCAAGTTGCCTCAGAGGGGGAATAATTCCTTCCTGACTCCAAAATAGCAATCGGACTAGTCCCTGGATCAACTTGTACTATGAGCTATTTTCCATAACCCTGTATTTCCTCACTTGCGAAAAAGCCATCCAACCCCTTTGTAAAGCTATCTAATGAATCAGCCTGTACAACTGATTCAGGGGGAGAATTCCACATCTTCACAGCTCTCACTGTAAAAAATCCCTACCGAATATTTAGCCGGAACCTCTTTTCTTTTAATCGGAATTGGTGACCTCGCATCAGCTGGAAAGACCTACTGGTAAATAAAGCATTAGAGATTATTATATGATCCCCTTATATTTTTATACGTAGTTATCATATAACCCCTTAAAGCGATACAAACACCAGAAATTTTAATTTTTTTTTCATCTATCATAATATTGTCTTTAAAAGCAATTTATAACTTTATTTATAACAATTTATAACAATTTGTCAGAATGTGTAATTCTGGAGAATATATGGTTTTCTAATGTCTCCCTACAGTTAGGGGGCTTATATGCATAGATTTAGCAAATGTTGTGGTGCACAGAGACAGCCAAATGAAAATAGTGCATATGAATTCTGACATCTGACAGCCTGGCTGTTGCTTTATAAGCACCCGTTACAGGCTGTCAGATGTGAAAATTCATTTTTTCACTATTATTAGCTATTGAATTTCTGGCTTCCAAATTAATTCAATGTGCACATTTTAGTTTGTTAAGAGAAAAAAAATGGTTTTTTTTGTCCATATTGAAGAATTATGGCAAGCACTCCGTATTTTACTCGTAGAATAAAACAATGAACTTTATTTCAGCAGTTTAAAAACAGCCATATCCTGACATGTTTCATATCCAAAGATACATAGTCATAGGCAATGTTTTCACATTCAAATCAAATGTCTTTTTAAACACAATCCAGGAAAAGACATCACTAATCAATTGGATTACTAACCCTTTAGTTAGTATATCTAAACTGCTGTTCTTTACCCTGATCTGAAATAAGGTTTACATATGTCTAAATCATTTACCATCCATTCAAAATGACTTATTTTGTAACAAAGTAATTTATCTTATATTTACATTTTAAATGAAATCATAGAGACACACCCTCTTCTTCGGGTGACTTATCTCCCCGAATTGCCTTCCCGTCAGCAGGATGGCATTCGGAACGCTTCATTTTCTGAAGTTGCCCGAGGTTGCCTCACGAGGAAACTTCGGGCTACTTCGTAAAACGAAGCTTTCGGAGTGCCATCTTGCCAGCGATTTAGATTGTAGCTGGCAGGAAGGCAGTTCAGGGAGATCAGTAGCCCGAAGAAGAGGCGATTTGTCACCGGTCGACTACATCTCCCCAAATCGCCACGTGTGTCTCTGCCCTAAATGGTTACATATGTATCTAAGGAAACTGAATGGTCTAAATTGTAACACTTTGTTTAACAATTGCAATATAGTTTCAGGATTTCACTTTTTTGCCCTAATGCCACTGTGGATAGAAAGTAGGGATGCACCGAATCCACTATTTTGGATTCGGCCGAACCCCCGAATCCTTCTCGAAGGATTTGGCAGAATACCGAACCAAATCCTAATTTGCATATGCAAATTAGGATTTGGTTGGGGAAAAACATTTTTGCTTCCTTGTTTTGTGACAGTCACGCGATTTCCCTGTCCACCCCTAATTTGCATATGCAAATTAGTATTCGGTTCAGCAGGACAGAAGGATTCGGCCGAATCCGAATTCTGCTGAAAAAGGCTGAATCCTGGCCAAATCCTGGATCGGTGCATCCCTAATAGAAAGTCTCCTTTCTGAGGCAGGAGCTCCCCAAAACGTTGTGCATGCCATACACTGTTTGAATGGTATAATTTGTAATAAAATATTTTAATAGTAGTAATGTAGTTCCCAGTTGAATTTACAGCATCCTTGCCTGTTTTATTGTAAGATGACTTTTGCACAGTGAATTGGGCCTTGAGAGGGTTAAAAGAACTTAAGAACTCAAGAATATTTTTGGACAAGTTTAGTTATTTTATTCTCCATAAATTGTGAAAAATCTGGCCCTTCTTCACACAAAAAAAACCACACTGGCTCCCTCCAGCACCACTGTGAACAAAATAACCTAAAACTAAAGATTACTGTTAGTATATTTCACCTATTATATTCTCCAAAATTATCCCATATTTTTTAATTTGGAAAAATATTGCCCTAGTCTTCACTTAAAAACACTTAACCAAACCTCAAAATAACTGAACGTCTGTTCATGGGTAAGAGGTGGTGTAGTCAAACTCCCTCCATGAAACATGGAAAATCTCTGCCAGCGCTTTTGGGGCCCAACAAGAACTTTCTGCTGCACAACCAATAGACCAACTAAACAAAGAATCAATTTCACCCATTATATTCTCCAAAAGTAGCCCTTGCTCTGTACCCAAATGTTAAAAAATACAAAAGAAGGCCTGTGCAAAAAAAAATATTGAGACTCTCAGCTTGCCACACTGAAAAAAGCCTGATAAACCATGACTACCTATCGTGAATGTCACCCATTCATCTTCTAAATTAACTATTGTTTAAAAATTTGGCTACACAAACATACCAGGAGTCTAGGACCCTTCACTGGTTCACATTTATGTTAACTTTCAGTACGTTATAATACTACACGTTTTAGGTCAAATCAGAAGTCTGAAGTCCGAGCTCACAGCAGAAAATATAGATGATGTTTAACTAAATAAATAGCCAAGGCTAGTTTACCAACACTATAAATCAAAGGTTTATTTATATATGTTGTTTTGCCAATAAAAGGAGAAAAAAAAACGACTGCAAGTGAAAAACATCAGCTTGTCATGCCGCCCTGCACAGAACACCATGCCAAGGTACCCTGCAACTTCCCAGTAGTAGCTCAACGTCGCGTCACTGCTTTTACATGGGCGTAGTCATGACGCAACAGTCTCGCGAGATGAGATTTGTGACGTTGGGATTAGCTGTTCCGCTGAAGTCAATGAGCTGGGTATTCACGGTATTGCAGAACGTTTAAAGCTTTCCGGGAGTGCGGGCTGTGTTAAGACAAGCGGAACTGCAGGCTGTCAAAATCGAGACTGCTGGGCGGTATGAAGCGTTTGCCATATTTTTATTGTCTGACATACCTTTCTGACAATTTATTTTGTACAGAATAGAAAGTCTATAGTAGGTGGCATTGTTATGCCTTTGTAACACTTTTGTAAATCGTTATTAAGCTGTGAAATATAACTGGTGAACTGTACATAGGAGCTGAAGAATATTAGTTTTACACTCGGCAGTAATTTGCGCACTTTGCGTATCTTTCTCCGCAAACTTTTATTACGGCCGAAGATTTACTGCTACTAGTTTTTGAAATTAAAGGGCAGAAACAATCTTCACCCTCTCTCATATTGTGAGTTTTCAGTACATGTACATTGATTTTAGATATAAAAGAGTAACATCAAAAAATGAAAGTGTTTTAAAGTAATACAAATTGTTTTCTTCAGAAACACTATGTAAGCTGCTGTGTAGCCATTGGGGCAGCCATTCAAAGGAGCAAAGACTCCTGTTGCACAGCAGATAGCAGATAAGCGCTGTAGAATTATGTTCTATGTTATCCACTATTTAACCTATGCCATATAGCCTTTTTTTAATTTCCACCGTTGCTACAGAGCAGCTTGTTTATATGAACTATAGTAGTGTTTCTGAAGCAAACCGTTCAAGATTACCAGTGCAGGGCAACAGTACATGATATTTTCATTACTTAAAAACACTTTCATTTTTTGGTGTTATTGTTCCTTTAAATGAGTGAGCCCTTATTTAGAGGAGATGGCATTGCTCATTCACTTGTCTGCTTCATCTTTTAACGTTTATTATACTAGATAATATCTTATTACTTTTCAATCAGTCTTCATTATTTATGTTTTACTGTTCTTAAATTCATATTCATCATCTTCCAGTATGTCATTCAAACGACTACAGGCTCGTTTGCTTGGGTAGCAATCAGATAGCTGCTGAAATTCAAAGTTGGGAAACTCCTGAGTAAACAATGACTAATTAATGAAAACCAACTGCAAATTGTTTTTCTGACTACATCATGTTAAAAGATAGTACACCCCATTTTTTTAAAAAGACTGAACGGTATGGGGTGTACTATCTTTTGCCTATTGTTTTAATTGGGAAATATAATAATAATATATTATGTAAAAATATATTTTGCACTGAACCGGGCAAAATCAGAAACTTAAAATAACATTCTACCTTCTTTCTTTCTTCCTGAGAAACCTCTTTATAATGAGGTGCTCCTTATCTAAAAGCCTAACACACTTAGGTGAGGGAAGGGAGGAATTTGTTTTTGCAGAGGTATTATAGACTTCTGATTTGTTTTCATTGTACCTGTATGAACTTAAAAGTAGAGTGATACTTTAAGAACTGCTAAGAGGTCCCTTGGTTTCAAAACAAGGATTGGTATTTGAGACTTAAATTCCCGCTGCTAGTGTTTGAGGTGGTGATTTTACCTTATTTGACTTCCTACATGTTGAGCTAAATAAGGCCTGTGAAAGCCCATTGGGAGGGAGCTTCATCAACATGCAAATACAACCCTCACTAGTGATGGGTGAATCTTTTCTGTTTAAACCTTCATAATCGATATTTGTCCGATATCTGTCCAGCTATATATCGTTGAGGCAGCGGAGGCCCCATACATGGGCAGATAAGCCACCAACTTGATGCCAAATCTGCATCTTAAATCTGCCTGTATACTGCCAGCTTTATAGAACTCTGACACAATATTGTAATTTCGTTATGACATTTTCCCTTTCTTAACCTTGTTTTTATGGGGGTACCAAATTAAGCCTTGATGTTGGTTTGATGAAAGATTTGTTCTATTATCATTATTTATTATTATTAACAATTATTAACATGTTAGAGTGTCAACATATTGTGCAGTGCTGTAAAATGAATGTTTAGACAAAGAACCAGTAACCAATACAAAAAGCAATTAGAGAGCTTATAATCCAAAAGGTTTTCTGGTTATAAAGCTGATCTTAATTATTATATATTGTTGGCAGACATTTCACTTGTCCAAATGAATTATATGGACACACCCTAACCAGCATGGGTAACCAATGTACGAGTCCTGACAGATTATGAACTGCTGGTTTAGACCATGAATGTAAGCAACCATAGAGTTTTTGCTCCTGCAAGCTGAAACGTCTTGTTCTTTTGACAACCTGCCACAGTGTTTGATAAGAATTGCTTAATGTGGCAGTAAGATTTTGCACTTTCATGAGAAAGATTGCATGCCTCAACTTTTTGCGATTTTTGCACTCTATTTGTGCCGTACAATATGGTGGATGAAACTGTCATTTATGGTTAGTAACAGTTGTAAAATCACACAGTTAAGGTAGAAAATACTGCCTAACTTCCTTTAATTACTTCACAGTTGTCAGAGTGAATGCTTATAATAAATGGAAATAGACCAGAAAATACACCGCTGTGAAATATGTTGGCTCTTTATAAATACATAATAATAATAATAATAAGACAAGTTTGTATTAAGTTTATTTTGTTTTATTGTATATATTCCTGTAACCTATTCCTGAGTATTCATACATTTTTTTTCCTCTCCGTTCTTTCTTGCAGGCTTTAAGGGACCTTAGAAAAGGGTTTATATCATTATTTACTTTTTTGTGGCTTCAGATTTATTTTCTACCTTTTTTTGGCACTTTTTCTTGCAATGAAAAAATTTGCATATTGTAAGGTGGTTTTGGCCACCTCCTTGGTTTGGGTTTTCCTGGATATGTTTCTGCTGCTTTACTTCAGTGAATGCAACAAATGTGATGACAAGAAGGAACGGGGCCTACCTGGAGGGGATGGTGAGTTATTTATTTATGATTCCATGAAATAAAAAAAATAAAAAGTGTGGGCTCTATTAGCATGCACCTTTGGTTGGGGATAGCATTTTAGCCCAACAGTGGCCATTTAAGAATGAAGACTTCCCTAACAGATGAACCTGAAATATAAAACTTTAAACTTCAAACTTTAAAAACAATAACAAATTCTCATCTGAACTGAAAAAAATGTTGCAAGGTGAACAACCCCTTTAAGCAGAGTTTTACATATGGACTGAAATATATTGTTATAGAGACCTGCAATGGGTAGAGTTTCCCTTGAACTCTCTATTATTCCATAAATCCTTGCTTATAGAAACAAACATGCTCCTTTTCTAAATAAAAACTTCAGGAATCTAAATACAGATCTTGTTTATAGAAACAGTGATGCTGTTTTACACACAGGTGCAGTTGCCCATAGCAACCAATTCAATTCTATTAGACTTGCTGATTGGTTGCTAAAGACAACATTGCTTCAGAAATGTATCAACTATGTGAAATCTATGTATCACTGAGCCTCTCTGCAGGAATAACATCACATTTGTTGTGAGTGTGCAGTTCCAGTTCTCTCACATAAAGGAAATTCTTTTCAGTGGAAATAAAATGCACTTGGAAAAGCAAATTTATTTATTTTGTATTTTGAAAATAAAAATGAATTGGGTTTCCAAAAATTTTAGAGCCAGAAAAGTGTGCTAGTGTATACAAGCAACTTTCTGGTTGGTTGCTTGGACACTATCAAACTCAGGTGAACTTTACATCTGAAGGCTAGGTTGGGACCCTCGAGGATAGGTAGGAGAACAAACCATGAAGGATTTCATAATAGGAGATGGATTCAGTTAAGACAGGGGTCCCCAACCTTTTTAACCCGTGAGCCACATTCAAAAATAAAAAGAGTTGAGGAGCAACACAGGCATGCAAAAACTTCCTGGGTGCCAAATAAGGACTGTAATTGGCTATTTGGTGGCCCTGTGTGGACTGACAGCCTACAGGAGACTCTGTTTGGTAGTACTCCTGGTTTTTATGCAACCAAAACTTGCCGCCAGGCCTGGAATTCAGAAATAAGCCCCTGCTTTGAGGCCATTGGGAGCAACATCCAAGGGGTTGGTGAGCAACATGTTGCTCGCGAGCTACTGGTTGGGGATAATTGAGTTAAGACGTGCTATAGAGGGGTCTGGTCAATGTCATTCCACAAGCCCCCAATTTTATCAAATTTTGTTGGTATTCCCCTAACTTTGTAGGTGAGCTTATATAGGGGTACTGCTTTGTTAACCAGTTGTATCCAAGCATTGAGAGAGGGTGAGAGGTTACCCATCCAGTGTAGGGCTACAGTTTTTTTTGCATAAAAGAGTAGGATACGAAAAGAGATTCGAGTATATTTAGCTGGGATTATCTCTTCTAGGACCCCCAAAAGGCAAACTGTAGGTGAAATTATTCTCGGGAAGTCAAGATTATCTGATAGATAGTTTTCGACTTGTGTCCAAAAGCTCAATATGTAGTGGCATTCCCAGATTAGATGGAAGAAATCCGCAGCTTGTTGGTGACACCTGGGACAGGAGTCGCAGGGGATCTGGCCCATCAGTTTGAGTCGTGTGGGAGTTATGTAAATATGATGCATAATTTTATATTGTATTAGTTTGTCTTTCAACGATATCAGGCCAGTGTATATGTGTTCTGTTGCTTCATCTCACTTATCTGGCTCAAGGCCTACAATTTTGGAATTCCACCAGTCTTGTGCTGATCGAAAAGGTTTGGGGCCGGATAAAAGGAATTGCTGGTAGAGCCGGGACACCATCTTTGCTGGATTGGGATCATGAAGAATTTCTTCTATGGCTAGGCAGGATTGCTGGGGGGTAAGACTGTTAAATTGGGAGTAGAAGGTATGTCGTAATTGTAGGTATTTGAATAGTGGAATTTGCGTTGGCTGGCACTTTTGTTGTTGTGTGCAATGGGTGACAAAGGTATGATTCTCAAGGAGGTCCTTCAAGCATTTAATGCCTTGCCTTGGCCAGAAAACAGAGTTTTGCAAGGATCTAAAGTGATTTAAATAGGTATTTCCCCAGAGTGGGAGGTGAGGGGATAAGAGGGGTGGTGAATGGCCCAAGATTTTGAGGGCTATCAGCCAGGCTTTCTGTGGGGTAGTCAGTGTCGTCGGTAGCAGGCCAGAATCCCTGGGACTCCGATAGGGAAAGTTGCGGAGACTCTCCTACGAGGATAGTAAAAGAGCATGTAACTGCGAGTTAGGGTTATACGGGTCAGGGTTAAAGCACCAGTGTAGGTAATATATTTGTGAAGCTATGAAATACCAATGGAAATAGGGGAGGGCGAGTCCTCCTTCGTCGCATGGTGCACACAACTTTGACCAAGCGATTCTGGGTGTTTTATTGTTCCAGAGAAAGGGGATCGCTATTTGGTTTATACTTTTAAAGTATTTTTTGGGGATAAATATTGGCGCATTATGGAGTAGGTAGAGAATTTTGGGGAGGTAAATCCACAGTTATCATTTTTAGTACACTTTTGTGAGAGAAAATATGTCAAGGCACAGTAATTAAACACACCAGTCTTTAGTGAAAAATGGAAACCAAAAAAGCACATTTCGTCTTTGCTGCACTATAACACTCATGTTAGACTGTAACAATCAAATCTAGGTGTGTACTTACAGACCCCTTGTAAAATACAGGCATATCACACATCAGGGTTGCATCAAAGCACATATTGCACATATTGCATCAAAATGGTAAAGGCTCTCAAACGTTAAGCCCCAATGTCCTGGATCAGATAGGGAGGAATTTGTAGCCTTACTGAAGACCAATTGAGACGTTGCGATTTTGCTTTGAATTACCCATTCTATAACATACTAAAAGTTAACTTAAAGCTGAACCACCCCTTTAATTAGAATAAGAGGCTTTTTGGCAGAGAGCCTTGAACACTAAACACCTGCTTTTAAATGCATCTGTAACAATTTAATATAAGCAAAGATACAGTTGTTATTATTTAAGATAAGCAAGTCTCTTGGGAAGACTGAGACTCACAGCCTAAAGGGCAATTCACTTTCATTAGTTGAAACATTACACTAAAATTCCCAGAAATTTGGACAAACTTTCATAACCTATTTTGTAGAATGTGGACATGGTAATTGGAGTGTGACCATAAAGTGGGCACGGTGCGGCACAACTTTTTCTCCCTCTTCCTGTTTTTCAAATGTTGGGAGGTATGCAATGTTGTATGGTCTCCCAGTGTTTCTGTCTTTAACATTTTCTGCTTCTTTCTCACATATGCATACATGGCAACTTAACACCAAAAAATTAATAAAGGAATGACTATAATGTACTGTTGTCCTGCACTATCTTAAAACTGGTGTGTTTGCTTCAGAAACACAACTATAATTTATGTTAACAAGCTGCTGTGTAGCCATGGGGGGCAGCCATTGAAGCACTGATGTCAGTGATGAACAACTTTCTCTAGACCGGCCCTTCCTGTCAGTGCAGACGCTATGGGGTTAAGTATCCACCTCCGGAGGCAGGACAGAAGAAGAAACTTCAGGCTCCACCCTCCTTATATATGCTGATGCTCCTCCTGTTCCCTTCAGTTCTTTCTTCTGTCCTGCTGGAGGTTAGGACAGCTACATTTTTTTTTTTTTTTTATGATTATTATCTTATTTGCTGGAGGCTTGTTACAATCCTCATTCACTTATCCTACATAGGATTACTTTTCTGGATTGAACCTGCAACACAGTAAAGTCTCTCAGAGACAACTACTGTGAACAGTGCCCAAACCAAGGCTTATTACAAGCCTCATTCACCTGCCCTATACTACTCCACAGGACTGGTTGGGAGAGGAAAACTTGGGAATGGAACCTACACAGTAAAGTCTCTCAGAGACGACTACTGTAAACAGCTACCAAACCGCATTATTCAAGAACAGCAGGTGCATCGGTAGCGCAAAGGAAGTTCAGAGCTGACACAGCTACAGTACTTCCGCTTTGCCGAACACACTAATTGGGCGCCAAAGCTTAGCCGCATTTCCAGATGGTCACTTTGCCTTCGCACACACACGCTGTGCGTGCGTTACGCAGCCGCCATTTTGTTTTCACTGTTAGGCGCGCAAGCCACAACAACAGCAGTGGCGCCACTGTCAGAGACCAAAGCACGCTTATTAAAGCCTGCGCAACGTTTTAAGGTAAAGAGGGATCATAAAAGTTTGTTTTCAGGCGATCCAACAATGTATAAAAGCCTGTAGGCTAAATACATATACATTATAGCACGCCACTAAATTGTGCCAGTCAGAGACAGGATTACAGTCACTATATACTCTTGTTTTTCTCTCTGTCACACAGATCTATTCCAAAGTTAAATCATGGATACAGACAGTGTGTTAGAAGACCTCCGAAAGGATATGTCTCCTACCATACCTACACCAAAAGCCAAAAAGGCCACAGCCAAGAGGGCAAACACCCAAACTAGAAAATGCAAAAAATATAAACATACATTACGTAGAGGGGAGCAACAAATCTGTCAGGACTGTGCAGAACCACCAGCATCCCCACCGGTCTTATCACCTCATCCAATCCTATCTCAGGATATACAGGAACCCCCTCAAATTAGTGACACACAGGAGCAAAACCCTTCCACTTCAGCAAAAACACCTCAACTTGAGGAGTTATTTGAATGGATTAAGTCCACAATCCAATCATCAGTGGCAAAAACACCAAGTCATGGGAGAAAGAGAAAAACACAACTCCTTTTAGATACAAATTCCTCTGACTCAAGTGAGATTAGTGATCAAGATAGTGACCCAGAACCGGGTGAACTTTCAGGTAGTGATTATTCCTCAAACGACTCAGAACTTTTCCAGTTTTTAAATCTGTATCACAAATTATAGAGAACGAGTGGTCAAAGCCGGATCACAGGCTTACACTAACACAACGGTTTCTTAGCACCCACCCTATACCTGAGGAACAACACAAAGTGTGGGATAAGGCACCTAGAGTTGATTCGGCAATTGCCAGACTATCAAAAAATACCACATTGCCCACGGAAGAGGCGGCAATGGACATAAAGATGGAGGTATGCTTACGAAGGGGATACACGCATGCCACAGCAATCCTCAGACCAGCTGTAGCATCAGCGGGACTAGCACATACGGCTCATTTTTGGTGTCAAGAACTGCTCTCAAACATCCCTTATCACAAGAGGCGCTACAAGAAGAACTACATCGCATTAGCTCAGCCTTAGCGTTCTTGTCTGACGCAGCTATGGACACAATAAAGCTAGCAGCAAAGAGCAGCATTGATGCAACAGTAGCCAGACGAGCACTTTGGCTACGACAGTGGATAGGAGACGCAGCATCAAAAACCAGATTGCTTAATCTCAAATACACTGGTGACACTTTTCGGACCCGATTTAAAGCAAATTATAAATTAAGTGACTGGAGGCAAAAGCAATTTCTTGCCATTAGGGAAAAGAACCAGACAGGAATCCACTACTAGGCCTCTCAATAGGCACTGGAATTCCCAGAATCGCTCTTTTCGCCCCTTTCGAAACTCCACTTTTCGACCTTCACAGACAAACACTGACTCCAGGAAGGTCAGACCATCCTGGTCCAACCAGACAAGACAAAATACAAAACCAGGTCCCCCCAAGTCCACTTTCACATGACTCTCACAGTCCAAGACAAGGAAGGATAGGTGGTCGTCTTCACGAGATTTTTCCAATCTGGCAAACTCACATCCAAGACAACTGGGTTCTCTCAATCATCAACAAAGGTTACAGAATCCCTTTCCACACACTTCCCCCTCGCACATTCAAACGCTCGTCCTTACCAAAGAACCCTATCAAGTTACTACTGTAACTTGCAATAATCAATAACCTACAAACCAACAATGTTATTGCACCAGTGCCATTGCAAGAGCGTTACAAAGGTTTCTACTCAAATTTGTTTCTAATTACAAAGAAGGAGGGCACTTTCAGACCAGTGCTCAACTTGAAACCTCTAAACCAGTTTGTTGTAAAACAAAAATTCCGCATGGAATCAATTCGTCAGTCCTCATGTCAATGCCAGAACAATGTTACATGACGAAAGTGGATCTGCAGGATGCCTACTTACATGTTACCATCAGGGTAATATCCCAACAGTACCTAAGATTTACGATTCTAGACAGACACTACCAATTCAAAGCCCTTCCTTTCGGCCTATGCTCTGCACCCAGAGTTTTCACAAAAATACTCAGCCCTCTCATGGCACACCTCAGACGCAAGGGGATTATAGTCTCCCCATATTTGGACAATCTCTTGATAAGAGGAAAAACGTATGACCAATGTCTCAGGGAAACCCAAATTTGTGTCAACACACTACAACAACACGGCTGGCTAATAAACTACAAAAAGAGCCAACTAACACCATCGCAACGGATACAATTCCTGGGGATGTGGTTCGACTCATCGTTACTGACAATCTCCCTGAATGTGGAGAAAATCCAAAAGATTACACACACAGCTCAGCATGTCCGCATCCAAACCACAGTATCGGCAGAAGTCTGCCTCCGACTCTTGGGTTACATGGTGGCGGCATTGGAAGCGCTACCCTTCGGCAGGTTTCATATGAGAACCTTCCAGAATCACTTCTTACGCCACTGGAACAAGGATCATTTCAACCTGTCACAACGCATTCCAGTAACCAAATCGGTCAGGCGTTCACTACAATGGTGGACACTCGAAGCCAACTTGATCAAAGGAAAAACATGGATCTCCCACCAATGGACAATCATCACCACAGATGTAAATCTCAAAGGCTGGGGCGCAACGTTTCCACCCCGCAATTGCCAAGGGATCTGGTCACCACAGAAGTCAAAATTACCAATCAATGTCCTGGAAATCAGGGCGATAAGGAATGCCATTTATCATTGGTCACAAGACCTCACAGGTCATCCTGAGGATTCAATCAGACAACGCCACAGCAGTGGCCTACATAAACAAACAAGGAGGTACCCGCAGCACCAGGGCAATGACGGAGGTGTCTCTGATTCTAACTTGGGCAGAATCCCACGTTCCAGCCATATCAGCTGTGTTCATACCAGGGATATTAAACTGGGAAGCGGATTACCTCAGCCGCCAACAAATAGACCAAGGGGAGTGGGAACTCCATTCCAAAGTTTTCCAGCAAATGGGGGGCACCCGACATAGACATGTTGGCGTCAAGACACAACTACAAAGTACCTGTGTACTGGGCCAGGTCTCAGGACCCGGGGGCAGCGTTTGTAGACGCTTTAGTCACACCATGGGCCTTCAACAGCGTTTAAGCATTTCCACCACTTGCCCTGTTACCAAGGATCATCCGCAAGATCAGTCAAGAACGGACACAAACCATTCTCATAGCCCCAGATTGGCCGAGAAGACCATGGTACTCAGAAATTGTGAATATGTTAGCAGCTCCTCCGTGGAGACTACCGCTCAGACACGACTTACTGACCCAAGGACCAGTAAAACACGACAATTTACAATGTCTACATTTGACGGCATGGCTATTGAATCCAAAATCTGGCTCTCAAAAGGTTTCTCAAAAGAAGCCACGGACATTCTACTAAGAACCAGAAAACACACTACTACTAAAGTTTATTATAGGTCATGGAAGACGTTTATAGAGTGGTGCGATGCCAGGGACTTCACTTGGCGCCAAGCTTCCATACAGACCGTTGTTGAATTTCTCACCCAAGGGTTCCAGTTAGGTCTCTCATTAGCCACCCTCAAAGGTCAAGTTTCAGCCCTCTCTCTCCTGCTTCAACACCAGTGGGCTAGAGAGATGTACATTGTCCAGTTCCTCCAAGGGGTTGGCAAGGTTAGACCTCCCTTAAGGGACCCCACACCTCCTTGGGACCTTACTACAGTGCTAACAGTTTTACAAGGCCCTCCTTTTGAAACTTAGCATCATGTCCCATAAAATTTCTTACTTGGAAGATGGCTTTCCTTTTAGCGATTACTTCAGCAAAAAGGGTGTCGGATATGGCAGCCCTGTCCCAAAAGGAGCCTTGGCTCATACTACACCAAGACAGGGCGTTTTTTCAAACTATTCCATCTTTCTCTCCCAAAGTGGTCTCCTCTTTTCACATCAACGAAGAGATCAATTTGCCTTCTCTATGCCCAAAGCCCTCAAATGTGAAAGAAAAATCATTACACAAGCTGGATGTGGTCAGGGTGATAAGATACTATCTAGATAGATCTAAAGCCTACAGAAAAACTGATACTTTCCTGGTCACTTACGGTAGAAACCAGGGTTCACCTGCTTCTAAGAGATCGATCGCTAGGTGGTTGGTGGACACAATAAATTGTGCTTATGATCTCAGTAAAAAACCCAGAGCATTCAAAGTACTTCTTGGGCTCTCTATAATTCGGCTACGCCTGAACAAATTTGTAAAGCGGCCACTTGGGCCTCACTTTCCACATTTGCTAAATTTTACAGACTACATGTCTTTCATTCAGCCCCTGAGCAGTCAAGCTGTCCTACAAGCTGCAGTAAGGCACTAGTGATAATCAGCACCCACGCATATTGGGGACCAGCTTTTGGACGTCCCCATAGCGTCTGCACTGACAGGAAGGGCCGGTCTAGAGAGAGAAGGATTTTTAACTTTCCGAAAAATCTTTTTCTAGACGGCCCGGACTGTCAGTGCAGTAAGCCCCACCCTGTAGTTAAATTCAGTTATATTGTTTACATGTTATGATACTGTTATTGTTGCTTGCATGTCTCTGCTAATTCTCCTCCACATAAGACTAAGCTGACTAACAGAACTGAAGGGAACAGGAGGAGTATCAGCATATATAAGGAGGGTGGAGCCTGAAGTTTCTTCTTCTGTCCTGCCTCCGGAGGTGGATACTTAACCCCATAGGGTCTGCACTGACCGTCCGGGTCGTCTAGAAAAAGATTTTTCGGGAAGTTAAAAATCCTTCTTCTGTAAGCGTGTTGATGCTATATAAATGAATAATCAATTAATAAAGATTATAAATGAGTGCAGTACATTGTACTAGTTTTAGTGCTTATCTGTAGTATGTATTTTGTTTTGGTGTCTTGTATTTAAAGGGGCTATTCATACTTCTGATGTAAAGAGTGGTTTTCTGAGGGTCAGGATATCGGGTAAGTGAATACAATCAATGGGGTGGGATAACTTTTGGCACCCACTTATTGCTATTTTTCGGAAGTGGGACAGTTTTTGTGTGTCAGGCAGATGTCATGTTTACGTTTGTGAATTAATCTAAAACCTGTAAATTTTATATTGCGTGTAGTAAACTTAGCAACTACTATCTTCATGACCAGGAGCTTTTTGAATATTGGTTTCTTATTCTATTTTCCACCTTTTTGATTTAGAACTTGTAATTTATTTTCTTAAAAGGCTTTTTTTCACTAGCTTAAGTGGTTTCCATGGCATATTCCCATGGAATCATGTTTTTTAATGCTGCCATTAAAATATTAAACCGCCCTGGGGTTAGGTTTCAGCTACTGATTCAACTACTATCTCCAGAGCTCATAGGCAGCAGAAGATGGTTTTTGCAGGGGGGGGGCCAGGGAAAGACCATGGGTTGTTTGCGTAGCGCGCCGTTGCAAAAATGCGACCACACCCCTTTTGGGCACTCCCTTCAGACTCCACCCACTTCCTTTGGACTCCACCCACTTTCCCGTGTACTTTCACTGAATTTTCAGGAAAATCAAACCATATCAGTGGGGGCAAAATTTGCTTAAAGTCAGGCACTGCAGGAATAGGGTATTACCACATTTTGCTAGCAGCTGTGAATGCTGGCACTACAAGCACATAATGGGAAAAAGCACCTTAAGTACATTACATGAAGTGACTGTGAGGTACTAGAAAGACATACAAAGGAGTAGTAGGTACTAATCTCCCAAGAACATATCAGGCACCACAAGCACTATAAAGAACATTATATGGTAAGAAGCAGGGGGCACTGGCACACCAAATGCATACATAGACAGCAATGGACAATGGCACCACGAGCAGTAAGATATAGAGAATATTGGCAGGCCAAGCACAATATACAATAAAACAAAGTGGGTATATATAGTAAGAAACAGTGAGCACAGGCTCTCCAAGCCAATTATAAGTTCTAGCACCTCTCCATGCACTACCTCACTCTATTGCTCTGCCAAAATGCAAGGTACGAGGAGCTGTAGGCCTGGAGCACTGTGTAACCTGTAGTAGGAAACGTCATGCAGTGACTGCAGTAGTAATGTGAAAAAGTCAAATATTTCTGACTACAAGGATCCCTTTTCTGCTAGTTGGACAGCAATTTTATATTATTTTTCATTTCAATACAGTACATTAACATAGACGAAATACAAGTTTACACAATATATTTTTGTAACAGTCCGTATTTCAGTTTGTGATCAGTTTACATAAACCTATTACAGCTTTATATCATGCTTATACCTTTATTCCTTTTATGTACTACCTTAATTACTCTGCTAATAGATTTTCAATAAACCTAACTGAACTTAACTTTTTTGCACTGCTTCATTGTGTTTGTATTGCACTCTACCTACAGTGGGGAAAGGTTTGAGTGGGGCATGTTTACTCTCCCTCCTTGTTTAGCCTATCCTTGGAATCGTTAGGGTTGTTGCCTTGGTTTTAATTATGACCATTGTGTGTCTATCCATGGGGGCCATATTTTCTCAAACTTTGGCGGGCATCCCCTTCTTGTATAGAGAAGTTTGTACAGCGGTACTGCATGTATGATCTGAGTCTCCTAGAATTGTATAGTTGGGGCTGCCTGTGCCTTCCATTGCATGGTATTGGATTTACGGGCATAAGCAAACATTATGGAAATCAATGCTTTCTCTGCTACTGTCAGAGTTAGATCCGCTACTTGATTCAGAAGCATTCCCCGAGGTTCTACCATAATTGGTATATCCATCATGTCAGACATATACTGTGCTACTGCCCTCCAGAACCTTTGTATCTTAATAAACAACCAGACCATGTGCATGAAATTTGCTTGGGAGAGATGACACCTGGGGCATTCATCCACCTGGGTTGGGGAAATTTTGGCTAGCACACTAGGGGTAAGATAAGCTCTGTGCAAGAATTTATATTGTACCATTTTATATACTATATGGTCAAAAATTGAATCGAGGACCTCTTTCCAGGCCTCAATGATTAACTCAGGTATGTCATTATGCCATTTCTCAAGTAGCTGGAGATTTCCCCGCAGTTATCAGAATGGCATAGAAACTTGACAGGTTTTTGGTGTGTACGTTAGCTAGTGCCCTTTTTTCTATTTGAGTAGGCACGGTAGCCACTATCACCCCTTTAAACTGGGATTGTGTGGCATGCCTAAGCTGAATATACCTAAAAAACATTTTATTGGGTAGATCATATTTCTCTTTCAGGGTTTGAAATTCCATTAGTTTACCATTTGACATTATATCTTGAATATACTTTATTCTATAGTTTGCCCAGGCTTGAGGGTCCGGTATAGTTTGCATATGTGGTAGTTTGGGGTTACACCAGATAGGGGTGAGCCCTGAGCAGTGATCATCCAGATTGGGGAGAAGACCATGAGCTGTGTTCCATGCCCAAACTAACTCTCTCACAGGTGGCGTTGCATTTATTGCATATTTACAACCTCTGTAGAGGAGGTTTTTGAGTTCATCATATGACCCAATAGTTTATGCCTCTAAGCGTGTGGCGGGGTTGTCCAAGCAATGGGTCCACCCACCCTTTTGCTATAGCCAGCTACGCTGCTAGATAATACAAGAAAAGATTTGGAGCTGCCAACCCCCCTGCTTGGGTTGGGAGCTGTAATTCTGCCATGGCTATTTTTGGTGTAGAGGGGTGCCAATATAGCTGTGTAAGTAGACACCTGATTTTCTTAAAGAAAGTATTTGGTATCCTTACAGGGGATTGCCTAAATATATATGTAAACTTGGGTAGCATTACCATTTTAAATAAATTAATGGCGGGTTCATACTTTAATTTTCTGTTCCAAACCCTGCAACAAGGGCAATAAATTTAGCTCTACGAATTTACCTGGGTCCTTATGAATGCTAATATTCAAATATTTGAACCATCTGTTCAGTTTAAGCCTTCTGGTAGTATTGGTAAAGGGTCTGGCAAGGGGTCTATTGGGAAAAGAGCGGACTTACTCCAGTTAACCTTCAGGCCTGAGTAGGAAGTGTGGACATTTATAATATCCAGTGCTGCCTCCAGGTCATGGTCTGGATTAGCTCGGTATAGTAGAGTATCATCTGCAAACATGGATATTTTTTCTGTTATCCCCCCCCATCTTAAGCCCCTCTATCCTAGCTGATTGTCTTATCATGCAGGCCAGGGGTTCCATGGCCACTGCAAAGAGTAGGGGGAGAGAGAGGGCACCCCTGCCTAGTTCCCCTATAAAGTTTAAATGGCTGTGAAGAGTTGTAGTTTGTGCGAATAGAGGCTTCTACAAATATGGCCATTCAACTGAGTCAAACGCTTTTTCATTGTCTAGGGTAGCTATGACTCTAGCCTTGGAATTTTCATGAACTACCATGAGATTTGTGTAGAGTCTTCTGATGTTTGTCTGTGGTTCTCATGGGAATAAAGCCCGACTGATCTACGTCAATTATTTGCGTGATAACTGTGTTGAGACGCCTGGCTAGGACCTTCGCTAATATCTTGGCATCACGGTTCATTAGAGAAATCGGTCTATATGATGCACATTCCTTCAGGTCTTTGTTTGGTTTTGGAAGGACTATAATTAGGGCTTTATTCATGGATTCAGGCAGGGCTGTGCCCTCCCTGACATCATTAAATAGTTTAACCAAACTGGGGGTCAACTCCTTTTGATATGTTGGATACCATTCCATGGGGAGCCCATCTGCCCCTGCTGTTTTCCCCCTCGGGAAGGATGCTATGGCATCTGCAATTTCGTGGGCTGTTATAGGAGCGTCTAGCAATAGCCGTCCCTGCATAGCCAATGTTGACATGTCCACCTTACCTAAGTACCTCAGAATCTCATCGTAGTCAAACCCAAGTTTTGAGTCATATAAAGCTGAGTAGTATTCCCTAAATGTGTCATTTATTTCCCTGGGGACTGTTGTAAAATCCCCTGACCTCATTTTTATTACAGGTATTGTTGTCAATTGGTTGGGGTCTCTGCTTAGATAGGCTAATAGTTTACCACATTTGTCCCCTGATTCCAAGACATTTGTTTTGTGATATAGTATGCTTTTCTTAACTGCTTATGTTTGGGCTAGAAGGAGTGCTGCTTGTGCCTTTTTCCATGTTGTAATATTATCTGCGTTTGGATTGGCTATGTATTGGGCTTCAGTAGATTCTGATTCTTGCTTTCCCTCAATATGGGCCATGGCCTGATTCTTTACCTATTCTATTCAGCCCTAACATATGCCTTTAAGGCATCCCATACTAATGGGTCGCTTGAAGTTCCTACATTTAGGGATAAGAATTCAGTTATTGATCTGGTCAAATTGCTACAAATTGTCCTGGGGTTCAGAACTGACCTGTAGACTCAAACTAATGGGAGAATGGTCTGAGATTCCCCTGGTCAGTATTTGAATTCCCGTAGTTGCATGGGCTACCTCTGGGGAGCCCAAGGCTAAATCAATACGTGAGAGGGTGTTGTGGGCAGAATTAAACCCCTTCATTACGGGCTCTCCATAGATCTGTTAAATGAAATGTATCTATCCATTTCCTCATTGCCTGATCATTCCTGGTGGGTATTGGCAACCTGTCAGACTCTGTCAATTACATTATTAAAATCACCCATAATTATTATAGGGGCCATGGGCAGTGTGGCTATCTTGTTCATTACTGTATATAATATATTATCTACGAAGGGTGGTGGGATGTACATATTGACAATAGTCCATTGTTTACCCATAATAGAGAGATGTAATATTAAAAACCTTCCCCCAGGGTCTGATATGACATTGTGTAGGATATACATACAGGTTTTGGCTATGAGGATGGATACCCCTCTGGAATAGCTGGAATATGGTGCGTGATATGCTGCCGCCACCCACGGTTTTTTTAATGTCATTCGCTTGCTCCCATCTAAATGTGTCTCTTGAAGCATTATAATTTGCGGATTTGTTTCCGCAGGAATTTGTTAACCAGACCCCTTTTAATTGGGTCTCCCAGGCCCCTAAAATTCCAAGACATTATCTTAGTTATACATTTACAATCATACAAAATATAAGTTTACTTTTTCTTGCCCTGTCTGACCATCCAGACCTTATCATCTTTCTTTTTGTCCCAGTTATAAGTAACTGTGTTGTTTGTAGAGTCTTTTTTTGGTGTTTTGAAAACAAGTTCATCAAAGCAGTGCCTAACTCCCATTGTCCCCACCCTATCCACCACCCCCAACTTGTAGCGGATTTGAATCCCAGTAACCACATGAGTTAATAAAAGTGACAAAACCAGAGTCTCAATGGGTAAATACATGTTTCTTAGTGACGGACTTGGGTTTTGTCCCCTTGCCGGCACCCTCACAGGATAAATGTGTGTGCATCCTAAGAGAATATTTTACTGGTGTTGTAGGGCATAGTTAGCCTGCAGCGCGTATCTTTCATACTTATCTGCGAGGAGATCTCCTGGAATTATGCTCCAGCCAAGTGTCCACCTCCTGAGCTGTTGTGAAGAAGTGGGTTTGCCGTTGTCTACCACTCACAGTTTGGCTGGATACAACATTGCGTAGGGTAGTTGAAGTTGTCTTAAGCGCTTCTTTACATCTGTAAATTTCATCCGTTGTTTGCGGATTTCGATTGAATAGTCAGGATATATGGAGATCCTAGAGTTTTCAAACATGAGATCACCTTTAGTGCGGGCCTCTCGTAGTATTTTATCTCTAACTCTGTAGTTGAGTAGTCAAGCAATCATAGGTCTTGCTTGTGAGCCCGGTGGAGGTCGTCTGCCTGGCACCCTATGGGCGCGTTCAATTGTAAAGGTGGGTGAAGATAGCCATTTCTCTAGAAAAGCCTCTGGCTGTCCCCCTTCTACTCTTCAGTGCAGAATTCTGCTGGAGCAGCACTATTAACTGATTCATTTTGAAAAACATTTTTTTCCCATGACAGTATCCCTTTAAAATAAATAACTTTGAGAGCTTAAAAATCAGAATGGCTAATGACAGCAAGGAAAGAGTAAATAGAGTCACAGTGGAAGAAACAAGAACAAGCCACCACAGTAAAAAAGCTGAAGTTCTTACCACTACCACTACTTGCTGAACAAAAAGACAAGTAATTAAAACAATAAAAAATCCCAAAAGCCCAACTGCAGCATGTCTCAGAATAGCCCTGTCTTCATTATAATAAAAGTTAATTTAAAGGTTAAAACCTGTTTAACTTGCATGGCCCATGGGTTCTCCTTGATCTTGTTGATTAACAATTAGGTCAATGGCACTTGGGAGTGTTTCACTGCACTCAAGCTGGAAATCACAATGGCAGCAAACTGCTGGCATTGGTCTCATGTGCCATTGTCCTTAAACAGCTGTCCGGTATCTCTCCCTGCTTATCCAAGTGGAAGCACACATGTGCCACAGTTCCCCTTTTGGCAAAACAGGGTCTGAATCTGATGGAAAGGGCGAATGAAAGAAGAAAGTGGAGTTTACAAGAAAAATAAAAAAATCCCTGATGGGAAAGGTTAGAGGGGATATGTGAAGTGAAAGGGCAGAAGGGAGGGAGGTGAGGCACAAGGAAAAGAAGAGTGGAAATAGTGGTGGAAGAAAAGGATTAAAATTTGGGTGAGGAGAGAAATGGAAGTGGGTATTGAAAAAATATTGAAGAGACACAAAGAAAATGAAGTAAAAAAGTTAGCAAGATGTAAAAAGGGGGAAATAAAATCTAAAAGCAAATGGGTGAGAGCCGAAGCATGGCTATATGCAATAGGAGGCATAGGATACCAACTGTCCCATTATATCTGGTAGCAGTGATTTATTACATTTACAGTAGCTACAAAGAAAAATCTCATAAGTCGCATAGTATAGTCCTACCATGTATGGCTGTATCACTCTTTATACAAGCTGGAGAGTAGTAGTGACGAGATCCATGCCCCTGTTGCTGAACTACAACTACAACCCATGGACACATAGGATGTCCCTAACTCCCCCCTAAGAACCGTAGAGGCACAGGAGGAAGGTCCCTGCAGCAAGGAACCTGAAAGAATGAGAGGCGTTCTCAGTGGCGTAACTAGACTCCTAAGGACAGTTTGACCCCCATTAAAAAGCTGGAAAGATATAGAAGAGGAAAGAAAATAATTAAAAAACAATAACAAAAGAAATGAAAAACCAATTAAAAAGTTGCTTAGAATTGGCCATTATATAACATACTAAAAGTTAACTTAAAGGTTACATGTAAAAAGGACATGTAAAATTGAGGTTTCACTGTTATGATATATGGGCTAATGTACCCCTACTGTAAATTATAAGGACATTAGAAATCACAGAGAGGTTATATGACCATATAAAGGCACAAGACTGCAGGCTGAGTTTAACAGGGAAATTTGAGTATCACATGTATTATAAAGAATAATGTATCTAAATATGTATAATTGTAAATAGGGATATTAGAAGTCACTGAGGGTTCTGTGACCATATAAAGGCACAAGGCTGCAGGCAAGGAACTCTGAGTATGTAAGTATGTATATTATAATATAAACTAGAGAGGTACATTTCCTGAAGAAAATGTGAGTGGTGCTTGCCGTGGCAAAACTCAGGCCCAAATCTGATTGGCTGTTGTTGCCCCGCCCCTTTTTTTCCTAATTGTGAACCACAGTCACTCAGTGACTAACATACCAAAGTTTGGGAATGCTGTCATTTAATGTGTAAAAATGGCAGCATTTCTATTTTTTTCTATTGAAAATCAATGAATGAAATTTGATTGGTTGTTGGTGGCTCCGCCCACTTTTTCTAAACTTGAAGTGGAAACCCCCAGCGACCACATTTGTGATATTCAAGGTCCCTGACATCAATACTGAGAGAATGGCAGCCTTCTTAATTTTTCCCATTAAAACCAATCAAAGAAATCTGATTGGTTGGTTTTGGCTCCACCCACTTTTCTTAATTTTAATCCCAGTCCCCCAGTGACCAACTGTGCCAACTTTGAGGAGGCTGCCATTAACCGTCTAAGAGCGGCAGCAGTTTAAAATTTTCCTATTTAATTGAATGGCTGAAATTTGATTGGCTGTTATAGACTCCGCCCACTTTTTGTAAATTTTGGCTGCAGTCACCCAGTGACCCACGGTGCCAAGTTTGGGAGCTCTGGCTTTATTACTGTGAGAATTACAGCTGTTTACATTTTCTCATTGAAGTCAATAGGGAAAATCTGATTGGTTGTTTGCGGCTCCGCTCACTTTTTTGGGTCCCCAAAATAGGACAGAAAAGTCACAACACCCCATTCCCGAATAAGCTGAACTGTTTGACACCTCATTCATGGGTCTGCGACAAACTAATTATTCGATAAATTCCCCATTATAAGTCAATGGGGCAAATTTGGGGACCTCTCCTGCCCCGGGGGTAAAACTTATACCCTCGTGTGGGGTATCATCTGACACAGGTCGCAAACCTCTTCAAATGTGGTAAATTTAACGTTTCTACAAGATTCCCTCTCTGCGCTAGAATCCGTCAAAAGTTGGCCTCAATGTTAATCTATGGGACTTTTCGGGGTGGTTAATTGCCCCCGCAAGGGGCAATTAACCACCCACCCCTTAGAAAAGTCATACCACCCCATTCCCGATTAAGCCGCACGATTTGACACCTCATTCATGGGTCTAGGACAAACGGTGCGGGACTAGTTACGCGCCAAACTTTCATACGGAAGAAGAATAAAAATAAGTTTGCAAGATAACAGTAGTGATGCTTTGCTTCGCAAGCACCACTAATAAGTTTGCAAGATAACAGTAGTGATGCTTTGCTTCGCAAGCACCACTAATTATAAGGATATATATATATATATATATATATATATATATATATATATATATATATATATATATATATATATATATATATATATATATATATATATATATATATATATATATATATAGACGAATTTAAGATTCCTCTGCACTCAACCCATTATCAATATATTTAAGACAGAGACATTTTGTGCATACTGCTACTGAAAAATGCCTTACCCTTTAAACAAAACAGGGATTGTTTATCCATATATTGCAATATATTTAAGCTGGCCAACTACGTCAAAGTCATCCCATATCTGGCCAGTCCTATGCTCAATTTTCATTTGATTCATTAAGAATTCTATGGTTTCATTATACATTTTATAAAAGGGACGAATACGTTTTACCTGCAACTTACTAGCTGCTTTCAAAGTCAAGTCAGGTGATCCCACTGGTGTCTAATAAAAGGGCAGCCAAGTTTGGGAGTTTTACTTTGAAAGCAGCTAGTAAGTTGCAGGTAAAACGTATTCGTCCCTTTTATAAAATGTATAATGAAACCATAGAATTCTTAATGAATCAAATGAAAATTGAGCATAGGACTGGCCAGATATGGGATGACTTTGACGTAGTTGGCCAGCTTAAATATATTGCAATATATGGACAAACAATCCCTGTTTTGTTTAAAGGGTAAGGCATTTTTCAGTAGCAGTATGCACAAAATGTCTCTGTCTTAAATATATTGATAATGGGTTGAGTGCAGAGGAATCTTAAATTCGTCTATATGTATTTTGTGGTCACACCCTCATTGCACCCCCGCCTAATGTTTTTAAAAACTAGTGGTGAGCACAACTTTCCCTTGTTTGTTATATATATATATATATCAACTGGCAGATAGGTAGTTAATAAAAAATAAAAAAATAAATAAAAAAAAGGTTGAACTCGATGGACATGTGTCTTATATATATATATATATATATATATATATATATATATATATATATATTTTCAGGCCTGGTCAAACACTAGAAAGGGAAAAATTCCTTCCTGTCTCCAAGATGCAATGGGACAAGTCCCTGGATCAACTTGTACTATGAGCTATCGCTATCTTCCATAACCCTGAATTCTCTCACTTGTTAAACACCATCCAACCCCTTCTTGAAGCTTATAGCTTGAAGCTTATAGCCTTCTTATAGCATGGCATACCTTGTTATGCAATGGCCTCTTCTCCATTCTATTCTCTCCTTGCTCGATCTTCCACTTTTCCTCTTTACTTGTTCACTTCATTTAAAGGATTACCCCTTTTTTGTTTTTGCCACTTTTCCACCTAGCCACCTTTAATAATTAAACATTTTTTTCTTCATAATTTGTTCCCATCCCTCAGTGGTTCTTCTCTGTCCCCCTCCTCTACACTTTTTCTCTTCCACTGTCCACAACTATTCCATTTTCTTTTTTTTTTTTTGTATTTTGTAATTGCCTTTTTTAATAAACCCCCTTTGCCATTTTCTGCTGTTTTTATTTCCCACATAAAAAGTTCTGTCAATGGATGGCTGTACTGCAGTGGCACTGCTAACGGTCCCGTGTCAGCGAAGCATCACGTCATCATGCGTCAGCCTATGCAGGCACGATCTATATCAGCTCGGGTGGGCTGGGCCATGTTAAAAAATAAATGGGGGTGTACTGGATTCCAGTTAGGGTGTGGAGACCCCATTGGCGCGGGCCTAAAGCCGGCCCTGGACAACAGGACAGTTGGACAGGTGTTAAAAATTATTTCTGCATAGTTGCATAATACTTATTACGGTTCTGTATTCATGCCTTAGTATGTCCTGCACAAAGTACACAAATTTGTGTTAAGTGCTTATTTTTGCAGCATACAGTGAACACCAATATACTATGTACACTGTACTATCAATCGGACTTCAGGAGGTGTGAGTGATTTTTGCGATATTTCCTTAAGCTAATGCCACACTGGGTTGTTCCTTGGCCTGGGTATAAGCACATACCGAGAAACTGGCAATTCACTCATATTTAAAGCCTGCTGTGTCCACACCTGGATGGACTGTGTTGGCCTGGCACACAAAGCTGATTTTGGCACAGAAATCAGCTCAGTGTCTGCCCCTGGGCCAACACAGTGGCTGGGCTATTTATCTTTCTTCACTTATACATAGGTTGTGAAACAGCCCCATGTGGCATTACCTTTAACTTGGTGTTCACCTTTAAAACTTTAAAAAATGGGCAGTGCCAGATGTTTTATAAAGACTTCCCTGTGTTGTCAGTGGTGGATTAAAAAAATGATTATATACTGCTGGAAAGTCCTCTCTTGACCTATTCATCACTATATATATTAATCTACATATAAAACAGATGTTCTGTAAACAGAATTAACAGAATCAGCCATCACAATATCATCCAGCAGTGCATTTCATAACCTCACCTACACGTTTCCTCTGGTCTGAAGGGGTGGCCTCTGGTGCGGTGATCCTCATTATGGGAAAAAAGGTCCCCTGCGGTTTTTCAAGACTGTCCATGTAAAGTGTAATCGTCCCCTCACAAGCGTGTTTTTTTCCAGAGAAAACAAACCCAACCTTGCCAGTCTACCCTCAAAATGTAAGTCTTCCATCCCAGTCTAACCAGTTTAGTTGCACATCTCTCAGCTCATTTATATCCCTATTAAGGACTGGGCCCCAAAACTGCACTCCATACTACTGTACATGTGGCGCCTTTCCAGGGATGTGTAAAGAGGCAAAATTATGGTTGTAATCCCTTGAGTTAATGCCCTTTTTATTCAAGATAGTACTTTATTTGCTTTAGTAGCCACATAGTGAAACTGCCTGGAATTGGACAACGTATTAACTACCAAAACCCCTAGATCCTTCACAATTAAGGAAACCCCCAACACACTGCCATTTAGTGTTTAACTTGCATTTATATTATTTCTGGCAAAGTACATAACCCTGCATATCTCGGCATCGAACCTCATTTTTTTTTATGAAGCTCTCTTTAGAAAATTATCCCGTGAACTACTAGTTGTAAAAATCAAGATTTTTATTAAGTTCGCATAATAATAAAATTGTACATACTGACCCCATATAACCCACCTTACGTGTTTTGTACCCTCCAGTACTTAGTTATAGGTGTCTTTATAGGCAGGTGCTAGGACCCTGAGGCCTCGGGCGCCTCTTAGGGGAAATCCGGCCCTGCTTTTTATAGGCCATCAATTAGGGCTAAAGCAGCTCATATTAATTTGCACTAATAGGGGAGAGGTTTGCTTTCTAACTACTGACAGATTTCAGCAGGTTTCTTGGTTTTCCATGCCTTTTTGCACCTCCTTTTCTTTTTTATTTTGAGAAAAGGTTGACATGTTCAATATTTATTTTAAACTATTATTGAGGAAGGCACTGCACCTCTAATCTATTGTGAACAATTTACCCCATCCATAAACAAATTTAAAATGGGGTGGTGCTCTGTTGGATGTTAAACACTCCTTTGAAAAGCTTTCCTACCAATGATGTCAGACTAACTGGCCTATAGTTTTGAGACTGAGAATGGACCCTCTTTTTGAATAGCAGCAACACACTAGCAATTCACCCCCCTAGGCACCATGCCAGACTTCACTGAATTGCTTACAAGGGGAATATACTGACGTGTATATTCATTAAGCAGCATTTTAAAGACAGACTGCAACATAATCTCAAAGAAGACAATGTTATGATCACAATTCCCTAAAAGCTCACCCTCACAAATGCTAGAGATGTGTTCGGTATTATTGGTTTTTACAAGGTCCAAAAGAGTCATTCCTAGTAGGTTCTTGAACGAGCTAAAATATAAAACTGTCATCCTTAAAAGGGTGTAACCATTTAAATTCACAGCCCAGTCACATGTTTTATCCCAGCAGAATGCAGTGATACCAATTAAATCGTAATTTTTAGAGCATGCAATTAACTATAGCTCTCCCATTTTATGTGACAGACTCTGTGCCTTAAGCAAATAATCCACAAGGTTGCATAGTAGCTTCAGACATTTATTTGTGCAAATTTACCACAGCAACAATTACAAACTTGTGAAAATTCAATATAGAAACATAACCTCATACTTTACTACAAGGCAGTGTCTTCCCCCTGTCTGCATACCTCATGTCAGCCAATCCCTCCTGACGTGTTTCACGCCATTGGTCACTTTATCAGAGGAGGTGTGGGTGTTATGGGTCATATCCCATATATACCTGCACATTTATTGCATATGTATTCATCTATTATTTATATCCATACCTCAGGGCCACTCACAATGACTCATGAATATCTTCAGAAAACCTGGATAGGTAAATTATCATTCCCATTTTCCTCAGTAAAAGTACATGTCCAATAAAGAGCCATGTTCAAGGGTTCACTATTATCGTTTATTTCTATTTTTTATTTTAGGCTTTTTCTAATCTAGTGCAGGATCTTATAATTATTGTAAGGCATGCAGACCTATACATTTCACTCACGTGTGCTGCTTTTCCACACACTAAAACATAGTGTATGCACCTATAACAAGTGTCTATATAATTCATATTATTCAAACACCATATAAAATCTGTGTACCTCCAATAATTTGAAAGTGCAATAAATAAATTCCAAAAAAATACATATTGTTAAATTTACAGTGCATGCATAATGAACCTAACTTCCTAAAAACGTCTCTGAATATAATGCATTAGAAATTTTGTATAGTTTTTAAAATATTGAAGTTTTCATAAAAGTGTGATTGATTTTTTTTTTATTTTTATTGTGTGAACTGGAGGTAAAATAAAAAACTTTTTGAGTGCAAAAAAATATTGAAGTTTTCATAGTCCCACAAGCAGCTGCTGCTCTAGAGCTCTGCTAAGGTCGGGTTAATTTGCATACCTGCATACCTCTCCCTGATTGGTAGTCACTGCTGTCAATCTTCAGCCTTGTTAAGCCAGTATCAGTTGTTTACACAGTCTGGGTGGAGGAGGGGGTTGTTGCAGAAGGAGAGAAAAGGAGTTTGTGCAGCCTGTAGACACACCTCTGGAAGGGAGGGGCTGGGTCAGGAGAGGGCAGGGTTCAAATCAGACAGTGAGCTACCCATGCTTACACGGGTGTTGGTGGAGGGGTTAAGAGAGGAGTTTTCTGTGTCTGAGAATGGAGCGACTGATGCTGCTGACTTTCCTCAAGGAGAGAGACAGGCCTGTGTGTGTGTCTTGTCTGTGTGTGTTTAAAAGTCAATAGTTTATCCAAAGGTTACCAGAAATCCCCCTTTTTTTTTTTCTTTTTTGCCGGCTCCAAACACTCGTTCTCCTCCGAGTACAGCAAACCTTCTTTCACATATAGTTGAGACAGCGCTAAAGCTTAAGGGAAATAAGCGGTATACAAATAGTAATATATATAGTGTAGTATGTTTAGCACTCTCCGATACGCAGAGTAATTTCACCAGGCAGACTCGTGTGACTCGCATACAAAATATTCCAGATCACCAGCTGTGGTTATTGTTTGGGTACTCACAGACGTTTAAAAGATAGTTGTGCCCTTCAAATGTAACGACCTTTAACTGTACCTCCCATCCTTTATTGCAGCTTAAAATATGGAGCAAATATACATAGTATAAACCCCTTTTATTATGTGGTAAAAAATATTTAAAATGCACTCACAATATATCGCAAGGGTTCAAGCAAAACTAGACTGCCAATCCAGTGTCCACCCGCACTCGCAGTGATTCTGCTCCGACCAGCATTGCTTCTCAACCGCGTGTTTTTCCTTCCGGGTGCCCGGTGATTACGTCTGTTGCTTCCTCTATGACTCTCCTGACGCGTTTCGTCAGAGATCCAACTTCATGCATGTCACGCTTCTCTTAAGGGGATCTGTTGCCATGACAACAAGTCCACTCTTTCGTTACGCTCAATGTCCCTGGTAACCCTCTATGGTTATGCCATTATCTTTGCCACTTGCTCCACAGATTAAACACTACTTTCCTCATAAAACTTCAATTTACAACAGCTTCCTTTAAAGGAGAAGGAAAGTTACGGAGGCATTTTATTGCCAACAGACTAGCTGCAATAGTGCAAGCTAGAATGCTATATTTATTCTGTAAAATGTTTTACCATACCTGAGTAAAAAGCTCTAGAAACTCTCTGTTTGTTTAGGATAGGAGCTGCAGTATTAACATGGTGTGACATCACTTCCTGCCTGAGTCTCTCCCTGCTCTGGGCTCAGAATACAGCAGAGAAGGGAGGGGGGGAGAAAGAGGAGCAAACTGAGCATGCTCTTGCCCAGGGCAATGAGGCTTAAGATGAAGGCAGGAAGTCTGATACAAAAGCCCATGAGTACACAATAGAAGGAAAGAAATGCAGTGTTTCTTTTGACAGGGGACCCAGATCAGCACCACTTTGGGGGTTTACTGGTATATTTAGATGGACCTTTCTGATAAGGCTTACTTAGTTTTAACCTTTCCTTCTCCTTTTAACCGCACTGATTTGATGGAAATTTGAGTGTCAGCTGTTTTATTCTTAAAATTTCAATATAACTTTTACTATTTATTTTTTAAACTTTTAGTTCAACTTTCGATATAAATTATAATAACACTCCGTTGCCATCAATTTGTGGGGTTTTACAATATCAAATAACAGCAGATTAATTAAGTATAGTTTTAAAATGTAAAATTAATTTAAATTCAAAGTTAAAATGTTCTAAATGAAATTGCTCCTATCAAACTACCCTGTTTTCCAATTCTTGGGACTCGTCACTATAAAAACGCCCTGAGATTGAAATCTATATTAAGCCCTTTGGGTACTAATGTCTCTAGTAAATGTATCAATCTGCTTTTTCGACAAATGGTATCTTTCACAATGTCTCCTCCTCCCCATTTTTCATTCACTTTTTCAATTCCCCAGTATTTCATACCTCTGGCATTTTTCTCATGATGCAATTTAAAATGTTTAGAAACACCATGTGACTCTTCCCTTTTCTATATTATTTATATGTTCCCTAATACTGTGGCAAAGCTTCCTATTTGTCTTCCCTATATATTGCAAGCCAAACGGGCATTGGATGCAATATATAACATTTTTTGAAGTGCATCTTATACATTGTTTTATTTCATGTTCCATTGATTCTTTTGTTACATTTTATATAAAGTATTTCTTTTTTTTGTCCATGTCTGCATGCCTTGCATGTAGCACAAGGATAAAAACCATTCTTCCTCTTTGTTTATCCTTTTAATAGTGTCTGTCTCTATATGATTTTTTGTCAGCATTTGTTTAAAGTTGTTGGCCCTTTTAACAGTCGGTTGGGGGGGGAATGGTTGATTTTTAAATCCTCATCACATTTCAATACATCCCAGTGTTTTTTTATTATTTTTTCTATTCCTCGCGCTAGAGGGTTATATGTCGTTGAAAACACTATGGTATTAGTTTCTATTTTTTTCTTTTACTGCTAACAACTCATTCCTACTAATTTTACTCACTTTTCTATCAGATTTTTCCAATGAGGGCCTTCAATATCTAGAGTGGCCAAAATCATATCTTCTTCCCACATTAGATCTTGCATTAACCTTATTAATTGTGTGGAGTCTTTTAAACATGTTGGAAGCAACACCACATATTTTTGTAAAAGTATATCAATGTATTGTGACAGATTACTTGTTGGAGAATCAATCCCTGAAACAATAGGTCTCCCTGGTGGATTCTCTAGATCTTTATGAATTTTTGGGAGGCAATAAAACACTGGTAATACTGGGTGTTCAAATTTCATATATCTCCACTCTTCATTTTTCAAGATGCCTTCCTTTTTAGCATTCTCTAATAAAGTCCCTAATTTTTTGTTAAAAACCTCTATAGAGTTTGTTTTCAGGACTTTTTATGTTTCCTTATCATCCAGTAAACTTTGGCACGTTTGCTGGTATCTATCCTTATCGATTATAAGCGTGAGGAATAGAAAAAAATAAATAAACACTGGGATGTATTGAAATGTGATGAGGATTTAAAATCAACCATCCCCCCCAACCGCACTGTAGTATTTAAAAGGGCCAACAACTTAAAACAAATGCTGACAAAAAAATCATATAGAGACAGACACTGTTAAAAGGATAAACAAAGAGGAAGAATGGGCTGGTTTTTATCCTTGTGCTACATGCAAGGCATGCAGACATGGACAGAAAAAGAAATACTTTAAATCCAATGTAACAAAAGCAGAACATAAAATAAAACAATGTTTAAGATACACTTTGAAAAATTTTATATATTGCATCCAATGCCCATGTGGCTTGCAATATGTAGGGAAGACAAATAGGAAGCTTTGCGACCGTATTAGGGAACATATAAATAATAAAGAAAAGGGAAAGGAGTCACATAGCGTTTCTAAAAATTTTAAATTGCATCATGAGAAAAATGCCAGAGGTATGAATTACTGGGGAATCAAAAAAGTGAATGAGAGGAGGAGACATTGTGAAAGATACCTTATGTCGAGAAAGCAGATTCACTAGAGACATTAGCACCCAAAGGAAAGGGCTTAACAGAGCGTTTTTATAGGGAGGAGTCCCAAGAACTGGAAAACAGGGTAGTTTGATAGCAGCTATTTCATCAAAAATATTTTAACTTTGCAATTTTAAAATTATACTTAATTAATTTGATATTGTAAAACCCCACGAGTTGATGGCAATGGAGTGTTATTATAATCTATATCGAAAGTTGAACTAAAAGTTTAAAAAATAAATAGCAAAAGTTATATTGAAATTTTAAGAATAATAAACAGCTGACACTCAAATTTCCATCAAATCAGTGCGGTTAAAGGAAGCCGTTGTAAAGTGAAGTTTATATGAGGAAAGTCGTGTTTAATCTGTGGAGCATGTGGCAAAGATAATGGCATAACCATAGAGGGTAACCAGGGACATTTGAGCGTAACAATGAAAGAGAGGACGCGTTCTTAAGAGAAGTGTGACATGCGCGCTACTGCCATTGAAGCCACTGATGAAGTCGTATCTCCGACGAAACGCGTCAGGCGAATCATAGAGGAAGCAACAGATGTTGCAGGAAAACACGCGGTTGAGAAGCAATGCTGGTCAGAGCAGAATCACTGCGAGTGCGGGTGGACACTGGATTGGCAGTCTAGTTTTGCTTGAACCCTTGCGATATATTGTGAGTGCATTTTAAATATTTTTTACCACATAATAAAAGGGTTTTATACTATGTATGTTTGCTCTATATTTTAAGCTGCAATAAAGGATGGGAGTTACAGTTGAAGGTCGTTACATTTGATGGGCACAACTGTTATCTTTTAAATGTCTGTGAGTACCCAAACAATAACCACAGTTGGTGATCTGGAGTATTTTGTATGTGAGTCACACGAGTCTGCCTGGTGAAATAGCTCTGCGTATCTGAGAGTCTGGAGAGTGGGCTTACTCCTAAAAAAGAAAGCTAAACATACTACACTATATATTAGTGTGTGTGTGTGTGTGTGTGTGTGTGTGTGTGTGTGTGTGTGGGGCTGACTGTGTGTGGCTGGCTGTGTGTGTGTGGCTGGCTGGCTGGCTGTGTGTGTGTGGCTGGCTGGCTGTGTGTGTGTGGCTGGCTGTGTGTGTGTGTGTGTGTGTGTGGCTGGCTGTGTGTGTGGCTGTCTGCGTCTGCGTGCGGCTGTCTGTATGTGGGGCTATCTGTGTGTCTATATATATATATATATGTATGTATGTATGTATGTATGTATGTATGTATGTGTGTGTGTGTGTGTGTGTGTGTGTCTGTATATGTGTATGTCTGTATGCATGCGTGTGTGTGTCTGTATGCGTATCTAGTAAGTAAAGGGTAACCCCCCTAAGCATGTATTACACCTGACCACCTCCAGTATGAAGCGTGAAGTTGCTACCTTTGGGGGCCTTGTGGTCCCGATGGGTGCGTGCTGGTCATGGGGCGGGTTATAATTGGTCAATTGTTGCATTAGTCTAGGATAATCCTTTTGGAAAACACTCATGCCCAGATTTTTCATTTAATTCAGTTGATTTCTGGACAGTATGATCAGTAGGTCTTGAACAGCATGGACTTACAATTCAACTCTGCTTCTTCATCAAAATTATTGTGCTTTGGGATGATCTATTTTAAAGTTCTTGTTAAAGTTCAACTTAAAATGTTTTTACCATGATATTTCATTACTATGGAATGTTTTTTTTTTTTTTTTTTCATTTGAAATGTTTTTCACTTGCATATTTGATGTGTCAAGAATGACACTTAAACTGGGGATTGGCAGTACCCAATATCCGCAGATATTATGAAGCGGCACAACTTCGGCAGTTGCTAGGCTGGACCACATACCACCCTACCTCTAAATGGGCACTCATTGAATCGCTTTCTCTGGCCCCTATACACCCAAATGCTCTTCTGTGGCAGACCCCTAAACCGGTGAAGCTACCACTCAATGTTCTGCAGGCAACTAAATTTACTATTAGACTCTGGGAACACTGCTCCAAGAAATCACCCTTGACCAATTTTCCGTCCCCAATGCAATTCGTTCTGGCCAACCCTCACTTTATTCCGGGTATGTCTCCCGCCTTCCAGAACCGTTGGGGTTCCAAAGGCCTCTTTAGAATACATGATTTTCTCAAACCATTGGAGAACAGAGTCCACTCGTTCGCAGAACTTCAAGAGAAGTATCAAATCCCCCAGAACTGGTGCTATGACTTCTTGCAAATTCTACATTTCATTAAGGGGCGCCCTCCATCTAGCTCACTGACGTTTTTTGAAAGGACATGTCTTCGGGGTCTGCCACAGAAAGCACTGATCTCAACTATTTATTCTATACTAAACACCGAATTAGAGGAACCGTTTCCTAAACATAGGTATATGCTACAATGGGAAAGAGAGCTCTCCACCACTTTTACCTTGGAACAATGGCAGGACATATGGAAAAATGCCAGGAGAAGTGTTACTTGTGTGAGACAGAAAGAGAGCGTTTACAAGGCTATCTTCCATTGGTACTATACCCCGCTGAAATTAAGCAAAATGTATCCAACCACCTCAGCACTGTGCTGGAGGGCTTGTGGACAGGAGGGCTCTCTCTCCCATATATTGTGGTCCTGTCCGAGACTATCTGAATTTTGGAAAGCGGTTAGGGATCTGGTGACGAAACTCTTTTTCTATGAAATTCCAATACATGCCTCTAATGCAATACTAGGCCTACCACATGTAGGCCTCTCCCCCCCAGAACAGCAACTTCTGAATTTCATATACACTGCGGCCAGACTATCTATTACTTCCAATTGGAAGTCTTCTCGTGCCCCAACCATAGGCGAGACAATTTCACGTATCCGTGATATGAAATTAATGGAAGAAATGACAGCCAAACATCACGGATCCTTACCTAAACATGACAACGTTTGGTCGAAATGGGTCTATTATATGTCTCAAACTCGTATGCTGGAAGGGGGGGGAATAATAATAATGATTGTCTAATGAATGTCTACTGAATGTCTGTTGCTTCATTGACTTCTGCATAAAGCCCTCTGGTCATTCAATGTTTTCTAACCATTTCTGTAACTCTGTAAGTTTATTCTGACATCCATGTAAACTCCCACACCCCTTTTTTTTTTACCAACCGAGAACTATGTGACAACGTCATACATGACTTTTCTTCCTGTTATGTCTGTACCTTGTGATTTTATTATGCTTGGATACTTAAATGCTAAACCAAATAAAATTTAAGTTACAAAAAAAAAAAAAAAGAATGACACTGAAAGATGCATATAAGGGGGCCTGACCAAAATGAAAACAAAAAAATTTTCATTTTTAGTTAGTTAGTTTTGTTACTTTGTTACTGTAACAATTTATATTGGTCAGAAGCACCACCTGAGTCCAAAATAATTCTCCACCTAATTTTTTGAGCAATAATTTCTTCCTCTTACTTGGACTTGGGAGAATTCTACAGTTTTTTTTTTATTGTATCAGAATCTCTCTGGAAAGGAAACAATGTTAAATGCCACTTGAAGAGTAACACTTTTTAATAACTTTTGTTATTTATTTATGGGTATGCCTGTATTTAAGACTGTTAACTAGTTTTCATATATCAATTATATGTGGTTAAATTAGGCCCTTTTCTTAACTTTTGGGTGCTTACACATACTTGTAAGATATTAGGAAGTCGTAGATTGTGAAATTTGGCTCTATGTACAGTAGCATATGTACAGAGTCTCTCGCACAACTAACAAAAGAGTGTTTGAAAATTTTTGCCAATATTTGTGGCCAGCTATAAGGCTTTATTTAGTTGCCACAAATGAGACAAATAAATCCCCCTTGCTCAGCTGTTAGGTTGGTAATATTTCAGCACCCATATTATATATATTTTTTTATAATAATGCTATAAAATATGAAACACTTTTTCTTCCTGTTCTTGTGTTGCAAAGTTCATATGATATTTAAACTTGTCGCACTTCCCTGTTATGCGTATGCCATTGGTTTTTAGTTGTGTATATTTACAGACAGTAGATTATTTTGGCTAAATGTTAGCATCCTTTGAATCAGGCTGCTGACAGGTTTAAAGCAACTTAAAGCAAACAAATCATCTGAAAAGGATAAGTATTTCTTAACTGCTTTTTTATATTAAGGTTTATATTTAACTACTGTGGTTTTACTTTTTTTAAAGGTTTTTTTTTCTGTCTTGGGTGCTAAACAGCAAAGTTTGGTGTGCTAGTGTGCTTACAGCAAGTTTGTCACAACCTGCTTTACTTTGCAGTTTTCCCTCCGTTTGAGGGGGTGGGGTTTGATTAGTTGCACCTGAACAGACTGTATAAATAGAACCCCTGGCACTCCAGTGGAGCTTGCTCTAGTGTTAGCTTCTCTTAAGTGTTTGCTCGTTAAGTTGCGGATCTGTAAGTGGAGTTATAAACACTGGAGTTGAAAACTAAAGGAGGTTCAAACTAGGTCAAAAGTTTTGTTCTAAACCCTCATTTTTATTTTATATATTTATTTTTATTTTTTCCTGTTTTGATCTGTAACTGGGATAATGAGTGCTAGCAAGATTGAAGGTCTGGCTCAGTGCACAGTCTGCCACATGTATGCAGATTTGGAACAAGAGATCCAAAATGCTTACCTCTGTGGTGGTTGTGAGCAAATTGCCACTTTGGAGGCTCAAGTTAGAGCACTAGAGCAACAAATTGCAACACTGCGGTCGATTGACAATCTTGAAAGGAGTCTTTTGCTCACTAAGCAGGACCTAGCGGGGTCAGATAGTTTGGGGGGAACAGAACAGCAGCAGGATGTTGAGGCAGCTAGCTGGGTGACAGTTAGAAAATCTAAGGTGGGCAAAAGGAAAATGGAGGCTGATCCGGAGATTATACATCGCAACAAATTTGACTTTTCGTTGGGGTACAACCTATACAGCCGTGACGGTTTGCACCTCAATGGAAGGGGGTCAGCGGTGCTAGGGGAAAGAATAGCTAAGAGGTTGGAGGAGTGTTTAAACTAGGCAAGGGGGGGGTGGGTGAGATAAAGGATTATGGGGAAGCTAGTGTAGACGGGGCAGTGGGGTTAGTAAGGGGTCATGGGGGAGGAGTGAGGGGGGCATACAGTTTACCAGCTAAGGAGGTCCCTCTGTTACAAGGAAAACAGAATAATACTAACTTAACGTATAATTCTTCACTAAGTAATGCACATTTCAAAAGTAAAAATAGTAACCTCCGCTGTATGCTGGCAAATGCACGGAGTTTGTCAGGTAAAATGGGAGACCTAGAATTAATTGCATGCTCTAAAAATTATGATATAATTGGTATCACTGAGACCTGGTGGGATGAAACATGTGACTGGATTGTGAATTTAAATGGTTACACCCTTTTTAGGAGGGACAGAGGGATTAAAAAGGGTGGAGGAGTGTGTTTGTATGTAAAGCCTGAATTAAAGCCATGCGCTAAAGAAATAAAAATAGCTGGCACTGGTGAGGGTGTAGAATCACTCTGGGTAGAGATTTCGACTGGGCAAAAGGTATCAAAAAGAATTATCATTGGTGTATGCTATAAACCACCTCGTATAAGTGTCGAGTATGAAGCCCAGCTACTCTTGCAGATACAAGCGGCTTCACAGCTGGGTCAAGTTGTTGCTATGGTTCAATTATCCAGACATTGACTGGGGTAATGGGGTTGCTAAAACAGAAAAAGCTAGTAGGTTTGTAAATATGCTGAATGACAACTTTTTATTCCAGCTCGTTCAAGAACCTACTAGGAATAACTCTCTTTTGGACCTTGTAATAACTAACAATACTGAATTCATCTCTAACATTTGTGTGGGTGAGCATTTAGGGAATAGTGATCATAACATGGTCTCCTTTGAGATTCTGTTGCAGAAGCAATTCTATAAGGGAGTAACTAAAACACTAAATTTCAGATGTGCAAACTTTGACAGTATAAGGGCATCTCTGCAACATATTAAGTGGGAAATGCTTTTCACAGGGTTAAACACAGAACAAAAATGGGAAGTCTTTAAAATGCTGCTTAATAAATATACTTGTCAGTATATTCCACTTGTAAGCAAGGAACGTCGTTGCAAAGCAAAACCTTTTTGGTTCAATAGAAGCGTTGGTGTTGAGGTGGGTAAGAAAAGATGTGCTTTTAAGGCTTTCAAGTTAGCTGGTACAGCCGAAACATTTATAAGGTACAAGGAGGCCAATAAATCATGCAAAGAAGCTATAAGGCAAGCTAAAATTGCTATAGAAAAGGATATTGCAGCAAGCAGTAAAAAAAATCCAAAATTATTTTTTAAATATGTCAATAGTAAAAAAATGAAGCAGGAAGGGGTGGGACCCTTACTATCAGAGGGGGGTCAGCTGGTTGATGAAAACAAAATAAAAGCGCAGATTCTGAACTCGTATTTTTCATCTGTCTACACAAATGAAGAACCAGTAAGTGAAGGTTTCCTCCTTAACACTCCCAATTCTAGTAATACAACTAATGATGCATGGTTCACACATGAAGAAATTCAAAAGAGACTTGAACATGTTAAGATTAACAAAGGTCCAGGGCCAGATGGTATTCATCCCAGGGTAATTAGCGAGCTTAGCTCTGTGATTGCCAAACCTCTTTACTTAATTTTTCAGGATTCATTGAGATCTGGCATAGTGCCGAGAGACTGGCGAATTGCTAATGTGGTGCCTCTATTCAAAAAAGGATCCCGTTCTCAGCCTCAAAACTATAGGCCAGTTAGTCTGACGTCAGTATTAGGAAAGCTTTTCGAAGGGTTAATAAAGGATAAGATACTGGACTTCATAGCAAATCATAATACTATGAGTTTGTGCCAGCATCGTTTTATGCGTAATAGATCTTGCCAGACTAACTTAATTTCTTTTTACGAGAATGTAAGTAGAGACCTCGATTCTGGGATGGCAGTGGATGTGATTTACTTAGACTTTGCTAAAGCATTTGATACAGTGCCACACAAAAGGTTACTGGTTAAATTAAGGAATGTTGGCCTGGAACATTGTATTTGTACCTGGATAGAGAACTGGCTAAAAGATAGACTACAAAGAGTGGTGGTAAATGGAACATTTTCTAATTGGACCAGTGTTGTTAGTGGAGTACCGCAGGGCTCTGTACTAGGTCCCTTGCTTTTCAACTTGTTTATTAATGACCTGGAGGTGGGCATTGAAAGTACTGTTTCTATTTTTGCAGATGATACTAAATTGTGCAGAACTATAGGTTCTATGCAGGATGCTGCCACTTTGCAAAGTGATCTGTCTAAACTGGAAAACTGGGCAGCAAACTGGAAAATAAGGTTCAACGTTGATAAATGCAAGGTTATGCACTTTGGCAAAAATAATATAAATGCAAGTTATACACTAAATGGCAATGTGTTGGGAGTTTCCTTAAATGAAAAGGATCTAGGGGTCTTTGTAGATAACACGTTGTCTAATTCTGGGCAGTGTCATTCTGTGACTACTAAAGCAAATAAAGTTCTGTCTTGCATAAAAAAGGGCATTAACTCAAGGGATGAAAACATAATTATGCCTCTTTATAGGTCCCTGGTAAGGCCTCATCTGGAGTATGCAGTTCAGTTTTGGACACCAGTCCTTAAGAGGGATATAAATGAGCTGGAGAGAGTGCAGAGACGTGCAACTAAATTGGTTAGAGGGACAGAAGACTTAAATTATGAGGGTAGACTGTCAAGGTTGGGGTTGTTTTCTCTGGAAAAAAGGCGCTTGCGAGGGGACATGATTACACTTTACAAGTACATTAGAGGACATTATAGACAATGGCAGGGGACCTTTTTACCCATAAAGTGGATCACCGTACCAGAGGCCACCCCTTTAGACTAGAAGAAAAGAACTTTCATTTGAAGCAACGTAGAGGGTTCTTCACGTGAGGTTGTGGAATGCACTGCCGGGTGATGTTGTGATGGCTGATTCAGTTAATGCCTTTAAGAATGGCTTGGATGATTTTTTCGACTGACATAATATCAAAGGCTATTGTGATACTAAACTCTATAGTTAGTATAGGTATGGGTATATAGAATTTTAATTAAAAGTAGGGAGGGGTGTGTGTATGGATGCTGGGTTTTCATTTGGAGGGGTTGAACTTGATGGACTTTGTCTTTTTTCAACCCAATTTAACTATGTAACTATCCTTTTAATTCTTTGAACAGCAACCACCTCTCCGTGAAGGTAATGATGAATTATAATGACTTTATAGGTGACTCACTTATGTCAAACTTACTATTGCAAAGATGCAACTCCCAGCATCAGAAGTTATATTGTTACATTGCAATTCAAAATTTGGAATATATATTTGTATGTATTTGGTAAACTGAAATTTTAACTACTTGCATATCGTCAGCGAATAGAGATAGTTTATGATGTATATCATTTACCTTGAAACCATGGATGTTAGGTTCGGACCTAATGAGGGCAGCCAGTGGTTCGATTGCAAGATCAAATAATATGGGTGATAAAGGGTACCCTTGCCGAGTGCCTCGATCGAATGTGAATATGGGAGATTTAAATCCAATTACAGTAACATAAGCAGAAGGGAACTGATACAAGGCCTTCACCCAAGTTTGAAATTTCTGTCCAAATCCCCATTTATGTAGTTTATGATACAATTATTGCCAGGAAAGCATATCAAAGGCCTTCCTGATATCTAGTTTCAGCAATAAAGCTTTGGTTGAGTTTACCTGGGTTTTGTGGATCAAAAGCAAGAGGCACCGTGTGGCATCACTTGCTTGCCGTCTGGGTATGAAACCGACCTGGTCTTTATGGTTAAGTCTTATGGCTAAGATAATGGATACAATTTTTATATCATTGTTCAATAGAGATATGCCGGTAATTTTGACAATTTGTTTGGTCAGTTTCTAATTTAGGGATAGTTATAATTCTCGCCGACAGAGAAATGTTTGAGAATCGGGCACCCTACTTAAGTGAGTTAAATAATTTTGTCAATAAATGACAGAAAACCCGTTTGGGCCCGGAGCTTTAACAGATTTCAGATTCTTAATAGCTGAAGTGATATCTTCAATAGTGATTTCAGCTTCTTTAGTCTTGAGTTGGGTTTCTGTGATTTTTAGAAAGTTGAAGATTATAAAATAACCTTTTATATTGTGCTGGTGGGGGCTCTGTAATGTTAGTGTACAGTAATTTATAGGAATCAGCAAATTTCTGCTCTAAATTTACAGGGTTATTTGTTAAACCTCCATTTTTTGTTTCAGGGGATGAATTAGTGTAGCGCAGGGGTTATTTTTTAATTTTTTTGCAACCATTTTGCTGGGTTTGTTTGCATTAGTGTAGAATTTTTGATGTGACCATCGGAGAGCCTTTTCAGCTTCATGGGTGAGTGCTAAAATGAGGTCCATATGTATACGGTTTACATCTTGTCTTAAGTCTGTCCCGGGAATGTCACACTGCTGCTGCATCGCTTTGTTCAATCTCTCTCAAGGTGTCTATTAATGCATTGCGTTGTTTCTTACGTTGGGAGCCCAACTGAATGAATCTTGTGGGCCTCCCAAAGTGTAACTACTTGTGCAACTGAGGCAGCATTTTCCTTAAAATAATGTGTTTAAGTAGTGTCTATGTCTGTCACGGACACAGTACTTCCAACCGCACATGACTTTAAGTGTAGCTATCAGGGGTCACTCACTCAGTCTCTCACCCACCTTGCACACAGGTTAGACTAACACAAAAGCACCCCAAACACCAACCAACACCCACAAAACTCATTCGCTGCCACCATCTATCATTCACAGGCGATAGAAACCTAATGTGACTATTTCCCCGTTCTCTCTAACAGGTAATAACTCACAATACACCAATGTATTAAACACTCTCTCACTATAGTCAGTTAGTTCCTACTGACTCAACAAGTACTTCAGCATGCTGAGGGTTAAGGCTCACAGTTACACTCTTTCAGGCTAGGTTTGTTTAGAGCACAAAGGCAATCTTATTAAATTCTCTTTAATATTATAAAAGGTATAACAGTGCAAAATACAAAAAGATGTTACAAAAAGAGACATTCAATAATACAATTACAAACAGTTGTAAAATAAAAGGGAAAACATGGAAAACCTATACTTAACTCCAAAGATATAGAATTCCTGGTCCTGGAGGCAAGGGGAAACAAACGGGATAACTTCCAATCGCAATTGTTCCTCCAAAGTAAATCCAAAGTTTAGTCAGAAGAGCTGACTATTTTATTAGTGATTTCAGGGCATCAGGTAACTGCACACTCCCCCCTCCCTCAGGAATGTAAGGGGGCATGGCCTAGCAGGACACAGCTTGAGTTTTTATGACCTCCTGTGAGTAGGAACTGGACCAAGAATATAATGACCATAACTCCTTATTGGAACATAGGAGAGAGATGATATTATATTCATTGGTTATTAATTCTCTCAGGGATTCCATAGATACTAAACATCAATACTGTGTGACCTGCCCTGCCCAGATATTCACATCTAATACACAAAGTACCAAACCTAGTCATGTTTGGACTCGTTTGAAATCTGAAATTTCCTTGAACCCATCACCAGTTTTTTATACTGTTGGTACATCAGGTATGGGTTCTGTGAGGCTAAATATATTTGAGTATACCTTATATGTGACCTTCACTTCACCTTTGAGGGTCTTCCTGGGAACTTTACGTTCTCACTCCTTGGGCTTCTCCCTCCCCATGGAATGGCTCTTATCAGCCAGGGCATGGAGGAGGGCATTACAGCTCTGACCCATCTGACCATAGTGACACGAGGCCCTGTTATGTGTCTGATTTAGATGCTGGTAGAAATATTTCTCATGATACCTTGGCCTGTTTTATTAACTATTACAGGCCTGTATCATGACACCTCCCCTTTTTAGAGTGAGCAAGGGGAGATTGACTTACAGGTCACTCTTAACCTTGCCACAATAAAAACATAAATCCATAGCCAGGTCATTATCATTCATATTATACAGTATGAGGGATCAGGCTACCTCCCAGGCCTAAAGTCTTGTTCCTTGAGGGCTGTATCAGTATAATCCCAGGTACTGGACTGGTTTGATGTAGGTATACTTCCCGTTTTGCCTCTATCTGCACTGTCTCTGGACAGAGTGCAGGTTTGCATAGTAGGCAATGGTCTATCACTGCTCTCCTCAGGCACCTGACCTATTCCTCCCACCTTGTTCACTGAGGGGCCCTCCAGCCTATCTCTAATCTCCCATTCCCTGGGCCTAGACATAGAAACTAGCTGGCGGCCTCCCACCCCATTGATGCAACCCTGGTCTCCACTGACCTGCTTAGTCTTGGGTTGGCATAAACCACTGGGTGCGTCTTTGATACCCTGGACTTCTGGAAACACTACTTTGTTGCTATCTGACTTGGGAGCAACTCCTGGTACTGTCAGCCTTTCCTCCTTAGTACTGACCACCTGACCCTCCCTCAGTACTGGTTCTGGCATGAGGGCTATTCCTGGCCCACCACTACCATCACTCTCCCCAGTCTGAGTGGCACTATCCATTAGGACCCTACTCTGAGTCCTAACCACCTGTCCCTCATGCTTCTGCACTGACTCCTGAGCTTGGCATAGCTGCTGACCCCCACTCAAGACCTCAGGCAGTTTTGGTATAGGATCAGGGATTACACGCTGGAAATCCCTCACTGCCGGTATACTACCGGGCTGCACCAGGGAGACTCCGAGGGGAAACCTCTCCTCCCCCTCTCCATTCTTATCCCTACTTTGGGACAACACTGGTTCAGGCACTGGTTGACTCTGGCTCCTGCCTCCCAGTCCTCCCTCCCAGTTACTTTGCTGCATTGTACTTTTTGCAATTACCTGTTGAGGTGGGTGGCCACACTCCACCTCGGCTGGACCTAGTGAGACCTGGTCATAGGGCACAAAAGCAGTTATCATGTAACCCAAATCATTCCCCAACAAGACATTTACAGGAATTTCATTAGTTACACCCACTTCCCTTAGACCTCTCCCCGCACCCCAATCCAAGAAAACTTTTGCCACAGGCACCTTTGGGTGGCTCCCACCCACTCCCTTTATGGACAAAGTCTTTCCAGGAATAATGTCCCCAGTGTTTATCATCTCTGGACGCACCAGAGAAAAATTAGACCCCGAGTCTCTTAGTCCCTGAGTCATTTTGTCCCCCACAATCACAGACTGCATATGATGATGTAGATTCTCAGGCTTACCAGACACAAGCATCACAACAGGCTGTCCAGGGGAAGTTGGTTCCTTCTTTTGTGGACAGTCAGTCCTCGCATGGCCCATCTGGTTGCAGGAAAAACATCGGCGGGTATCCTTTTGCCCCACAGCTGCAACAGACCCCCCAAAATATGAATTCTCACCAGACTGTGGACTGCTGTGTGCGGTTCCTCCTGTTGATCGCTCCTTGTAGCTTGGTACAGATGCTCTGCGGTGCTCTGGCATCCGACTTGCTGCATAAGTATCAGCAAGCTTGGCAGCCTGGTCTGCTGTTTTAGGCTCCCGGTCCATAACAAACTGCCGTACTTCCAATGGACATATGTATAGAAACTGATCTTTGACCATCAAATCAGTTAAATCCTCAACTGTGGTAACATCCAGTCCAGAGACCCATTGCTTAAAGGTAGTTTTCAAACTACTTAGGATATCTGCATAGCTGTCAGCAGGGCCTTTTTGTAGGGAACGAAACCGTTTCCTATATCTTTCTGGAGTAAGATTATACCGGTCAATTAAGGCTTGTCTGATAGCATCATAATCCCCATTGAGCTCTGGTGGTAAATCCACAAAGGCTTCCAGGGCTTTGCCTTTTAACCCTGGGGTAAGGTACTTTGCCCTTTGTTCCCGGGGCAGTTGGTACTGTCTACAAGTCCTCTCAAACCCACGCAGGAAGGTGTCCATATCTCCATCCTTCTCCATGGTCGGGAATTTGTCATGGGAAATATGGAAAGGATGGGCCATCCTGGGTACCATGGACGGTAGGTGTGAGTTTTGTTGCTGGAGCTTTGCTAACTCCAGTTGATGCTGTTGTTCTGCCTGCCTTTCAGCTGCTGCTGCATCTCTTTCTGCTGCTGCTGCATCTCTTTCTGCTGCTGTTGCTGCTGCATCTCTTTCTGCCTGTTGATATTGCAGGATAAGCTGAAGATGCAGCTGGGGGTCATCTGAACCCAACAATTGCAAAGCTGCTTGCAGGGATGAATTCCTGTCATCCTGCCCACTGCAACTAGAACTGTCCTCTCGCTGAGAGGATCCAGGAACAGAGTTCATCACTGGGACATCCTGAGTTGCATAGTCTCCTGACTCAGGTGTGTAGTTCTGCTGCTCCTTTTCCACCAAGGCACAAATCAACATTTCCTTCGATTTGTCCGCTGCATCAATTCCTCTTTGCTCAGAGAGATTGATGAGGGTCTCCTTGGTCTGCCTCTTGTAAAATGCTGCCATCTTGCAACACTTTGCCAAAATAAAAGATAGAAAAGAAAAACAAGAAGGGAAGGGAAACTGTTTGCAAGTATGTCTTAATAAAAATAGTATGCACTGAGTTTGTCTTTAAAGACTGTAAACTCCTCGCAAGGATTTACAGATCTTTAGTGCAAGGTTTAATGACTTAACCCAAGCACTAATGCTCTAAATCAAAAATATGCCACCGCTGCCTACCAATCTGTCACGGACACGGTACTTCCAACCGCACATGACTTTAGGTGTGGCTATCAGGGGTCACTCAGTCTCTCACCCACCTTGCACACAGGTTAGAATAACACAAAAGCACCCCAAACACCAACCAACACCCACAAAACTCATTCGCTGCCACCATCTATCATTCACAGGCGATAGAAACCTAATGTGACTATTTCCCTGTTCTCTCTAACAGGTAATAACTCACGATACACCAATGCATTAAACACTCTCTCACTATAGTCAGTTAGTTCCTACTGACTCAACAAGTACTTCAGCATGCAGAGGGTTAAGGCTCACAGTTACACTCTTTCAGGCTAGGTTTGTTTAGAGCACCAAAGACAATCTTATTAAATTCTCTTTAATATTATAATAGGTATAACAGTGCAAAATACAAAAAGATGTTACAAAAAGAGACATTCAATAATACAATTACAAACAGTTGTAAAATAAAAGGGAAAACATGGAAAACCTATACTTAACTCCAAAGATATAGAATTCCTGGTCCTGGAGGCAAGGGGAAACAAACGGGATAACTTCCAATCGCAATTGGTCCTCCAAAGTAAATCCAAAGTTTAGTCAGAAGAGCTGACTATTTATTAGTGATTTCAGGGCATCAGGTAATTGCACACTCCCCCCTCCCTCAGGAATGTAAGGGGGCATGGCCTAGCAGGACACAGATTGAGTTTTTATGACCTCCTGTGAGTAGGAACTGGACCAAGAATATAATGACCATAACTCCTTATTGGAACATAGGAGAGAGATGATATTATATTCATTGGTTATTAATTCTCTCAGGGATTCCATAGATACTAAACATCAATACTGTGTGACCTGCCCCTGCCCAGATATTCACATCTAATAGACAGAGTACCAAACCTAGTCATGTTTGGACTCGTTTGAAATCTGAAATTGCCTTGAACCCATCACCAGTTTTTTATACTGTTGGTACATCAGGTATGGGTTCTGTGAGGCTAAATATATTTGAGTATACCTTATATGTGACCTTCACTTCACCTTTGAGGGTCTTCCTGGGAACTTTACGTTCTCACTCCTTGGGCTTCCCCCTCCCCATGGAATGGCTCTTATCAGCCAGGGCATGGAGGAGGGCATTACAGCTCTCGCCCCTCTGACCATAGTGACAAGAGGCCCTGTTAGGTGTCTGATTTAGATGCTGGTAGAAATATTTCTCATGATACCTTGGCCTGTTTTATTAACTATTACAGGCCTGTAGCATGACAATGTCAGTTACAGTTTCCGGCATCATAAGTAAGGAAAGAAGAGAAAGGCATTTAAAAACTACATGTCTGTAGGGACAGATGCTGCATTTAATGAATATAAACACTATAATAAATGTTGTAAAACAGCAATACGGAATGCAAAGAAAAGAAATGAAGAGTGCATAGCGTTGGAGGCTAAAGCTGGCCATAGATGCAAAGATTCGATTCGTACGATTTTCGGACCGTGTGGAGAGTCCCCACATTTTTCGCCCGGTGGAGATCAGTCGTTTGGTCGATCGGACAGGTTAAAAGATTTCTGTCGGCTGCGGGTAATATCTCTGCATGTATTGCAGATCTGACGATATCAGAGGGAGATTAGCTTTGGTCGGACATAGATATCGTACGATTGCTGTTAGAGGCAGAACATTGGCTGATCTGTTATTTAACTACTTTATTTAATCTGACTGGTAAGACTTTGATCGGAATGGTTAGTGGCAGGTCGGGAGATGGGGAAGTCCGATCGTACGATGATTCCTACGATCGGATCTTTGCATCTATGGCCAGCTTAAGACTAACCCCCAAAAATTTTGTAAGTATATTAATAGTAAAAAGATGTGGGTTGAGAGTGTTGCCCCTTTAAAGGAACAGTAACATCAAAAAAATTTTTAAAAAAAATTCAATTCAAGTATCCAAGGAAAAAAAATATGGTTGCACCGAATCCAGGATTCGGTTCGGTATTTGGCCAAGATTTGGCCTTTTTCAGCAAGATTCGGATTCGGCCGAATCCTTGTGCCTGGCCGAACCAAATCCGAATCCTAATTTACATATGCAAATTGTGGGAGGATGGGATTTCACGTGACTTTTTGTTACAAAACAAGGAAGTAAACCAAGTTTTTTTTCCACTTTTTCCTTTCCAGACCCTAATTTGCATATGCAAATTAAGATTCGGTATTCGGCCGAATCTTCCAAGATGGATTAGGGGATTCGGCCGAATCTTCCAAGATGGATTAGGGGATTCGGCCGAATCCAAAATAGTGGATTTGGTGCATCCCTAAAAAAAAACACCAAGACAAATTTAACTTTAAAATAGCAAAGCCTTCATTAAGAAATAACTTACAGAAACTCCACTTCCTGTCCTCTTCAGAAAAGGCAACACGGCGACCATCCATTCTGTAACGCTCAATTTCTCCTCCCTGGCTTCCCTCTCCCTAGCTCCTCCAGCTCATGCCGTTCTCAGACGTGGCCACACTGACACTGCGGATCCGGGACTGAGCAAACAGTCTCTCCTCACGGGCTGGGCTGAACCTGTTCCTGCCCAGCTCCTCCACCACCAACTCCTTTTAGAAAGAGTCTCAGAACTAATCCCACCAGGGCCGGCTCTGCCTGCTGCCCCTCTCCCTGGGTCTTCAGCTGGTAGATAACGAGTGAGTACGCTGCCCCTGCGCACTGGTGCCGTGCCCTCCTGGCCCAGTCTCCCCTCTTGCTGGCTGCCCGGAAACTGCTGCTGTCTGATGCCGATCTCCCTCGGGGGCCCCCCAGGCTGCCCCCTGCGCTGCTACCACCACCCCCATAAACACCTTGCTGCTGGTCTTCAAGTACTTGGCCTTATCGGCCGCCAGTCTCTTCACTGGGGATGACACCTCCGGGTGGCTTTACCTTTAGAAAGTCTCTGCCTGCTGCTGCTGCCGCCCCTCGCCCTTGGTCTTGAGCCCTCATCACCCTCCATCCAATTTGAAATCTGTACCGTATACACAATTTCTGAGAGTGTTTAGGAATAATTCGGACTTGGTTACAGCTGAACAGCAAGCACTAGAAATGAAGGATCGCTTTCTTGAGAGGGGATACCAACTTGAGTTTCTGAATGCCGAGTTGGAGAGAGCGCCAAAGATGTCAGTGCAAAAGGAGAAAACTGTAAAAAAGTAAGACACCTGAGCTGGAGAAAATGGTGTTCGTCTCTGATTATACGCCGGCGAGCCAAGGAATTAACACTGTGATCAAGAAGCACTGGCCGATACTTCAGATGGATGCCAGTTTGCCTTTCACCCACATGCCACCACCTATATGTGCATACCGGAGGGGCCAATCTCTAAGGGACCTCCTAATGGCAATGGATTTACGCAGTGATTGGGCTGACACTTGGCTTAAAGATCTTCAAAGAAGATTAGCCAAACAACACAGGCTGGTGTAGCGGGGATCTCCCCTGCACGTTTATTTCGTCAAGTGATGTAACGTTCGGGGGCGTGCCCCTTCATCAGACATGCAGATTCACTTTCAAACAGTGTTTAAAAACCCTTGGTGATTTGCATAATTAACACAATAATTCAAAATATAAGTGAATAAGTTAAGCAAAATGCATTGTGAACAGTACGTACTAAGTGGACATTTTTATCAAAAAACTTTAGAGACATTATAAGCACTTAAAAAAGCTTATTAAGAAGTTTTAAAAGACATTAAAACTTGTTTGAAAAAATGATTTATGTGAAAAAATAATAATTAGTCCCAATTTTCAAGTGATAAAAAATCCTCTTCTATACAGGTCGATCCTTGCTGCAAAAATTCAACAGTTGTGCAGAAATTGTGCAAAAAAAGCTTTTTTATATAATAATCAATAAATATAAAGAAGAAGGTCGAAAAACCTAATGAATAGGGAAAAACACAAATACAATTGTGTCTGTTGCACAAAAACATTATTACAGTATAAATGAGTCCAATGTATAAGACTATCTTACCCTATCCATAAGCTGTCCCTGGATAGTAGGTTGTTCAGTGCAATTATCTATAAAAAATCAGAAGTTAGTGCTTCAAACTGGAAACATTTTATGTAAAAAATAATACAAAGAAACAATTTCTAAAAGCGTTAAAAATTGGATACATTCCAAAAGCACTTATAAGTTGGATACATTTTAAGCTACAGATAGCAGTTCATATTATACTCCTCATTTAACCCACGTGGATATTTAGTTTGCAGTTGCCAAATCCAAAAGCATTCCTTTTGTAATAATTTTCTTTTTATTTCTCTCTCATTTTTTCCATATATTTTATCCAAAATTTGCCATCTTAACTGGGCTACCCCATGTCCGTTTTCCTGGAAGTGGCGTGCCAATGTGATGAAGGGGTGGAATGTGTCAGATCCTTACTATCTCGCACAAATTGTCCCAATCACAAAATTAGTTTTTTGTGTACACTCCTCGAAATGGTGTTATCAAAAAATTATTTTAAATTCGAAAATGAATTTTTCTTGCAACTGCAAGGTTGTGCAATGGGGGCAAACATGGCGCCCACATATGCGAATGTGTTCATGGATTTCTTCGAGAATACATATATCCTGGCTAATACTGAATATGGTGGCTATATTCGACACTATATGCGCTATGTGGACGACACGTTTTTCATCTGGTGTGGCAGTAAAGATAAGTTACTTAAATTCCTGGATCACCTTAATAGGGTCCATGGGTCCATCAAATTCACTATGGAATATCATCCAGACACATTGCACTTTTTGGATGTCAATGTGACACACTCTGAGGGTAAATTTGTCACATCTTTGTATAAAAAGCCGACTGATAGAAACACCTTGCTCAAAGCCGACAGTTTCCACCCTCCGGCTTTACTTAAAGGGTTACCACGCAGTCAATTAACCAGAGTGCGGAGAATCACTTCCAATGATGATTTGTTTGAAGGAGAATCGTCTCAAATGATAAAAAAGTTTGCAGAAAGAGGTTACGATGAAATAAATTTGCTAGATACAACCAAAGAGGTATTTAATACACCAAGACAGGCTACCTTAATAAAGAAGGACAGAAACAAGATGGCACAAAATAGAATACCTTTCATTTCCTCGTATGACACCAATGCTAGACATGTGCGTAAAACAATCCTCAAATATTGGGGAATATTAAAAGCTGACCCAAAATATGGTAAAATATTTTTTCAGTCCCCCCTTTTTTCATATAAAAGGGGAAAATCGGTAGGAGACCGTATAAAACCCAAACAAAGAGATCAAAAAGAGAATACTATCACATGCAATGAGGTCAATGGAACATTTCCTTGTAGGAAATGTAGCCATTGCAATGGTATCCTACGAGGAGAGGTAGTACAACATCCACTTAAGGGAACTAAACATAAAATAAAAGGATTCCATACATGTGACAGTACCAACATTATTTATTGTATTAAATGCCCATGCGGGCTAGCCTACATAGGACAGACAAGTAGAAACATGAAAACTAGATTAAACGAGCATAAATCGGTCATACGTAACTACAAGCCCCCTAAAGAGAAATATAAGGATAAAACAGGGAATGAAAAGAAAAAAGAAACCACATTGGCACGCCACTTCCAGGAAAACGGACATGGGGTAGCCCAGTTAAGATGGCAAATTTTAAAATAAAAATATATGGAAAAAATGAGAGAGAAATAAAAAGAAAATTATTACAAAAGGAATGCTTTTGGATTTGGCAACTGCAAACTAAATATCCACGTGGGTTAAATGAGGAGTATAATATGAACTGCTATCTGTAGCTTAAATGTATCCAACTTATAAGTGCTTTTGGAATGTATCCAATTTGTAACGCTTTTAGAAATTGTTTCTTTGTATTATTTTTTACATAAAATGTTTCCAGTTTGAAGCACTAACTTCTGATTTTTTTATAGATAATTGCACTGAACAACCTACTATCCAGGGACAGCTTATGGATAGGGTAAGATAGTCTTATACATTGGACTCATTTATACTGTAATAATGTTTTTGTGCAACACACACAATTGTATTTGTGTTTTTCCCTATTCATTAGGTTTTTCGACCTTCTTCTTTATATTTATTGATTATTATATAAAAAAGCTTTTTTTGCACAATTTTTGCACAACTGTTGAATTTTTGCAGCAAGGATCGACCTGTATAGAAGAGGATTTTTTATCACTTGAAAATTGGGACTAATTATTATTTTTTCACATAAACCATTTTTTCAAACAAGTTTTAATGTCTTTTAAAACTTCTTAATAAGCTTTTTTAAGTGCTTATAATGTCTCTAAATTTTTTTGATAAAAATGTCCACTTAGTATGTACTGTTCACAATGCATTTTGCTTAACTTATTCACTTATATTTTGAATTATTGTGTTAATTATGCAAATCACCAAGGGTTTTTAAACACTGTTTGAAAGTGAATCTGCATGTCTGATGAAGGGGCACGCCCCCGAAACGTTACATCACTTGACGAAATAAACGTGCAGGGGAGATCCCCGCTACACCAGCCTGTGTTGTTTGGCTAATCTTCTTTGCTGATATTTCTGGGAGAGGCGCCGACCCCTCCAGCCAGCACCGGGCAACTATCACCAGGAGAGACCTAGGGGAAATTAGGTAATTTGTTTTGCTACTTGGCTTAGATCTAACAGGACTGGCTGCTACAGATGTGCGGGTTGTAAGACTTGTGGATACTTACTTACTGGTGAAACTTTTTCCCATCCACATAGTGGAAAATGCTACCGGGTCGAATATAGGCTTACTTGGACCTCGGATTTTGTAATTTATTGTATAGTGTGCCCATGTGACCTTTTTTATGTTGAGAAATGTGTAACATCATTTTGTATGCGTAAGTTTTGGCCTCTGGTAAAGCAGACACTCCACTGGCTAGACACTTTCTAGGATGTAAACATCCATTGCCGACTTTACGAGCAGTTCTGATTGACCATATTCCCCACAGAGAGGCGGTGATAGATCTAAACTTATATTGCAACGTGAAGCTAAGTGGATGCGGACCCTTGATACAGTTGCCCCTAGAGGGTTAAATGAAATGTACTCCCTGGCTAGCTGTTTATGATTTAATGCTCGTAGTGAGGCTCCTTCTAATTGATGCTGACTTTGAAAATTAGTATGCCGTTTAGGAGATTTGAATAAGCATTAGATGGATTAGGTATTTGATATTACTTTGGGGGTACTTGATGTTACTTGTTTGAGTTAGGTCTACTTGATACTGTAGTTACTCAGATATGCAGATTTCCTTCCATAATGATTTTAGGTACTTTTAGCTGGTAACGTATGCACGAATTTGATATTTGCTTTAGGCAATTTAAATGGTAACTTTGTTTGCACTGATTTGATACATTTTTAGGTATATTAGATGGTAACAATATATACATTAAATTATACATTGTGGATACAAATGTGCTTTTTAACCCTTTCACTAGAATTTTAGATTTTTTTCACTTAAAATTTTTTAACCACCTAGGGTTACACTGGTGGCTATTTCTTATACTATTTATCGTGTGAGATGAATATATTCATTTGTTATGAGTATAATAGGATGGTCATATATATGTGTTGTGTTAATTAGTGTTCCATCCTAATTGGATAAGGGGGTTATTTAATGATGTGCCACACTTCCTGTCATTATCCTGATGACTGTTCCTTGTGAGCTGAAACGCGTTGATACACCATGCACAAATAAAAGATTTGTAGGTACACGCTTGATGGCGGCTGCTGTGAGTGCTTTCTTGGACTGATATATATATAGATAGATAGAGATACAGATAGAGATATAGATAGATAGATAGATAGATAGACATAGCTATATAGCTATATAGCTATATAGCTGTATGATACTATGTAACGTAGAAAGTTTAAATTGAGATTAACACCTAATAGGAAGTGATTGTTACTTAGTATTGTTTTTAATCCTTTTTATCCTTCTAAAAACGTAATAGAGGGGGTTTTAACTTAATTGGGATTGTCTTAATAGCTATAGTCTTAGTTTTGTGCAAGCACAGATGTATAATTGTATTTAGCTATTTAATGACTCAATGTCGTCTATGATTGGTCAGCCAATTTACACTTCCCACCATCTTTTAGTATTTAAGACATTCATTATGTATTTTTCTTTGCTTTGAGAAAGGCATCGGAGAGGCCGAAACGTTAGTCTTTTAATAAAACATTTTTTATTTACAAGTAAGTCCTGAGAGTGCGGACCTTTTGTGTGTTAGATATATATATATAGAGAGAGAGAGAGAGAGAGAGAGAGAGAGAGAGAGAGAGAGAGAGAGAGAGAGAGAGAGAGAGAGAGAGAGAGAGAGAGAGAGAGAGAGAGAGAGAGAGAGAGAGAGAGAGAGATTAGATAGATATATAGATGATATATATATATATATATATATATAATCTTCTCCAAAGAAGCCGCACTACTCAGGACTTATTGCAAAATGATACGTTTATTAGAAAATCTAACGTTTCGGCTGCAACACCAGCCTTTGCCAAACTTTGACAAAGGCTGGTGTTGCAGCCGAAACGTTAGATTTTCTAATAAACGTATCATTTTGCAATAAGTCCTGAGTAGTGCGGCTTCTTTGGAGAAGATTGTATGCAGCTTTTGTGAGGCGTGCACCCAGGCAACGTGACGACCATTTATCGTGAGTGCTGGGATTTGAGAGAGAGAGAGATTTGAGAGAGAGAGATTTGAGAGAGAGAGAGAGAGAGAGAGACTCTCTCTCACGGGTATCGTGATAAAGAAGTATATTTTATTGGAGTGTTACAAACTACCCCACATACAACGCGTTTCGGATTTGATTAATTGATGGCGAGTGCCGGTTAATAATATGACTATATATATATTTAAAAAAACAAGGGAAAGTTGTGCTCACCACTAATTTTTAAAACCATTAGGCGGGGGTGCAATGAGGCTGTGACCACAAAATACATATAGACAAATACAAGAGTCCTCTGCACTCAACCCATTATCAATATATTTAAGACAGAAACATTTTGTGCATACTGCTACTGAAAAATGCCTTACCCTTTAAACAAAACAGGGATTGTTTGCCCATATATTGCAATATATTTAAGCTGGCCAGCTACGTCAGTCATCCCATATCTGGCCAGTCCTATGCTCAATTTTCATCGTATTCATTAAAGGGATACTGTCATGGAAAAAAAAAATTTTTTCAAAATGAATCAGTTAATAGTGCTGCTCCAGCAGAATTCAGCACTGAAATCCATTTCTCAAAAGAGCAAACAGATTTTTTTATATTCAATTTTGAAATCTGACATGGGGCTAGACATTTTGTCAAATGACCAGCTGCCCCTGGTCATGTGACTTGTGCTCTGATAAACTTCAATCACTCTTTACTGCTGTACTGCAAGTTGGAGTGATATCACCCCCTCCCTTTCCCCCCCAGCAGCCAAACAAAAGAACAATGGGAAGGTAACCAGATAGCAGCTCCCTAACACAAGATAACAGCTGCCTGGTAGATCTAAGAACAACGCTCAATAGTAAAAAACCAATGTGTCACTGAGACACATTCAGTTACATCGAGAAGGAAAAACAGCAGCCTGCCAGAAAGCATTTCTCTCCTTAAGTGCAGGCACAAGTCACATGACTGGGGACAGTTGGGAAAATGACAAAATGTCTAGCCCCATGTCAGATTTCAAAATTGAATATAAAAAAATCTGTTTGCTCTTTTGAGAAATGGATTTCAGTGCAGAATTCTGCAGAATTTTTTTTCCAAAATGAATCGGTTAATAGTGCTCCTCCAGCAGAATTCTGCACTGAAATCAATTTCTCCAAAGAGCAAACAGATTTTTTTATATTCAATTTTGAAATCTGACATGGGGCTAGACATATTGTCAATTTCCCAGCTGCCCCCAAGTCATGTGACTTGTGTTCTGATAAACTTCAATCACTCTTTACTGCTGTACTGCAAGTTGGAGTGATATCACCCCCTTCCTTCCTCCCCAGCAGCCAACCAAAAGAACAATGGGAAAGTAACAAGATAACAGCTGCCTGTTAGATCTAAGAACAACACTCAACAGTTAAAACCCATTTCCCACTGAAACACATTGTTACATTGAGAAGGAAAAACAGCAGCCTGCCAGAAAGCATTTCTCTCCTAAAGTGCAGGCACAAGTCACATGACCACATGATGTGTTTTGAAAAAAACCTGTTTTCCGATGACCGGATCCCTTTAAGCTATTTTGTGGTGTACTTGGCTTGGTGCTCCTGTGGTCTTGGTGCATGACAGTAAAGCTTCTACAACTTACTTGGAGAAGATGAATTAACCACTTGGAAGGCAGTTCAACCTATTGCAAAGCACTTTCTAAAGGCCAAACATTCTCTACCACAATTTTGGCACATAAAAATTGGCCATGTGCCTCCAAATAGGAGGTCAGAGACTCTTGAGATTGCAATCCAGATGGATATATACTGTAGACTAGACACGTTACCCCTAGGGGCTAGAATGAGGAAATCCATCCAGAACGTTGACTTTAATGACATGGTGATCAGCCAATCACTATGTCATCAGTCCCGCCCCTGATGTCATCAGCCCCTATTCTGACATTTCCACCCCACAATGTCACTGGCCCACCCCCAATGTCATCTGTCCCACCACCCACATAATTTCCCTTGCCCCCTGCCTGTTATCCCCGAACTAAAAAGGTGGTAACCCTAGTTACAGCTGTACCTTGGGGGCTAGTGAAACAATATGCTCCGATGAGAGTATGGACAAACACATGGTTTTTCTTTTTTGCGATTAACCTTCTTAAGGCGCCCATAGATGGCAGATTTTGTGAGCGCTCTTTGCTTGATCTCTTTTTTAATTAATTACAGAACTTGCGGAGCATTTCGGCAGCTGAATTCATAAAATCTTCATTTATTGAATATGGTTAAAAGCATATATATCATAGCAGTGACATATACCCCATGCTTGACGCGTTTTGTAGCGTCTCGCCACTTCCTCAGAAGCATAAGGTATACAAACCCCCTACACCAATTAATAAAGCACCACAAGCCACACCCCATAAAAACATTAACCCTATTGGGGATTTATACAACTGATAAGCTGATACAAATAAATAACATTGTGCATTATACAATCACATTTTGGCATTCAATGGCGTTTACAAATTGTTACTATATGTATATTCTATTCAAGATATTTATTATTAGTTACATAATATTAATAAAATCTCAGTTCTACAATGTAGCAAGTTTAAGCTGTCCGGCATATAGGTTTTTAGGGATTTTTTGCAATATGTATTATGTATCTAAAATAGCACTTCCGGGGCGTGGCCTGATGGCGACCTAGCTGCACGTACTGTTAGAGAGCTCCGAACCACTGCCATCCTGTTAACCCATTTTTAAACATCACTGAAGCTGAAAATTGATCACACTTGGCACCGGTCACTCTTCTGACCCTAAGGCAAGCAAAGATGCGTAGAACGGCGCAAAAAACTAAGCCAGATGCGGCCACAAGACTCGAGCAGTTTGCACGCGTACCGCACCAGGATGGCGCTGGCTCACCACGCACCCCAGAGCGGTCTCCCACAGCACTGCCGCAAAAGAAACGGACCCGGCGCCTGGCCCTGCTCCTGCGGTTCCCTCTCCTGCTGACCTGCTGACGGCAATCTTTATTTCCAAGCTTGAGGAGCTTAAGGTGGATCTGTTGCTCATCAAACAAGATATGCAGACCATAAGAGAGCGCACCGGGCAGCTGGAGGAACGTGTAGGGGGGCTGGAGGATCTCATGGTGAGAGTCCCAGGGGAAATAACCCAGGTAAAAGAGCACCTGACAACTCCTAAATTATCGTGACAGAAATGCAGCCCTCAGATCAGCAAGGAACAAAGGTGATATAATATTTGAGGGGGCCCGAGTATCTCTCTACCCGGACTACTCCACAGCAGTTCAAAAGAAGAGGCGACAAAGGCGTCAAGCGAAGGCTGGGGGACAAAGGCGTCAAGCGAAGGCTGAGGGACAAAGGCCTTCAATACTCAATGATGTTTCCTGCCAAACTCAAGGTGCTAGATGGCAATAGTTCTGTCTTCTTCGATAAACCAGAAGCGGTTACTGACTGGTTGGATCACAGGGCATCCCCGCCACGGAGTCCGTAGCGTTAACTTCTACATCTTCATGTATAGCTTGAATTGAGAGGCTTATGGAAGACCCCTGATCAGGATCTGGTACAGTATGCATTGACACCACCTCAGTTACCAGCTGATCTAATAACAATTTGGTGTTCACTACCTGTAGCCAAGCTCAATGCTCTTAATGACGTTATGTTGGATCAATAGTTTTATCGAGGCAGGGCACCTCCTCACAGTTGCATTTGCCATTATTACACTGGTGGTGTATACCCCTGGGAATCTTAAGCTGTGCAGTCAATCTACAAGGGCTTGAGCAAGCTTTAGGAGTGGGTACTCATGTACTCTTCAGTTTCAGGTACTTTACCTAAACATGGGCTACCTGGAAAGGGGAAGTAAAACAAGACACTAGCATGTTAATCCTTTTTTTTTCCCCTTATGGTTCTCTTGTGGTTATGCACCAAGAATTTACTACTGTCAATTATTGCGACCAATAAGAGTGACTACACACACTGACCCTTATCAGTGGATCGAGGTGAAGGATCTTTATGACTACTCAAATATTGGCTCTTACTCTACAGCACAATTAAGGTGTTAAATCACTATATGGTTCGATTCTCTGGACTATGCATTGCTTGGACGTAACTCAGACTTTACCCTAGTTGGTTAATATGTTGGGGATTTATGTATCTTCAGGTTGGAGGAGGATACCGGGAGGGGGGGGGGATCAGGTTACTGGGAAATGCTTACTGTCTAATGTCTTTCCTCCTTTTTTCTCTTTTTCTTATCTTTGTCTCAAGGACCACTTGTGGCATTTATGGTACCAAAGCGTATGTCGGCATTGGGGACCTTATACAGAGGGGCCTGAGCCTTGGGGCTACCCCAAACTGCCTTCACGACCATATGTAATATCATCTTATAATGGCGAGTAACAAGTTTAAGGTATTGACATGGAATCTGAGAGGGTTGAACGATACGATTAAAAGATCTGTAATTCTTGACACTGTTTAAAAAAAAAAAGTCTGCCGCTGACCTCATTCTTCTCCAGGAAACTCATTTAGTTGGGCAACGCAGGCGCGCTCTTAGACGCCACTGGGTAGCTGCAGCATACACTTCCGAATACTCCACCCACTCCAGGGGAGTGGCCATCCTTATTCGAAAATCCCTTCATTTCCAAATTGAAAGCCTTAATATTGATGGATTTGGCAGATATTTGATACTCCAAGCTAAAATTTGGGGAACGTCCTACATAATAGTCAACGTTTATCTTCCGCCTCCAGCAGATTTACACCTGTTTGATGAAATTGTACTAAAGGTAACTGAGCTTGGCCAAAAGCCTACAATATGGGTAGGTGACTTTAATATGGTACTAGACCCGGCCATGGATAGGCATAAGCCCAATCCACATGACTCTCTTTCCTTTGCCCACTGGGTAGAAACATTGGGCTTGATAGATGCATGGTGTTGCAAGAACCCACAACTCAAACAATTTACATGCTATACAGCAGCTACAGGAGCCCTTTCTCTCTCGCATTGATCTTTATCTAGTCACCCCTGAGATACTACCAATCCTGGGAGATGTACGAGTGCTACCCAGGGTCTGTTCGGACCATACACCTATCATATTGTGCATTGGTAGCAATTCTAAGGCCCAGGACTTACTATGGCGGCTCCCCCCAAAATGGATCCAACATCCAAACTTAGTAGAGGAAATTCCTGTGGCACTGAATCAATACTGGGAGACTGAGGGCACGGCGTCAGACTTGGAGGTATGGGATGCAGCCAAGGCCTATGTAAGGGGAATGTATATTGCACTCATTAAATCAGTCAGAAAACAGATTGTACAATCTAGATTAGTTAAGGCAGAGAAGGCAATGTTGAATCCCCCACGGAAACTGCAAAAGATGAAATAGTGGACCCTCAGAGACAGCTTGACCTGTTATATGTAGACAAGTATTCACAGAAAGAACTTCATAAAAATGCAGCTTGGTTTGATAAAGGTGACAAAAACAGGAAACTGCTGGCAGCGCTGGCTAGAGGGGCTCTTTCATGTACAGTGATAAGAGGTGTCCAAAATAGCACTGGAGCTCTAATTACAGAACAAGAGCTTGCAAATACCTTTGGGCAATATTTCCAATCCACGTATGCTGCCCCCCCCAGCCAAGCCCTTACCAGAACTCATAGGATACCTGAATAGCATTGTATTCCCTCAAATAACTACTGAACAGGGAGCCCAATTAGATGTGGATATTAGCCAAGAAGAGATAGATGAAGCAATAACTGATCTTCCACCGGGTAAAACCCCAGGCCCTGATGGTATTCCCAGTGAATGGTACAAGGCACATAGTAACATTCTCAGTTCTAAACTAGGTATATGGTTTAATGCAATTACTCAGGATAAGATACTCCCAGAATCTTGCTATCAAGCGTACATCACCCTAATTCCCAAACTCGGTAAGCCACCTGACCGGTGTGACTCATACAGGCCCATTTCGCTCTTGAATTGTGATTTAAAAATCTTTGCCAAAATTCTCTCCAATAGGCTTAAAGGAATTATAGAAGAGCTAGTGCGCTCGTACCAAACAAGTCCACCAATATTAACCTAAGACGCCTATTTACCAATCTGTCACTTATGCATGACAACAAAGGGCAAAGAGTAGCAGTATCACTTGACACCACTAAGGCGTTTGACACAGTCAGCTGGGAATACCTATGGGAGGCACTAGCCAGCTATAAAATTAGCCCAAGATTTAGGGCATGGATCAGAGCGTTATATGCCCGTCCGCAGGCAAGAGTCCTAGTAAATGCAGCACTCTCCAATACCATAAATCTGGAAAGCGGGACATGTCACGGTTGCCCACTCTCACCGCTACTGTTTGCCTTGGCGATTGAACCACTAGCTATACAAATTCGGGCAAACCAACAGATAGAGGGTCTTAACCTTTTCACTGCCAGCCAAATTGGCCAAGTTGATACTTTTATTGCCAGGCCATTTTTGAACATTTTGTGCTCTTTAGGGGCCTTTCCTGGGGGGGTCTTTTAGTTTACCCAGGAAAACAATATATTATTTTTTTCAGGACAACCTTTCAGAATATGCTAGAATTTTGTTGTAATTCCACTCCTGTAAAAAGATATGGGCTTCTAAGTGTGTAAAAAAACAAAAAAAAAAAACAGGTTTGCATGATACAAACACAAATATCAGAAACATAATTTATTTATGTACGAGAACACAGCAGATTTGGAAAGTTCTGTGTCTCCCGAACGCGCCAATACCAAATATATATATTTTTATGGAGATTTCTTACTTCTATAGATCAAAAGCTAGAAGCAGCAAACTACCAAATTTCCACAGCACTGCTCCACAAAACTGCATACATCTGATTTCAAGGCCAAACATTCCACTAACAGTAGGTTTACCCTAAAAAACTGCACATTATTGGAAAGAACAGATTCTAACAAGTTCAAAATGGGTAAATATATATTTGTACTCAAAACTACCAAGTTGCAATTCTTTCCTAAAATTAGCAGTTTTTATAAAAATGTGTTACATTTTTGAAAAATGACCACAAAGTGTCCAGTCTACAGCATCGTATCTCCAACATATCAATAGATACCAAGATAAAAACCCCTAAACATGAAAGCCCGGGGTCCGCTGAACAGTTTGATGCCCAATATGCATAGGTACACCTAAGTATGTGGCGTATAGGGGCCCCAGAATGATGACAACCAGTACGAGTAATCAGTTCTGTAATTCCAGATACTGCAAAATTAGCACATTTAGAGCATTATTCAAGGGACAAAAGTACAAAAATGTATGTTCACCCCAGAAAACCATATCTTTTTGGAAAGTACACATTCTGACGAATCTAAAATTGGTATGCATGTCTTTCTACTCCAAAATACCAAGCCGCAAAACTTTTCTAAATTTGGAAATTTTTATGACATTTCCGAAAATCACCTCAATACTCCAAACCTGAAGCATCGTATCGCACACATAACCTTACATACCAAGATAAAACACACACTAAATCTGACCGGGGTCCACTGAACAGTTTGATGCCCAATATGCATAGGTACACCTAAGTATGTGGCGTATAGGGGTCCGAGAACGAAGACACCCCATATCAGTTCTGTAATTCTAGATACTGCAAAATCAGCACATTTATAGCATTTAAAAAGTACAGAAATGTATGTTCACCCCAGAAAACCATATATTTATGGAAAGTACACATTCTGACGAATCCAAAATAGGTAATTGTGTCTTTCTACTCAAAACTACCATACTGCAAAGCAACGCTAAAAGCAGCGGTTTTTATGACATTTCTGAAAATTGTCTAAAAATATTGCAACTGGCCACGTTTCTCACCTAATTTCATACATACAATTGTAAAACACCCTAAATATTGATGCCAAGGGTCTACTGAACAGTTTGATGCCCAATATGCATAGATATACCAAAGTATCTGGCATATGAGGACCCCAAAAAAAATTTGTGTATTTGAATTTTCTCTGCGGTCTTTTCGCCTTCTGTGAAAATAGACCTGTGACTGTGTATTGCGCCACATAACCCCTTAACAGCACAAATACCCCCCAAAACCATATATTTTTGGAAAGTACACATTCTGCCGAATCCAAAATAGGTAATTATGTCTTTCTACGCCAAACTACCATACTGCAAAGCAACGCTAAAGGCAGCGATTTTTGACATTTCTGAAAATTGTCTAAAAATATGGAAATTGGCCGCATTTATCTCACCTAATTTCCTACATACAGTTGTAAAACACCCTAAATACTGACGCCAAGGGTCTACTTAACAGTTTGATGCCCAATATGCATAGATATACCAAAGCATCTGGCATGTGCGGACCCCAAAACAAATGAGTGTATTTGAATTTTCTCTGCTGTCTTTTCGCCTTCTGTGAAAATAGACCAGTGACTGCGTATTGCGCCACAAGACCCCCTAACAGCACAAATACCCCCAAAACCATATATTTTTGGAAAGTAGACATTCTGCCGAATCCAAAATAGGTAATAATGTCTTTCTATGCCAAACTACCATACTGCAAAGCAACGCTAAAGGCAGCGATTTTTGACATTTCTGAAAATTGTCTAAAAATATTGCAATTGGCCGCATTTATCTCATACAATTTCTTACATACAATTGTAAAATACCCTAAATATTGACGCCAAGAGTCTACGGAACAGTTTGATGCCCACTATGCATAGATATACCAAAGCATCTGGCATGTGCGGACCCCAAATAAAAATAGTGCATATGAATTTTCTCTGCTGCCAATTCACCTTCTGTGAAAATAGACCCTGGACTGAATATTATGTGCCCAAGACCCTCTTAACAGCAGAAAGACCCCCCAAAACCATATATTTTTGTAAAGTACACATTGTGGCGAATCCAAAATTGCTAAAAATTTTTTGTACTCCAATTGATCAACGTACAAACGACACTAGAAAAACGCAAATAACAATGCAAGCATAAAATCATACAAAATAAAAAACAATTAGGCAAATCAATGACATAACAAAATAACTGATCTGACAGCGTGGCTAGCGGTTAGAATGCTTGCTCCAATAGTCACGCTGTTAAATAAACAGTTTTTAGCAAAATAACAAGTGGAAAACTGATAAAATGAAGAACTAAAAAAAAATATATATGTGTGTACAGCTCTAAAAAGTGTGTAAATGTGTCTGTGTATGTAAGTGTGTAAATATGTGCAAAAGTATCTAAGTGTACAAAAGACAAAAAATCCAGAAAAGCAAAAATAAAAACCTCCCTTTAGTTACATGTGTAGTGTGTGTGTACATACATGTGAGTGTGTAAATGTGTGTAAATCAGTTAAGAAACGCCACTTACCGTTTCTGTGGCAGGGGGAGTCATTGGCAGCGTTGGGGGGCCCAGGATCGCTCACAGGAAGTGAGTGGGCGGCGCTGGATCGTGTCCCACGAGGTCTGCGACTTGCCATACGACTCTGCATTAGGTAAGAGCCTGAAGTCGGGCCCTGCGACGATCGCGTCGCAGGACCGATGTGGGAACCCCCTTAGCTCGTTGCCTAAGGGGTTGGGGACGCCGCAGACTCGCCTGCACGGCGGCTAAAGCCGCCAGTGCAGCAAGGGACACTGAACTGCGCAGCACGTAGGTACTACGTGCTTGGCAGTCAGAGCATTTTCCTGCCAGAACGTAGTACCTACCTGCTTGGCAGGGAAAAGGTTAAGCTGGGGGCAGTCACTGAAAAGTTATTATATGCAGATGATATGTTAGTATATCTAGCAAACCCCAACTGTGCATTGACAGCACTCCTCCAAACAGTAGTTGCGTTTGGTGAGTTCTCAGGGCTAAAGGTGAATGAAAGTAAGTCGGTAATATTTCCCATAGATCCCTTTCCAGAGAACAGCCCCCCGACAGTAGGTAATCTGCAAGTAGTTGACTCATTTAAATATCTTGGCATTGAGATACATAAGGACTTATCCAAATATATTACTCTCGACTTAGATCCCATAGTGAGGTCATTCGGTACAAGGCTGGAAACATGGCAGGCTCTCCCACTCTCGCTTCCTGGTAGGGTGAACTTGTTTAAAATGGTATATCTACCAAAATTTCTGTATGCGTTTCAAAACTCTCCTGTAACTCTGCGGATGTGGTGGTTCAAACAAATAGACAGTTTATTAAGAAATCTTTTATGGGCAGGGGGACATCCACGTATTGCATTAAAAACACTTTGTGCTCCAGCAACAGGAGGAGGATTAGCCCTGCATGACCTCAAACTATACTTTCTGGCTAGCCAGTTGGTATTTGCTCATTGGTGGATAAATCCCAAACTAGATAATCAAGCGATGATTCTGGAGGCTGCAGCAGTGGGTTCCTTTGAAGCTCTGGCCCGATCCTTATACAGAGGTCCGTCTCGATGTCATGCCACCATAATACCTATGATGACGGTAATACATGCCTTTCAAAAAGCCTTATCTATGGTGCTGGGTACCCCTCCAGTATGGTCCGTATGGACTCCCTTATGGGGTAATAATAATTTGCTCCAATTTCAGCTTATCCCTGAGGTTAGCTGTTGGGCGATGCATGGTGTTAAAGTACTAAAAGACATTGTGGACAGTGGAGATCTTAAGCACTTTCCAAGTCTAAGGCAAGAATTTAATCTCCCGCCTAACATGATATTTCGCTATCTCCAGTTGAAGCATGCATTTTTGGTACAATTCCCTATTCGACCGATACAACTGAAAGGAACCACTCTAGAAAAATATCTACTCAAGGCAGACCTGCGAAAGCCACTCTCATGGTGCTATACAATTTTGCTTGAGGCGTGCCCTAACCCTTTGGAAAAAATCAAGCAGAAATGCTTGAATTAGATGACGAAATGTGGAAAGATGCACTACAGCAAGTACCTGAGATAATGATTTCAATGTGTTATCGTATAAAAATGATCTTTCGTCTTAATGGACAATCGATCCGGAAACCTTAAAGTATCGTGTGGTGATGTTGCGCAATCCCCCGGAAATAATGTCACAGCAGTCGTTCTCAGCTGGGGTCCAGTATTCTGCCTCCTTCTACAATGGCCAGTGGTTTATTATACACCAAGGCAAAAGGTGGTCTTACAATATATCCAATCAATGAGCATGTTATGCTATGAATCAATTGGTGGAACCAGCACACAGACACATGTCCATAGAAGAGGGGGGGGGAAAGGTAGACTTCCCTAGGCAAACAAAAGACACCAGGACAAAAGGCACTTCCCCCGGTAATATACATATACACAGACACAGTGATCTTAGCATGGCTTGTACTGATCTTGTAAAAGTACACCTTTGTTCAGTGGCCCGTATTCCTCAATCCCAACTGGCGCCACACCCGGCATGCTGCAGTCATGCCTGATGAACACAAATCGGATGGGAATCGGAATGATCGGGCAACTGTGCAAAGGTCAGTCGTAAAGACGCTTATCCCGCATCGGTGGCGGCCATATGGAGAAATATGAAAAATTTCCACGTCAGTCCCTCCTTTTTCGCCATATGTCGTCACAGCAACTGCTTCCTAACGCTACAATCACTCCAACCAAAGCTTCTAAAGGGTACAGAAAGAAAAGGGAACATGCTACACTACAAATGCACTAACAAGAAGAACCGGCCTAATATTATTGATCTTCTTTATATCTTGATCATGAGGTCCAGACTGGCCTTCAGGGAGGTGATGTCATCATACAAGGTTTCTGGTTATATCTTCTTTGAGAAGAACAGCCCAAAAAAAGTCTCCAAGAAGGGAAGAAGTCAGTTTTTTTAGGGACAGTCCATAGTTTGTGTTAAAAAAAAGAGGTGGTGGTTCTTCCTGTGCTGATCTTCCTGAGGTAAAGGGTTCCGGATGCTTCAGGCTATGGCTCTTTATGGAGTCATCACATGGTCCTCTGCAAGGCTCTTTGCAACTTGGTTCACCAAACAACAGGTCATTCTCGCCGTCACATAGAGGAGGAAAAGAAAGCAGAGCAGCATCAGGACATACACTCCAACTTCTTTAAGCCATGATCCAATAGAAAACAACATATCACCGAAGCCCCCTAAACCTTTAAAGGGGTTCCAACCCTCCTCTGCAATAGCGCGTGCTTGTCCCTGTAACGCTTTCACCTTGTCAAGATGGGCCTGAACCTTGTCCCCAGTATCTTCCACCCAGGTACAGCAATCCTCCCCAATTAACTCACAGAAACCCCCCTTTGATGCTAAAAGATAGTCGAGAGCCATTTTCTCCTGAAGCATAAGGGTCTTCAGCTGTCGTTGTTCAGAAGAAATTTCTCTCATGGCTTCGACTGTCTCATTAAACATCTCGTCCATTATGATGGAAAAATTATTTAGCCTCTTCATAAGTTCTATACCCCATCCGGTCCATGCCGGAAACCATGCCCATGCACGGTCCCCCGCGGAGAATAGCTCTCTCCTGGTCCTTCTTCCCACACTTACCCTCCTCTGCACCATCAGGTCCTTGTGACCATCGGCAATGTAGGAGGCAGGGACTAACCTGACTAAGGAGCATGACCCTCTAGTATCCGGGGGAACTACTCTATAGGCAGCCTGGCCGCACAAAAAGTAATAGGGCCCAGTTAATGAGACACAAAGGTCATTGGGGTTACGGTTACGGGCATTGCGCAACAACTGGATGGATAATGGGATTGCTGCACCCTCCTGAATATCACACCCTCCCCCCCCCAGCAGACATAATCATGTCTGGTGGTTAGGTTGTTACTGTCAGGGATTCTATGGTCGATCTGGATGGTTATCCCAGATGGGTATTCGGTCCTCCCCAGCGACTTGGCTCCAAAACCGGAGCTGATATTAAAACAAATCCCGGACTGGCCTAATTGACTGGATACCCACACGGGTCTGCTAAGTCTAGTACAAGCCTCGGGGCTGACATCAAGACCATAGGTGACATTACCATCTAAGAATGTCTGATTAAATTCTATGGACAGATGGCGTTCCGCTGATCTACCTGAAGGACTAAATTTTCTCATGCCCACCCTGATCTCATAAAGGGCATGTACTGCCGCCATCGCCGGGATGCTCTGGCTCGGAGGGGGTTTGGAGCACACCCAGCAGTTGGACCTATTTGCTGTCTTTGCTAATTGTAAATGCATCTTGAACAGTAAATTCGGATGTGACTCATAACAGTATCCAAAATACATTAAACAACAAGTGTATATAGAAACAATGCACCTGATCATTGCACTTGATAGTCCAGCAGCTTCTTTCAGTGGCTGGCGTGGATCCACCTGTCACGTTCCTCGACCTTAAGGGAGGTGGATGTTGTACTGCTTCTGTCTCGGGTTCCATGAGTTCAAGACAGTTGTGATTGTCTGTCGTTTCTGTCATGGTTGGGTTAGAGTCAGTCACAATCCCTTTGTCCCTCCCCCTCTTCTTCCGAGTCAGAATGGGTCGGGAGAAGAGATGCGGGATTGAGGATTGTACATCGTCTGAGTGTGAGGTTAGTAGGGGTAAGGAGAGTCACTTCAGATTTGGTCAGACATGCTACTGAAAGATATTTGGTCTGGACCTGGTTGAGAATCTCTTTGACAGAGTGTGGGATGAGAAAGGTTAGAGGGGAATCTAAAACTATGTCACCAACTTTCTGTAATAACACAAAGTATAGAGAGGACCCATTCTGAATGAAATATTAGGGATCCAATCTCTGCTGTAATTGATCAGACCTAGAAGGGGTCTCAACTGTCGGGCATTACGAGGTCGGGTGAAGTCTTTGAGAGTCTGTATCTGTTGTGTTGTCAGGTGTTGGGTCCCTTTTGAGATACAGTGGCCTAGAAAAACAACCTTCTCCTAACAAAACTGCAATTTTTCCTTGCTAGCCTTATTCCCAGTGGATGCCAGGTCAGTAGCGAGATAGTGTGTCTATAGCATGAATCCTTGTCCGGGCAACAAACTAATAGATCGTCCACATATTGTAACAGTGCGACCTCTGGATCCTCTGGCACCCACTGGTCTATTACCACCTTTAGCTTGCAACTATATTCCGATGGGCTAGTCATGGACCCCTGTGGTAACTGGGTCCATGTCAGCTGTCTACCCTGGAACGAAAAAGCAAAGATGTATTGACACTGTGGATCTAGTGGAACAGAAAAGAAGGCATTAGACAAGTCGATTACACTAAAGTACAAAGCTTTAGGAGGAATGGACGCAAGTAATGTGTGAGGATTAGGCACTAACGGGGCATCACTGACTATGATTTTGTTAATGGCTCTGAGATCATGGACCAGTCGGTAAGTGACTTCCTGACCCTTGGCTGATTTTTTTTTTTTGCCACTGAAAATAAAGGTGTATTACAGGGTGATTGTGTTGGGGTTAAGACCCCGATTTGGAGATATCTATCAATCTGGATCTTGAGACTGTCCATCTGCGCTATACTCAGAGGATACTGTGGCAATTTTGGTAGCACGCAACCGGAGGCAATCCGTATAGTGGCTGGAGGTACTGGCAGCAAGCCGACATGATATTTGTCAACCGCCCAAACCTTAGGGTCTATCTCAGCTAGTACATCCAGGGACAAATGTGTACCAGGTTCTCCAGTATACGGGACTGCCACCACTGCACACAGCAACTCGTCTGTGAGTGCACTAGTTACCACAACACCCTCTGGGGTATAAGTGATGTTGGCCTGAATCTCCGACAGAATGTCTTCTCCCAATAGGTTGATAGGGACATCATCTGAAACTAATAGAGATCTGACTGCTTCGGTGTGTTGACCTAACCTGCAGTACAATGATTTAGTCTCCCTAAGAGTCACTGGATGACCTGTAAGCCCAATGGTGGGGGTTGTGTTGCCAGAGAGTGGAATCCTGCCTTTTAGATCTTGTGTTTTTAGAACAGTCCTGGCTGCGCCAGTGTCGATGAGGCAGGACAGAGGATATGGCAATTCCTCAAGAAATAGATTGACATGGGCCGACACCGGTTTGCCTTTCCCCTAGTGGGCGAAGCTATGGGACTGTGTACCGATGGTTTTAACTGTTTCAGGGTCTGGTATGAAATGGTAGGTTCCCCGGGGGCCCTCCGTACTACGGTAAGATTTCCCCGGGTTTGGGTTATGTGCATGAGGCCGGTCAGGAACAACTTTATAAGGACTAGGAGAATTTTGTTCTTTCTTGTCCTCATTTTCTGGACAGTGGCGCGCTAAATGTCCTTTTTGATCGCAATTAAAACAAGTTATATTAGTACGTTTGGTGAGTTTCTTTTTCCTAGTATAGGGATGGTGGTCCTGGGCTATTAGCTCAAGAGCTGCCATGATTTTGGCCGACTTGACCTCTTTCCTGGCATGCAGGTCCAGTTCTATGGACTGGATTGTTGCCATAAGGGAGTGGAAACTCATAGAATGGGCCTCTGGTCGTGCAACCATTAGCCTATCTCTTAGCTTAGGCACCAATCCAGCCAGAAATTTAGCCTTTAACATTAGATGGGTGGGCGATACTGGCTGGGTGTTCTCTGGGGCATCTGGACCTGGCTCAAACCCTGCATCTGTTACCCCTTGTTTTAACCTCTGCCAATAGACCGAGGCGTCCTCATCTGGGCCCTGGATCGCTGTCATAAACTGGAATGGGGACACAACACTATACATAGTGGGCATTTTGTCTGTCAGTTGCTTACAGAATTCCTTGCCCCCCCGTAGTGCCTGTAATCCCCCTCAGGGCCCTGTTGGAAGTCATCCCTTTCCAAGGCCTCTATGCATTCTAATTTGGATTTGTCTATTATAGAGATACCTCTGGCTTCACATAAGGTGACCAAATCGGATTTTCCAAGGCGGCAGTAATCCGTTTTGTCAGAGGCATCTTTTGCGGATGTGGGGATGGTGATGGAGACAGATGAGCTGAGGCTGTTGAGATGACCTGTGTTGCTAGCAAATTTAAACCTGTTTGCAGCTCTGTCTTGTCCTTATCATTATTGCTTTCTGCAGTTCTGGCTGGACGGAAGTACATGATTATGTTTGACCTTACTGTCTGAGACTTTTGAATGCCCTGCTGCTAAGGCTTGGTAGATTCCTGTAACCACAAATTGGCCTTCTCTAAAGACCCATGTGTTTGGAGTCTGGAGTGGAACTCACGGAAGAACTTTTCCCAGATCCAGACCTCAAACGTCCCCTCCTTAGGGATGGACCATTCTAAACCTGAAGACCATTTGTGCCAATCTTTGAGCGGTTTAGCAGTCCCTCTTCCATATGTGGATTTCATGTGCTGCTGAGCCGTCCTGAACTCAGAAGTGGTACCCTTCTGTTCCCTAGATTTCCCTACACCAATACTCGGGTCTCAAACTTTTTCCAAGTAGATGCGTCCACCTACAGTGTCTACGTCCACCGCGCAGACTGCCGTCGATCCTTACCTGTTCGTCCTCTGAGTAGCTCTAGGGCTTCAAATACGAACCACGGACATTATCCACCGTAGCCCACTCAGAGAGAAGGATCAGCGGCCGAGGGATCCAGACAGGTACGAACCACGGACACCTTCCTTATCCCTCATGCTAAATTGGCTCAAAACAGCGCCCTGACTGCAGGATAAGAGTCCCCAATGCCTGGAGTGTTGAAAGCAAGTGAGAGGGAGCAACAGGAAGTGAGAACAAGGGAGATATATTTGAACCTTCCTAGGGATTCTGGTACGAACCAAGGACACCTGGTCACCCCAGTCAGGCCAATAGGTTTTGAGAGAAAGTGGCTAGAAAAACAGATAGAAACAGAGAAACCCCTCCCCAGTTCACCTCCCCAAGTTCCGTCCCACAAGCTTCCGGTACGAACCGCGGACACCTGGTCACTCAGTGACGAAAAGTCAAGAAAGCGAACAAGAAAGGGAACAGTCCTCAATAATTTCCCCACAAACTCCACCCCCGGGCTTTGGTACGAACCACGGACACCTTCCACCCCTAAGATGGACCTCGAGGGGAAGAGAAAAGAGAACAAAGCTCACGCGACAATTGATGAACCCAAGTAGGCTTGGCCCACTTTTTCTCCTCACAAAAAACTAACCAGTTCACTGTTTTTTTCGCCCTATACAGTCCAACTTCGCAGCACAGTCCTTATGGTCGTAATTAACAGGAATTTCCTTCCTAACAGCAACTTTCATAAGCAGACAGCAGCTATCTTACACTACCAGACTTCCAATGACGGAAAAGATGTCTTCCAACCAAACCTACAGAGAATGTGTTAGTTTGAGAATAGATTAAAACAGAAAAGAGGGCTAGCTAAAAACAAGGTAAAGAGTTAGTGTGGTAGTTATAGACAGAGAGAGAGAGTGGGTAAGAAAAGTGTTTTAAAAGAGAGAAATGGAGAAAAGTGAGAGAGATGGGGAGAATAAAGGACGGAAGGAAGGATAAAGAGAGGAAAATAAAGAGAGAAAGAGCAGGAAAACAAGGAGTATAAAAAGAGAAACAGCTAGTTAACAAATAGCCTTATGTTGTAAACCATGCAACACTCTTCCTTCACTCACACAAAAGGACAATTACAATTACAACACCATGTGATGGTCCTCTTCCTTAGGAAAACCCCCTATCCTGGAGGAAGTAGCAGTCAATAGACTGCAGGGAACAGCAGAGAGGTATTACAAAAATGAGAACTTTGCTGTTATGAAATGTAAAGATGAAAATCTATTATATACAATAGAACAACTGTTAGGGTTATATGCAGGGGATGTGCCTCCCACCAATAGCCCAATATACCTTTTCAAAAAACTAAGACAACATGGCCGCTGGCACATGTGCTTAAAGACAAAGACAAAATGGCCACTGGCACATGTGCTTAAAGACAAAATGGCGTAGGCTCCCCCTGTTCAGTGCTCAGCAAGGGCTAGAAACTTGGTTTGTAATTCAGATTGGTCGGATTGTTACCCAACCTCCAATATTGAAACTTGTAATAATAAAAGCAATACAATCCTCCCAAACTAAATATTTTCTCAAGGATGAAACCTATAGAGTCGCAATTTTAAAACAAACACCACTTAGTAGACAGACAGAAAACAAACACAAATGAAAAAAACTATGATTCTAAATCCCCTCTAGATACTGTTGGCCATATCTGCCTGCTACAAGATTATCCTTCAACCACCCGGCATACACAGAAACTCCCTCCACTGGTCTGAATCACTCACAGATCCTCCAGCAGGAGCAATAACTGTCCCTTATGGTTAAATAAATAAATAAATGAATAAAACCCCACAGCAGTTATGCAGATATGCCCCAGCCAGTACCTGGGCAGTTAATACTGAAAAACACCACACATACACCCAAAAGGTTCTTTTGGTAGATTTTTACCTGATTCCAGCAGCCTAGAGACCACAAATCAATTTGCAGACCGCAAAAACTTTCTCAAATATGAGAGTATCAAAACAAAAATGTCTTACCTCAATGCCGGCCTTTTTGCTGCCCGAAATAAAATATGGCCCCTTTTAATTCTGATAGCGAAGAAGCACGCACTCCATGGACCAACGGATAAAATAAAAGATCTTTATTGAAACAGCTAAAACAATGATCCTTACGCGTTTCGTATCCAAAGATACTTAGTCATAGTCCTACTCTGCGCTGGGTGAGCGGTTAATTAATTAATTTTGGCTTTACTTAGGGACCAAGCCGATAATAATTTTCTGTACCCTTTTAATTCTGCTGAAATTAAGGGAAAAATTGAACCACCCGAATTAGGCTCGCCATCTGTTATCGTATAAAAATGATCTTTCGTCATAATGGACAATCGATCCAGAAACCTTGATGTATCGTGTGGTGATGTTGCGCAATCCCCTGGAAATAACGTCACAGCAGTCGTTCTCAGCTGGGGTCCAGTATTCTGCCTCCTTCTACAATGGCCAGTGGTTTATTATACACCAAGGCAAAAGGTGGTCTTACAATATATCCAATCAATGAGCATGTTATGCTATGAATCAATTGGTGGAACCAGCACACAGACACATGTCCATAGAAGAGGGGGGGGAAAGGTAGACTTCCCTAGGCAAGCAAAAGACACCAGGACAAAAAGCACTTCCCCCCGGTAATATACATATACACAGACACAGTGATCTTAGCATGGCTTGTACTGATCTTGTAAAAGTACACCTTTGTTCAGTGGCCCGTATTCCTCAATCCCAACCGGCGCCGCACCCGGCATGCTGCAGTCATGCCTGATGAACACAAATCGGATGGGAATCGGAATGATCAGGCAACTGTGCAAAGGTCAGTCGTAAAGACGCTTATCCCGCATCGGTGGCGGCCATATGGCGAAATATGAAAAATTTCCACGTCAAATGCGAGATAGATTTATACAACTTAAATTTCTCAATAGAGTATACTACACCCCATACAGATTAGCCAAATTGTAGCCTACAGTCTCTGATGTCTGTCCAAAATGCAGAACCTCTGTAGGTACTTATTTGCATGTGTTTTGGGAATGTACAGAAATGCAGAGGTTTTGGACTGAAGTAATACAATATATGGCAACGGAACTTGACCTGCCCAATATCCGTTCCCCTCTCACCTGCCTCCTTGGTATTATGACAGATTTTACAATAGGCTCTCACAAGAGACTGTTACCTGCAGCTAATATACTACTCGAAAAAAAGCGATTTTTCTACTATGGAAATCGACGACTGCGCCTACTCTTAGTTTCTGGAAACAGCTGATCATTGACTCCCTCATTAAGCAGAAACTTACATATATAGCCAGAAGGTGTCCCTGAAAGTTTGATGCAGTATGGGGCGCATGGGTAGTCGCTCAAGAAAGGTAAAAAGTTCAATGGGATGATACAGATGTGAAGTATGTTGAACACATTCAATAGAGTACTGGTTGGCCTTTGAGACTTCTCTTTATTTCTCTCTTTCTTCCTTTTTTCTTTCTTTCTCCTTTTTCTTTCTCTCTAATAATATGCTTTTTGTTGTAAAATTTAAAAATAAAAACTTAAAAAAAATAATTAAATTGATGAATCCAAAAGGCCTTTAGATACTCATCATGAGCGAACAGGTTTTACACCTACTGCGTGCACATCTATAAGAGGCAGTAGGTGTAAAACCTGTTCGCTCATGAAAGTATCACAGCACTGTAACCGGGGTTAACTTCAAAATGAAGCAATATTTCAATTGTGCATCAAAAAGGGTTATTTATATGGCAACTTGTGTCTGTGGAGCCCAATACGTTGGGAAGACCATTAGGAAGGCTAGCACCCGGGTGTCAGAACATATGTCAGCTGTGGAAAGTCTAGACACGAAATCAGCCATAGCAAAGCATCTAATAGTTAAACATCAGGGTGAACTATGTGTAACTTTACAAATCATAGATAAACCTCGAAGAGATGTGAGGAAAGGTCATTTAGATAAAAAGTTGTCGCCTTGAGGCCTTTTGGATTTATTAATTGAAAACCACCGAAAATTATTGTGGACTAAACAGAGAGTGGGAGCTTGCTTGCTTTTGCAACTAGTGCATTTCTTTAGTGTGCAAATACGTTTCACAATTTAAATTAAGGTATTTACTGTGGAAGTGTTATTTTAGATACATAATAAACATTGCACAATGTTATTGCAAAAAACCCCTTCAAACCTATATGCCTGACTGCTTAAACTTGCTACATTGTAGAACTGAGATTTTATTAATATATAACTAATAATAAATATCGTGAATAGAATATACATTTAGTAACAATTTGTAAACACCACTGAATGCCAAAATGTGATTGTATAATGCACAATGTTATTTATTTGTATCAACTTATCAGTTGTATAAATCCCCAATGGGGTTAATGTTTTTATGGGGTATGGCTTGTGGGGCTTTTGGTGCTTTATTAATTGGTGGAGGGGGTTTGCATACCTTATGCTTCTGAGGAAGTGGCGAGACGCCACGAAAAGCGTCAAGCGTGGGGGTATATGTCACTGCTATGATATATAAGCTTTTAACCATATTCAATAAATGAAGATTTTATGAATTCAGCTGCCGAAATGCTCCGCAAGTTCTGTAATGTGTTCACATGATATTGGCCTGAACCGGGGGCGTGTTGTGTGCAAGCATACAGGTTTGCTGAATCACTTGTACAGGTGAGAGAGGGGGAGTGCTCCCATTTGTCTTTTTTTTAATTAAAGGAAACCTGTCACTTTTTTACTTATAGTAGAACTGTAAATAAAGAGTTAATAGTAATCACATAGCTTCTCTTTTTTTAAATAAATGTAACTAATACAGAGGTTTAAAAGTGTGCACGAGACTCCACAAGCCCCGACTTTCTGAAAGTCGGTGTGCAAAGCCTCATGGGAAAAATATGCTGACTCAAAATCTCGTGAGATTTCACCTCAGTGTCAATGCTTGAAGCGAGGAAGCAGTATTTGCGCGCCTCTTAAAGCCTCTGGCCAGCCTGCCACCAAACCTGCACGAAGTGAGGGGTAAAAAGATCTTATTTACTTTTCGTTGCGACCTTTGGTGCTAAGACTGGGAGATAGAGGAGGAGAGAGATTTACAGCACGCTGGGCTTCTGCTTCAGTCACACATCAAGCAGCTGCATGTTCCTCCTCCCTCCCTCCTCCCTCGATCAGTCAGGGAAAGGCAAAGGCGATTGGCCAGCAGACGGGTTGGGAGGTGTCAGAGGAGTTCCCGTGCTGTTACACGAAGCTCCTAGGAGAGGTAGGGGGGAGGTAGGGGTGTCTGTGTCTCTCTGTGTTTGTGTGTCTGTCTGTTTGTCTGTGTGTATCTGTGTCTCTTTGTGTTTGTGTCTGTGTGTCTCTCTGTGTGTCTTTGTGTGTGTGTGTGTCTGTGTTTGTGTGTCTCTGTGTTTGTGTGTGTATGTGTCTCTGTGTTTGAGTGTCTGTGTGTGTTTCTCTGTGTCTTTGTGTGTTTGTGTCTCTGTCTGTGTGTGTGTTTGTCTCTGTGTCTCTCTGTGTTTGTGTGTCTCTGTGTGTTTGTCTGTGTGTGTTTGAGCATGGGATTGGGCTGATTTAATGTTTTTTTTACAGTTCTGTAAAGTGTTCTAATTTATTTCTGACAAATTTTATTTAAAAACAATTCTGTCATTTTTTTTTAATTAAAACTTTGCTCTCTTTGGTATGGTAAGGAATAAAGTTAAATGCATCATTTCATGCTAATTATATGTTTACCAGCTAATGGTGATTACTATTGGTGTTGCCACCTGATAAAAAAGGAGAAAAGAGTCTGGGAGAGGAAAGAGTCTGGGATCTTATGCAATATAAGTCCCTCATTTACTTTTTGAATGCTATAAATAGGAGTAATGTGATAATAATAATAATAATAGCAAATATGAGTAAGCACAAAGGAATTTCTGCCACCCTATAAATTGTTGACAATGGTTTTATAGTATTATTGAGATATTGAAATATATATATATATATATATATATATATATATATATATATATATATATATATATATAATATATATTTCAGAAGGTTATTGTAGCAGAAGAAGATAGGGGGGATTTGCAGGAATTTCATGTGGCAAGCATGCCCACACTGACACAAGGCAGTGAATTAGGATTAGTGATGCGCCAAATCCACTATTTTGGATTCGGCCGAACACTCAAATTCTTTTTCGAAACATTCAATACAGAACCAAATCCGAACCCTAATTTGTATATGCAAATTATGGGTGGGAAGGGGAAAACATTTTTTACTTCCATGTTTTGTGACAAAAAGTCACACGATTTCCTTCCTAGCCCCTAATTCACATATGCAAATTATGATTCACATTCAGTTTGGCCAAGCAAAAGGATTCGGCCGAATGCTGCTGAAAAAGGCAGAATCTTGGCCGAATCCCAAACTGAATCCTGGATTCGGTGCATCCCTATTTAGGATATTTTAAAAGATCAGTTGGTATCACTTGAATTATGTGCCCCCACATAGCCTCATGGTTTTTCATGTAGAGCAGAGTGAAGTTCACTAGCTGAGGTTTTTTAAATTTTGGCCCCACATTGTAGTGATTGCTGCAACTCTGCTCCGAGGGGTGAGGATTGCCATGGCCCCTATGTGCTTGCTGAATGTTAGGCTAAAGACACAGTACTAAAAGCCCAAGTCATTGTAAAAAAATTAAATAAGTAAAATTAAAAAAAAGCCCCCAACAGCTAAATGTGGAGTTTTAATAATATCTGCTGCTTATTTTGTGCCATATTGTACATTATTTTTAGCTGTAGAACAGGAATGGTGGCGCTTTGCTTAGAGACTGAATTCACTAGCCTGGCATTCCCAAGGTTCAGCTTTTGTGTTCCAAGGAATGGGGGTCTCTGAATGATGTGAAAAGGGACCTAGAGGGTCACTTCAAATCGATTTTACTTGTTCTCTGTGATTTTTCGGATCAATGATTCAATAGTCTTATATGAACAAAAAAAAAACTTGTGCAACATTTTATGTCTGTATTCGTGCTAAATACAATAAATGTGTTGTTTTTCTCCCACCCCTTTAACCCTTTAAGTGCCACAGAACGTAGAATCTACGTTCTGTGGATCAAAGGACCAAAGTGCCACAGATCGTAGATTCTACGTTCTGCAGCACTTCCGGGTTTGCGAGCGGAGGAGCGGCTGTTAGAGCCGCTCGCTCCGTTCCTTCACGATCCCCTGCCCCTAGGCAATGAGCAGAGCAGGGGATCGAGTGGCCCCTGGGGCGCGATCGCCCAGGGGCCCCAAAGCAGCAGCAGGGACGCGTTTCCTATGCGTCCTGCTGCTGCCTGCACTTCACTTCCGCCCAGCTCCGCCCCCCCATGCCTGATGACCGTTGGAGCTGCAGATCTGCTGCGTGGGGCCCTTTCTCATCGATCTGATGCATCTACCCCAGGTAAGTGTAACATTTACACACACAAAAACACACCAACACACACTTATTACAGTAATATACACTTACATTCACACTTACACACACTCACACATAGATTTTTGGGGATTGGGGGGGTCACACACTCACAGCACCCATGTACACTTGCACACGCGCAAATAACATGCAATTTACCCGTTGTGCACACGCATATGTACAGATATGGCTTTGTGGCTTTTTTTTTTTCTTATCGCATTGTCTCTTTTTTGGCTAAAAAAAATGTTTTATTGCCGTTCCGAATAGCGTATTCGCTAACCGTACTGTGCAATAGCTTTTGTATGTTATTTTGGTGGTTATATTGCAATTTTGGGTATTTTGGTGCATTTTTAGCCATTTTATTGAATTTTTAGCCATTTTATTGCATTTTCAGCTCTGCATTTGTGTTGTTCACTTGTTTCTGTCCGTATAATCGATTTGGCCCAGCTAAAATATTCAAACGGTAATTCTGGTGGCCGATTACATTAGTGTGAAAAAAAAAGCATTGATTTTTGTGGTTTTACTAGGTTTTGGTGATTTATTTGCATTTCACACTGTTCTGTGTTATTTTGTTTTGCCTATGTAAATTTTATCTACTATATATCCATTTGTGGGTCTCTGTGCGCCACATAGTCTGGTAAATCTATGCATATTGGGCATCAAAGTGTTCAGTAGACCCCTGTCGTTCATATTTAGGATGTTTTATGCTGATACGTTACGAAATGTGGGGCACATAATGGGGTAAAATAAAGCTTTGTGACGATTTTCAGAAATTTGATAAAAACCGCTACGTTCAGCATAGCTTTGCAGTTTGGTAGTTTGCAGTAGAAAGATGTAATTACCTGTTTTAGATTCGTCAGAATGTGTACTTTCTAAAAAATATATGGTTTTCTAGGGTCCCCATACTGTTAGGGGGTCTTATGGTGCAAATACACATACTGGGTGCTTATATTGCAGCAGCCAGAGCGTCAGCCATGAAAATTTATATACACTACTGTCATTTGGGCGCCTCTGTACACCACATAGTTTGGTAAATCTATGCATATTGGGCATCAAAGTGTTCAGTAGACCCCTGTCGTTCATATTTAGGATGTTTTATGCTGATAAGTTACGAAATGTGGGGCATATAATGGGGTAAAATTCAAGCTTTGTGACGATTTTCAGAAATTTGATAAAAACCGTTATGTTCAGCATTGCTTTGCAGTTTGCCAGTTTGCATTAGAAACACTTATTTACCCATATTGGATTTGTCAGAATGTGTACTTTCTGAAAATTTATGGTTTTCTGGGGTCTCTGTACTGTTAGGGGGGTCTAATGTCGCATAATACACACACCAGGTGCTTATATTGCAGCAGCCAGCGCGTCAGCCGTAAAAAAGTATATACACTATTGTCATTTGGGGGTCTCTGTGCGCCACATAGTTTGGTATATCTATGCATATTGGGCATCAAAGTGTTCAGTAGACCCCTGGCGTTCATATTTAGGATGTTTTATGCTGATAAGTTATGAAATGTGGGGCATATAATGGGGTAAAATTCAAGCTTTGTGACGATTTTCAGAAATTTGATAAAAACTGTTATGTTCAGCATTGCTTTGCAGTTTGCCAGTTTGTAGTAGAAACACTTATTTACCCATATTGGATTCGTCAGAATGTGTACTTTCTGAAAATATATGGTTTTCTGGGGTCTCTGTACTGTTAGGTGGTCTAATGTCGCATAATACACACACCAGGTGCTTATATTGCAGCAGCCAGCGCGTCAGCCATGAAAATCTCTATACATATTGTCATTTGGGGGTCTCTGTGCGCCACATAGTTTGGTATATCTATGCACAATGGGCATCAAACTGTTTAGTAGACCCCTATGTTTATATTTAGGATGCTTTATGCTGGTAATGATACATGGACAATACGATGCTGGAAAGTTGAAGCTTTGAGGCAATTTTCAGATATTTCACCAAAACCGACAATTGTGGGAAAGCCTTGCGACTCAGTAGTTTGGAGCAGAAAGGCATGGATACCCATTTTAGATCCGGTAGAATGTGTACTTTCCAAAAATATATGGGTTTTGGGGGGTAAACATATATTTCTGTGTTTTTACCCCACAAAAATGCAGTCAATGTGTTGATTTTTCATTAGCTGAAGTTACCCACGGGACTGTTTGTATGCGCTAACTTCATTTTGGGGCCTCTAAATGCCAGATACTTTGGTAAACCTATGCACAGTGGACACCAAACTGTTTGGAGGACCCCTGGCAATCACAATTTGGGTGCTTTTTTGTGATATGTAATGATACATGGGTGATATGGTGCTGGGAAGTTGAAGGTTTGAGGCAATTTTCAGATATTTCACCAAAACCGACAATTTTGCGAAAGCCTTGCGACTCAGTAGTTTGGAGCAGAAAGGCATGGGTACCCATTTTAGATTCAGTAGAATGTGTACTTTCCAAAAATATATGGGTTTGGGGGGTAAACATATATTTCTGTGTTTTTACCCCACAAAAAATGCAGTCAATGTGTTGATTTCTCAGTAGCTGAAGTAAAGTCCTGAACAATTTGGATGTGCTAACTTCATATCGGTGTCTCTAAATGCCAGATACTTTGGTAAACCTATGCATAATGGGTATCAAACTGTTCAGTGGACCCCTGGCAATCATATTTCAGGTGCTTTTTCTTGGTACCTAATATAGTTTGGGATATGCGGAGCAGCAAAATAAAACCTTTGAAATGATTTTTCAGAATTTTGAATTTTATTTTGAAAAACCGCTATGTTCAGACAAGCTTTTCTGTTTGGTAGTTGGGAGTAGAGAGACATAGTTACCCATTTTGTAATCGGCAGAATGTGTACTTTTCAAAAATGTATGGTTTTCTGGGGTAAACCTATGGTTTCAGGATTTTTTGCCTTGGAATCTAAAGCATGCCGTTTTCTGCCTTAGTGCTTTCAAAATTCAGTAATATACTGCCGGGAGTTTTTGCTGTACAGAAGTCCTAAATCTCCCTAAAACTATACATATCTGGTATTGGCACGTTCGAGAGACATAAGGCTTTCCAAATCAGTTGGATTTTCATCTGTAAAATGAATTTTTTTTCTGGTATAAATTGATATACAATGAAAAATGGTAATTTTTCTTTTTTTTTTGGTATTTAGCACTATAAATTTTTTTGCACAGGTGGAAATACATGAAAACTCAGGCAGATTTAGAAAGCTTAGTTTCTACCGAAAAAAACAATGTATAATTTTCCTAGTTAAACTATAGGTTTCCCCTCAGAAAATGCCCCTAAAGTGAGAGAGCACAAAATGCTTAAAAACGGCTGGCATTTCACGTAACCAAAATGTGAAATTCTGCTGGCACTTGAAGGGTTAATGTATTTATTTTTTTGGGCGATCAGAAAATTATTTACTTTTATTTACTTTATTCACCATCTGAAATTTTTACTATGCACAAATAGGCAGAGCATCCGCCTTATTCTAAGCAAATTTTCAATTGGTCTTCATTTTTTAAATATTTTTTGAATTTTTTACCTTCTTCTGAAGTTTACCAGCTTTCAAATGGGTGTCCGTAACCCCATTTAAAAAACAAATGCTCTGTAAGGCTACAAATATATTGTTATTGTTACTTTCTATTATTCCTCTTTCTATTCAGGCCTCTCCTATTTATAGTCCAGTCTCTTATGTAAATCAGTGCATGGTTGCTATGGTAGTTTGGACCCTAGCAACCAGATTGCTAAAATTGCAAACTGGAGAGCTGCTGAAAAAAAGGCTAAATAACTCAAAAAACACAAAAAATAAATAATGAAAACCAATTGCAGGTTTTCTCAGAGTATCAATATCTACTTCATACAAAAAGTTAATCTAAAGGTGAAAACCCCTTTAAAGGGAATGTCAACCCAAAAAATAATTTTTGCCTTATAAAATAAAATTTACTTCTAACTTAGAAATATGCATTCATTACAGTTTTTCTATTGTTTTCAAGTTATATGTATATGTACTGGCTGCTGCTCTCTATTCTCTGCCCTGATGGATCAGACTGTTCATACAACGTAAGACAAGGCAGCTGATTAACAGACCTGTCTTTGCTGCTGGAAAACTAAGACTTTTACAACATTGTTTAAAAAGTACCAACCGGGAGTTAAGCAAATACTATAATGTTCAAAGCACTGAACATCTTCAATAAATATATGTTAGAAAGTTGCCTAGAATGATGTTTTCTTTTATTAGGGACATTTTTATTTTGGGGTTGACTTTAAGCTAAAGGCAAATGTGCACCTGGGCAGTAACCCATAGCAACCAATTAGTGACTGGCTTTTTACAGGCAGCTGCAGGTTGAACGATGAAATCAAACATTTAATTGGTTATTGCACAGGTGCAGATTTGCCCAGTGTTTATAGATGAGCCCCAAGGACTGCACATTAGTAGGTTTTAACATTTTGGTTTGAGATTTTTAGTAGTAGCCCACACAATGTGCTAATACAGAAGGTGTTTCAAACAATCCTAATAGAATATCAAGTCCTGGTGTAACATGAGTGGTGCAGAGCATGTCTATCACAGATACTCTACGACTTTAGCATGCATGAGATTTGGCAGTTTGGCTCAGCCCACACACCGAAAACAAAGGGGTCCTGTTTCAAGATGGCAGCGCCTATGAAACACTTTTTACATGTAGGATATTTTCTAATCCGTTTCAGATATAGACAAAAACAGTTGACAAAAGGGTTTAACTAAGGAGGGAAAGATATATATTACTCATGTCTCAAGGTGACAGGTCCTCTTTAAAACAGGGTCTGTCACTCACACCCGATTGTCATCCCATTGACTGAAAACACCAGACTCTGATTTCACCTTCAATTTATATGATAATCCTAAGGATTTACTTTGCCACATACACAGACATATGTTATTGAATCTTTTTTTTTTTTCAATAAATACATGACCAAATATAATACTTTTTGTTTCATTTGTTTATCTAGGTTATCTTTTTTAAGGACTTGTTTGACAATCAGATGATGTTATAGGTCATCACATTCATCTAAAAATATTTAAAGGAGAACTAATGCTGAACTAAAGAAGTAGACCATAAATGTTGTACATTATGTTTTGGGCTTCTGTGCCATCCCAAGGCAACCACATTCCTTTAGCAGGGAAGATCTGTGAATCCAAAGATGCCCCAGTAGCTCCCCATCTTTTTTTCCGCTGATTTACTGCACATGCTCTGTGCTGCTGTCTGTTACCGAGCTTAAGGACTGACTCAAAATATACAGTACACATGGAATATAAATTTTACAATATAAGGATGATTAGTAATAAATAGAGATAATTACTACATGGCAGCACAGAAACCAGCGCAACTAGCATTAGAATTTAATAATCAGCCTTGTAGTATTAGCTTATATTATAGGCCAACCTCATTTTCTGCTTGATAATTTGCGACGACCCCTAAGTTTATCTTCTCAACAGCTGCTCAGAGCCCACTGAGCATGTGAGTGTTGTAGACACTTTCCAAAATGGTGACCCCATGTCGCAAGTCCTGGATCATTGTTGTTATTGAGAAGCTAAAACTTTAGCCTGGTACAATAAGTTCAATATTTAAAATATGACCGTTTCAGCCACATTCATTTTAGGGTTTAGTTCTCCTTGAAAAGGTTCACAAATTTTCAAGCACAAAAGTATATTAACAAAGTAAATTTGCTGTCTTGTCCCTTTGTTTATGTTTGCAAAAGGCATGCACAGTGAATGATTGTTAAACAATGATTATCTGATTGTCACATCCCTCGCGATTTCATTGTTTCACACCAAAAATCTTTAAACTTGTCCGATTGACTGGAGTATTTTGTCAGAACGATATAAGCGTTCACACCCTGCGTTCACACCCTATCAATGTAACGATAAGTAGGTTATGTTTTATTGGATCGTGCTAAAATCGTTAATTTCAGATGAAGAAATCAGTTGGTGTATGGCCACTCTTTGACTGACTTTCTGGGACAGCATTTATTAATAAAGGGATAAGCTACATTACTTGTTTTATTGTTGCTTGTATACAGTCTATATGGAAGACTGGGCTATAGCTTCTCAAAGTAGGGTAAAATGCAATCTGTTTTATTCACAACAGATGTTTTCAAGAAAGAAGAAATGCATAACAAATTAACAGCAGCCCGCAGTTCATGTTTATTAACAGCCTGGTTTACTGGCAGAGAAGGACCTTGAAGTCCTTGTAAATAATAAACCTGCCTATAGCAAGAAATCCCAGTCAGCAGCTGCATGGACAAGGTTTTGAGCTGTAATAAAAGGTGTATATTGAGGAAGGTGTAATTCTTCCTCTTTACAATGCACTGGTAGGAACCCATCTAGAATATGCCATGCAGTTTCAGTCTGCAGTGCTCGAATTGAGTCCAAAGAAGGGCAAATAACAGTGGCGTAACATTAGAAGAAGCAGACCACGTCTGCTTCCTCTATAGATATAGTGAGCAGTTATGGAGGCTTGGTAGGTAGTTTGTCTTGCGTGCCTGGCTGTCCGAAGAATTTTGCGGGGTGCCTGGCACAACGCATGGAAAGTCTCAATTATCAGGAAAGACCAGTACATTATTGAATTGGAGAGGATCCAGGCAACTAAGCTGGCAAAAGGTATGAAAAGTCTCGGTTAAGTAAAGAGGAAAGACTGTGCAAGTTGTTTAAGGAGAGGTGTTTAAAGGGGATGTAAAGGCAAAACAATAAAATCCCATTTTTACTTTTTAAGAAACCTATCTCCAATATACTTTAATTAAAAAATGTGTACCGTTTCTATAAGAAACCTGACTATGCAGTGAAATTCGCCCTTCGTTTTACTTGCTCTCACAGCTGCAGTAAGGACACTTCAGACGTTCCCTAACTGCTGTGCAGGGAAAAGGATCATACTTTCAAATGACAGGGGGGAGCCCCCCCCACCTTACTTCCCAGAACTCGAGCAGCTTTGTTTGTTTCCCTGTAACAACTGTGTAGATTTGTATCCACAGACCCAGTGCAGTCTGCATATTCAGATTATTAATCAGTCTTGCGGTATTGGTTTCTGTATTGGCTTCGGAAGCCCAGACCACACTTAGCATGTGGTAGTCTTGGTATTGCAAAGATGTTTAACAAAGTTACAAGATGACAGTCCCCTGCGCCAACTTTAAAAGCATAAATCATTTGTTTAATTGGGCTTCTGGTGCAGTAAGTTCATTTAGTATACAAAATACAGCATTTCTAACATTATTCTATTTTAGATTTTAGTTGCCCTTTAAGAGGAGATATGATAACCATGTATTCATGTTTAAGGATACCATATAATAAACTCATTGAGGATTAATTTACCAGTATGTCATTTCAGCAGACACAAGGGCATCCATTCCGATTATAAGAAAGGAGGTTCTTTGTTAATATTCGTATAAGGTTTTTTTTTTTTACTGTGATAGCTGTGTGTAGAATATGCTTTCTGAAGTGGTTGTACTGGCATATACATTAGATAGTGAAGCTATCTAATGTATTTGCCAGTATAACAACTTCAGAAAGCATATTCTACACACAGCTATCACTGTAAAAAAAAAAACCTTATACGAATATTGAGATAAGAACCTCCTTTCTTCACATAACCAGAAAAAACAAGAGTTTTTCACTGGTAATCTCTAATTATTTAGTAGCTTCAGTATTTTACTTTAGAGTATATTTCTCTTTCTCTATTTTTCATTTGTTTTCTTAAATATCTGCATTTTTGTTTTAGGTCCTGATATTAGTCTTAAACCACAAGAAGGCCCAGGCGAAATGGGAAAGCCTGTTGTTATTCTGAAAGAAGAGCAGGAAAGGATGAAGGAGATGTTCAAAATCAATCAGTTTAATCTAATGGCTAGTGAGATGATTGCACTCAACAGATCCTTACCTGATGTCCGCTTAGAAGGGTATGTAGTATGTTTTGTTTATTATGTTAAAAGCCATTTATAATTATAAAGGAAGTATGCTTCAGGAATTCATTAATACAGTATGCTTTAAATTATTACTTATAATCTCAGTTACATGGCAGCTTCATAGATGATCTGAAAAAAAAGCATAATCGGTCCTTAAATATTTAAGAAATGAAAATATAATCTGCTATCAAGAGTAGTGGAGATGTATGTGTCTACATATGTATATTTCTATTTTGCACTACTTATTTATGTATTGCTTTACATTTCAAACAGTATGCAATTCAAATAATACAGTGAATAGAATATATTTCAATTGTAATTCCAATGTGCATTAAAATTCTTTATTGGTTTTAAATGTATGTATATGTATATATATATATATATATATATATATATATATATAATAAACAAAAGAGAGACAGCACTCCAGGGACTTTCCGTGAAAAAATGTAGAAATTTAATACGACGTTTCGGCTCCTAAACTCGAGCCGTCATCAGGAAGTGCAACCCTTCACCCCACAGTCACATTTAACCTCAAATTGGCGCCAAAACACAACATGTGACGTCATAATACACCGACAAAGCTGTTAACCTCTTCAGTGCCATCATTAATAAACATCGTGTGCCATGTGAGAAACTTTATACAGTGAGTGTCATAGTGCCCATTATTAACGTGGCGGCGCTTGTATAATAGTGTTAAGTCATTGTAAAAAATTAGTAAGAGAGTGTCCAAAGTGCTGTGCAAGCTGCCCGCCGTTTTCGTGCCATCTATGATGGACTTCCTACCTAGACACGGCACGGAAACAAGGTACTGTGTACTGGAACGCCATCGATCATATCGCCCTTAGCAGTGGACGGAACAACCATATGCGCCTAGCTTACCCCATAGCTTTCACAGAAGTACGCCTTTACAGCCAACCGGAGCATGCTTGCGTTCCGCTGAAAACAGGCTGCATCTCTCTACTCCTCTCCCGACGTCTTTCGCCTTCAGTGGGTGTGTCCACCTGTCAAACAGGGGACCAATCATAGTCACGCCGGTCGAGCGCCCCTGCGGATTGGTCGCCGCATCACAACCTCAAGCCCCAATGGGAGCGCCGAGTCCGGTGACAGCACCAGACCCCCGCTCACCAACAACAGGGCAATGGCAACAACGTATGGGTGTCACAGACACTGCAAAGAGGCGAACACTGGGGCAAGACCGGCCATGTAACCTCCCCCACTTGGCTGTCGGAGAGAAGAGTCTCACTCACCCGATCAGGTGTAGCACGGCTGGCGATGAACGTATCACTGCATTGGGCCTGCCTATGTACCTCCATACCCCCCGTGCCAGTGTCATAGGGTTTAGTCCGAAGGGCCCCTCAATTGTCCGTTAGTCCTTCCAATCATGTCAATTGGCGACAGGCACAGGTGTCTCACTCGTTGGGACCAAAAACACTCGAGGTAGCAGAGTATACGTGCATAATATGGGGAAATCACTAGAACCAAGTAAACATATAAAAAAGACTGGGGAAAGTAGTAAAGAGAACACCATATCCACCATAGTTGTTTCTTGAAACGGCCCACATAAAGAAGAAGCAACTCGCCTATGTAGGGAAGAGCAACAAGACCCACCCCCCCTTTTTTTTCAACAGTCAGATGAATGTCACAAAGGTTCCATCACGTTGGAAGTCCCAGTGTCAGTGTAGGCACAACATCGCGCCAAATCGAAATGGAAAACCATAACTCAGTCCAAAAAAAGTTGGAAAAAATTAGAAAAACTGAAAAGAAAAAATGGAGAAAGAATAAAAAAACAAAAAATATCTTTTATATAAAGAATTTTTGAGAAAAAAAAAAAAAAAAAATTTTTTCATTCGTCAGGCGATGTGTCAAATTGCTGGATTAATAGAATGGAGACATCGGGAGAGTTTCGTTGAGACCCTTTGGAGTAAGAGTCTCAAGGTTGAAAATCCACATCGATTCTTTTTGAAGTAGGCGTAAATCTCTGTTGCCGCCTCGTTTGAGTGTCGGCACATGATCAATGATCATGTGCCTAAATTGTGGAAGAGTATGTTTCATTGATAACCAATGTCCTGATACCGGTTGGTTGGCTTCGCCCGTCGTGAGTGCACTCCTAATTGCGGAGCGATGATTATTCATCCGTTCACGATATGTCGTTGAAGTTTTGCCCACGTAATGTAGGCCACAGGGGCACCAAATCATATATACCACAAAGGTTGTGGTGCAGGTTACTCGGTGGTTGATCTTATATTTCGCCCCCGTCCGGGGGTGTGTGAAGTGGGTGCCCTGCATCATGCCACTACAAGTGAGACAATTGGTGCATTTGAAGCACCCCTTCTTTAACGGGCGATCCAACCATGTGGTCTTAGATGACACAGTTTTAGATAAGTCCTTTTCTACTAACATGTCGCTCAAATTCCGTCCCCTTCTGTAAGCCACGAGGGGGCTAGTATGCCCTAAAAACGGTAAGTTCGGGTCAGTGTTTATAATTTCCCACCTCTCCTTCAGAGCCTTCTTCACCTGACAGCTCGCATCCGTCCATTCAGTCATAAAGATCAATCCTGGGGTGGCTTTTTGTGTAAGACTCTGTTTGTTCAAAAGGTCCTCCTGTGTATGTAATCTGGCCCTCTCCAGTTGAATTCGGATCATCGAGGGATTATAGCCTCTTGCTGCAAATTGATGAGCCATATCTTCTAGTTGTAATTCAGCAGTACTGCGATCAGAGTTGTTTCTGATGATCCTAAGAAACTGGGAGTATAGGACCCCCCGAGACATGTGGGATGGGTCGTGGGAGTGTGCATGTATGAGGCTATTTCTGTCAATTGGTTTTTTGTATAAAGTAGTCACTAATCTGACTCCTGAAATCGAAATACTCACATCGAGATAACTGACCTGGGTCGGATGATATGTCATAGTAAGTTTAATTGGAGAATCTAACTCATTCAGCCTATGGTGGAAGTTGACCAACTCAGTTTCAGGCCCCTGCCAACATAAAAGCAGATCATCTATGTACCTCTTGTATAATAAAATATTCGTGCCACCCAACGGAAGTAAATGGTCTACTTCAAACTGCTGCATATAGAGATTGGCAAAGGATGGAGCCACATTCGACCCCATCGCGGTGCCTGACGTCTGCAGGAAGAAGTCCTCTCTGAATGTGAAATAATTGTTGGACAATATCAGGTCCAACAGAGAAATAAGAAACTCAACTGGAGGCATCCCCTGATGTGAAGTAGTTAATGCTCTTCTGCACACCGCGATCCCACTCTCGTGGGGAATCACGGTGTACAGGCTGGACACATCCATGGTCACCAATAAGCAGTCTGGTGGAACCTGAATCTTAGTGAGTAATGTGAGTAGGTGGGTAGTATCTCTGACATAAGAGTCCATCGTCTGGACCAACGGTTGCAAGAAGGAATCAAGGTACTGTGCTACCGGTTGGAAGAGGGAACCTGTTGCCGAAATAATGGGGCGACCGGGGGGTTTGGATAAAGATTTATGAATCTTAGGGAGAGTATAAATGTAAGGTATCTTAGGGAAGTCCGTGGTCAAAAACTTGCATACGTCAGAACTGATCCAACCTGCTGTCAAAGCAGCCTGTGTCAGACCGTCAAGAGTCATCTTGTACTTTAAAGTTAATGTTCGTATCCGCCAATTGTTGGGTAAGTTCCATTTCATAATAGTCTCTGTCCAGAATGACTATGGCCCCACCCTTATCGGCTTGTCTGACAATAATAGATGTATCAGCCCTCAAAGTGCTGATGGCTTCCCTCTCTTCTGGGGATAGATTAGAAAAATTTTTTTGTCTGGTGCCATGTATCTGTGCACTGTCTTTAGCCAACAACTGTGTAAAAGTAGTAATGGCGGGGGCTGTGTTGAGTGGCTCGAATGAGCTTTTAGGTTTAAACTGGGCAGGGGGAGTCAATGGTGTGTCCTTAAAATGATCACGTAATTTCAATAAACGCTTAAATTGATGGATGTCTTTATACACCCCAAAAGGATTCGAATGATTTGTGGGTATATATTTAAGGCCCCTGTTGAGTAGGCGTGTTTCACCCATAGTCAGGATGTGTTTCGAAAGGTTAACCACTATGTCTTCCGCCTCCCTCTGCGGGGCGGTCTGTCTATGGTGCTTCTTCCCCCCTCTTCTTGTTTTCCCCTTTCTTCCCCTCCCGTGTCTGTAGGGGTCTGGGTGGTAGGCTCCATCCTTTGCCAATCTCTATATGCAGCAGTTTGAAGTAGACCATTTACTTCCGTTGGGTGGCACGAATATTTTATTATACAAGAGGTACATAGATGATCTGCTTTTATGTTGGCAGGGGCCTGAAACTGAGTTGGTCAACTTCCACCATAGGCTGAATGAGTTAGATTCTCCAATTAAACTTACTATGACATATCATCCGACCCAGGTCAGTTATCTCGATGTGAGTATTTCGATTTCAGGAGTCAGATTAGTGACTTCTTTATACAAAAAACCAATTGACAGAAATAGCCTCATACATGCACACTCCCACCACCCATCCCACATGTCTCGGGGGGTCCTATACTCCCAGTTTCTTAGGATCATCAGAAACAACTCTGATCGCAGTACTGCTGAATTACAACTAGAAGATATGGCTCATCAATTTGCAGCAAGAGGCTATAATCCCTCGATGATCCGAATTCAACTGGAGAGGGCCAGAATACATACACAGGAGGACCTTTTGAACAAACAGAGTCTTACACAAAAAGCCACCCCAGGATTGATCTTTATGACTGAATGGACGGATGCGAGCTGTCAGGTGAAGAAGGCTCTGAAGGAGAGGTGGGAAATTATAAACACTGACCCGAACTTACCGTTTTTAGGGCGTACTAGCCCCCTCGTGGCTTACAGAAGGGGACGGAATTTGAGCGACATGTTAGTAGAAAAGGACTTATCTAAAACTGTGTCATCTAAGACCACATGGTTGGATTGCCCGTTAAAGAAGGGGTGCTTCAAATTCACCAATTGTCTCACTTGTAGTGGCATGATGCAGGGCACCCACTTCACACACCCCCGGACGGGGGCGAAATATAAGATCAACCACCGAGTAACCTGCACCACAACCTTTGTGGTATATATGATTTGGTGCCCCTGTGGCCTACATTACGTGGGCAAAACTTCAACGACATATCGTGAACGGATGAATAATCATCGCTCCGCAATTAGGAGTGCACTCACGACGGGCGAAGCCAACCAACCGGTATCAGGACATTGGTTATCAATGAAACATACTCTTCCACAATTTAGGCACATGATCATTGATCATGTGCCGACACTCAAACGAGGCGGCAACAGAGATTTACGCCTACTTCAAAAAGAATCGATGTGGATTTTCAACCTTGAGACTCTTACTCCAAAGGGTCTCAACGAAACTCTCCCGATGTCTCCATTCTATTAATCCAGCAATTTGACACATCGCCTGACGAATGAAAAAATTTTTTTTTTTTTTTTTTCTCAAAAATTCTTTATATAAAAGATATTTTTTGTTTTTTTATTCTTTCTCCATTTTTTCTTTTCAGTTTTTCTAATTTTTTCCAACTTTTTTTGGACTGAGTTATGGTTTTCCATTTCGATTTGGCGCGATGTTGTGCCTACACTGACACTGGGACTTCCAACGTGATGGAACCTTTGTGACATTCATCTGACTGTTGAAAAAAAAGGGGGGGTGGGTCTTGTTGCTCTTCCCTACATAGGCGAGTTGCTTCTTCTTTATGTGGGCCGTTTCAAGAAACAACTATGGTGGATATGGTGTTCTCTTTACTACTTTCCCCAGTCTTTTTTATATGTTTACTTGGTTCTAGTGATTTCCCCATATTATGCACGTATACTCTGCTACCTCGAGTGTTTTTGGTCCCAACGAGTGAGACACCTCTGCCTGTCGCCAATTGACATGATTGGAAGGACTAACGGACAATTGAGGGGCCCTTCGGACTAAACCCTATGACACTGGCACGGGGGGTATGGAGGTACATAGGCAGGCCCAATGCAGTGATACGTACCCCTGATCGGGTGAGTGAGACTCTTCTCTCCGACAGCCAAGTGGGGGAGGTTACATGGCCGGTCTTGCCCCAGTGTTCGCCTCTTTGCAGTGTCTGTGACACCCATACGTTGTTGCCATTGCCCTGTTGTTGGTGAGCGGGGGTCTGGTGCTGTCACCGGACTCGGCGCTCCCATTGGGGCTTGAGGTTGTGATGCGGCGACCAATCCGCAGGGGCGCTCGACCGGCGTGACTATGATTGGTCCCCTGTTTGACAGGTGGACACACCCACTGAAGGCGAAAGACGTCGGGAGAAGAGTAGAGAGATGCAGCCTGTGACACACCCACTGAAGGCGAAAGACGTCGGGAGAAGAGTAGAGAGATGCAGCCTGTTTTCAGCGGAACGCAATCGTGCTCCGGTTGGCTGTAAAGGCGCACTTCTGTGAAAGCTATGGGGTAAGCTAGGCGCATATGGTTGTTCCGTCCACTGCTAAGGGCGATATGATCGATGGCGTTCCAGTACACAGTACCTTGTTTCCGTGCCGTGTCTAGGTAGGAAGTCCATCATAGATGGCACGAAAACGGCGGGCAGCTTGCACAGCACTTTGGACACTCTCTTACTAATTTTTTACAATGACTTAACACTATTATACAAGCGCCGCCACGTTAATAATGGGCACTATGACACTCACTGTATAAAGTTTCTCACATGGCACACGATGTTTATTAATGATGGCACTGAAGAGGTTAACAGCTTTGTCGGTGTATTATGACGTCACATGTTGTGTTTTGGCGCCAATTTGAGGTTAAATGTGACTGTGGGGTGAAGGGTTGCACTTCCTGATGACGGCTCGAGTTTAGGAGCCGAAACGTCGTATTAAATTTCTACATTTTTTCACGGAAAGTCCCTGGAGTGCTGTCTCTCTTTTGTTTATTATGCATTTCCATGACCGGCACCTGGGCATTCGATTTGGATGAATGGTGCACCAGCTTGGAGTTTATATATATATATATATATATATATATATATATATATATATATATATATATATATATATATATATATATATATATATATATATATATATATATATATATATATATATATATATATATATATATATATATATATATATATATATATATACACACACACACATACTTGAGGATAAAAATAAAATAGTTTATTAATCCAACATTTCGGTCCCACACAAGGACCTTTCTCAAGGAACAGGAATCTCTACCTGTTCTTTGGGTTGTGAGTTCCTGGTTTGTGACGTCACCTAGCAACCACTAGTTACCCCTAAGCATCTTCCACGCTGTCAGTGTGGTCTTATCTGTTCCAACACACTGTTCCCCTTAACTGATCCTTTCATGCAGCCATTTAATTTGTGCCTCTCCCCCCCCCAGCCCTTACATGATTTTCAGCAGCAGCCCGTTCCGTATGTCTGCCTCTCCCTCGCCCTTCCATTTGTCTGCCTCTCCCCCCTGCCCTTCCGTGATCTTCTGCAGCAGCCTTTCTTGTCTGCCTCTCCCCCTTCCCTTCCGTTTGTCTGCCTCTCCCTACTGTCCTTCCGAGATCTTCTGCAGCATCCTTTCGTTTGTCTGCCTCTCTCCCTGCCCTTCCGTTTGTCTGCCTCTCCCCCCTGCCCTTCCATGATCTTCTGCAGCAGCCTTTCGTTTGTTTGCCTCTGCCCTTCCGTTTTGTCTGCATCTCCCCCCTGCCCTTCCGTGATCTTCTGCAGCAGCCTTCCTTTTGTCTGCCTCTCCCCCTGCCCTTCCGTTTGTCTGCCTCTCCCCTCCTGTGATGATCTGCAGCAGGCAGCAGCCTGCTGAATCCTCCGCTGTCTGCCTTGAAAATGAAGCCGCTTTCGGGTTCAGTCCTGAACCGGAAGTCATGTGAGTAGGAGAGCTGTCGGGGACGTGCACATAGGACAGAGCTGCAGCTGCTGATCACCGTTTCGCCTGTTTTCAAAATGTATGGTACAACATGGAGGCGGTTTTTATTGGTGAATTTTTAAGATAAACCCAATATAAATATGGAACATGCAGTAGGATATGGGTATAATTTGGAGGGTATAGTTTTGATGGTGTTACTGGTCCTTTAAAAAACCACTGGTTATAACACTGAGCCCTGAATGTTGTTACCCTCCAAAGGCCAGCTCTAGCTTCGAAGTGCATCCCGGTGCCAGTTACAGTAGAGGTGGGCGAGCCCATGATGGGCATTAGATTGACAAAACACACATACTGCTCCCCTATCTGTATGAGTGAATATGGACCACTATCCATTAGCCTCGGACCTGTCTGCACAAATGCCAATTACCATAACAGGTATAATGGCTGTATTATCCAGCTGTGCCTACATTTAAGGCCTACCAAGGGCTGGAGTAAATACCTGTGTGGCCTGGGTGGGTCTGACTCTTTCATAACGCAGTCTCCTCCATGTCTGCTAATCCGTTTAGTGATACGGTTTAGTTTATGATCAGAGATATCATTTAGTACTGCACCGGCATAGAGGATGCCGGTACACTGGAGGAATATGATGTTGCAGTGTTGAATCGGTAAGTACCCCAGACCAGTGAATTTTTAAAGGAGGAGAGTGCTGGCCAGGGTCTGAAATAAGCAACTATAATAACTGGGGGATGCCTTGGCTCAGCCCCCCCCCCCCAGTGATTCTACCTTTTTCTTTTGTGAGACTAAAGCAGAGAGGTACTTACTTCTCCCACCATGTGAAGCAGCTTTTAGAGACTACAGCATTAAAGCAACAGTTCAATTTAAAAATAAAAACTTTGTAAATAGGCTGTGCAAAATAAAAAAATGTTTCTAATATAGTTAGCCAAAAATGTAATCTATAAAGGCTTGAGTGAGCGGATGCCTAACAGAACAGAACACTAATTCCTGCTTTTTAGCTCTCTAACTCTGAGTTAGTTCAGTGACTTTAAGCAGGGGAACATGGGACATAGCTGTTCAGTGAGTTTGCAATTGATCCTTAGCATGCAGGTCAGATTCAAAAGCAAACGGTTATGACCCATGTGCCCCCAGTCAAGAAGTCTCAGGGCCCCCCTGCAAAAATACATTTGGGCCCCCCGCCTCAACTCATCCTAGTTAATGCTACCTTCTACACAGCTTTGCTATATCCACAAGCATACTGTATAATGTGTAGAAGGAGCACATCCACACAGGTTTAAATTGCAAAATGTACTTAATGTATTTTAAAACGGTCTGTCTACCATCCTCACATTCTGTGCAGCCTTCCTCTGTGCTGATAGGGTCTGCTAAAAAAAGCTAACTGAGTGGTACATTGTATTCATGCTCTGATGCCCCATGTTGTGTGACTTTCTGGCCTTGCTTTGCCAGATCTATTTCAGCTACATAACTTTCTTTTCATTCAGTATTGGATACAACATACTAAAAATGATTTTAATAATAAGATAAAGGATGAATATTATGAATACTTAACAAGGCAAAACAGTTCTTCCCTGATGATGTTGCCTTACCTAACAACCTGTAATCTTGTAGCCCTGCTATAGATTATCTCAGCCCTAAAGCAGGACAGAATGATATGTTATATACAGTAGATAGCTAGAATATCAGCTGCCATAAAACAGGACAGGACTGTTATACAGATAGCTAGAATCTAAGCTGCCATAAAGCAGGACAGGACTGCTGCTTACAATGGGGATCAGATAGGATCTGTGCAGCCACTGGGACAGAATGCTCTGTTATACAGATAGCTAGAATCTCAGCTGCCATAAAGCAGGGCAGGACTGTTATACAGATAGCTAGAATACCAGCTGCCATAAAGCAGGACAGGACTGCTGATTCTAATGGGGATCAGATTGGATCTGTGCAGCCACTGGGACAGAATGGTTTGTTATAGATAGCTAGAATCTCTGTCGTAAAGTAGGGCAGGACTGCTGCCTATAATGGGGCCAGCACCAGCATGTCCCCTGGAATAGTGATCTATGGAACAAATATAACTCGGGGAGGGTTTCTGACTGCACAGAGCAAACCGCTTTATCTGCCAGGGAGGTTAATGTGCTTGCTGACACTCCCTTCTACATAAAAGTATAGGTAAAGCCGGCAAGGAATGAGGGCTACGGACAACTATTCCCTAGGTTGTCAGCAGGGAGAATAGAAAGAATAGTGGCTTGTTACCTATCATCCATTGTCACACCGGGCCGTTGTGGAGACTGGAGCGCTCTGGCTGTGACATCGGAGATCCTGGTGAAGATGTAATGATTTGCTATCTAAATTTAAAATTACTCTGCTCTTGGGTTGCAGGCCCCATTGGGTAATTCAAGGGCTGCCATCAGAAATCATGGGGCCCCACACAATAAAATTATCAGGGCCCCCAAAAGGTTAAAACCCAAAACACACATTGGTGGCCAGGGGCTCTACTAGTTCCAGGTTCTCAATTTAAAAAATAAAACTATTTCCAATATGCATTCACTAAAAAAAAAACAAATAGTATTAGTGATCACTTGTCTGTAATTCTCCTCTAACTCTGAATATTGATCGCAGAAATCTGGCTGCATTACTTTAAAACCATTAGTGTTTCTCCGAGTTCCATTCAGAACTCAGTGCAGTCCTGATCATTTTACTGTAGTCCAGACAGGGGTCTTATAAAGATTTGTGCAATTGTTAATCAGAGCTAGTGGAATAAAGGGGAAATTGCATTTAAAAAAAAAAACTGGATTTTTTTTTTAACAAATGTGTACTGGAAAGTTGTTTTTTTTTTTTTAATGGAGAACTGGAGACTGTGCTCCTTGTTTGTGACTAAAGAATGTGCTATAACTCCCACATTGCTGTTTCTGTGTGTGTGTAAAATAAATAAATATATACATGACAGTTATTGGTACACAATTCTGCAGCTGGAGGACAGCAGGGGTAATTGTTTCTGTAACCCCTTTCTGGTTTGCTCCCTTACTCTCTCCACATCATTCTATTTCCTTACTTTTTCTTCTTTTTGTTAGAAAAATCTGCCAATGACCATTAATTCAGAGGAATGTGATAAGTTTTATTCTCACTGCGAGGGGACAAGCAATACAGAAGTAAGCTGCAGGTTGACCAGCTAATACAGAAAGTAGCTGGCTTTTTATAGATACTGTAAAATGTTACAATCTTTCTGCAGCTGATCTGGCCCCACGTTCACGTCATTTATTCAGGGGCAGTTAGCTGCGTACAAATGCACTCTTTTAAATTATCACAAAGACTTGTTATTGTTAAAGAAGCTACAATTATCACAAGGACATGTTATTGGTAAAAGAAGCTACATTTCACATATCATGCGTTTCAAGTTTTAACTCAAGAATTTCCTTACACTTTTGTTTTCCACTTTTCCTCTTCATATCTCCTCTACCCCTTACATTCTATCTTCTGATCTCTTGTTTTGTACTCTTTCAATTCCTCTTTCCCTTTCAGAATCCTCCTTCATTTTGAGCTTTGAATTCTCTTTTCATTCTATTAAGCTTCCCATGCCCCGCTTCTCTAACCCTTGCCTTTTCTACTGTGCTCCCCATAATTTTTTTCCCTTTTGTCTCCACACCATTGTTCAGTTCTCGTACTTTTTTTGCTTTATTCTTTTTCCAATTTTTCTAATTTGCCCCTCTCTTCCTCTCTGCTTGTCAAGTCCCTCCTCTGTTTTTTGCCTCTTCTCCAATAAAACAATTGAAATAAACCCCCTTTCCACCAGAGCACAAGGAAGTGTGCAATGTGCAATTCAGCACACTTCCCCTGTGGCTTACCTGCAGGCTGGCTCCAGGCGCTGTTTTCCATTTCCTGTTCTTCCTGAAGACCCGATTTAGCTATGCTGTGATTGGACAAGAGGGCGGGTTCTGTGATTGGACAGGGGGCAGGTACTTCTTGCTTTATCCAATGACTAAACTTGATTGTGCAGGATGTAGAGGAGCATAAAGAAAACGGCAAGCAGTCCAGTCTGATGCTTGCAGGGGGACTGACTAAATCAAGTGAGTGCAGCATAGCCGGGCCCTCCCTCTAGACCCAAAATGCACCGGGCCCTGGTTCTGCCACTGCTGAAATGGTCCCTGCCGGTTGCACATACTGCTGAGGACGCAGGCCCTGCCGCGCCTCCTGTAATCCCGGGCCCCCCGCGACTGCGGGGTCTGCTTCCTCGGTAGTTACGCCACTGGCTCAAGCCTTAGATAATCATGAAGTGCCCTCAAAGCCTTTTTCATAAAAGCTAGAGGTACAGATATACGATCTATTATCTGGAAATGGGTTAGCCAGAAAGCTACGAATTACAGGAAGGTCACCTCTCATAGACATTTTAATCAATAATTCAAAAATGTTAATCAAATAATTGAGATTGTTACAAATGATTTCATATATATATATATATATATATATATATATATATATATATATATATATATATATATATATATATATATATATATATATATATATATATACATAGTAAGTTAGGTTGAAAAAAGACACAGCCATCAAGTTCAACCTTTTATGTCTCTATATAATCTGCCTAACTGCTAGATAATCCAGATGAAGGCATTTGAAGCCTCTCCAATTTGCCTCAGAGGGGGAAAAAATCATTCCTAACTCCAAGATGGCAATCGGACCAGTACATGGATCAACTTGTACTATGAACTATCTTCCATAAACTTGCATTCCATCCCTTGCAATCCAACCCCTTCTTAAAGCTATCTAATATATCCGACCTGTAGTACTGATTCAGGGAGAGAATTCCACATCTTCACTGCTCTCACTGTAAAAAAAAAAACCCTTACGAATATTTAGCTGGAACCTCCTTTCTTCTTATTGGAATGGATGGCCTTGTGTCATCTGGAAAGACCTACTGGTAAATAAAGCAGAGCAGTGATCCCCAACCAGTAGCAACATGTTGCTCCCCAACCCCTTGGATGTTGCTTTCAGTGCCCTCCAATCATGTGCTTATTTTTGAATTCCAGGTTTAGAGGCAAGAATTGGTTACATAAAAACCAGGTGTACTGCCAAACAGAGCCTCCTGTAGGCTGTCAGACCACATAGGGGGTATCAATAGCCAATCACAGCCATTATTTGGCACCACCCAGGAACATTTTTCATGCTTGTGTTGCTCCCCAACTCTTTTTACATCTGAATGTTGCTCACGGGTGAAAAAAGTTGGGGACCCCTACATTAGAGAGATTATTATTAGATCCCTTATATATTTATACATAGTTATCATATTCACCCTTAAGCGCCTCTTCTCCAGTTTGAACAACCCCAACTTGGCCAGTCTTTCCTCATAGCTAAAATTTTCCATAACTTTTACCAGCTTAGTTGCCCTTCTCTGCACCCTCTCTAATTCAGTAATGTCCTGTTTGAGTGCTGTAGACCAAAACTGTATGGCATATACTAGATGGGGCTGTACCAGCGCTCTGTACAGTGGAAGAACAACCTACTCCAGCTCCTCCTTGATGCTGCTGTCTGGCAGTGCTTGCTACAACTAACTTTATTATCTACAAGGTCCAAGGTCTTTTTCCATAATGGATTTATCTATTGCAGTCCCATAAGGGTATAAGTGGCTTGGATATTTTTACATCCCAGGTGCATGTCATTACATTTATCAACATTGAATCTAATCTGCCACTTAGCTGCCCAGATTGCAAGTTTGTCAAGATCCTGTTGCAAGGATGTCCTGGATGAAATTAATTGGGCTGCATATTTTTGTGTCATCAGCAAACACTGATATATTACTTACAATACCCTCCCCAAGGCATTAATGAACAAGTTAAATAATAGTGGACCCAATGCGAGCCCTGAGGAACTCCACTAAGAACCTTAATCCAAGTAGAGAATGTGCCATTAACAACCTGTACATCTGTACCTGATCCTGTAGCCAGTTTCCTATCCATGTGCAAATGACTTCATTACGCCCAATAAACCTTAGTTTAGAAAGCAGTCGTTTGTGGGGCACTGTATTAAACACGTTGACAAAATCCAAATAGCTCACATCTACTGCCCCCACTGTCCAGCATCTTACTTACATCATAATCATAAAAATCAATCAAATTTGGCTGACGTGACCTATAGTGACGGGTGAATGTATTCGCCAGGTGCAAATTGGCGGTGAATTTGCGTGTTTTGCCACCGGCAAATAAATTCACAAATTTGCCTTGAAAATTCGCCAGTGTCAAAGTTTTTTTGACACATTTTGAATGTGCTCCCTCAACAAGCCTTCAAATAATTTGCCCACCACAGATATCAAACTTACTGGCCTGTAATTGCCAGGTTGAGATCGTAATCCCTTTTTAAATATTGTAATGACATCTGCTTTCCTGCATTAGGTGCCATACCAGATGAAAATGAATCTCAGAAAATCAGAAATAGAGACTGGTCTAAAATTCAACTAAACTCTAGAACCCGGCCCTGGTGCCTTGTTCACATTAATTTTTTATTAAAGCTTTATGAACCATATCCTGAGTCAGCCAGTAACTAGATTGAGCTGAGCCAAAAGCCTCTATTGTATACACTGTATATTCTATATTTACTTCTAAAGGAATTAAAATGAGAACAGTAATTTTAAATGACAACCACTTCTGTTCTGTGTTTTTGGATGAAAACATAATGCCCCAATCTGTGCTCTGAAGGGCAGCCCTCAAGGCACTAAAATAGGCTTTTCTGAAATTCAGGGATTTTGTTGCCGCAGTGTTTATTTGTTTTTTGCAACAGACATTAAATTATATCACATTTATAGTCACGATTATCCAGGGGTTCAATTGCTTGCACATTCACTAATCGGTCTGGGTCATTAGAGATCAATAGATCCAGAATAGTATTTTTTCTTGCTGGCACTTCAACTACTTTTGCCATAAAATTGTCATGCAACAAATTTCTGAACGTGTTACCATTAATTGACCTTGCAGTAATGTGGCTCCAGTCAATATCTGGGTAATTAAAATCCCCCGTTATCTTTCCCCAAACTAGCAGCATTTTCTATTTGTATCAGAAGCTTAGCCTCCTCCGCCTCACTTAAATAGGGGGTCTATAGCATACTCCTACAATTAATTTGCTGGTCTCTTTTTACAATCAGTGAAGAGCTCCACCCATAAGACTTCAGCCTCCTTATTTTAGAAACATCACCCCCTCCTTTATATTAGTTTTTCAATCCTGCCTAAAAAAACACATACCCTTCCTTATTTTCTATTGCATCTGTCCCTCCGAAACAAAGCATAGCCACTGATTTTAACTGCCCATGTGACTCATTCAGCCATGTTTCTCGGTCGTCCCTAGGCAGCACAGGGTACTAATGGGTTAATACAGCAATCCTTCTAGGAGGCAGGATGGAACTAAAACTTCAATCCCTCATAGGGGATCCTCCTCTTCCCTGTATTGACCCCGCCTACTTTATTTTTTTTTTCATCCTGCTTGAAGGAGGTAGGATGTGTGGGGAGTGAGCTCCCTTACATCTTATAATAATTGTATTTACTTCATTTTTGAGCATAACTACGTACATGTGGACTGGATTTGGTATGCTTCAGCGCTGCCACGCATTTATACTTTATGTAATGCGCATCCATTACAAGGCAAGCTTCAGCGCTGCCACAAAGGGAACAAAGTGAAAGGTATGCTTTAGCGCTGCCAGAGTACCGTTCCTCTAAAAACTTTTAGTGTAACTACCAACTGTTTCAGTCAAGCACTGCGCGGATAACGACAGAATTTGTCGTTCGCGCCAAAACAGTTCCGGCCGCCATTTTGGATACGCAGCACACAGAAGAACGGAAGCGCATAATTTTCTCAAACGATCTGATTACATCGTCGCAGACGGTACAAACAGGCGGTCTGAACTTAGCGGAAGGTATTGTCTACGCATAGTTACTACTGGTACAGCTTATTCCCTTCTGCTATTCTATATCGCTGCTTCTTAGTATACTTTTCTTGTTTCTCTTATATACTTAAGCTATATCTATAGCCTAACATGGCCTCAGACCCTACCAAAACACATGTGTCCTCACAAGACAAGCTAGACACGTTATCAGGCTCTGATACAGCATCAGTGTCAGCTAAAAAGAGACAGAAAGACAAGGAAATGCAGCAGTACCACAAAAAATACAGAAAGTAGAACCGATTCTACTGCAGAGGACAAACAAATTCCTGAATGGTTCCAACCTTTTCAATCATCCCTGTTATCAATGTCAACAGCAATAGAAAAGCTAGCTACAGCTCAGGTAGCACAAGCCTCAACTTCAGTAGCCAAGACATCTCATGTTCCACATAGAGTAGAGGAGGAATCTCATTCCTCAGAGGAAGAAGGAGCTGTTCAGGATGATGACTCTGACTGGGAAGATTCAGAACAAACTAATTCTCATTCGGAAAACACACACAAATCCCAAGCTGAAGCTATGCACTCACTTTTAGCAGACATGTTTCTAACATTAGGTATACAAGAGGAACACAAAGAGGCTAATACTTTAGATAAAATGTTTGGTCCGACTCAAAGAAAACAAAAATTTTTTCCAGTACATGAAACAGTACAGGAGGCCATTTCAAAAGAATGGAAAAATCCTGACCGAAGAGCAGTTAAAGACAAAAGAATGGATATAATGTACCCATTCAACCAGACTCATAAAGACAAATGGGAAACCATACCCAAAGTTGACGCACCTATTGCCAGATTAGCTAAGCGTACCACTATACCACTAGAAGATGGCACGGCCTTCAAAGATCCTATGGACAGGAAGGCAGAAAATCTATTAAAGGGTGCATTTGCTTCCTCCACAGCTACTTTTAAACCATCAATTGCATCAGCATGTGTTTCTCGTACCATGGTCCTATGGTTAGAAGAAGCTTTATCAGCTGACGAAGCGTTTGACATGCAAGGTCATCTCACAAAGGTGCTCAACGCAGCACACTTTTTATGTGATGCTTCCATGGATATACTCCAATTACAGGCTAGGGCATCAGCCCTTTCGGTAGGAGCAAGACGAGCACTGTGGCTCAAATCTTGGAGTGCGGATCCGGCATCTAAGAAAAATCTGGTTTCTCTACCTTTTTCAGGGTCCTCACTTTTTGGCCCAGAACTAGATGCTCTAATAAGCACAATTACCGGAGGAAAGAGCAACTTTCTGCCTCAAGACAAAAGATCCAGGCTTACAAATACACAAACAAGAGGACCTTTCAGGTCTTCAACCTTCGGAAGGCGTTCTCCACCACGTTCCAGACAACAGTCATACTCCAACCAACCAAAGAGCAATTTTCGTCACTTCAAGAAATCATCTTGGAATTTTCAAAGGCGTACAACTAGGGGTACACCAGACAAACCTCAAGATGCATGAAGAACTAGCCTCTCCCGAACTATCAAAGGAGTTAGACGGGCACCTCCTATGGTTCAGGGAGATTTGGCTATCAACAACATCAGACGCCTGGGTTCACAATATAATAACAGTGGTTTATACGCTTCAATTTCGGAGGATTCCTCCACAAAGATTTATCCATTTATCCGTGCCAATTCTTCCAAGCAAGAGGCTGGCCTTAAATTCAGCTATACAAGACATGCTAAAAACCAAGTCCATAATAGCAGTACCAACAGATCAACGTCATCAGGGATTTTATTCAAATCTTTTTCTGATACCCAAAAAAGATGGTTCACTGAGACCAGTACTAGATTTGAAATTTCTTCATGTTCCATCATTCAAAATGGAGTCATTGAGGTCAGTAATCGCAAACGTAGAGCAAGGAGATTTTTTCACAGCCATAGACTTAAAGGACGCTTATCTACACGTACCAATTCATGTAGAGTCTCAACAGTATCTACGATTCGCGATACAGAGAGAACATTTTCAATTCCGTGCACTACCCTTCGGCCTCGCTACTGCACCCAGGGTTTTCACCAAAATATTGGCGACTCTCGTGGCACACATGAGACAATTGGATATTTGTGTTCTTCCATATCTAGACGATCTGTTAATTCGGGCACCATCATACGCAACAGCAGTTACTCACACCAACCTCTGCAAGAGAACTTTAGAAGCTCATGGTTGGATGATCAACAAGTCAAAAAGCACAATGATTCCAACACAAACAATCATTTTTTTGGGAGTCAGATTCGACTCATCACAACACAAGGTTTTTCTCACTCCGCAAAAACAGCTCAACTTACAAACAGCAGCAAAGCAAGCAATATCGCAAAAATCAATCTTAGCCAGAGACTGCATGCGACTTCTAGGACTCATGTCCTCTGCCATAGAGGTTGTACCCTTTGCACAGGCTCACATGAGGGAACTCCAATTAGATTTTCTTTGAAAATGGCGCAGAAATTACAACAAACTAGACTACCCGGTATTCCTTTCAGAAGTCACAAAATCCTCCCTTCATTGGTGGCTTCAATCAAACAACCTATCAAAGGGGAAACTTTGCTCGGTGGCAAACTGGGAAATCATCACCACAGATGCCAGTCTTTTGGGTTGGGGAGGTGTTTTCAACCACAGAACTGTTCAGGGTCAGTGGTCCCAAGAGGAAACCTCACTACACATCAATGTGTTGGAGCTACGAGCAATCTACCTAGGTCTATTACACTGGTCAGATCTTTTGAAAGGATCCCCAATAAAAGTCAAGACCGACAACGCCACCGCAGTGGCATATATAAATCATCAAGGAGGTACACACAGCAAAGCTGCTTGGAAAGAGGCGTCTCGCATCTTGCAATGGGCGGAAAACAATACAAGCCGATTAGCGGCTGTTTATATCCCAGGCCAACTGAATTGGGAAGCAGACTTCCTAAGCCGAACCACTCTAGATCCAGGAGAGTGGATGCTACACAAAGATGTGTTCCAACAGCTTACAGTCAGATGGGGGATACCACAAATAGACCTTATGGCCAGCAAATTCAATCATTAACTCACATGCTACTGTTCCAGGTACCAAGATTCGGAAGCATGGTCAATAGACGCAATGACAACTCCCTGGGACTTTCAGCTTGTATATATTTTCCCACCCATTCCAATGATTCATCCAATTCTCAGAAGGCTACATCTCTTTCAAACAACTGCCGTAATGATAACACCGTTTTGGCCCAGAAGGGCATGGTTCTCAGATCTCAGAAAACTGTCAATTGCCCCTCCATGGCCACTGCCCCTCAGACCAGACCTTCTCTTACAAGGTCCCTGCTGGCACCCTACGATGGAGACACTATCCCTGACGGCATGGTTATTGAAAGCTCCATATGGAGGAACAAAGGTCTGTCAGAAAAAGTAACCAACACTATGTTAAAAGCACGCAAACCAACAACCAGTACCACATATCATCGTATATGGTCCAATTACATTACATGGTCCAGAACAAAGAAAGCAAGCTACCAAACTTGTTCGATTCCTCTGATACTGGAATTCCTTCAGGAGGGCATGGACAAGGGGCTCAGAGTAAATTCCCTCAAAGTGCAGGTATCGGCACTTTCAGTGTTCTTTCAAACACAAATAGCGTCTTTTCCAGACATAAGGACTTTTCTTCAAGCCGTCGGGCACATAAAACCACCGTACAAACACCCTCTGCCTCCCTGGAATTTGAACCTGATCTTACAAACACTACAGGGGGCGTCCTTTTGAACCTCTTGCTACCACAGAGGTTAGGTTTCTAACTTGGAAGAAGGCACTCTACAATCAGGCGTCCATGGAACAAATTTGTAAGGCGGCTACTTGGTCGTCCTTACACACTTATACAAAATTCTACAAATTCAATGTTTTCGCATCAGCTGATGCCAGTTTTGGCAGAAAAGTTCTTCAAACTGTTGTTTAATAATATAGAGTCTGTTGGCCATGTTAGTGCCTGTTTCACACTAAATTTTTCTGAATTCTAAACTCGACCTAATAACTTACTTCTTCCCACCCTTTCTTCTGGCTTTGGGACTCACCCATTGGTACCCTGTGCTGCCCAGGGACGACCGAGACAAGAGGATTTGTTATCATACTTACTGATAAATCTCTTTCTCGTAGTCCCGTAAAGGCAGCACAGGGAGTTTCCCACCCAAATTCTTGCTATATTCCTACTTATAAGCTGTGCTAGTCGAAACTAAAGTAGGCAGGGTCAATACAGGGAAGAGGAGGATTCCCTATGAGGGATTGAAGTTTTAGTTCCATCCTGCCTCCTAGAGGGATTGCTGTATTAACCCATTAGTACCCTGTGCTGCCTTTACGGGACTACGAGAAAGAGATTTATCGGTAAGTATGATAACAAATCCTCTTTTTAGCCACACCAATCACATCATATTTTCCCTCCAGAGCGAGCACCTCCAGCTCTCCCATTTTAGGAGACTTTTTAGTCAGACTCCTTGTATTTGCAAACATACATTTAATACTGTGCTTGAATTGGGGTGGGATGGCATCCCGTTACATTTTTTAAATGACTATTCTCCTTCCTGTCGGGCTATGTTTCCTTTATTTTTGTGCTGTTTTTAAAGATTGACATGCCTCTCTGGTTAATTCTGTGAAGAGCACCGCCGCCACATGAGACTACATCCTATTGGCGGGCCATGTGTATCAAGAGCTGTGCTGTGTGCGTCATGTGCACCAAGCAATGACAGAGGGTTACGAGTGTAGCTGCGGGCTGAGCCTGGGCCGGGCATGCAGTTAACTGTTGCTAGTTGGGCATCTAAGTTACATTTTTATATATTACCTGGCTCTGGCTGTCCCCCTACTACGCATGGCATCTGAATGTTACTGAACAGAGCATTCCCGTGCTATTTGTTTCTCACTAGTCCCCAGTGCCTGCTCAAGCAAGACATTGCGTTAAATCTTTACAGGACCCCTCCAAACCAGGCAAGTCTGTGTTTGCATCCACTTTACATTCCTCTGGGTTTCTTCTATTGTTGATCTGGCCCTAGACTCCCAGGGGAAACATACATATGAGATATGAAGCGGCCTCTTATCACTGACTTTCTCTGACTGTGCGTTACCCTGTTTCACATGAATTATCACCATTGGGTCAGGAGCAGGGATCAGAACTAGTTGTACTTTGTAACATGATTGAAAATACTTTCTACCCTTGCCTATGCCTATTAGTTTTACTTGACCCCTGGGGCCCTCTTCTAAGTGTTATCTCAGTGTTGTTATCTGCATCTTGGAAAAATCAAGGCAAGCATACCAGCAGCTGAGTAGCATGACAGAGGAAATCACTGTAGAGGAAGAGTAATAGCAATATAAGTATACGTATAAAAAAGGAAGCACAACAGAAAAAGTGTGGCACATGATGAAAGTGAAAAGGGAGGTAGGGCAGTAAATGAGACCAAAATAGTGTTTAGGGATATGGCAGACACATGTAGTTGGCATCCTTCTGCTGGATCTATATATCTAATGTCCACACAGTGTCTGTGCTCAGTTTTTTACATTTGAGGGGAATATTGTCAAATTTGAGTACTCCAACTGAATTGCTGTTAAAGATTTATCATATCACCATGCGTGATGTAAGAAACAAATTGTTAACAAGTAATGGACAAATCCTATCTGATCCCCATTGTAAGCAGCAGTTCTGCCCTGATTTATGGCTGTGATTCTAGCTATCTGTATAACAGAGCATTCTGTCCCAGTGGCTGCACAGATCTTATCTGATTCCCATTGTAAGCAGCAGTTCTGCCCTGAATTATGGCTGTGATTCTAGCTTTCCTGTTCCTTTCACATGGCAGTGGGCACACAAAGGGTTAATCTCCCTGCTGTGAGGAAGGTACAGGAAATTATGTCATAAAAGGGACTCCCCCTCGCCTTGGCGCCCATTCTTTTTCTTCCTGTCGTGGAAAAATACCCTCTTACCCACTAGAGCTGCTCTCCCTCTGTCTGAAGCTCCTGAGCCGAGACTGGTTTCTTATGTGTGCCCCAGGAGGAGCCGGCGGGCTCATGGCCATCCGTTGCCAACAGCGCGATAACTCGCAATGCCGCTCCGTTGAGCGGCGCATGCGCAATAAGATGCTGAAGCGCCCATTACTAACGTCCATCCTGAATGCGCTATGCGCATGCGCGAACTTCTGGGTAAGCCTTAAAGGGACGGGATGACGCCAAAAAAAATTTTTTAAATCCCTAAAGCTGCTACACTGAATCTGTATGTGGCTGGTTGCTGCTTCTGAAGGCAGAACAAGTGTGTATTGACGATATCACTGGTCCCAGGTGTAAGTAGTTACCTATGGGAGTTTTTCAACGCTGGGAGCTCAGGTTAATTAAACAAAGTAATCTGTTAGGTGCATATGTTTTGCAGGCTGTCTGTAATGAGTCACAGACGCTCGCATTCAAGCTCCAGAGGGTAAGCATGGATAGAGGGAGAAATTATAGGACTATAAAAGCTTCGGACTGTAAGTAAAATGCAATTTTTTTCCTTACAGAAGTTCGAGATGAACCTAGCAGAAGCAAGAAAAGAATGCATGGCTTGTGACAATCCTGCCATGCCAGATAAAAGGCTATGTAAAAAATGCCTGACAGATGCGAGCAAACCAGCTCAAGATCAAATTGCTAACATGATGGACTGGATGCAATCCACCTTCAAACAGTACATGGCTACAATGGTGGATGAAGTGACTGGTAAAGTCATGAAAAACCTGACTAAACAGGGTGTTACACCACGAGCTAGTGACAAGACCTCAGTTAGAGGAACTGAGGATTTGGAAAACTCAAGCACCTCAGAGGGTGAGATACCTCTCTCTGATTCGGAAACAGAAGAGATAGAGGATACCACATTCAACATTGAATTTATTGAACCTCTAATAAGACAGATGAGGGCTACGCTGGATCTAGATGAGGAAGATCTCATACCGAAACAAGACAAAATGTTCAAATCAAGTAAAAGGGCTCAAATGTTCCCAGTACATGAAGTCATTTCCAAGATGATTCAATCAGAATGGGAAAATCCAGATAAAAAACTGGGGGAATCCAAACGCTTTACTAAAATGTATCCTTTTTCGGAGCAAGATGTAAAAAAACTGGGGTGTCTACACCAAAAGTGGATGCTGCGATCACCAGAATAGCCCGGCGAACCACACTACCCGTGGATGGAGTATCCTTAAAAGATGCCATGGAACGAAGGCAAGATGCCATATTAAAAAAGATGTTCTTGGTAGGAGGGATGGCATGCAAGATTGCGCTAGCTACCACCTCACTGGCTAGAGCTAATAGCATATGGATCATGGACATTGAAAATGCCATCAAGTCAGGAGCAGATACAGAAAATTTACTGGATATTGTCCAAGATATAAAGACAGCTAATAACTTTACAGCTGAAGCTTCACTTGATGGGTTGAGAATGGCAGCTAAATCAATGGGAATGGCAGTGGCAGCCAGAAGGGCATTGTGGCTGCGTCATTGGCAAGCAGACTCCCAGTCTAAGCACAATTTATGCTCTTTAGCATTTAAAGGAAAATTCCTTTTTGGAGAACGCTTAGATCAGATCATCTCTAAAGCTTCGGCAGGAAAATCTGCTTTCTTGCCACAGGATAGAAAAGATAGAAAGCCTTATAGGAATTGGTCCAGGGACCAAAAACCCTCCCTTCGTGACGCAAAGCAGTATAAGCCAGGAAAACCGTTTTTTCGACAACCCTGGAGATCCAGGTTTCCAAATCAGGATAAAAGAAAACAAAAAACAGAGAAAAAATCAGCATGAAGGTGCGCAAGCCCCTCTGGCCCAAGTGGGAGGCAGAATACAAGCCTTTGGGGCAGTGTGGGCTCAAAATGTAACACTCATGGGTCCTCAACACAATTTTAAATGGGTATGTTCTTCACCTAAAAAAAAAACCCCAAAAGGAGCTTTGTGTCATCCGACAAGAGAAGGTCAGAACAAGACCTGAAAAACATCAAAATTGCCCTATCGGATCTTCTAACCAAAAGAGTCATAGTGGAAGTACCAATGCAAGAACATTTCTCAGGCATATATTCTCACCTATTTTTAAAGCAAAAGCAAAATGGAGCATTTCGGGCGATTCTCAACCTAAAGACCCTCAATCAACATCTAAAGGTACAAACCTTCAAGATGGAGTCCATGAGAACAATCGCCATGCACATCTGCCCTGGAGACTGGATGGCAAAAGATAGATCTCCTAGACGCATACTCAGTTTCCTGATTCTGGGGAAGCACTACCAGTATTGAGCCATACCCTTTGGCCTATCAACAGGGCCCAGAGTTTTCACCAAAATCCTGGCCCCACTTCTGGAACATCTCCGAATAGAAGGAGTTCAAATCTTCGGATACCTGGACGACCTTTTCATCAAAGCTCCAACATCCCAGATATTGACCGAACACCTAAAGAAGGTGGAATCCACCCTGTCAAATTGGGGGTGGCTGATAAACTGGGAAAAATCTGTACTAACACCAACCCAGGAAATAGTGTTCCTGGGAACTTTGAGAAATACAAAAGAATGGTGTCTGAGCCTCCCTCAGGAAAAGTACCCGACATTCAGAGTCAAGTAAAACGACTGTTCAAACCCAAATCCATCGGCAAAAACTTGTCAGCAAATTTTGGGGAAACTCAGCTCCACAATGGACTCTGTCAGATGTAGCAGAATCCACACAAGAACACTGCAAAGAGAATTTCTGACACAATGGAGCAAAGACCACTTAAAACCACAACAAATTATCAGCCTATCCAGCAGATTAGGCTGGGGAGCTCACTGCCGGGGCCTGACATGCCATGATACTTGGTCACGGGAAGACAGCAGGAAAAGTTCCAATTGGATAGAGTTGAATGCAGTAGTATTGAGTCTGCCAAAATTTCTGAGGATCATCCAAGGGAAAGAAGTCCAGATAAAATCAGACAACCTCACAGTAGTCAATTATATCAACAAACAAGGAGGAACCAGATCTCAAGCACTGTTGCACACAACCATAACTATATTTTCCTGGGCAGAAGAACGTCTGAGAGACATCTCAGCTACATACATCCCAGGAATGCAGAACTCTCTAGCAGACCACCTGAGCTGAAAATTCCCTGCAATAGGGGAATGGGAACTCAGTCAGGAGATATTCAAGATGATATCCAACAAATGGTGGCCATTCTCGATAGACTTGATGGCAACCACAGCAGCTCCAGGGCAACCTGCTGACTATACAGCTGCCCGTGCACGGAGAGTGCTCCGGAGAACTCTGGTCAAAAAGAGGGATCTGTACAGAACTAGTGAGTCCCTGAACTCCATGCTGCCTATTCTGCTCCCAGTTTCCAGCCCGGTCAATAAGTGTCAGGGAGCCGGGATCTCCCACCAGGGAGGTAGTCAGGATCAAGGAGGAAGCCCTCTTGAGGGAGCAAGGTCATGGTATCCAAAGGGTTCAACAAGCGAATGGTCAGAGTCCAGGCAAGAGTTCAGTGGCAGGCAGATCAGGATCAAATAACAAGAGTTCCGGCAGAGGGTCAAAACCAAGGCAGGAGCAGGAATCAGGAGTGGGAACAGGAATCAAGGCTTGGAAACAGGAACCCAGGTTCAGGATAGCGGAACCTATTCTTGGGCGCCATTCTGGCGTCCTGGGCGCCCTTAAATGCTCAAATTTTGGCGCCATAGTGACGTCACTGACGCTGGCGTGTAGCGCCAGCGTTCATACGCTGGCATCAACGCGCTGGCGTTCTTGCGCCGCGCTGACGTCATTGTGCCAGTGCCGCTACCCACGTGGCGGCCATGGCCGCCACCATTTTGGGAGTGACGCCGGCGGAGGAGGACACGCCGCCCAGAGCTCCTGGGACTGCTCTGGGCGTCGATCGTGACAGTACCCCCCCCCCAAAGGGGGGCCTCTGGACCACCAGGACTTGGCTTCTGGGGAAACTTGGGAGTGGAAATCCCTCACAAGACGAGGAGCATGAACATCAGAGTGTCCTTCCCAGGAGCATTCTTCAGGGCCAAAGCCCTTCCACTTGATGGGGTACAGAAGAGAACCCCTGGAGATTCTGGAGTCAAGGATCTTTTCCACCTCATATTCTTGTTGACCATCCACAGAGATAGGAGGAGGGGGAGACTGGACAACAGAAAAGCGGTTGGAGGTAGCAGGTTTCACCAAGGAGACATGAAACACATTGGGGATTCGCATCTCAGGGGGAAGCTAAAGTCTGACAGCCACAGGATTGATAACCTCTGAGATGGAGAATGGACCCACAAACTTCGGACCCAACTTAGGAGATGGCACCTTCAACCGAATGTTCCTGGAAGACAACCAGACTTTATCACCAACCTAGTAGGGAGGAGAGGGTCTACGATCTGCAAACGTCTTGTGAACCAGAGCGCTCTTCTCCAAGTTTGACTTGGTTGCAGCCCAAATAGCAGACATGTGGGCTGCATGGTCATCTTCCGCCCGGGACTTCAGACAACACAAAGTCCTGTGGGAAGGCTTGAGGATGCTGACCATACACCGACATGAATGGAGACCTTCCAGTGGAAGCGTGGCAGGCATTTTTATGAGCGAATTCCGCCCACGGGAGGAAATCAGACCAGTCATCTTGACAAAGGGAAACGTGGTTCCTCAGGAACTGTTCCAAAGCTTGGTTCACTCGTTCAGCTGCTCCATTAGTCTGGGGATGATAAGCGGAGGAGAATTGGAGACTAATACCAAGATCTTTGCACAGGGAACGCCAAAACTTAGCTGCAAACTGGGAACCTCTGTCGGAGACAACTTCCACAGGAAAACCATGCAGGCGGAAAATATACTGGATGAAGAGCTGAGACAACTCCACAGCAGAGGCAAGCTTCCGCAGGGGAATGAAATGGGCCATCTTGCTAAAGCGGTCAATCACAATCCAGATCACAGTGTTCCCACTAGAGGGAGGAAGCTCAACTATGAAGTCCATTGCTAAATGAGTCCATGGACGAGAGGGAATAGGCAATGGTTGCAATAACCCACTGGGGCGGGAATGGCTAGGCTAGGCTTGTACAAACGGTACAAGCAGCAACAAAGTCTTTGACATCTTTTCGGATAGTCAGCCACCAGACTAAACATCGAAGAAGTTCAAGAGTCTTTTCAGGACCAGGATGTCCTGCTTGCTTGGGTCTGTTGCAGAATAGGCAGACGTTACTCGGAGGGTACAAGTGCCATTCCAATGGTAGTATCAGGAGGGGCAGAAGATTGACCAGCCAGAACTTGATCAGCAAATTGAGGGTACAAAGAAGCGATGATCTTGACAGGAGGAATAATTGGCTCTTGTCTTTCAGGAGTACGATCCACCAGATCCGATTCTTGGAGCCAGGGCGATAAGTCAAGACAAAGTTAAATTGAGAGGAGAAGAAGAGAGCCCACCTTGCTTGTCTGGGATTCAGCCTCTTGAGAGATTGAATGAACTCAAGATTCTTATGATCTGTGTAGATCGTGACTGGGATCAAGGAACCTTCAAGGAGATGACGCCACTCTTCTAAGGCAAGCTTGACAGCCAGGAGTTCTCAATTTCCTGCATCATAATTTTGTTTGGCAGGAGAGAACTTCTTGAGAAATACACACATGGGTGCAACATCAGCAGGATGTCTTTGGGACAGGATAGCTCCAGCTCCAACTTCAGAAGCATCCACCTCGATGAAGAAAGGTAACTCCGGATCAGGATGGCGGAGAACCGAAGCAGAAGTGAAGGCATCCTTCAAGGATTGAAAAGCTTCTATAGCAGGTGGGGGCCATGAGCTGGGTTTACCCCCTTTTCGGATGAGTGCCAGGATAGGAGCAATACGAGAAGAGAACCCCTTAATGAATTGCCAGTAGTAATTGGCAAAACCAATGAATCTCTGGATTGCCTTGGTGCTCAGCGGTAAGGGCCACTCTTGGATTGCAGACACTTTCACAGCATCCATCTCGAAACCCTCTGGGGAGATGATATAGCCCAGAAAAGGAATATTGGACACTTCAAACATGCATTTCTCCAGCTAGGCAAAGAGAGAGTTCTTCCTCAATCGAGAGAGTACTTCCTTCACCTGGGAGCGATGGCTTGCTAGGTCCTTGGAGAAAATCATGATGTCATCAAGGTCAGTACGCTGGCGTCAATGCGCTGGCGTTCCTGCACCACGTTGACGTCATTGCGCCGGCGACGCTACCCACGTGGCGGCCATGGGCGCCGCCATTTTCAGAGCGACGCCGGCGGAGGAGGACTGCTCTGGGCGGCGATCGTGACAATAAGTATGCCACAGCTCCCGGGAGAGGTTTCCAGCTGCTGTTGTATCCCGAGTGCTTGTTACTCCAGCAGTACCGACATCGCCTTCCACACGCTGTCAGTAGAATATGGGAGAAGAAATCGAGCACCGCACGATGGATCGTCGTCGCCTTTTCTGTAGAGGACAGGAAGCTGAGTTTCTGTAAGTTATTTCTTAATAAAGGCTTTGCTATTTTAAAGTTTAATTTGTCTTGGTGTTTTTATTTCGTTCTATACTAACGAATTTTTAAAAATTTATTTTTGATGTTACTGGTCCTTTAAATGCATTTTGGTGCCTTCTTTTGTTTATATGCAGTCATTTTATTAACATTACATAAATCCTACTATGATCTAGAGGCCTTTGAGGTTTGGTAAACCATATGACTTAATGACCCAATGTTGTTTTGTATTCATCTCACCATCTCAACCAAGTATCTGTAATCTTTCTTTTGCCTACTTGAATATGCAGATTATTCCTTGAATTTCACTAGTTTGTCCACTTTAAGTACTTCAGCAGTTTCTTCATCGGTAATTTTCCACTGGCAGAGAAACAGTTGATTCAGTCCCATATTATAAGCATTGGTAAAAGTTGTAATTCGTGGATTTTTGTCTAAAATGCACTATAATCTGAAATCCGTCCCATGCATTGGCTGAGTTAAGAGCTACTAACTGATGGGCTCCCATGCTGCCTGATTAGGGGTTGTTCACCTTCCAACACTTTTTTCAGTTCATTTGGTTTCAGATAGTTCACCAGAAATAAAAACTTTTTCCAATTACTTCCTATTTTCTATGTCTGATTTTCTAAAGTGTAATTTTTCACCTTCTAAAGCAGCTCTGGGAGGGGGGTTGCCCTGGAAAGTGTCATCACTGGACATCACTGGAGTCACCAGGCAGCACCCTCTGCCCCTCCCCCAGCCAAGCTCAAATAGATACCGTACATTGGTAAGAGAGAGGATTTTTAATTTTTTCTTTATATTTTTTAGGCAAACAGATTTGGGGAGGCTTAGCCTCTCCAAGCTTTAATGAAAATCTGCCTTTGTCGGGAAGTATGAACATAGGAGAGTTGTGCCAGTGCTTCAAAGCAATAATATTCACAGTCTATAACAAACACAGCCACAGCTTGGAAATCGATACTAGATTGTAATTCTAGTGTAGCATATGATGGAGTTATTGGAGGAAGATCGTACATAGTTACTTTTACTACGAATAGAATATACTGCGGAGCTATCCTTATTACCAGACTCCTCTTTGGGAGGAATTCACAAAAGTGGCGGTAACGAAAAAAATGTCTTTTAAATTTCATAGAAAGTGTCTTAGTAACAGCCGACAAATTCAGAGCATTTACCCGCCAATTTTCCTACATGTAAGACACTTTTGAAATAGTGTCATTAAAAGTGGGTGTGTTTTTTTTCGGGACCACTTTTCCGGACATTTATATGAATTGCTCATTTGTTTTGCCGACAATTTTTCCTACACAAAATGAAAATGTCGGTCAAATGTCATCTGTCCAACATAAATATATGACATTTTAGAAAATTGTCTGACTTACAAGACATTCAGAGATGGTAACATCCGCCTTTGTGAATTTACAAATTTGTCGACCGCCACTTCTGGGTTACTTATTTTACAGACACTTTTGTGAATTCCCCCTTTGAGTTTAAGTGTAAGATCTAATCTAACAAAGTAACAGAGTAACATAGTGAGTTAGGTTGAAAAAAGACACATGTCCATCAAGTTCAACCTTTTTACTTTTTTTTTTTTTTTTAACCTGCCTAACTGCCAGTTGATCCAGAGGAAGGCAAAAAAAAACCCCATCTGAAGCCTCTCCAATTTGCAACAGAGGGGGAAAAAATTCCTTCCTGACTCCAAAATGGCAATCGGACTAGTCCCTGGATCAACTTGTACTATGAGCTATATTCCATAACCCTGTATTCTCTCACTTGCTAAAAAGCCATCCAACCCCTTCTTAAAACGATCTAATGTATCAGCCTGTACCACTGATTCAGCGAGAGAATTCCACATCTTCACAGCTCTCACTGTAAAAAACCCCTTCCGAATATTTAGATGGAAACTCTTTTCTTCTAATCGAAATTGGTGGGTGACCTTGTGTCAGCTGTAAAGACCTACTGGTAAATAAAGCATTAGAGAGATTATTATATGATCCCCTTATATATTTATACATAGTTATATCACCCCTTAAACGCCTCTTCTCCAGCGTGAACATCCCCAATTTGGCCAGTCTTTCTACATAGCTAAGATTTTCCATACCTTTTACCAGCTTAGTTGCCTTTCTCTGGACCTTCTCTAATACAATAATGTCCTGTTTGAGAGATGGAGACCAAAACTGTACAGCATATTCTAGATGGGGCTTTACCAGTGCTCTATATATTGGAAGAATGACCGCTTCCTGCTGTGAATCAATGCCCTTTTTAATACAGCTCAATACCATTTTTGATGCTGCTGACTGGCATTGCTTGCTTACAGCCAAGTTTATCATCTACAAGGACTACAAGGTCCTTTTCCAGACTCCTCTATTGTATACACTGAAGAAAAGAACTGATTTAGCACATTTGCCTTTTCTGTATCTGTTACAACCATACTGGTACCATTATTTAATGGAGCAACAATCTCAATCTGCGTCTTTTTACTATTAATATATTTTAAAAATGTTTTTGGGTTAGTCTTAACCTCCGCCGCAATGCACTCTTCATTTCCTTTCTTTGCCTTCCAGATTGCTAATATTAAAACATTTATTATAGTATTTATATTCATTAAATGTAGCTTCTGCCCCAACAAAAGTCCAATATACTGCAGCACACTGCAAATTGTATAATAATCAAAAGTGTACTTTATTGGCTCAAATGTGAGCAGACGTGGCAACGTTTCGGGCCTCACAGGACCCTTTCTCAAGCCTGTGAAATCACATACTGTTCTGTGTTAAATAGAGTAAATTGTGGGTGGGGAAACAGTGAGGGTGTTGTAGCTTCTGCCCCAACAGACTTGTAGTTTTTAAATGCCTTTCTCTTCTTTCCTATTAACTTCTTTACTTCTATATTAAGCCACATAGGATGATTCTTAGAGCTTCTACATTTACTCCTTAAAGGAATACTGTCATGGGGAAAAAAAAATGTTTTCAAAATAAATCAGTTAATAGTGCTGATCCAGCAGAATTCTGCACTGAAATCCATTTCTTGAAAGAGCAAACAGATTTTTTGATATTCAATTTTGAAATCTGACATGGGGCTAGACATATTGTCAATTTCCCAGCTGCCCCAAGTCATGTGACTTGTTCTGATAAACTTCAATCACTCTTTACTGCTGTACTGCAAGTTGGAGTGATATCACCCCCCTTCCTTTTCCCCCCAGCAGCCAAACAAAAGAACAATGGGAAGGTAACCAGATAGCAGCTCCCTAACACAAGATAACAGCTGCCTGGTAGATCTAAGAACAACACTCAATAATAAAAACCCATGTCTCACTGAGACACATTCAGTTACATTGAGAAGGAAAAAAAGCAGCCTGCCAGAAAGCATTTCTCTCCTAAAGTGCAGGCACAAATCACATGACCAGGGGCAGCTGGGAAATTGACAAAATGTCTAGCCCCATGTCAGATTTTAAAATTGAATATAAAAAAATCTGTATGCTCTTTTGAGAAATGAATTTCAGTGCAGAATTCTGCTGGAGTAGCACTATTATGTTCTCACTGACATGTTATACATCAAATCACTCCAGCCTTTAATCATTACATTTTTGGCTAACTAACTCTATTTGAAACACTTTTTATTTTGCACAGCCTATCTATTTACCCAGTTTTCATTTTTACACTGAACGATTCCTTTAATATTGCATTAAAACCGCTAATTAGTTTCCTTGATCAATCTAAGTCAATTAAAGGAATTACCATTAATAGTAGACATCTTAAGGTATTAGCCTTTGCTAACAATTTATTATTTTTAAAAAAATCCTGAGTCTTCACTTAAGGTTGTTTTTGATTTATTCCAAGATTTTCAGTCTTTTTCTGGTTACAAAGTCATTTTTGAGAATTATGAAATAATGAATATATATGGTTCTTTTTCTAATTCTCTACTTAAGAAATTTCAACTTAAAAACCCAAAGAATCAGATCAAATATTTAGGATTAATAATTCCTTCAGATTTAAATAATCTATATTCTTTGAATATTACTCCAGCATGTCAGAAGGTTTCTTCCATGTGTGAAAAATGGGCTAATTCTCCCCTTAATATTAAAGGACGAGTACTCTTTTTTTTTTTTTTTTTAAATCTTTGATATTTCCCAAGTTAATATATCCATTAATCAATCTTCCTTTGCTTGTAAAACATTAATATTAAGAAACTTGATACTGCTTTAAATAAATGTATTTGGAACGGTAAAAAAACAAAAATTGCCCTATATAAGTTAAAAGCTCCAGTTAAATTTGGAGGATTAGACTTTCCTGATTTCAGAGCTTTTAATTTATCAGCCCTTACTAGATATCTTATTGAGTGGATCTCTTAAGGTAATAAATTTACAAACCTCGATATAGTATATCAAACAAGGGTTCTTGAAAGATCTCTATCTGTTTTACATAGCAAATGGGGAAATGTTCCTTATGACTTTAAGAGGAATCCTATCTATCGTCATTCTATTTTTGTGTGGAAACATTTATTTTCTCGACATATAGTTATACAGAAACCCCCTTTATACTAAAATCTTACTCAAACCCTCAGATTATCAAAAGTCTGACTCCTTTTTATTTTCTATTAAGAGAAACGTATTCGCCTTAGTTAAATGTCTTGGTCAAAGCTTAAAGGGATCCTGTCATCGAAAAACATGTTTTTTCCAAAATGCATCAGTTAATAGTACTACTCCAGCAGAATTCTGCACTGAAATCCATTTCTCAAAAGAGCAAACAGATTTTTTTATATTCAATTTTGAAATCTGACATGGGGCTAGACATTTTGTCAATTTCCCAGCTGCCCCTGGTCATGTGACTTGTGCCTGCACTTTAGGAGAGAAATGCTTTCTGGCAGGCTGCTGTTTTTCCTTCTCAATGTAACTGAATGTGTCTCAGTGAGACATGGGTTTTTACTATTGAGTGTTATTCTTAGATCTACCAGGCAGCTGTTATCTTGTGTTAAGGAGCTGCTATCTGGTTACCTTCCCATTGTTCTTTTGTTTGGCTGCTGGGGGGGAAAAGGAAGGGGGGTGATATCACTCCAACTTGCAGTACAGCAGTAAAAAGTGATTGAAGTTCAGAGCACAAGTCACGTGACTTGGGGCAGATGGGAAATTGACAATATGTCTAGCCCCATGTCAGATTTCAAAATTGAATATCAAAAAATCTGTTTGCTCTTTTGAGAAATGGCTCTGCTGGAGCAGCACTATTAACTGATTCATTTTAAAAAAAATTTTTTTTCCCCATGACAGTATCCCTTTAACCCTTTCCCTGCCAGCCATTTTGTCCTAGATGCGAACATCTACTGCCAAGCAGTTTTTAGATATTTTGCACTCTTTCACATTAAGGGCCTTTCCTGGGGTGGTCTTTTAGTTTACCCAGGAAAACAATATATTGTTTTTTTCAGGACAACCTGAACTTTCATAATATGCAAGAATTTTGGTGTAATTCTACTTCTGTAAAAAATATAGGCTTCTAAGTGTCTAATAAAATGAAAAAAATCATGTTTCACGAAGAACAATCACATATATCAGAAACATCATATATTTTATGTACGAGAACACAGCGGATTTAGAAAGGTCTATGTCTCCTGCACGCGGCAATACCAAATATATATAGTTTTATGGAGATTTCTCACTTGTATAGCTCAAAATCTACAAGCAGTACACAACCAAATTTCCAAAGCAAAGCTCCCCAAACAGCACACTTTTGATTTCAAGGCCTACAAAACTACCCATTACTAGAAAGAACAGATTCTGGTGAACCAAAAATGGGTAAAAATATCTTTGTACTCCAAACTACCAAGTTACAATTGTTTACTAAAGTTATAATGTTTTATAGAAATTGGTGAATTTTTTGAAAAATGACCTCAAAGCTTCCACTCTACAGCAACATATCTCCCACACATCATTAGGTATTAATGTAAAACACCCCAAATATGAAATCCTGGGGTCCACTGAACAGTTTGATGCCAAATATGTATATGTGTACCCAAGCACGTGGCATAGGGGGCCCCAAAAGGGAGACCCCCCGTTTGTTCTGTCATTTCAGATACTGCAAAATCAACACATTTACATAGTTTTGGGGGGCGGCAAAGGTAGAAAAAAGTACGTTCACCCCAGAAAACCATATATTTTCGGAAAGTACATATTCCCCCGAATCCAAATTGGGTATGTATGTCTTTCTACACCAAAGTACCAAGCGGCAAACCATTCCTAAATTTGGTGATTTTGGTGACATTTCCAAAAATCACCTAAAAATTTCTACTCTGCAGCATCGTATTACCCACATACTTTTAGGTATCAAGAGAAATCACCCCAAATAAGAAAGCCTAGGGTCCTCTGAACAGTTTGATGCCCAATATGTATAGGTGTACCCAAGCACGTGGCATACAGGGGCCCCAAAAAGAAGACCCCCATATGGTCTGTCATTTTAGGTGCTGCAAAATCAACACATTTACATCTTTTTGGAGGGGGCAAAAGTAGAAAAAAGTACGTTCACCCCAGAAAACCATATATTTTCGGAAAGTACACATTGCCACAAATCTAAATTGGGTATGCATGTCTTTGTACTACAAAGTACCAAGCCGCAAACCATTCCTAAATTTGGTGGTTTTGGGGACATTTCACTTCAAAATTTCTACCCTGCAGCATCGTATTTCCCCACATACTTTTAGGTATCAAGACAAATCACCCCAAATATGAAAGCCTAGGGTCCTCTGAACAGTTTGATGCCCAATATGTATAGGTGTACCCAAGCACGTGGCATACAGGGGCCCCAAAAGGAAGACCCCCAAATAGTCTGTAATTTCAGGTACTGCAAAATCAACACATTTACATTGTTTTGGGGGGGGGGCGCAAAAGTAGAAAAAAGTAAGTTCACCCAAGAAAACCATATATTTTCAGAAAGTACACATTCCCACAAATCCAAATTGGGTATGCATGTCTTTCTACGCCAAAGTACCAAGCCGCAAACCATTCCTAAATTTGGTGATTTTGGGGACATTTCCAAAAATGACTTCAAAATTTCTACCCTGCAGCATCGTATTACCCACATACTTTTAGGTATCAAGACAAATCACCCCAAATATGAAAGCCTAGGGTCCTCTGAACAGTTTGATGCCCAAAATGTATAGGTGTACCCAAGCACGTGGCATACAGGGGCCCCAAAACGAAGACCCCCATATGGTCTGTCATTTCAGATACTGCAAAATCAACACATTTACATTGTTTTGAGGGGGGGGCAAATGTAGAAAAAAGTAAGTTCACCCCAGAAAACCATATATTTTCGGAAAGTACGCATTGCCACGAATCTAAATTGCGTATGCATGTCTTTGTACTCCAAAGTACCAAGCCGCAAACCATTCCTAAATTTGGTGATTTTGGGGACATTTCCAAAAATGACTTCAAAATTTCTATCCTGCAGCATCGTATTACACATTTACATTGTTTTTGGGGGGGCAAAGGTAGAAAAAAGTAAGTTCACCCCAGAAAACCATATATTTTCGGAAAGTACACATTCCCACGAATCTAAATTGGGTATGCATGTCTTTGTACTCCAAAGTACCAAGTCGCAAGCCTTTCCTAAATTTGGCGATAAAAGCAACAGTTTTTACATTTTTGAAATTGGCTAAAAATATTGCAATTGGCCGCATTTATCTCACCCAATTTCTTGCATACAATTGTAAAACACCATAAATATTGATGCCAAGTGTCTACTGAACAGTTTGATGCCCAATATGCATTGATATACCAAGGCAGCTGGCATGTGCGGACCCCAAATAGTGCATATGATTTTTCTCCGCTGCCGATTCGCCTTCTGTGAACATAGACCCTTGACTTCATATCATGTGCCTCAAGACCCTCCTAACAGCAAAGACCCCCCCAAAACCATATATTTTTGGAAAGTACACATTCTGACGAATCCAAAAAAGATAGACGTCTTTCTACACCAAAGTACCTGCAAACTGCAAAGCTTTTCTAAACGTAGAGGTTTTTACAACATTTTCTAAAATTGTTGCAGTTTGCCGCATTTATCGCACACAATGTTATACGTATAAAGAAAAATCACCCTAAATATGGACGTCAGAGGTCTACTGAATAGTTTGATGCCCAATATGCAAAGATTTACCAAAGTATTTGGCGTGTACGAACCCCAAATGAAAAACATGCATATGAATTTTCACGCTAGCCAACTAAGCTGCAGAAAAGAGAGCCCCAACTGTGCGTTATGTGCCGTAAGACCCCAAAACTGTAAAAAGACCCCCAGAAAACTATTTTTAGAAAGCATATATTCTGGCGAATCAAACTAAGTAAAATCTATCTTTCTATACCAAAGCACCAAACAGCAAAACTATACTAAAGATACATAAGGAACTATTGTAGGGATAACATTGTAACTAATGCAGGGATAACATTGCAATAAAACCACAAAAATAGCGTAAAGCAATGAAATAACAAAATAATTGATCCGACAGCATAATTAGTGTCCGAAATCGATTATCCAATAGTCACGCTGTCAAAATAACATGTTTTTAGGCAAAACAAACGGTACAATGAATAAGTAAAAAAAAACAAAACACCAGTTTGTGAGTTTTTGTGTATACATATTTGTGCACTTCTAAAAGTTGTCTAAGTGTGCAAATACATGTAATTAAGTGTAAATAAGTGTACAAAAGGGACCCAGTGTGCTAAAGTAAAAAAAAAAAAAAAAAAAAAAATCCAATCTGTACTAAAATGTTTGTGTAAGTGTATAAATGTACTGTAGGTATGTGTAAGTGCAGGTAAGTGTGTAAAAAAACGTGCACTTACCGTTTTTGTAGCAAGAGGATCGCTGGAACCGAAGGAGGACTCCTGGCAGCGTGTTAGCAGAGTTATTGCGCAGCAGGAAGTGAGTGGGCGGATGGTGCGACGTGGAGCAGGTAAAGAAGTAGCAGCAGCGCTTCCATTGCGCTTCTGCTACTTTAAAAGTCGGATCTGCAACAATCGCAGATCCGATTGACAGCCCCCCAGCCACGTTGCCCAGGGGGCTGTCTACCCTCCTGACTCTCTGCAGTGGCGGCAAAAGCCGCCAAAGCAGATAGAAGGGCTCAGCTGCAGGAGAACGTACAATGTACGTTCTTGGCAGCCTGAGCCCTGAACCGCCAGCATGTACGCCGTACGTGCTTGGCGGTTAAAGAAGAGTATAAGCTTCATGATGCTGATAGATATTATTATTTAGCTTGTCAATGTGGTGTTTCCCTGCTACATGATAGCAAAAATCTAGTTCTAGCTGACCACAAACTAGCAGATGAATTGGCAGGATTTTTGGAACTCCCCTGTTCGATTTCTATTGACTCTCTACCTAAAAATTTTTGGAATATTTATGGTACAGACTCACATCCGTTATCAAAATCTTCCATCAAATGGTCTGAGTATTTGCAAACTCAAGTATCTCCCTTAGACTTTGTGAAATCTATCTATAATTATAATAAATTAATTCTAGCAGAGAGTTGGAGAATACAGTATTTTAAGCTTATCCATTTAAGCTATGGGAAAAATGTTTTCTAAAAGTATCTCTAATACTCCTATATCATATTGCCCTAAATGTGGTGAGACTAATGTATAACTTTTCCATTACTTATGGTCCTGTCCAAAGATTCATTTATTTTGGAGGGAAGTCGCTAGTTTTTTTAATTCTAGATTGAAGATGAAAATTAAATTGTCTCCAGGTTTTGCTTTGCTGCATCTAATATGTGTTCTTCAACTTCTAAGTCAAAGTTTATCTCTCATGAAAGTGAATTACTGACTACTTATTTTCTAGATGCTTCCAGGAAAGCTTTACTTAATATTTGGCTACAAAAGGAACCCCCCTCAATATCGGACACCATTTCTTATATGAATCAGCTTAGCTGGCAAGAAGCCTTAATAATTAAATCTCAAGGAAGTAATTCTAAACTCTTTTAGGCTGATCTGGTCTCCTTATTTTGAAATATGCAACTCTAACACTGGTGATCAAATAATGTGGTTTCTTCAATTGTAAAAAGATCTATCCGACATTCCAGATGATTAATGGACTTCTTCTTTCTTTTATTATATTTGCATCCACTGGCTTAGTTAATGTTTGTTAGTTTTTGTTAATTTTCTTGTATGGTATACTTTTTGATAACATACCATTGAGTCGACTGTAATGTATTTTCTTCTTCTGCATAATATTTGCTGTCTATTGATTTTATTTGTTTAATGTGAAAATCAAATAATAATCAAAACAAATATTTAAACAAAAAAAAAAGAGAGGAGCAGCTGCACCTGCAGTGACAGTAACAGAGAAGCAGGAGCAAGTGTTAGCTTTTTAAAACACTCTAAGCATCTTCACTGTAATCAAAAGATTTTCATATTTGCTGATTAGCGATACAGCTGTATTTTGTTGGTCAATTGCTTGCACTTGCATCTTAATTGATTCAACAAATATGAAAAACTAGTGCCAAATTTTGTAAAATGAACAGGGTAATTAGGTGTGGCCACAAATGTGTGTGGTCAAAAATTGCCTTACTCACGGCAAATCTTTTTGTCCCTCTGTCTATTTCCAAAATGTTGGGAGGTATACATAAAGCACCATCAGTCAAATACTTAGGCTTTCATCCAGAACATAGGTCCATCCAAGCATGGGAAGGCAGGAAGTGTCTAGGAAATATTAGCGTGTCAAAGTTTGCTGATATTTTTCCAGACTTGCTTACCACTGACAAAATAAATAAGCATCCTGTATTGTAATCTGTAAGCGTATCTTCGCTTTTGGCACTGCTCATTTCTAGTGCCTTGCTCCTACCAAATTGCTCAAGATGAAGCAGTGTTTTTCAGTTGAACACAGGTGACAGGAGACCTGTTATACAGAATGCTCTGGACCTGGGGTCTTTCCTTAATTTGGATCTCTTACCTTAAAGTGATACTGTAGAGGGTTTTTCAAAACGCATCAGTTAATAGAGCTGTTCAAGCAGAATTCTGCACTGAAACACGTTTTTTAAAACAGAAACCAGATTTTCTAATATGTAATTTTTCAATTTGCCATGGGGCTAGAGATAATGTATTTTTCGTTTGTAGGAAGAAAACCAGCGCTATAAGCTCACGGATAGAAAACTTTTAATTGCACCACTAGCATAAAAGTATAGTTGCTCCTCCAATATAAGGCATCATTCGGTTTCTAAAAAGGATTTGCTAAAATCGTGTAAAAACTTCTTTAATAAATATTTGATAAAATACAAATTGCACTCACATATGTGTGCTTAGAATAAGCATGTAATCAGTCCGTCTGTGGGTTTCCCAAATCCGCGCTCTACAATAGATGTTGGTTGCCTGGCGTTGTTTGTAAGACACGCGATGTTGGTCTCACCCCGATGACGTCACTGCTAGCCGACGCGTTTCGATGTGTAGAATAAAGAAAAATTGCAGTGAAAATGAATAAACAACTCGATGTTATGAGCAAAAGATTCAAAGAAAGGGGATATAAAGAGAATATAATTAAACAATCGAGAGAAAAAGTAGAAAAAATAGAAAGAGCTAAACTTGTAGAAAAAAAAGAATTTAAAGGAGACAAAAAACAAGAAATAGTGTTAGGAAAAAATCATTAGGAAACATTGGGAAACATTGGGATGTACTAAAATGTGATGCAGTTCTTAAAGACAATCTCCCAGAACAACCAAAAGTGGTATTTAAAAGATCTCAAACCAAAAGAATGCATATGGTCTGGTTTCTATCCCTGCTCCCTAAAGCCTGTCAATATGGGAAAAAGAAAAAGGTGTTCGAATCAAATGTAAATAAAAAGGAGTTTAAAATTAAAGATAACATAAACTGCACAACTGTGAATGTTGTGTATTGCCTACAATGCCCTTGTGGCCTTCAATATGTAGGCAAAACAAATTGAACACTAAGAGAACGCATTCGGGAACATGTAAATAACATTAAAAAAGGAAAGGATAAACCTTTTTTAAAAAAAAAAAAGTAAAGGATAACCATAGCGTCTCTAAACATTTTAAAGTGCACCATAAAATGAACCCTACAGGTCTAACATATTGGGGCATAGAAAAAGTAAAAAATAAATGGAGAGGAGGAAATCTAGTGAAAAAAACTCTGCAATGGGAAAGCAAATGGATACATTTGTTAGAGACATCTATACCTAAAGGTCTCAATGTGGATATAAATCTGAGCATTTTTGTAAAAGCAACTCCTAACCTATGTGGGATAATGAGATTCCCCCAGAGAGAAAGTAGTAATCATAGACAAGAGAGGTATATTCCTTTATAGCTCAATGTCCATTTGTTGTACATTGAACTGTGAGAGATGTTATTTAGTTGGAGGTAAATTTGAAGATTGAATATATCACATTTTTAGAAGGTTACTATGGGATTTTTTAAATGTAGTAGAAAAATTTTGTCTATGCTTATATGTATGTAAACTCCATAGAATGCCATGGAAGCGTGTGTAGCCTAGAAGTAGAAATGGTAGACACGCGTTCCCATTGCTACTGTGGAGTGATTAATGTTAGCTTGCTCTGTATTAGAGGGAGACCGTGGGATGTGTTTGGAGGGGGAACAGACAAGCCCTTTTAAGTTTCATGCTAAATTCGAGATTGAATGAACTATAATCGGCGGGTTACCATTGAGACGCGTGCAATCTAGAAGTAGGAAGAGGTATGCACGCGCTTCCATGGTTACGGCCCGTCCACAAAAGGCGCACCTGCGCAGTAAGGGTTTTGAAGTCTTGAGGAAGTCGTACAGACGAAACGCGTCGGCTAGCAGTGACGTCATCGGGTGAGACCAACATCGCATGTCTTACAAACAACGCCAGGCAACAAACATCTATTGCAGAGCGTGGATTTGGGAAACCCACAGGCAGACTGATTACATGCTTATTCTAAGTACACATATGTGAGTGCAATTTGTATTTTATCAAATATTTATTAAAGAAGTTTTTACACGATTTTAGCATATCCTTTTTAGAAACCGAATGATGCCTTATATTGGAGGAGCAACTTTTTGCTCCTCCAATACTTTTATGCTAGTGGTGCAATTAAACGTTTTCTATCCCTGAGCTTACAGCGCTGGTTTTCTTCCTACAAACAAAAGATTTTATTGCGATTAATCTGAAGGAGAACAGATTTTAATACCGACAAAGGGAGTGAACTGCAGAGTCTCTGGATTTTACTTTGTGCAGCTAGACATAATGTATTATCAGTTTCCTAGGTGTCCTCTGGGCATGTGACTTGTGCTCTGATAAACTTCAGGCACTTTTTACTGCTACACTGCAAGATGGAATGATATTGACCCCCTCCCTTCCCATCCTAGCAGCCCATCAGCAGCTTATCCGCAGAACAGTTCCCTACTAACCAGATAGAAGCTCCCTGACACCTCTGCTGAAGGATTTGTTTGCATTGCTAAAGGTGCTCCCTCCCCCACCTAGTGGAAGACATGAATAGCATCCAAGCAGGAAAAACTCCACTATTGGGGCTAGGGGGCACAACCTAGGTTGTGGCAAATACAATGAGAAGGGGAAAAACAAAAGCTGTCTCAAAGCAGTTCCATCCTGTAGTGCTAACTCCTCATAGCTCAGAATCAGACACAGTGCACTGAAATGGCTGCCTCCACACCAATATTAAAGCTAAAAATAAATACCCTTGTTGGTTCAAAAATATAATTTTAAATGGTACAGTTAATTATTTGCAATGTAAACAGCTAATTTATAAATAAAAAGTAAACCAAAGACATCATGACAGAATCCCTTTAAATGTACTTTAAAAATTACTTCATCATAAATTAAAGTGCAAGCTGCCTTTCATTTGTTTTCATCACTGATCCAAATTCAAACGATAGCTATTAGTGTTTTTTCATATTTTAATATTTTGTTGAGAAAAGTATGTGGCAAGTTGTCATCCAATACATGTTTTATATCATTTATGGCATACATTAGGAATTATTGTCAGCATTAAGCTATGTATTGGTTCTTTATCAGTGAGTAATCTTAATGTAATATTATTCATATAAGAGGGGGAACTGATGATATCTGGTGATGCCTTATCTTTGATTTTTTTACATCTAAATTTAGCAATGTTAAAGAAGTGGGTATAGAATAAAAATCATTAAAAACACAATAAAACCTTGTTTGGCGGTAGAAAGCCAGAGATTCATCTGCACTGTGGGGGGCAATTATTCAACAGGTACACAACCTCTGTGTCTGCAAGGATTTTTATATAAGAAACTAAATATATTTTTTCAACTCTCCACCCCCCCCCTCTTTATAGGTGTAAAACAAAAGTGTACCCTGACAACCTGCCAACAACAAGTGTTGTAATAGTGTTTCACAATGAAGCTTGGACCACTTTATTAAGGACTGTACATAGCGTAATAAATCGGTCACCACGACATTTATTACGAGAAATTGTTCTTGTAGATGATGCCAGTGAGAGAGGTAAGTGCTTGATTTGCTTATCACTTATTATAAGATTGGGGAAGTAACTTATGAAGCAGCTATATAAACCATATCCAGTGCAGGGGCATTACTTGTTGACCTTTGTGTTTTAAATTAGTTAACGGTATTATCTAAAAGAGCAGGAACTTAGTTCAAGGACATCTGGTAGGCTGCACTTTGTTGGTTTTCCTGCTTTGTCTTGGATCTTTTATAAGGTTTTCATCTAGAACAGCAAGGATTAATTCATTAAGTTATATATTTTATGTTTTTTTTTTTAAATTTAGTCTTATTCTGTCTCATTCCAGCATTTCATTTTAAATGCTGTGTAGTTGTCGGACAGTGACCCAACAATCCAAAAAACGAATTTTATGGCGAGATTTTAATTGTTTGTTCTTTTTATTGCTTCTCTTTCTATAGCCTTCACCCTCTGGTCATACATCCAAAATAACTTCCGATTGTTAGCAAAACTGGAACCCTAACAACCAACCATGTATTTTGAGTACTAAAGTTTTCAGTCAAATAGAGAATCTTCTTTATTTTGAGGTCATTTCAAAGTATAGCGTAGATATTTATTTCAGATTTTGTTTACCATATCGTGATCCTGTCAACAGTTTACATACACTGTTAGTAATTAGTGTCATTGCCCTTTGATTTGTTAACTTTAATCAAACACTTATGATAGTCTTCCACAAGTTTCTCACAATATGTTTCAGACATATTTGCTTATTCCTCCTGAGGAACTGGATAATGTTTGTAGCTCTTCTCTGACCTATATTCTTCTCTTTTCAGTTCAGTCCACACATTATCAATGGGATTCAGGTATGGGCTTAAAGGTGGCCATACATGGATATTTAAGGTGCCAATTTGAGCCCATTCAACCAATGCAGCAGCTTATCTGCCCATGTATGTGGCCATTTAATGGGCCCACCTGAAAATCATCCAGATGTCAATTGGGCAGGTTTTGATTTTCCCATTGGATTGAGAATTACATCAGCTAGTTGATGTGTTCCTTGCTTTGACAGCTCGTATTCCTGTCATTGTAATCTGATCATTTGGCCCAAGTCGTGCATATTGGGGGAAAGATCTGCTCATTTGGTGACCTCACCAAACGAACTCATGCATGAATAAATAAATATATGAGATATATTATCTTGTGAATCTGATATTGGTTTTGTGGCAACCAGTGACACACAAGATATTGTGTCTGTACAGGGAAGAATGCAGCGAAGAATGCATTCTACAAAAATGCTTAAATTCTCGAAATGAATATCCTATATTCTAAATAATTTAAACCTGTGATTGTATATTACAAGACATACACAGGGCAAATTTGCCCATGGGCAGTGTTCTGTTTCAACCCACTGTGCTTAGTGATAGTTCCCTTAGATCTGGGCCGTGATCCTTAAAGGACACTACTCGCTGTTATCAGCAGATCTCCACAGACAGTTGAACTCAACCGGACTGATAAGAGTATGTAGATCTTGTTGAAGTTTATTCCAAAAACTATGAATAACCTCCCATACATTAATCAATCCAGTAGGTCAGAGAATATTTCCTTAACCAGAGGAGAATAGACCGTTAGAGAGCATAAAATGGCTGCTAACTGAACACTGGAAAACTGTTCAAAAGTGAGGGGGTTAAAGGTCACAGAAGCTTTCAGAACTACAGTAAGAGGAGAAGGACAAATATGAAAAACATGCATTACACATCTTAAACAAGGTATATTAACAAAGGTTGTGTGTAACATAACACTCCCCGTCTGAAATCTTTAGATTTCACGATAAACTAAACACTTAAATGTTTCTGCTCATCAAAAACCGTTAACTATTAGTCAAAGATAACATAATTGAACACAAAATGCAGTTTTTAAATGAAGGTTTACGTTATTAAGGGAGAAAAAAAAACTCCAAATCTACATGGGCCTGTGTGAAAAAGTGATTGCCCCCCTTGTTAAAAAATAACTTAACTGTGGTTTATCACACCTGAGTTCAATTTCAAAGGTTATAAAGCCATTTCTAAAGCTTTGGGACTCCAGCGAACCACAGTGAGAGCCATTATCCACAAATGGCAAAAACATGGAACAGTGGTGAAACTTCCCAGGAGTGGCCGGCCAACCAAAATTACCCCAAGAGCGCAGAGACAACTCATCCGAGAGGCCACAAAAGACCCCAGGACAACATCTAAAGAACTGCAGGCCTCACTTGCCTCAATTAAGGTCAGTGTTCACGACTCCACCATAAGAAAGAGACTGGGCAAAAACGGCCTGCATGGCAGATTTCCAAGGCGCAAACCACTTTTAAGCAAAAAGAACATTAAGGCTCGTCTCAATTTTGCTAAAAAACATCTCAATGATTGCCAAGACTTTTGGGAAAATACCTTGTGGACCGATGAGACAAAAGTTGAACTTTTTGCGCGTCCCGTTACATCTGGCGTAAAAGTAACACAGCATTTCAGAAAAAGAACTTTTTGGAAGGTGCGCGTCCCGTTACATCTGGCGTAAAAGTAACACAGCATTTCAGAAAAAGAACATCATACCAACAGTAAAATATGGTGGTGGTAGTGTGATGAAGCAGCAAAAAACAGGTTTAGATGTTAAATCGGAGCTCACGCTTCTTGTGCGGCGTCTCTACCTTCAGTCGCAGCTCTCGCGGGATCCTCCTCACCTCGTTGAGGGGGTAACTTCAGTGCACAGATTTACCCCGTTTCACGGCGCGGAGCGAAGGAATCACAGGAGACGGTATTGCTCAATTATCTTGCGGCTTTATTTGGCACATATAGTGAGTTTCTAGCAGTGGGTTGGTGTGGAAAACCTACGCGTTTCGTGCCCTCTTTCCAGGCACTTTGTCAGACCCTGACGAAGTGCCTGGAAAGAGGGCACGAAACGCGTAGGTTTTCCACACCAACCCACTGCTAGAAACTCACTATATGTGCCAAATAAAGCCGCAAGATAATTGAGCAATACCGTCTCCTGTGATTCCTTCGCTCCGCGCCGTGAAACGGGGTAAATCTGTGCACCGTGGTAGTGTGATGGTCTGGGGTTGTTTTGCTGCTTCAGGACCTGGAAGACTTGCTGTGATAGATAGAACCATGAATTCTACTGTCTACCAAAAAATCCTGAAGGAGAATGTCCGGCCATCTGTTCGTCAACTCAAGCTGAAGCGATCTTGGGTGCTGCAGCAGGACAATGACCCAAAACACACCAGCAAATCCACCTCTGAATGGCTGAAGAAAAACAAAATGAAGACTTTGGAGTGGCCTAGTCAAAGTCCTGACCTGAATCCTATTGAGATGTTGTGGCATGACCTTAAAAAGGCGGTTCATGCTAGAAAACCCTCAAATAAAGCTGAATTACAACAATTCTGCAAAGATGAGTGGGCCAAAATTCCTCCAGAGCGCTGTAAAAGACTCGTTACAAGTTATTGCAAACGCTTGATTGCAGTTATTGCTGCTAAGGGTGGCCCAACCAGTTATTAGGTTCAGGGGGCAATTACTTTTTCACACAGGTTTGGATTTCTTTTCTCCCTAAATAATAAAAACCCTCATTTAAAAACTGCATTTTGTGTTTACTTGTGTTATCTTTGACTAATAGTTAAATGTGTTTGATGATCAGAAACATTTTGTGTGACAAACATGCAAAAGAATAAGAAATCAGGAAGGGGGCAAATAGTTTTTCACACCACTGTAACTATATCAAGCAAATCCATAAATATTGTGATTCTCGTACTCCTGAAACTGTAACGAGAACAGCGAAAAAAAAACCCATACCTAACAATGCTGGTGTTGAGTCCTTTGTAAGCACCTTGTGCCATTATATCAGTCTTAATGTCCAAGACATCACAATGGCAAGGCATCAGGAGAAGTGGCGTCTTCGCTTGGTATGACTAGTACAACTTAGTAACAGGTCTGAAGATACCCAGGTAGTGTCACCTTACTTCTACCTTTGTAGCTCCCTGCCGTCACTAGGTTAAGTATTTGTAAGTTGCTTGAGTCATTAATTTTTGTGACTTGTTTAGAATCTGTCGAACATGCAAATACTCTGTTCTCCAATGGTTCAGAAGCACATTGGAAATATGTTGATGTGCTTCCTTTGACGTCCACAGATTGTGCTGCAATCGAAGTGTCGTGAAGTAACCAGGGCCATAACAGTCTTTTGTCTGAGAAGAGAGTTTGGAGTAAGTTTGAGTCTATCAGTTCAAAGGTATCTTCTGGGAAGAAGTCTGATGCTGCCAACCATGTTGCTTTACTGTTATGACTGGGTGCAGATGTTGGTCTGATTGTAAAGTCTGCTACGATAAGTTCAGTAAAAATATGTTGCATTGACGGTAACTGCAGCCGAGAAGTTCTTCTCAACAAACTGACGTGCTTTAGTTCCATATTCACATTTACCCTCTTGGTCAGTTCTTCTCAATCCATACATTGGAGCTGCAGGAGAGGGGCTATTTCCAAAAACATGTACTCTCATGTAGTAGTCTTTCACCTTATCATTAAGGTCATTGTTATGATCCCACAGGAATTGGAGGTAGTTCCTGCTATCCTCATGGACAATTAAACTGTGAAACTTCTATTGAATGTTTTCCCTTATCACAAGTTTTTGACTGAAACTGATGAGAAGCCCTATGAGGCTGTTCTTCAAGGTGGGCCCAGTGAAGAGAGCATTGTTCATTAAGAGTCCTTAATATTGAGTACTAGAGTCAAACACTACACTAATCTGACTGGGTTTTTGATGCTGGAAGACACCAAAGGATGGGAGATATCAGCTTCCTTCTCCTTCCTTTAATGGTGGTGCAGATTCAGCTTGGTTGTTGTCAAACACCTTTTGCATGAAGGTTAGGAAATGTTCTCTAATTTCTGATTTCCTGTCTGAGATGAGTTTCAATGATGCAAATGTGGAGATCGCTTGTTGCTTGTTATTAGGCAAATGTTGCCTTGGAGTGTGGAAAGGTAGAGGTGCCAACCAGCTGTTGGAGTTATCTTGAAATAATTAGTTGTTCATAGCTTTGAGGAATGCTTTATCTTCCATTATTGGTGATAGTTTATTATCATGGCTGGTAAAGCTGAACACGATGTTACCGAGCATGTCTTCTTGATACTGGTGAGAATTTACACTACTCTGTGCAACGTGCTGAAACTCTGACGTGCTTTCAAGTCTTTCTTTCACACAGTAATGGTGTGGACATGATTCCAAATAGGTGTTGCATCCATTTGGAAGTACAAGAGTTTTGTAAGAAGAAATATTAGTGGGTTTCTTCTTCCAATCTCTACAGACGTTTCCTATGATGACCGATCCAAGGTCAAGGCGTTGGGCATTAGGCGCATCATTAAGTTCATTGCGATGCCTGGCATACCTTGTGTACTCTAAAGATATCTCTGCCGAGCAAAAGAAGAATATCAGCATTTTAGTCAAAGAGCGGTACGCAGTTGGCTATGCTCCTTAAGAACAACTTTGGTTGTGTTCTTCTCTGTTTAACGGTATATGGTTGCATTCTATCTTGTCATCTAGAGATGCTATGATAAAGCAATAAGCTCTTCTTCCAGCCACTTCAGAAATATCTGCACAGGTGCCAAGAGTATATGGTTGTGATTCTCCATTTATGTTAAATAAGTTAAAGAATTTGGTTCTTTAATCAAGGTCTGTTGGGCTTATTATTTAAAATATCAGTGAAAATTGAAAAAGGCGTATTTTCATATCTATAGATAAAAAAAATATATGTGTATTTAATATTATAAAAAGTCAAACATTCCCCTTATGGCGCCTAACGCGTTCATGCTTACCTAGCACTTAGTCATAGGCAATATCTAACAGGTTGGTTGCGTCTGCACCTTAAATATTGACTCTCAAAGGCCCTCCCCACAATAAATCCAATCACAGTTCAGCACACATGTTGCATATAACAATCATTCAAACCCGGCTATTGGCTCAGTTTGTCAGTTGGTTAACATCATGTGATCTGTATATTACACAATCCATATTACAGGGTATTGTAAAAAAAAGTATAAGTTATACAAAGTTATAAAAAATCCTAAATATTTATGTATAACAAGTTACATCAAAAGTATAATTTAATCCAAGTGGCAACCTGGTTTGTAAATGGAATATCCAGTATACTTCCCTTTTAAGCAATTTTGTCAAAAAATCTCCTCCTCTAGTACCTATTCTAATCTGTTCTATCCCTTGTATGGACAAATATTTCAAGTTACTCTCATTGCACTCTGCAAAATGTCTAGTGACATTGGTTTTGTTACTCAGCTTAACATTTTTTATTTGGTTAATGTGTTGTCTCATGCGTTCTTTGAGTGATCTGGTGGTAAACCCCACATATTGTTTGCCGCATCCAGTGCAAGTGATTAGATTAACAATCCCTTTACTACAGCAATTGATGTATTGTTTGATCCTATAGGTATTATTAGTCACTGTTGAACAGAACGCCTGTGAAATCTTTAAGTAGTTACACGTAACACAACGGCTTCATCCACTCTTAAAGGAATAGTTCAGTGTGAAAATAAAAACTGTGTAAATAGATAGGCTGTGCAAAATAAAAAATGTTTCTAATATAGTTAGTTAGCCAAAAATGTAATATAAAAGGCTGGAGTGAACAGATGTCTAATAAAACAGCCAGAATCCAACTTCCTGCTTTTCAGCTCTATAACTCTGAGTTAGTCAGCGACTTGAAGGGGGGCCACATGGTACATTTCTGTTCAGTGAGTTGGTAATTGATCCTCAGCATTCAGCTCACATTCAAAAGCAACAGATATGACCCATGTGGCCCCCCCTCAAGTCTCTGATTGGTAACTGCCTGGTAGCCAGGGTAACCAGTCAGTGTAAACCAAGAGAGCTGAAAAGCAGGAAGTTGGGTTCTGACTGACAAGTTATACATCAAACCACTCCAGCCTTTATACATTACATTTTTGGCTAACTAACTATATTAGAAACATTTTTTATTTTGCACAGCCTATCTATTTACCCAGTTAGAGTAACTTGAAATAATTCCTTTAAAGCAGCCTATGGATTTTAGAAATCCACCTTGTTTTTTGTGTTGTTTTTCTCTATATAGGCTTGGAGACAAAAGGTCACCCAAAGTATGTGCCCGCCACGCCACATGGCACACCCCTGGGGCCAGTGCATTGCAAAAATCTTTATCCGCATACCGGATTGGCAAAAACCTCTTTATTACCTTAACTATGTTTTTGTACTGTCTGCTGAATCTTGTAATAAAGGATATTTTGTTTCTACCATATGGTTTTTGTTTTTTATTCTTCGGAAACAGAAAGGCATCCCTGTTGGAATTTTCAGCTTTTTTATATGCCTTGTGGATGATCTCACTACTATATCCTCTTTATTTGAACCTCCCCTTCATGTTTTCTGCAACTATTTTGTACCTATGTACCTATGATTGTACAGTTCCTCTGAAGACGTAGGAACTGCAGAAGAAAAAAGCCAACACATAAAGCTTTATATTCGCTATATTGACAATTTATTGTGCATCTGGACAGAGAAAGAGCAGCAGTTCAGGGAATTTGTACAAAAAAATAAATACCAATGATTTGAATCTGTTTCACAGACAATTTTTCGAAAACGGAAATAGAATTTTTAGATATAAAACTGAGACGCATATCGGAAATATAAACACCACAATTTATCGCAAACCTTGTAGTGGAAACACATTACTACATGCACATTCCTGCCATCCAAGGAGCCAGATAGCTGGAATCCCTACTGGTCAGTTCCTACGTCTTCGTAGGAACTGTACAACCATAGGGGAATACAAAATAGTTGCAGAAGACATGAAGGGGAGGTTCAAAGAAAGAAGATATAGTAGTGAGATCATCCACAAGGCATATAAAAAAGCCGATGAAGGGCCATGCGGTCCCGAAACGTTTGATCTTGTGAACAGTGTTGAGAGCACCATGGAATAAAGCTTGGGATCACCCCGTTTGATGCATAAGAAGGTATCGGCTATTTTCATTGTTGGATATAAAAAATCTGACATACAGATACCGACAGGGATGCCCTTCTGTTTCCAAAGAATAAAAAACAAAAACCATATGATATAAACAAAATATCCTTTATTACAAAATTCAGCAGACAGTACAAAAACATAGTTAAGGTAATAAAGAGGTTTTTTTCTGATCCTGTATGTCGATTTTCGCAATGCACTGTCCCCAGGGGTGTGCCATGTGATTTCACAGGCGTTAACCTAATCACTTGCACTAGATGCGGCAAACAATATGTGGGGTTTACCACCAGATCACTCAAAGAACGCATGAGAGAACACATTAACCAAATAAAAAATGTTAAGCTGAGTATCAAAACCAATGTCACTAGACATTTTGCAGAGTGCAATGAGAGTAACTTGAAATATTTGTCCATACAAGGGATAGAACAGATTAGAGTAGGTACTAGAGGAGGAGATTTTTGGACAAAATTGCGTAAAAGGGAAATATACTGGATATTCCATTTACAAACCAGGTTGCCACTTGGATTGAATTATACTTTTGATGTAACTTGTTATACATAAATACTTAGGATTTTTTATGACTTATATAACGTATACTTTTTTACAATACCCTGTAATATGGATTGTGTAATATTCAGATCACATGATGTTAACCAACTGACAAACTGAGCCAATAGCCCGGGTTTGAATGATTGTTATATGCAACATGTGTGCTGAACTGTCATTGGTTTTATTGTGGGGAGGGCCTTTGAGAGCCAATATTTAAGGTGATTGCCTATGACTAAGTGCTAGGTAAGCATGAAACGCGTTAGGCGCCGTAAGGGGAATGTTTGACTTTTTATAATATGAAATAAATGTATATTTTTTTTATCTATAAGCATGCTTTGGGATTATTTTTCAAAAGTTATGGTTGTACCTCTGTTTAGCCACTAGAGGTTCCCAGCGTGCTACAACACGTGCTACGCCTCTGATCCAAGGTAACTATATGTTTTGTATTTTCAATTTGACAGCTCATTTACTTGTTATCTAACTTGTCTGCAATTATATGAGTCAGTCAAAGTCAACTGTTCCAATCCTAATTAAAGTATTCACTGAAATACATTTTTGCTGTAAAATAGCAAATCATTATAAAATAAGTTGTGACTTTATTGTAATAAACAAGAGCATTCTATGTTTTCTATACTTTCCACCTCCACACACAGCTCATCCACCAAAGCGGTGTGCATCCTCTTCAAATCACTCCAGATTCTCTGGAGGCAGGATGACACCATAGTTCCTGCGCCTCATCCGCTCCATAATGCTCCGGCTTAGTGCCTGGATGCCTATTGTCCTGGGAGGGATATTATCATATCCCTCCCGAAGCAGGTACATGATGAGGTACCTCACCTCCTCCGGCCGCATCATTCCAGGTCCTACTAAGGTCATGGGCTTGAAAGTTTTGGAATGCTACAAGTGGAAGGGCAGGGCTTTTATATTGGTGACGCCCATTTTAGACGCGCCGAAATTGATGAATTGACTACTGTAACACTCAAATACATTTGTTTTGTTTTTTTAAATTTTAATATTAAGGCACACTATATTTGCTAACTAGGCATTATTAGAAGTAACATTAGAATTAAAATTAGACTTTGAAGAATAGGTAGACCCCCAACCATTAATAATTAACTTGAAAATGCGGCATTATTGGAAGCCACATCATTTTTATGAGCCTTGACAGGCTTCCAACCGCAGCTTTGTCAAGAGGCCGAGTGTAGGAAATGACGCGGTCTTAAAGATGAAGTCACGTGATCGTGACGTGCATCGCCTTCATGATAGATGAATACATACTGTGCATACACACGTTCGCTGTGAAATTCATCCCCTCTGTATGGCATCATCCAAAGATATACTGAAAACTCAATATCAAGGGATAACAATATATAAAGACATAACTCTAAGTATATTGCAATAACATATTTCTTAATATTTTATCACTGAGGCGTATAAGACCATGGCATGGTAGTGAGATCAAATACATTAAATATATACTTGGCCCTTATTCATTTAATATAACCAGTAATCATATAAATAGAATGAGAATAATATAATAACGTTTTTAATCAAAGTTTGAATCACGATTCAGATCTAGTAAAGTGAGTACCATACAATTAGCAAAAACTAAAGGTAATAATAAGTGGGGTACAGGCATAAAGTCAAGGCATATGGTTTACCCACAAGAAAACAAAAATCAAATGAAGTGCAGTTATCTCTGTTTGATGATGAGGGCCGCAAAGGTGAAAGGAACAGTGGGCCAATCGGACCTATTGGACATGATGATAATGCACTCCGGATAATGGTCTGTATGAACACGCTGTATTGTGGATTTGAGTATGATTTCACTCACGACCTGCTGTTTTAACTTATTGGCGCTGAACTTTCATTGAACATGCTGCGATTGTTAAATTGATAATCTGGTCGATGGAGTGACCACGTTACACATGGACAGATGTCCAAATTAAGCGCTACCTTCTACAGGCTTTAATAACAGCATATCCACCTGTCTACCAGCTCATATTCGGCTACAACACTGTTGGGACAATTAAACCGTATACAGGTCCATTGAGACTAACAGCCCAGTTCAGCCAGTATCCTAGTGCATACCAACAACGGATCAACTGTCCCACTGTTTAATTTCTACCTTTTACAAAACTGCAGGCTTTTCATTGTATATCATTTAGGAGGTTATAACGCATATTACATGGGCTTTAGCCACATTGTATACCTCTTGACATAGAATAACAATTGATATTCATATTGTTATTAATCACCTGGCGTGACTCTAAGCTACATGCAGCGCTGCTTTCTATTTTAATTGTATGTCCTTTTAAATTTTCTCATGGCATGGTTGTGAATAAATATTGCTTTTTATTTTATCACTTGGCTTCATAGTAATTATAACATGATATTGTCCTGGGACCCAAGATCAGAGGTTAAGTCCCAATTTTGGTGCTTATAAAGCCTTGTTACTTCATTAGCCTGCAACCTGTGCTAGCTTAATTTCTAGCACATTTTCATTCTACTTAGCAAGAAAAGTCCTTCAGTACAAACAAAGTTCATTTATGCTTATACTGTAAAGTCTTCACTTGGTATTGTGTTCTTGATTGTAGCTGCCCTTCACTGGTCCACTCTTCTGCACTCTCCTGCACTCTCCAGTACAAAACAAATCTCTGTAGAGAAGCTCAAAATGGATACTATGACACAGTACCCTTGATTAGTTTTAATGATGTGCCAAGTGCAGCACACTGTGCTGTGTTCATTTTGTAAAACCAGTTTAGAATAGTGCCATGTTTTGTAGACCCTTCAGACAGTTTAGAGCAAGGATGAGAAACCAGACACCCTATGGTAAAGTTTCACTACTCACCAAACTTTAAAGGTAAGTACAAACCAACCAAGTTCATGTTGAGTCCATGGTGTCTCCAAGTATTCACTCAATATTCATGAATTATAGTGCAGACATAATTATTTAAAAACAATGTGCCCCCACAACTTGGTATACTCACAAGATAACAGGAAATAGAGAATGTTGTACAATTATAACAAGTAAAGTGACACTGTTCCTAATCCTTAACGTATTTCAAGTGGACAGCCACGCTTCTTCAGAAGGAATATCTGTATCCCCACCCCAACTCTATCTTTAAAAACCTAGGTTTAATATACTTAAACTGCAGCAGCTTCACTCGATTGGCTTTGCCTGTGAATATTCTTTGCATGTTCAATTAGATGGGCAATCAAGTGCATATGTAAATAAGGCAAGGAGATATGTTGCCATTATGAAGGCTCCACTGTGAACTGCTATAAAATTAACACATTTTAAAATAAAAAATATAGCAAGGGGATATGTTACTATTATGAAAGTTCCACTGGAATCTACTCTTCCCCATTCTAACAGATGCATGTACCTTGAACAAGGGCCATTCATATGTTAAGCAATGCCATACCACCCAACATTTAAGAAACATAAAGAGGGACAAAAAGATTTGGTGCACGCAGCGTGGCAAACATTTTTTTTGACCATCCCCATATTTGTGGCCACACCCCCTAATAACCATGTTCACTTTACATAATTTGGCAGGTTATGAAAGTTTGAACACATTTCTCTGGTTTTTTATATGTTATTACAGTTTTGCAAATGAAGTGAATTGCCCTTTAAGTTGCCCTTTAAGTTCTTATCTTATCAAACTATTACAAAAGAATGTCAAGTATCTATACTGGGCTATCTGCCAAGACACAAGTTAGATACTTTGAATCTGTTTCTGGCTGTTCAGTGCAGCAGATCAAAGAGAAACCCGGGACATATTAGTACAAATCCGTGACAGCGTGTTGAGCTGTCAAAAGCGGGAATGTCCCGCTCAAAACTGGACAGTTGGGAGGTATGCAATGCTATATAAAATTAATAAAAACCCAGTTTAAACTTGTTAAATTACAGAAATGCAATTTGTGAATTAAAAAGGATTGTTGAAAACTATGCATACATATAAAAAGCAAATTAATGCTGTCAAGTCTAAATGTTTTTTTTTTTACAGTTTTTTTTGACAGTTCCCTCTGTTCCCACTCTTTCCATGAATAGCAGGTTGCTTGCTGATGTTAGGGTATAGATTAGTTGGGGCCAAAGTATGGATTTAGATGTCCCCAACTTTCTGTAGCTATACATTACATTGTAGCTCATTGTAATATGAATTCCACATAAACCAATCTTCCTCTAATGCTAACGAGGTGCAGTGTTAGGTATTCCATACTCCTCACTTGCTCTATTCTATTTTAGGTCCCAAAAGTATGGAGGTGACGGGTCCTTCCATTGTGCAGCTATTGAGCACCTTATTGCTGTAAATATGCAATTTAATACCGTTTGTATTCTTTTCCCAACTCCAAGGATTGGATGCCCCAGCAAGTGGGTCAGAGGATCACTGTGGAGATCTAAACAAGTAGCTTTTGCCACTAATGTTCTTACTGTAGACCATAATTAATTAATTTGGGGCAAGCCCAAAACTTATGGAACAATGTTGCTGGTGTATGGACATCTAGGCCTCCCTGTGTTCTTTGTCTATGCAAAATTCCTGTGCTGGTGTAAGGACATCTAGCCCTCCATGTGTTCTTTGTCTATGCAAGATTCCTCTGCATTTTCTTTGTCTCTTAGCCGCCCATATATATTTATAGCATAGGTTTTGAAAACTCTACAGGGCCGTTCTGGGAACAGCTACTGGGAAGGTGTGAAAATAATATAGTAGTCGAGGCAAAATAGTCATTTTCAAAGTGGCAATCCCGCCAAACAACGGTAAATTCAATTTCCCCCATTTTTTTTAAATCTTTTGTCATGGATCTCCATAATGTCACATAATTTGCTTTATATATGGAATTATAATTTGGAGTGATTAGGATGCCCAAGTATTTAAGACTATGTGTTTGCCATCGGTAGTAAAAATTCAATTTCAGCAGCTTCAGGGTTGCTGCAGGAATGTTGATTGGTAGTACCTCTGTTTTGTCATTATTGATTTTATATCCCGAGTACAGGCCATATAGATTCAATTCTTGATGTAAAATTGGGAGAGATGTTAGGGGTCGGGTTAGTGCAAACAGAACGTTGTCCGCATAGAGGCAGACTTTTAATTACTTTCCTCTCAGATAGACTCCATTTATATCTGGATTGAGTCTTATCCTGTTTGCTAAGGGCTCTATACTCAGCACAAACAAGGTAGGGGACAGTGGGCAACCTTGTCTTGTACCATTGTGAATCGAAAAGGTCTTAGAAAGTAGACCTGCCGATTTCACCTGTGCCATTGGTTTAGAGTATAACCCTGTGAGTGCTATAACAAAGGACCCAGAGAAGTCCATATTCTCAAGGGTGGAAAACATAAAATCCCTATTGAGGCGGTCTAATGCCTTTTCTGCATCGAAACTTAATACCAGGGTGCTCTTAATTTCTGTATTGAGAATTTCTATTAGGTCAATTACCCTACGTGTGTAATCTCCTAATTGCCTAAAACAGACAAAGCCCACCTGATCCTTATTAATCAGTCTAGGGGAAGAATTTCATTTAATCTTTTTGATAATATTTTGGTGAATATTTTTCATATTTTTCATCTGTCTACACAAATGAGGAACCAGTAAGTGAAGGTTTCCTTCTTAACAGTCCCAATTCTAGTAATACAACTAATGATGCATGGTTCACACATGAAGAAATTCAAAAGAGACTAGAACATGTTAAGATTAACAAAGGTCCAGGGCCAGATGGTATTCATCCCAGGGTAATTAGCAAGCTTAGCTCTGTGATTGCCAAACCTCTTTACTTAATTTTTCAGGATTCATTGAGATCTGGCATAGTGCCGAGAGACTGGCTCATTGCTAATGTGGTGCCTCTATTCAAAAAAGGATCCCGTTCTCAGCCTCAAAACTATAGGCCAGTTAGTCTGACGTCAGTGGTAGGAAAGCTTTTCGAAAGGTTAATAAAGGATAAGATACTGGACTTCATAGCAAATCATAATACTATGAGTTTGTGCCAGCATGGTTTTATGCGTAATAGATCTTGCCAGACTAACTTAATTTCTTTTTATGAGAATTTAAGTAGAGACCTCGATTCTGGGATGGCAGTGGATGTGATTTACTTAGACTTTGCTAAAGCATTTGATACAGTGCCACACAAAAGGTTACTGGTTAAATTAAGCAATGTTGGCCTGGAACATAGTATTTGTACCTGGATAGAGAACTGGCTAAAAGATAGACTACAAAGAGTGGTGGTAAATGGAACATTTTCTAATTGGACCCGTGTTGTTAGTGGACTACCGCAGGGCTCTGTACTAGGTCCCTTGCTTTTCAACTTGTTTATTAATGACCTGGAGGTGGGCATTGAAAGTACTGTTTCTATTTTTGCAGATGATACTAAATTGTGCAGAACTATAGGTTCCATGCAGGATGCTGCCACTTTGCAGAGTGATTTGTCTAAACTGGAAAACTGGGCAGCAAACTGGAAAATGAGGTTCAATGTTGATAAATGCAAGGTTATGCACTTTGGCAAAAATAATATAAATGCAAGTTATACACTAAATGGCAGTGTGTTGGGAGTTTCCTTAAATGAAAAGGATCTAGGGGTCTTTGTAGATAACACGTTGTCTAATTCTGGGCAGTGTCATTCTGTGGCTACTAAAGCAAATAAAGTTCTGTCTTGCATAAAAAAGGGCATTAACTCAAGGGATGAAAACATAATTATGCCCCTTTATAGGTCCCTGGTAAGGCCTCATCTGGAGTATGCAGTTCAGTTTTGGACTCCAGTCCTTAAGAGGGATATAAATGAGCTGGAGAGAGTGCAGAGACGCGCAACTAAATTGGTTAGAGGGACGGAAGACTTAAATTATGAGGGTAGACTGTCAAGGTTGGGGTTGTTTTCTCTGGAAAAAAGGCGCTTGCGAGGGGACATGATTACACTTTACAAGTGCATTAGAGGTCATTATAGCAGGGCAGGGGACCTTTTTACCCATAAAGTGGATCACCGTACCAGAGGCCACCCCTTTAGACTAGAAGAAAAGAACTTTCATTTGAAGCAACGTAGGGGGTTCTTCACAGTCAGGACAGTGAGGTTGTGGAATGCACTGCCGGGTGATGTTGTGATGGCTGATTCAGTTAATGCCTTTAAGAATGGCTTGGATGATTTTTTGGACAGACATAATATCAAAGGCTATTGTGATACTAAGCTCTATAGTTAGTATAGGTATGGGTATATAGAATTTAATTAAAAGTAGGGATGGGTGTGTGTATGGATGCTGGGTTTTCATTTGGAGGGGTTGAACTTGATGGACTTTGTCTTTTTTCAACCCAATTTAACTATGTAACTATGTAATATCTTTAGATCCGCATTTAGAAATATCGACCTATAGTTGGCAAATTTGGTGTGACCTCACTCTTCTTTTGGGCTTACCAAAATATACGATCTCAAGGTGTCCCTGTGTATGGGGTTGCCCTGTAGGTAACCATTATAAAGGTTTCACATTCTATGATGCAATTGTTTGGGGAAACATTTATTATATTTATATGTCAGAACAGGTGACTTTTTAGATGGCAGGTGACTTCTTCAACTGAAGCATTTAGTGAGCATAATTCCAGTTTAGTAAGGGTGGGAAGTCCAGACTTTTTCATATGGAGCTCCCGTAGAGATATGCTGATTGTTACAGTTGCGTGATCGGACCTGGTTATTCGCCGTATTCCAGCTTTAAGATCAGGGTGGCTTAGTTAACGTGATATGAATATGTAATCTATTCAGCGATGTGTGTTGTGGGGGTAGGATTAATAGGTGTATTGCTTTTGTCTGCAATGTCTGATATATCCAGATATCTAAGACCGGTAGTTTCCATATAAGCTGGCGGAATTTTTGTGAAGAGATCTCTAGGTCTCTCTGGGATATGGCTGTTTTTACCCATAGGACATCTTTCAGTTGAGAGAGTGCCAAGTTAAAATCTTCCCCAAAACTATGGGGTCCCCTAGGTATTTCTTTTATGCTTAGTTTATTTAAGAACCTGATCTTACCTCTGTTGGGCGCAGATATATATTTATGAGTGTGATTAATATCCCCTCTTAAAGACCATTCAGCAATATATAATGGCCATATGTGTCCACTTCCTTATGTACCAGAGAGTTTAACTATATTACGCATTAAGATGGCAACTCCTGTCTTTTTTGAGGATTTGAGGAGGAGCAGCATTTTGGATATCTAGTGCCTGTCTTTTTATGGTGTGTCTCCTGAAAAAAGGCTATATCTGCTATCCAGAAGTGCCGTCTGTCTGTGGAGTTTTTGTTTTATCTGCTTTTAAGTGGTTTAATTCTTTGACTACCAGTTTCCTTTTCAGCAGGGAGTTTGGACCTTTGAGATCCAGAGAAATAAAATTAGTCATCGAAATTTACATATGTTACTCTCTTGGTATTTACTTGAAGTGGACAGAGTCTAACACAGAGCTGAATAGGGCTCGAGTCTGTAGGTATGCCTGATGACGGGCATGCAAGTCCAAGTACCACATACAAAACAGTGAACAAAAATTAAACTTGACCTTCTGTTTATCTGACTAATAGCACTAAAAGGTTTAGATTTAACTGAGGAGGTTGGTGAATAGCCCGCGGAGTCAATCTTGGGGTGTAGCCAAGACTCGGTTGTAAGAGCCCACAAAGAGACAGTTGCTGTCCTGCAAGTAGATCCAAATTTTTGCTGAGTTCGTCTCTGTAGAATAAAAAAAATTATTTTCCAGCTGTGGCTCATCACTTCTGGGGGTCTCTTGGGTGGTTGTAACTGTGTCTCTTATTCTCAGAGGAAGAGGCTGTCCCATTCCATCATTAGTAAGCTTTTGTTTGTGTGCCTCAGGGACTTTGGCCCATAGGGGTTGTATCCTGCTCTCTGTTTCGCTAAAGTAATAGCTGATATGTCATTGACGATTTGGAGATTAACTCCTTAATACGTGATGGACTGACAACACATAGGCATTTGAATAATTAAGTCTTTGCTCTCATAATAGTGCTAGCAAATAATGACATCCAGTGGTCTGGCATCTAAGGCTCTATTTGCTCTGTTCATGATCCAGAGGTCAGTAGAGTGGTCTGGTGCCAATGAGGTAAATAGATTATGTAGATAAGCTTTGAGATCCACATTTTTAAACACATCTGGAATGCGCCTGATGTGTAAGTTGTTTCTGCGGTTAAGGATTTCCAAAGCAATTTTAGTTGAGCATGATCTGAATTACAGTTAGGCTCATAAAATATTTGGACAGAGACAACTTTTTTCTAATTTTGGTTCTGTACATAACCACAATGAATTTTAAATGCAACAACTCAGATGCAGTTGAACTGCAGATTTTCAGCTTTAATTCAGTGGGTTGAACAAAAAGATTGCATAAAAATATTAGGAACTAAAGACTTTTTTTTAACACAATCACTTCATTTCAGCGGCTCAAAAATAATTATTTAACAAACTGAAAATAAATGACAGCCTGAAGTCTTGAACTCATGGACATCACCAGATTCTAGGTTTCCTCCTTTTTAATGCTCTGCCAGGCCTTTACTGCAGCGGCTTTCAGTTGCTGTTTGTTTGTGGGCCTTTCTGTCCGAAATTTAGTCTTCAAGTGAAATGCATGCTCAATTGGGTTCAGATCAGGTGACTGACTTGGCCAAGAATATTCCACTTCTTTGCTTTAATAAACTCCTGGGTTGCTTTGGCTGTATGTTTCGGGTCATTGTCTGTCTGTATTATGAAATGCCTTCCAATCAATTTGACTGCATTTAGCTGGATTTGAAGAGATAGTTTGTCTCTAAACACTTCCGAATTCATTTGGCTGCTTCTTGCCATCATTCTGGTAGAGGTTGATCTTGGTTTCATCTGTCCAAAGCATGCTTTTCCAGAACTGTGCTGGCTTTTATAGATGATTTTTTTTTTTTTTTTAAGCAAAGTCAAATCTAGCCTTTTTATTCTTGATGCTTGTGAGTGGCTGACACATTGCAGTGCACCCTCTGTATTTACTTTTATGCAGTCTTCTCTTTATGGTAGACTTGGAGGTTGATACGCCTACCTCCTGGAGAGTGTTGTTCACTTGTTTGGCTGTTGTGAAGGGGTTTCTCTTCACCATGTAAATGATTCTGCGATCATCCACCACTTTTGTCTTCCATGTACGTCCAGGTTGTTTTACGTTGCTGAGTTCACCAGTGCTTTTCCTTTCTCCGGATGTAAATTTTGCTGCTCCTAATATTGTAGCAATTTCTCTGATGTTTTTTTTCTGTTTTTGCAGCTTAAGGAGGGCTAATTTCACCTGCATGGAGCGCTCTTTTGACCGCATGTTGTCTGTTAACAGCAAAATCTTCCACATAAAAGCACCCCCCCCTCAAATCAACTCCAGGGATTTTATCTGCTTCATTGATAATGACATAACGAAGGAATTGCCCACACCTGCCCATGTAATAGCCTTTGACTTAAAGGTCCAATTACTTTTGAGCCCCTGAAATAGAGTGATTGTGTTAAAAAAAGGCTTTAGTTCCTCACATTTTTTGTTTCCAACATTTTTATTGGGTTTTCCAAAACAAACAAGATTTACTTTTTACAGCGCAGGTTGAGTATGATTAAGCTATTTAACTTCGTACACACATCATGCTGTTTACAACATTATGTAGATACAACATAAATATTATGTAGATACCAAGTTAATTTTGTTGCCCAGACATTAGGATAGTTAGATCTGTAACAGCTCCTGAATTTTAGTTTTGTGTTTAGAGTCTATTTGATTGAAAAAAAGCGACCAATTTTCAGAAAACGTTGTTTTAATGTGTGGATCCTCAAATTTAATTTTTATGGCCTCTTGCCAGCATAACTGGTTTAGATATGCTAAGATTTCTTTTAGGGAAGGGGTAGACTCTGAAATCCAGAGCAGAAATAGGGCCCTCTTGGTAGCCGCCATAAAGCGTCAAATTAAGTTTGAACTCAAAACAGGGTCGGATTTACAATGTCTACTCAATGTAAAAGAAGGGGGGCCAATATTTAAAAGGGCATAAACTGGAGATACAGTTAAATTTATTTTCAACTTTGAGCTGTCCCTATACAATGGATTTAGTTTACATTCAAGGGGAATAACTTTCCATTTCAAATGAAGAATCTCCAGTATATGAGTATGAGATATGGGGAAAAGTTCCAGGGTTGAATTTGTGAATTTATCACCACCTGAGACCCATTCCATGAGGCATCTTGATGCTAAATTAAAAGCTCTGAAGTTAGGCAGGTTTAGGCCTCCTAAAACATGAGGAGCACGTAGTTTAGTTAAGGCTATTTTAGATTTTTTATCGCACTAAATAAAAGAATTGAATGCATTATCTAGAATCCTAATATCATTATGTTTGAGCAGAATTGGCAAATTGGTTAGAAGATAGATCAACTTTGGAAAAATCTTGAAGAGAGCGACCTTTCCTTTTAGGTCCAAAGGGGTGTTCTTCCATTTGTGGCAGAGTGCTGAAAATTTATGGCTGGAACAAAGTTTAGTGAGTAAAGAATATTCAAGTCTTTGGGAATAAAAAGCCCTAGATATTTAAGCTGTGATTTAGGAGAGTTAAGATTCAGATTTCTAATAAGGGCTTTTTGACAATGAAACATTAATATTCATAATTTCAGTTTTATGTGAATTTGTTTTATATCCTGAGAATTTCCCAAATTTATGGAGTAGATTAAAGATGTCTCCTAATGAGTTGTTGGCATTTTGTACAATTAATAGTAAATCATCCCCAAATGCTAAAGACTTAAGGTGGGCTTTGTTTAATTTAATACCTTGAAAGGCGTGAAACAGTTGAACATGTTGAACAGGAGTGGAGATAATGGACAACCTTGTCTTGTTCCCTTCATAATTTTAAATGGTTTGGATTTAGCGTCTGCTATTATTACTTGAGAGGTAGGGTTGGAATACAGGAATTTAATGAACCTATTAAAGGGGCCTGTGATACCAAACAAATCCAAACAGCTAAAAAGATGTCCCCAGATAACATTGTCAAATGCTTTCTCAGCATCTAGGTTAATTAAAGTACATGGAATCTTATTCCTCTTGGCTAAAGCAATGACTTGTAGTAAGGTTCTAATATTTTTAATACCTGACCGATCTATATAAACCCATTTTGGGATTTGGAAATTATTGTAGGTAAAATCGTGGCTAATCTATCAGCTAAAATTTTGGAGATAATTTTTATGTCTTGGTTTAATAATGAGATAGGCCTATAAGAAGCTGGGAGAGCAGAGTCTTTACCCTCTTTAGGGATAGTTATCAGATTGGAAAGGGAACTGGATGGGAGTATTTTTTCACATAATATCATTAAACAGCTTAGTGAGGAAGGGGCCTATATTCGTTTTTAGAGTCCTATAAAAAATTGGGGGGGGGAGACCATCTGGACCATTAGCTTTTTTCTTTTTATAAATTTTTAATAGTGTATATAACCTCACCTATAGAGATTGGTTTGTTAAGATCTTCCAGTTGATTGGTGGATAGATGAGGAAGATTTAAATGATCTAAGAATTAATTACTAATATTAGGACTAGATCCATTAGAGGAGTAGAGAGATTCATAGTATTCCTTAGAAATATTTACTAGATTTAGGGGATTATTCTAACTTTAATTTTTATAAGAGTGGATTTCCTGTTCCAACATTTAGAAAGATTACTTAAATTAGGTTACTTAAATTAGCAAGCTTGGCTTTAGAATATTGGGCAAAGAGTGAGACTCTTAAGGTTAGCCAAGCCTTCATGGAAGCAGAGACTTCCTTATATTTGTTGCAATTTAATTGGGAGGGAAAGCTTTTTAGATTACTGTAACAATCTTTTAGCTGGATACTTAACCTCAAAAAGTTGTCATTAACTTTACGTACAAGGCGGGATTTAAAGGCAGATATTTCCCCATGTATCAGAGCTTTCCAAGTGTCCCAAAGGAGAGGGAGATTCTCAGAGTACTCTCTTTCTGACACAAATATCTCCCACCTGTCTGATAGCATTTTAATAAAATCGGGTTGTTCTGCAAGGGAAACCGGAAAAGACAATGGTACATAATCTTTCACACCTCTGGTAGTGAAAATTTGGGCCGAGATAGGAGCATGGTCAGAGTGAATAATAGGACCTATGTCAACAGCAATTGTTTTTGCAATAACATTGTTAGAGACAAATACATAGTCAATTCTGGTACCCACCAAGTGTTGTGAAGAAAAGTGGGTAAAGTCTTTCTCTGTGGGATGTAACAACCTCCAGATGTCTGTCAAACAAGAAGACGAAAGGAACTCCTCAATCCATTTGGATTTTTTCCTGGAATTGTTAATGTTGGAATCAGACCTATCTAAAGCCCATATATGGGTTTAGTTGAAATCTCCTCCTAGAATAACATTAGAATGTGGGATTGAAGAAATTCTCTTTTTTAAATAAACAAAAACCTTCTATAGTATGGGTCGGGGCATAAATAGAAATGAGGGTCGGGGCATAAATAGAAATGAGGTGCCATAACTTATTGTGGATTAATACTTCTGCATAGACAAATCTTCCTTGTTCATCTTTGTGTTGAAAGAATTTGGGTGTTTAAGTTCCGGTGGAACAAAATTGCAACTCCCCCTTTTTTATTAATGGCCGGGGAGAAGGCCATTTCGCCAACCCACTCTCTAAGCAGCATACAATTATCCCCCTCATTGAGGTGGGTTTCTTGTAAAAGGGAATTTCAGTTTTTTGAGCTTCTGTAGAATTTTTTTCCTCTTTATGTAGTGATTACTACCATTTACGTTCCAAGAGGCTAAATTTAGTGCCATTGTGTTATCTGGGAAAAATTAGATTAAAGATGAGCTGACTAGAGAAGTCACAATATGCTACATAAAATTTATGATCCACCATGCGAGAAAACAAACTAATATCACTGAAGGGAAATCTGAGTAAATATAGACAAATTCATATAGGCATTAAGCAAAAGTTAGGTAACAGTAAACAAATTCTTAAAATCACTCTAAGTGAAATAACTAAAATAAGTGATAACCAGAACCAATGTGGCTCCATTGTAGGGAAAGTTAAAAGGACCTCCTTTTTTCCCTAGGAGTAGATGACAACCAACCCTCTGAACAGAGAGAGATAGAACCATTGACCAGCGTTCTAAGGCTTAAGATTCCAGCACCATATTGTCTGCACTATAGTTTAACGGAGAACGACTTTTGTGGGAGATCGGAGATCTAGATCTTGATTTTTTTATTGCGGTCACGAGAAAAAGAGGGCTCCTTAGTAGGTGATTGGGTCACTTGACGATATCACTCAAATCCGTTTCCTTTGTGCTCTCTTTGTGGGAGAAATGATGAATGATCCGGATTTGTGCTGATATTAGGGGAAGGAGAGTTGGTATTCTTATGTTTTCCCAGTTGCTAAACAAATCGCTGAGCCTCTGAAGCGTCACAAAAGATACATGGTCCAGAAGGCAGAAAATTGTTTAACTGCAGGATATAGTAGGGCAAAGTTTCTGCCTAAAGATATCAGTTGTTGGCAAGAATTTGGCAATGACGACCCTAGGTCTGGATTGATGAGTCTTTGAGTGGCCCAATCCTATGAAGTCTTTCAACTTTTAATGGGTGTGAATCCAACGTGATCCCTAGTTTTTGAGGGATAATCTTTGTGACAATCTTGAATAAGGAGTCCATTTTATGAACTTCCGGAATCCATATAAATCTCAAGTTGTTGCAGCTTGAGCGATTTTCCAGATCATCAACCTTCAGAAGGAGATCTTGAGTACCTTTTTCCAAAGATTCATTTCTCTTCTGAGCTCTATCTGTGTCATCATATAAAGAAGAAACTGTGGATTCCAGCTCTGAAATTTTTTTGTCGTGGCTCCCAGATGCTCTGAGATTTTGGATATCTCCATTTGAAGTTTTCCTGTTGCTTTATCAATAGACTGTTCAATGACTGGGTTCAATAGTCTTGCTACTTCAGCTGCAATTAAAGCATGCTCTTGATCAGCATCTGAGTTATGAGGAATCATTTTTTGAGGTTGACACAGGAGAGGGGAGCTAGGGCCCTGAAGTTTTGTGGTTTTCTTACCCTGTTTCTCATATGTCTTACCCATGAATTTGGATGACATTATGGGGATTGAGTGCCCCCTGGAGAATGGCAGCACTAATAGGTGAAATGAGATGACCCCTTCTCCCTTATTCTTTTTCTTTATACTTTTCTGGGGGGGTTGTTTGTTTTATTTTGTTGTTTTTTTTTTACATTTTATTTATTGAGTGTGTTTCTGTTTACAAGAACGACGATTTGAGGGATGACAGTGCCCCAAAAAAAACCCTCTGTTGTAGACCTATTAGGGGGAACCGGTTACCAGATCTAAAATAAGTCTTAAGCCTTTGGGTGGAGGGTTATTGAATTCACTTTCCCCACAATGACTTAGGGAAATGAGCGACACCCTGTAAAGGCTGTTTGCGTGAAAAACTGCTTCTTAAATCAGATATGAAGTAAAGCTGCAATATAGGATGACCGGATACCAGCAGCAACCACAAGATGGCAACGGAACTCCATTTTGCTATAAATCGTTCAGCACTGCTTAAAATAGCAAGACATCTGGTCCGGGAAACAGACAACCCTAAGGACAACTGGAGGTTAGACATCGCCTGTCAGAGCAAGCTGAGAGAATGCCTGCTAAGGTTGCTAGCCGCGAGACCCCACTGCCATTACTTCAGTGAGCATCACCTCACATCTCTCTCCCAACACAGCCAATTTCCAGTCATACAGGAACTCGTGTAAGAGCACCCGAGCACTCTCCACATCCACTAGACTACCTCCTTTATCTTGTGCAGCCAAATCTGGGTGAGGTGCCGGCGAGAATTGCAGATTGCTTCGCTCCTAAGCCTCCATCTCTGTCAGGCGCCGAAATCGGAAGTCTCCTCAAATTTTTATGAAATCTTTTTGTTCAACTCACTGAATTAAAGGTGAAAGTCTGCAGTTCAACTGCATCTGATTTGTTTCATTTAAAATTCATTGTGGTTATGTACAGAAGTCCCGGTGGGCCCAGGTGTTAGTGGGCCCTCCTGCTGCCGAACATTTGGTCTATTTCATAGTCATTCCCTATTTGTATGAGAACAAAGACACTATAGATGGACTAATAAATTATAGTATGTAAAGAAAAGAGACTAGGAGAATAGAGGTTGAGTGAGGAGAGGAAGAATAATAGTACGAAGTGTGGGCCCCTTGTCTAAGATTAATTGGTGGGCCCCTGGTCAAAGGTGTTTGGGTCCCAGACCGACACTGGGCAAATGCGGGGCAGTGTCTTCCTCCTCGCCGCCATCTTGGTGCCCACAATGGGAGGACAGGCCTGGGTATTTATTCAGGTAAGGGGACATTGTACCTGCCACTTCCTCTTCTTTTTTTCACCCCATTGTGCATGCCACCATTGATTTACCCACCAGTGCTGATTGAAGCTTTGTTGAAGCTAGTATATCGGCTTCTGATCTGCAAGGTCACAGAGCTCAGTGACGTTGCATCTGTCTCAATCTGAGCTGCACATACACCCCCTAAATCTATGTTTAATCCATGATCTTGTAGACTATTAAATTTGAAAATCTAAAAGGTCTCTTTGCCTCAACCTAATCAGTCTTTCCCCTTCTTTTAAAACTAGTAGGTACAGTATTTGTCCAAGCACTACAAACCTTGTACCCTTGGAATCACTATTATGGCTCTCTTTGTAGTGTCTAGAAATGCTGTGATTTATTATCTGGATGTTATGGACGTGTTCACAGATCCTCTTTCCAACAGTTCTTTTGGTTCTACTTACTTACATTTTTTTAAAGGACATAAAAGCAAATACACAACCTAGAGGAACAATTAACAAAAATGTCTTCTGGCAATCTCATTGGTTATGTAATTTTTAGGCATTGCATATCAGCAAGTCTGCATTTAAAGGTGCCTTTCAAACAAGAATGGTTTTGTAGTACCTCTTGCCTTCCATGTCCTCAAGTCTTAGATGGGGCTTCCATATTTTTGATTGTGCCTTTCTGAAGCACACCCTAGGTTTATCTATAGACAACTTGTTTAAAATGGCATCTGCTGTAATCAAATGCCAATGTTTCAAGATAATATGTTTAATATGCCCACCTGTTTCATTGTATCTGGTACAGAAGACTACTCTTTTATTTGTTGTTTTAGACCACTGTTTAGCCCTTAATAAAATACTCCTGTCTGTTTCAGATGCAGACTTGCGTTCTGCTTGTTTCCATCCATCCCTATAAACTTTCTCCTTAAACCTGGTTTCCATGCTTCTAAAAAAATCTGATTCCCTGGAGCAGTTCTTTCTGGCCCTTTACAAATTGTCCCATCGGTATGTTCGTAACACATCCCTTAAAATGCCCACTGCTCGCATGCAAAAGGCCATTTGTTATCAGTGGCTTTCCTGTATAGCTTACTTTTAACTTTTCCATTCTGGAAAAACTGTGACGTCAAGAGAATTTATTATATATAATTTAATATATATATATTATTTAATATAATTACTTCCTCACCTCTGTGAAAAATCTCAAATTAAAATCTGATTAATAAATATAATAAAATCATTAGCGCTCTTTGGGAAGGGGATGTGTAGGCGGGTGCTAGGACAGCACGGCCGCCTAGGGGTGGCCCACAAAGAAGTCCGACGCTTGGCCCACCGTGGCTGCAAAACCAAGGGCCCTCCTGGCAGTCTGGGGAGGAGGTCTGGGCCAGTCCAGTCAGACATTGTTTATAACTGATGACATCACTAAGAGTCATTTATATAGTGAATAAAGTACCCCTTCTTGTAAATTATAAGGATATTATACATTTATTTTGCAACTGGGGGTACTTTATTTATTATAATACACAAGTTTGTGAGTCATGTGACAGAAATGACATCAGAACTCACTGTTTATAACTGATGACATCAGAACTCAACATTTATAAGGATATAATTTACAAGATATTCATGGCTTTTGTGTAAGTAAGTAAGGTTGAAAAAAGAGACGTGTCCATCGAGTTCAACCTTTTAGTTTTTTTTTTAGTCTGCCTAACTGCTAGTTGATCCAGAGGAAGGCAAAAAAAACCCATCTGAAGCCTCTCCAATTTGCCTCAGAAGGGGAAAAAATTCCTTCCTGACTCCAAAATGGCAATTGGACTAGTCCCTGAATCAACTTGTACTATGAGCTATTTCCCATAACCCTGTATTCCCTCACTTGCTAAAAAGCTATCCAACCCCTTCTTAAAACTATCTAATGTATCAGCCTGTACAACTGATTCAGGGAGAGAATTCCACATCTTCACAGCTCTCACTGTAAAAAAACCCCTTCCGAATATTTAGGCGGAACCTCTTTTCTTCTAATCGGAATGGGTGACCTTGTGTCAGCTGGAAAGACCTACTGGTAAATAATGTAATTTTTCCTACTGCACGCCTGTAGTTCACCAGTCCTGCAAATGGTGGTGCGTTCTTCTGTTGACCCGGCCAGGTCCCTTAGCAACGCATACATATAGAAATGAATCCGCACACTAGTTACATAGTTAGTTACATAGTTAAATTGAAAAAAGACAAAGTCCATCAAACATGGAATGCAGTCGGGGAGTATCCCCTTTTATTTAGCCACCAAACATTCAACGTTCAAAATAAAAACATTCAAAATAAAAGGGGATACTCCCCAACTGCATTAACTAGAGTGTGTGCGGATCCGTTTCTATTCGTATGCGCTACTGGTAAATAAAGCATTAGAGAGATTATTATATGATCCCCTTATATATTTATACATAATTATCATATCACCCCTTAACCGCCTCTTCTCCAGAGTGAACATCCCCAATTTGGCCAGTCTTTCCTCATAGTTAAGATTTTCCATAACTTTTACCAGATTAGTTGCCCTTCTCTGTACCCTCTCTAATACAATAATGTCCTGTTTGAGTGATGGAGAACAAAACTGTATGGCATATTCTAGATGGGTATGGGGGGGTTTGTGGATGCACACCTAAGGCCAATTTCAAAAAGTATAATTTCAAAAAGTATAAAGCCCTGTCTAAGTAATTCAAGTAAATATGCCAGTGCATTTAATTTTGAAACAGGGTTTTTTTGTTACAAAGTTATGATCATAATATTGATAAGCCACCATACCATACCATATTCTAGATGGGGCCTTACAAGTGCTCTATACAGTGGAAGAATGACCCCCTCCTCCCGTGACTCTATGCCCCTTTTAATACAGCTCAAGACCTTATTTGCCCTTGATGCTGCTGACTGGCATTACTTGCTACAGCCAAATTTATCATCTACAAGGACTCCAAGGTCCTTTTCCATAATGGATTTGCCTAGTGCAGTCCCATTAAGGGTATAAGTGGCTTGGATATTTTTACATCCCAGGTGCATGCCTTTACATTTATCAACATTGAATCCCATTTGCCAATTAGCTGCCCAGATTGCCAGTTTGTCAAGATCGTGTTGCAAGGATGCCACATCTTGGATGGAATTAATTGGGCTGGATAGTTTTGTGTCGTCTGCAACCACTGATACAATACCAAGTCATTAATGAACAAGTTAAATAAAAGTGGACCCAATACCGAGCCCTGAGGGACCCCACTAAGAACCTTAGTCCAAGTAGAGAATGTACCATTTAACATCCACCCTCTGTACCCTATCCTGTAGCCAGTTTCCTATCCATGTGCAAATGACTTCATTAAGCCCAACAGACCTTAGTTTAGAAAGCAGTCGTTTATGGGGCACAGTATCAAATGCTTTGGCAAAATCAAAATAGATCACATCTACTGCCCCCCCCTGTCCAGCATCTTACTTACCTCATCATAAAAAGCAATCAAATTTGTTTGACATGACCTATTCTTCATAAAGCCATGCTGATTGCTGCTCATGATGCCATTCACTAGGACACAATTTTGAATGTGATCCCTTAACAAGCCTTCAATAATAATAATTTGCCCACCACAGATGTCAAATTTACTGGCCTATAATTGCCAGTCTGAGATTGTAATCCCTTTTTAAATATTGGAATAACATCAGATGTTCTCCAATCCATAGGAGCCATACCAGATGAAAGCAAATCTGAGAAAATCAGAAATAGGGGCTGGTCTAAACTGAACTAAGCTCTCTTAGAACCTGGGGGTGTATGTTATCAGGCCCTGGAGCCTTGTTTACATTCATTTTTATTAAAGCTTTATGAATCATATCCTGAGTCAACCACTGACTAGATTGAGCTAAACCATTAGTGCAGCTATGAAGTGAGCCTGGGAACTCAGACTGAAGAAAAGAACTGATTTAGCACATTTGCCTTTTCTGTATCTGTATCTGTTACAATCATACTGGTACCATTATTTAATGGAGCAAAACTCTCAACCTGCATCTTTTTATTATTAATATGTTTAAAAAACCTTTTGGAGTTAGTCTTAGTCTCTGCCACAATGCACTCTTCATTTCCTTTCTTTGCCTTGCTGATTGCTGATTTATAACATTTATTACAGTGTCTATATTCATTAAATGCAGCTTCTGTCCCAACAGATTTGTAGTTTTTAAATGCCTTTCTCTTCTTTCCTATTAACTTTTTTACTTCTGTATTAAGCCACATAGGATGATTCTTAGAGCTTATACATTTCCTCCTTAAGGGAGTAAATTGAGAACGGTAATGCTTTAATATCATTTTAAATGACAACCATTTCTGTTCTGTGTTTTTAGCTGAAAACGTAATGCCCCAATCAATACTCTGTATGGCAGCCCTCAAGGCACTAAAATTAGCTTTTCCAAAATTCATAGTTTATGTTGCCCCAGTATATATTTGTTTTTTGCACCAGACATTAAATGATATAACATTATGGTTGCTATTACCCAGGGGTTCAATGACTTGCACATTTGCTATAAGATATGGCTCATTTGAGATCACTAGATCCAGAATAGCATTTTTTCTGGTAGGCTCCTCAACAACCTGTGCCATAAAATTGTCATGCAACAAGTTTATAAACTTGTTCCCATTAACTAATCTGGCAGTACTGTTGCTCCAGTCTGGGTAATTAAAATCCCCCATTAGCATTACTTTACCCAAACTAGCAGCCTATTCTAATTGCATCAGGAGCTTAGCCTCCTCCTCCTCACTTACATTTGGAGGTCTATAGCATACGCCTACAATTAATTTGCTGGACTCTTTACAATTGGTGAAGAACTCCACCCATAAAACTTCTGCCCCCTCTTCCTTTATATAAGATTCTAAATCCTGCCTAACAAATACATACCCCTTTTCTATTGCCTCTGTCCTTCCGAAACAAAGTATAGCCGCTGATATTAACTGCCCAGTCATGCGACTCATTCAGCCATGTTTCGGCCACACTAATCACATCATATTTTCCCACCAGCACCTCTAGCTCTCTCATTTTACCAGTCAGACTCCTTGCATTTGCAAACATACATTTAATACTAGTACCACATTGAATATATGACGTGCAGTGCCGGGCCATGCTGGGCAGGCCCCTAGGCAGGCCCGGCAGTCGCAGTGCCTGTGTAGTGTGCTTGCATGCACGAATTTGCGTGCGCATGCGCACAAAGTGCGAAAAATGCATAGAGTCGGGCAGAGAAGGGAACCGGACTTGGGGTAATCGACAGAGGATGTACGTGCCTGGCGCCCTCCCAGCTTTGCGCCCTAGGCACGTGCCTACTCTGCCTACCCCTAGTTCTGGCCCTGAACATGTGGCCCTCCCTATCCTTAACAGTACCCCCAGCCAAATCTCCTCCCCCATTTTCCCTTTCTTTGCCCACTATCTCATCTAACCTGTTTTCCACTGAATCTTTTACTGAACTCAAGACCCCACACCTAATTTAAAATCTCCTCCAACCGTCATCGTAGCCATCTTCTCTCCAAAAACAGCTGCACCATCATCATTGAGGTTTAGCCCATCCCTAGCGAAGAGCCTGTAGCCGACTGAGAATTCTGCCCACTTTAAAAACCCTCCTCCCTACTCCAATCTCTCAGCCACGCCTTAATCTCCCGCTGTCTTCTTAGTGTTGCTAGTGGCTCAGGTAATATCTCTGAGAAATTTACCTTGGAAGTCCTCGCCCTCAACATTACACCTAGATTTTTGAAATCGTTCTTGAGGACTTAACCACTTCCTCTTACTTTGTCATTGGTATCTATGTGTACCAAGACCGCTGGGTCTTCCCCAGCCCCTCCCAATAATCTGTCCACTCGTTCCACCAAATTATAAAGATATAATTTACATGATATTCGTGGCTTTTGTGTTTTATTTATATACAAACACACATACATAGCTGTTCCTTACAGCTGTAAATAGAATGTATTTTCAAATTGGAAATAGTTATGTGTTTAAAATATAATTAATACTGCATACAAGGAACTGATGTTAGGGTACAGATTGATCACTTTTATTTTTCACAAACAGATTAAAGCCCTTTAACATGTGGAATACTAGTTTATAGTGAGGTCATGTCACATGTTATCCAGACATTTATTTGTTAAATTAGTTTATTAAGATTGGTTGTATCAGTAAGATATGATTCTTCATTCTGTACAATGTCTTGTACATATTTATTACTTAAACATAGGCATGCTCCTTGTTCAAGGTACATGTACAGATGCAGCCACTTTGGTTTGTCTGTTTGACACAGAATAACTAAACACAGATATCCCATTTATCTCATTTAACACAGAAAACTGTGACATAACATCCCATCTAATTAAAGCATTCACCATTGTGAACAATGGTGCTTTGGTATGCTAATGAAAAGGTTAAATGCATTAAATGAGTTAAGATAACTTTAGATAACACAGTTTCTTCAATTAACTCTGAGTCATGACGCATTTAACTCACAAATCCAAGTGGCTTCATCTGTACTATCTGTTAGCATGGGAGGAGTAGTTTATAGTGGAACCTTCATAATAGCCACATATCCCTTTGCCATATTTATAATTTAAACTGTTAATTTTATATATCATTGCTTAAACATAGGCATGTCCCTTTTTCAAGATACATGTACTATCTGTTAGCATTGGGGAGAGTAGTTCCTAGTGGAACCTTCATAATGGTAACATATCCCCTTGCCTTGTTTACATATGCACTTGTGATTGGCAATATAATTGAACATGCAAAGAAAATTGACAGGCACAGCCAATCTGCTGCTGCAGACTTCGTAGTTCACCATAAATATTCTAAACCTAAGTTTTTCTAAAGTTAGAGTGAGTGTGAAGATGCAGATATTGTGACAGTCCATATTAAATGTGTTAAGGATTAGTAGCAGTGGCAATTTAACTGTTTTACTTATACATTCTCAAGTTCCTGTTATTCCTAGTTGTGGGGGCACATTATTATTATTATTATTATTATTATTATTATTATTATTAAATAAATACATCTGCACTATGCTTTTTTTTTTCACTTTATGAATATTGCGTGGATACATGGAGACACCATGGACTCACCATGAACTTGATTGATATGTACCTACTTTTATAAGTTTGATGAGTTGGCAATTTTACCATAGGGTGACTGACTTATCATCCTTGGTCTAACCTACCTGTTACATGCACAGATTGTTTTGTGCTTCCCTTCTCCCCTCCACTATTTCTCTCTGGGCGCTCTTTTGGTTAACTCCAACTGCCTGGTGGTATTTTCCAGATTCCATTTCATCTACATGTATATTGCTGGAGCGAATCATATTGTGATTTTTTAACCTATTTGGAAGTTTGCTGTTGTCAAGATCTTCACAGTTTTAAATAAACAATCTTCAAGGTGCCATTATGATTTGAGTTATCTGGCTGCCAACATTACTGAGGTTGTAAGTTATCTCAAAACAACTTAATAAGGTATAGAGATCACACATTCAATGCTAAGGAAGAGAGGTAGAATACTACATGAATGTAATTTTCTAAACAAGTTTTACAAAATCAACAAAGCACAGTGTGTTGCACTTTAATATAATTATTCAAGGGTACTGCACCATAGTATCCATTTTGCACTTCCCTACAGAGATTTGTTTTAAGCTGCAGAAAGGTTATAGAAAGCTATGTTCTTTCTTGCAACTAGTAATGTTGCACAAACAATGAATTAAATATCCTTGGTCATCATTTGTTCAGTTTCTTACAGCAACTATTACAGTTGTAGATTACTGATTTAGGTCTCATTTAGTGGTGGTTTTAGAATTTAACGGCTGATTTATTATTGATTATTATTATTATTCTAACGAAAATCAACTGTAATATTTGAGATTTATCATATTTAAAAAATGCATCTATTCGTTGATGCGGTCCCTCGATCCGACCGCCCGTTAGGCATCGTTAGGATCCGATCGTTGGGCCCTAGGGCCCGCGATCGGATCAGCCCGATATTGCCCACCTCAAGGTGGGCATATCGGAGGGAGATCCGCTCGTTTGGCGATAAACTAGCGGATCTCTCCATGTATGGCCACCTTTAGAGTATGTTTTATCTCGTTCCTGGGGAGAATTTTCCCATCCTCAAGCAAATTCCCCAGTGTTCGTATGCCCCAGTGCGGCCAGATTTTGTATTCCGCTATGTTCTGTAGGTGCGGGAGAAAGGCGTTTCCCCATAGTGGTAGGTTTGGTGAGAGAAGGGGAGACTTTAACTTAAAGATTTTGAGTACTGTCATCCATGCTTTGAAGGGTGTAATTATGACTGCTGTGGCCAGGGCCAGATCAATGCGGGAAAGGGTGTTGTAGGTGGCCAAAAACATGAGTACTCTCGTTTATCTGGGTTTTTCCAGCGCCAGATATCAGTGAGGTTCATAGCCTGGACCCAGCGAGAGAATTTTGGTGTAGTGTGTGGACCCAGGGTCGATCTGTCTATTAGAGGGTTTGCTAAGGCATTGAAATCTCCCATAAGGAGCATTGGTGATGGTGGAAAATTTGCTATCTTTCCCATTATAGTATCCAGTAAGGTACTGTCAAATGGTGGGGGCATATAGATATTAACTATGGTGATATTTTGGTTTGCTATCGTGCATACCATGAGTACGTATTGGCCATAGTGGTCAGTGACTAAGTCTATCAGCTCAATTTACACCCCTTTGCGTATCAGTATGGCGGTACCCCGGGCGTGGGAGGAAAAGGTAGAATGATAGGTGTGAGCCACCCATTGCTTCTTAAGTGCCATGAGTCTTTGGACCACCAGATGTGTTTCTTGCAAGAAGAGGACATCAGGGACATGTTTTTTTATGTAGTCAAACATTAAGGCTCTCTTGAACTTAGAGTTCAGGCCCCTGATGTTCCAAGAAAGGCATCTAAGTGGGCCCCCCATGAGTGTCAATTTGGGGCATTGTTGGAGGGGTGGAGAAACTTAGTATACTCATCAACATATACATCATAACACAGTTTTGGAGGTAAATATGCAGCAACTATGACAACAAATAGACATTAAACCTATAACATCCTATAATTCCCATCCCACCTGACCTGACCTTAAAACTTGGCAGGTTTTCTTCCCATAACATTGTAAACAGGGGTGTGGTTACCCGTGGCAGTTAACGTTGGGGTATAGGTACATAGTTAAATTGGGTTGAAAAAAGACAAAGTCCATCAAGTTCAACCCCTCCAAATGAAAACCCAGCATCCATACACACCCCTCTCTACTTTTAATTAAATTCTATATACCCATACCTATACTAACTATAGAGCTTAGTATCACAATAGCCTTTGATATTATGTCTGTCCAAAAATTCATCCAAGCCATTCTTAAAGGCATTAACTGAATCAGCCATCACACATCATGTATGTAACACAGAAATGTAGTTCAATTCTCCATAGTACCTGGGTTGAGACAGTTTGGTAAAAAAATAACATGTCAAATAAGATATCTGTATTGATGCAGCAGCAGTGCTAAGCTCAAAAAAAAAAACAAAGAAAAAAAAACAGAGAAGGTGCATCTCAGGACAGCCTCTCGCCTTTTCCCTTTGCGTTCAGAGGAGGGGAATTTCCAGCTATTGTTTCAGGCTACTTAACGCTAAACATATTATTATTAACATGTATTTATATAGCGCCAACATATTGCGTAGCACTGTAAAGTAACTGTGATTATACAACTACATCACATGAATTACATACATAGAATATATGGAGTAACAAACATCACAATCAATACAGGTACAAAGAGGTGAGGAAGGCCCTATGCATAGGCATACAGTCTAAAGGGAAGGGAGTAATACACAAGGTGTGGGAGTGGGCAAGATCGAAGTAAGTGGGTGAGAAATGTGGTGTTGTATGTGGTGTTGCGTTTGGTAGTTAAGCAGAGTGAGGGTAGGCTTCTCGAAAGAAGTGCGTTTTCAGAGATTTTTTGAAAGCAGAAAGGTTGGGAGAAAGTCGGACAGATCGTGGGAGAGCGTTCCAGAGGAGGGGTGCAGCCCTTCCAAAGTCTTGAATGCGAGCATGTGAGGAGGTAATGAGAGAAGAGTTGAGTAGCAGGTCAGTAGAGGAGCGTAGTAAGCGAGTGGGTGAGTATATAGAGATGAGTTCAGAGATGTAGGGTGGAGCAGAGTTGTGAAGTGCTTTGAAAGTCATTGTCATTAATTTGAATTTGATTCTGAAAGGTAACGGAAGCCAGTGCAGGGATTGACAGAATGGTGAGGCAGAGGAGGAGCAGTTGCTGAGGTGTATGAGCCTCGCAGCAGTGTTCATTATGGACTGGAGAGGTGACAGTCTCTGGAGGGGGAGGCCAATTAAAAGAGAGTTACAGTAGTCTAGACGCGATATGATGAGAGAGTGAATAAGAATTTTGGCAGCGTCTTGGGTGATAAATTATCGTATTTTGGATATGTTCCTTAGGTGGAAGTGACATGATTTAATAAGTGACTGGATATGAGGAGTGAATGACAGGGCAGAATCTAGTATAACCCCAAGGCACCGGGCCTGGGGAGAGGGGGGGATAGTGGAATTGTTAACTATGATGGATACTTCGGGGATGCTACTGGTGTTTCTTGGAGGAAAGAGAACCATTTCAGTTTTAGAGAGGTTTAATTTAAGGTAGCGTTGCGACATCCAGGTAGAGATAGCGGACAGGCAGTAGGAGACGCGAGTTAGGAGTTCTGGGTTGAGATCAGGAGATGAGAGATAGATCTGAGTATCGTCAGCATAGAGGTGGTAGTGGAAACCATACGAATTTATTAATTTGCCAAGGGAGGAAGTATAGAGGGAGAATAGTAATGGTCCCAGGACAGAGCCTTGAGGAACTCCAACAGAAAGAGGTAGGGGAGAAGATGATACTCCATTGTAGGAGACACTGAAGGAACGATTGGTGATGTAAGAAGAGAACCAGGACAGGGCTGTGTCACGAAGGCCAAGCGACTGGAGGGACTGGAGGAGGAGAGGGTGATCTACAGTGTCAAATGCGGCTGAGAGGTCAAGCAGTATTAGTAGTAAGAAATGATTGTTGGCTTTAGCGGTTAAAAGGTCATTAGTTAGTCGAGTCAGGGCAGTTTCCGTGGAGTGTTGTGGCTTAAAACCAGATTGTAGGGGGTCCAGCAGGTTATTGTCAGAGAGAAATGAGGTAAGTCGGTTGTAGACTAGGCGCTCAAGTAGTTTAGAGATGAAAGGTAGCAGAGAGATAGGTCGGAGGTTGTCAAGATTGGAGGGATCAAGAGAGGGTTTTTTCAGAATGGGGGTGACAAGAGCATGTTTTAGTTGAGAAGGAAACAGTCCAGTTGAGAGCGAAAGATTAAATAGGTGAGTTAAGGCTTTGATTAGACAAGGATTGGTATTGCGGAGAAGTTTCGAGGGAATTGGATCAAGCGGGCAGGTGGTAAGGTGAGAAGAGGCCAGAAGCTTTGAGACTTCCTCATCAGTGACAGGGGTGAAGGAGCACAGGAGAGACTGGGCAGTGTGGAGGGAGGGTGGTGGAAGTCTAGGGGGGTTGAGTAGTGTAATGTCCCTTATGATAGTGTCAATTTTGTTTTTGAAGTGCTCAGCAATATCTTGAGCAGAGACAGATGTGCATGGAGGGGGTGGAGAAGGGGAAAGGAGAGTGTTAAAGGTGGAGAAAAGTTGTGCTGGTTTTTTAGAAAGGGAGTTAATGAGTGAAGTAAAGTATGTTTGTTTGGCTTGGAAGAGGCTGGTGTTAAAGGAGCGCAGGGCGGATTTGTAGCTCCAAAAGTCTGATTCTGAACGGGATTTGCGCCAGCGACGCTCAAGTGCACGTGAGTGTCTTTGGAGCGCTTTTGTATGAGCAGTATGCCAAGGTTGAAGTGGTTTGGGTCGAGAACGTTTAGTTTTTATAGGAGCAAGCTCATTTAGGGCAGTGGTGAGAGTACTATAGTAGACAGAGGTAGCCACATTAGGACATGAGATGGCTGAGATATTAGAGTGAAGAGAGTCAAAGGAAGAAGAGAGATGTGACACGTCTACAGCTTGCAAGTCACGGTAAGTACGTGTTTGGGGAATAGCAGGGGGTGAGGAGGGAGTTAGTGAGAGTTGAAATGTGAGCATATTGTGATCAGAGAGGGGAAATGGGGAGTTAGTAAAATTGGAGGTTGAACAGAGTCTGGTAAATATGAGATCCAGAGCATTACCATTGGAGTGAGAGGGGGAGTCTGAGCACAAAGATAAGCCTAGGGAGGAGGTTAGTGAAAGAAGTTTAGAGACAGAAGAGTTGTTGATGTTGTTAACGGGTATATTAAAGTCACCTAATATGATGGATGGGATGTTAGATGAAAGAAAGTAAGGAAGCCAGGCTGCAAAGTTGTCCAGAAATTGTGCAGTTGGTCCTGGTGGTCGATATATAACAGCAATGCAGAGTGAAACAGGAGAAAAGAGCCTAATGCAGTGAGCCTCAAATGAGGAGAATGATAAAGAGGGAACAGGTGGAAGAACTTTAAAAGTACACCGGGGAGAGAGAAGCAAACCCACCCCACCTCCAGGTCTGTTACCAGGTCTAGGAGTATGAGTAAGGTGTAGGCCCCCATAGGACAGGGCAGCAGGTGAGGCAGTGTCAGTAGGAGAGAGCCAGGTTTCAGTAAGCGCAAGTAGGTTAAAGGAATTTGCAATGAAATGGTCGTGTATAGCGGTGAGTTTGTTGCAAACAGATCTGGCATTCCAGAGAGCACATGAAAGATTAACTGGGTTTTTAGGTATAGGAGTAAGTGTTCTGTACTGATTGAATTTGCTCCGGAGAGAAGGAGCTCGTGGTCGTGATATAACTGGGATGGGGTAAGGGCCAGGGTTTGGGGAAATGTCCCCAGCTGCCAGCAGTAGAAAGGAAAGATAGACTAAGTGAGAGTGGGATTTATAAGTCCTTGGTTTGTATGAAAAGGAGGAGTTTTGTGGAATAGCTAAACAGAGTACTTTATAAACTTCATGTGTGGAGAGGGAAGGAGAGGAGAGTAGAGAGGCTGAAATTTGTATAGAACTGGGATTTGATGGAGGAGGTAGTGAAAAATGTTTTATGAAGCATGAGAGTGAAAGGAGGAGAAATGCAGGATAAAGCATGTTTGGAGTAAGAAGTAACAAACTAGCAGGTACAAGCAAATCTGTTTTCTTCTTATCCCAGATGGTTCGCTGTTGATTGCAGGGGAATCCGGTTCCTTTTGCCTTGTCAATGCCTTGTCCAACTGTCTTGTTTAACTGTCATTTCTAAGCACTTGTGAAATTTTAGCACTTAGGAAAGGTTAGCACTCGTGCCATGCCCCAGACACGAGTGCCATGCCATCATCTGTTTCTCTTTATTGTTGTTATCAGTTCAGAGGGGGTCTAAAGTGTCTCCTTATAGTAGGTGGTTACCCCTTCCTCTGGCCATGATAAAACAGCAGCCCACCTAAGGTAAGAGTTCCCCCCCCCATCCTCATGTCTTTAAGTGCCATATAGGCTCGGCGGGTAGTTCCTTATTGGCTATTGGTATAAGCTGCGTGATATGTATCCTGGGCTGTGAATCATGAGAGTGTCATATTAGGGGGTTTAAATGAGGGCTAGTCTCACCTGCTGCTGCACTGGATCCCATCCTTTCAGACGGGGTTGGCTTCAGGGGATGGGGGGGCGCTCGCGGATATTCTGTAGGTCAGCCCTAAGCAGCGAAAGGTTGATTTTGATTTCTTCTAATTTGGTGGAGAGAGATGTCCTACAGTCCGTTATAATGTAATTATCCTACCGCACACCTGTAGTTCACCAATCCTGCAAGCTGGTGGTGCGTTCCTTCCGTTGACCCGGCCGGGTCCCTTAGCAACCAATGTGTAAAAGAAACGGATCCGCACACACACCGATTAGTGCAGTCGGGGATTATCCCCTTTTATTCAGCCACCAAACATCAACGTTTCGGGGGGGAACACCCACCCTTCATCAGGATACAATTATTTGTGCAGTCACCCATTTAAACCCAACTTCCCACGCCTTCTTTTCCCATCATGCAATTTGCCATAAAAATTAACCCTTATGTGGGATACAGGAAATTCGACCTATATGTTACATACAATAAAGCAATCAATTTGGTACGACAGTCCACAAAATGATCTTTTTCTTTCTCAAAGTGCCCATGTGCAATAATTATTATAAAATATGGTATCAAAACATTATTTTAAACAACTTTTTCTAAAAAACCACATACATTAAACACCATATTGCAAAAATCCATGTGTTGTATTATACCTTACTGCCCTTGGGATTTTCTAATAACCCTTAATATTATATGTGATCATTCAGCAGTTCTTATCTGTAAGAAATGAATAAAAACATGCAAGAAGGTTAAAAACAGTTTTTTCATAAGAAACACGTATAACTAAAATTCTCGTTAAGGCCCTTTGGTGTGAGTGTTTTTAGCTGCCAAATCCAAAAGGCCTCCTGTCTCAACAATGACCTCTTAAAGGAGAAGGAAAGCTACGGAGGCATTATATTGGCAATAGCTTAGCCGCAATCGTGCAAGCTAGAATGCTATATTTATTCTGTAGAATGTTTTACCATACCTGAGTAAAAAGCTCTAGAAACTCTCTGTTTGTTTAGGATAGGAGCTGCAGTATTAATGTGGTGTGACATCACTTCCTGCCTAAGTCTCTCCCTGCTCTGGGCTCAGATTACAGTAGAAAAGGGAGGGGGCGGGGGAAGAGGAGCAAACTGAGCATGCTCTTGCCCAGGGCAATGAGGTTTAAGCTGAAGGCAGGAAGTCTGATACAGAAGCCCATGTGTACACAATAGAAGGAAAGAAATGCTGTGTTTCTTTTGACAGGGGACTCAGAGCAGCACTATTTTGGGGGTTTACTGGTATATTTAGATGGACCTTTCTGATAAGGCTTACTTAGTTTTAACCTTTCCTTCTCCTTTATCTATTTCACCTTTCTCCCTGTGTATAACCTCTAATATTTGCCATCTGAGTTGAGAAATGTTATGTTTTGCTTCGAAAAAATGTTTCGCCAGGAGGGTTTCCTTTTTAAATTTCTCTTTCTCTTTTTTTTGGCCTATAATAGCCCCTTCTCCCTTCTCTTCAGGTTTATAATTCCTTATTCTACTCTTATGTTCATTCATCCGAGTTTTAAACGCTCTGGAAGTCTGCCCCACATAACATAGGCCGCACGGACACTTTAACAGATGAATCACCCCTTCAGTGTCACATGTAGCGTATTGTTTTAATTTAATATCGTGACCCATAGTGGGGTGTTGGCAAATTTCCCCTTTAATGACTCCATTACAATGCCCGCACTGAAAGCATGGATAAGTGCCTTTCCTGTTAGATATTGGTTTCTTTATAATTTTTCTAAAATCAGTTTTAGTGAGTCCATTAGCTATACTCGAGGCAGAGGAGGAGCAGTTGCTGAGGTGTATGAGCCTCGCAGCAGTGTTCATTATGGACTGGAGAGGTGACAGTCTCTGGAGGGGGAGGCCAATTAAAAGAGAGTTACAGTAGTCTAGACGCGATATGATGAGAGAGTGAATAAGAATTTTGGCAGCGTCTTGGGTGATAAATTATCGTATTTTGGATATGTTCCTTAGGTGGAAGTGACATGATTTAATAAGTGACTGGATATGAGGAGTGAATGACAGGGCAGAATCTAGTATAACCCCAAGGCACCGGGCCTGGGGAGAGGGGGGGATAGTGGAATTGTTAACTATGATGGATACTTCGGGGATGCTACTGGTGTTTCTTGGAGGAAAGAGAACCATTTCAGTTTTAGAGAGGTTTAATTTAAGGTAGCGTTGCGACATCCAGGTAGAGATAGCGGACAGGCAGTAGGAGACGCGAGTTAGGAGTTCTGGGTTGAGATCAGGAGATGAGAGATAGATCTGAGTATCGTCAGCATAGAGGTGGTAGTGGAAACCATACGAATTTATTAATTTGCCAAGGGAGGAAGTATAGAGGGAGAATAGTAATGGTCCCAGGACAGAGCCTTGAGGAACTCCAACAGAAAGAGGTAGGGGAGAAGATGATACTCCATTGTAGGAGACACTGAAGGAACGATTGGTGATGTAAGAAGAGAACCAGGACAGGGCTGTGTCACGAAGGCCAAGCGACTGGAGGGACTGGAGGAGGAGAGGGTGATCTACAGTGTCAAATGCGGCTGAGAGGTCAAGCAGTATTAGTAGTAAGAAATGATTGTTGGCTTTAGCGGTTAAAAGGTCATTAGTTAGTCGAGTCAGGGCAGTTTCCGTGGAGTGTTGTGGCTTAAAACCAGATTGTAGGGGGTCCAGCAGGTTATTGTCAGAGAGAAATGAGGTAAGTCGGTTGTAGACTAGGCGCTCAAGTAGTTTAGAGATGAAAGGTAGCAGAGAGATAGGTCGGAGGTTGTCAAGATTGGAGGGATCAAGAGAGGGTTTTTTCAGAATGGGGGTGACAAGAGCATGTTTTAGTTGAGAAGGAAACAGTCCAGTTGAGAGCGAAAGATTAAATAGGTGAGTTAAGGCTTTGATTAGACAAGGATTGGTATTGCGGAGAAGTTTCGAGGGAATTGGATCAAGCGGGCAGGTGGTAAGGTGAGAAGAGGCCAGAAGCTTTGAGACTTCCTCATCAGTGACAGGGGTGAAGGAGCACAGGAGAGACTGGGCAGTGTGGAGGGAGGGTGGTGGAAGTCTAGGGGGGTTGAGTAGTGTAATGTCCCTTATGATAGTGTCAATTTTGTTTTTGAAGTGCTCAGCAATATCTTGAGCAGAGACAGATGTGCATGGAGGGGGTGGAGAAGGGGAAAGGAGAGTGTTAAAGGTGGAGAAAAGTTGTGCTGGTTTTTTAGAAAGGGAGTTAATGAGTGAAGTAAAGTATGTTTGTTTGGCTTGGAAGAGGCTGGTGTTAAAGGAGCGCAGGGCGGATTTGTAGCTCCAAAAGTCTGATTCTGAACGGGATTTGCGCCAGCGACGCTCAAGTGCACGTGAGTGTCTTTGGAGCGCTTTTGTATGAGCAGTATGCCAAGGTTGAAGTGGTTTGGGTTGAGAACGTTTAGTTTTTATAGGAGCAAGCTCATTTAGGGCAGTGGTGAGAGTACTATAGTAGACAGAGGTAGCCACATTAGGACATGAGATGGCTGAGATATTAGAGTGAAGAGAGTCAAAGGAAGAAGAGAGATGTGACACGTCTACAGCTTGCAAGTCACGGTAAGTACGTGTTTGGGGAATAGCAGGGGGTGAGGAGGGAGTTAGTGAGAGTTGAAATGTGAGCATATTGTGATCAGAGAGGGGAAATGGGGAGTTAGTAAAATTGGAGGTTGAACAGAGTCTGGTAAATATGAGATCCAGAGCATTACCATTGGAGTGAGAGGGGGAGTCTGAGCACAAAGATAAGCCTAGGGAGGAGGTTAGTGAAAGAAGTTTAGAGACAGAAGAGTTGTTGATGTTGTTAACGGGTATATTAAAGTCACCTAATATGATGGATGGGATGTTAGATGAAAGAAAGTAAGGAAGCCAGGCTGCAAAGTTGTCCAGAAATTGTGCAGTTGGTCCTGGTGGTCGATATATAACAGCAATGCAGAGTGAAACAGGAGAAAAGAGCCTAATGCAGTGAGCCTCAAATGAGGAGAATGATAAAGAGGGAACAGGTGGAAGAACTTTAAAAGTACACCGGGGAGAGAGAAGCAAACCCACCCCACCTCCAGGTCTGTTACCAGGTCTAGGAGTATGAGTAAGGTGTAGGCCCCATAGGACAGGGCAGCAGGTGAGGCAGTGTCAGTAGGAGAGAGCCAGGTTTCAGTAAGCGCAAGTAGGTTAAAGGAATTTGCAATGAAATGGTCGTGTATAGCGGTGAGTTTGTTGCAAACAGATCTGGCATTCCAGAGAGCACATGAAAGATTAACTGGGTTTTTAGGTATAGGAGTAAGTGTTCTGTACTGATTGAATTTGCTCCGGAGAGAAGGAGCTCGTGGTCGTGATATAACTGGGATGGGGTAAGGGCCAGGGTTTGGGGAAATGTCCCCAGCTGCCAGCAGTAGAAAGGAAAGATAGACTAAGTGAGAGTGGGATTTATAAGTCCTTGGTTTGTATGAAAAGGAGGAGTTTTGTGGAATAGCTAAACAGAGTACTTTATAAACTTCATGTGTGGAGAGGGAAGGAGAGGAGAGTAGAGAGGCTGAAATTTGTATAGAACTGGGATTTGATGGAGGAGGTAGTGAAAAATGTTTTATGAAGCATGAGAGTGAAAGGAGGAGAAATGCAGGATAAAGCATGTTTGGAGTAAGAAGTAACAAACTAGCAGGTACAAGCAAATCTGTTTTCTTCTTATCCCAGATGGTTCGCTGTTGATTGCAGGGGAATCCGGTTCCTTTTGCCTTGTCAATGCCTTGTCCAACTGTCTTGTTTAACTGTCATTTCTAAGCACTTGTGAAATTTTAGCACTTAGGAAAGGTTAGCACTCGTGCCATGCCCCAGACACGAGTGCCATGCCATCATCTGTTTCTCTTTATTGTTGTTATCAGTTCAGAGGGGGTCTAAAGTGTCTCCTTATAGTAGGTGGTTACCCCTTCCTCTGGCCATGATAAAACAGCAGCCCACCTAAGGTAAGAGTTCCCCCCCCCATCCTCATGTCTTTAAGTGCCATATAGGCTCGGCGGGTAGTTCCTTATTGGCTATTGGTATAAGCTGCGTGATATGTATCCTGGGCTGTGAATCATGAGAGTGTCATATTAGGGGGTTTAAATGAGGGCTAGTCTCACCTGCTGCTGCACTGGATCCCATCCTTTCAGACGGGGTTGGCTTCAGGGGATGGGGGGGCGCTCGCGGATATTCTGTAGGTCAGCCCTAAGCAGCGAAAGGTTGATTTTGATTTCTTCTAATTTGGTGGAGAGAGATGTCCTACAGTCCGTTATAATGTAATTATCCTACCGCACACCTGTAGTTCACCAATCCTGCAAGCTGGTGGTGCGTTCCTTCCGTTGACCCGGCCGGGTCCCTTAGCAACCAATGTGTAAAAGAAACGGATCCGCACACACACCGATTAGTGCAGTCGGGGATTATCCCCTTTTATTCAGCCACCAAACATCAACGTTTCGGGGGGGAACACCCACCCTTCATCAGGATACAATTATTTGTGCAGTCACCCATTTAAACCCAACTTCCCACGCCTTCTTTTCCCATCATGCAATTTGCCATAAAAATTAACCCTTATGTGGGATACAGGAAATTCGACCTATATGTTACATACAATAAAGCAATCAATTTGGTACGACAGTCCACAAAATGATCTTTTTCTTTCTCAAAGTGCCCATGTGCAATAATTATTATAAAATATGGTATCAAAACATTATTTTAAACAACTTTTTCTAAAAAACCACATACATTAAACACCATATTGCAAAAATCCATGTGTTGTATTATACCTTACTGCCCTTGGGATTTTCTAATAACCCTTAATATTATATGTGATCATTCAGCAGTTCTTATCTGTAAGAAATGAATAAAAACATGCAAGAAGGTTAAAAACAGTTTTTTCATAAGAAACACGTATAACTAAAATTCTCGTTAAGGCCCTTTGGTGTGAGTGTTTTTAGCTGCCAAATCCAAAAGGCCTCCTGTCTCAACAATGACCTCTTAAAGGAGAAGGAAAGCTACGGAGGCATTATATTGGCAATAGCTTAGCCGCAATCGTGCAAGCTAGAATGCTATATTTATTCTGTAGAATGTTTTACCATACCTGAGTAAAAAGCTCTAGAAACTCTCTGTTTGTTTAGGATAGGAGCTGCAGTATTAATGTGGTGTGACATCACTTCCTGCCTAAGTCTCTCCCTGCTCTGGGCTCAGATTACAGTAGAAAAGGGAGGGGGCGGGGGAAGAGGAGCAAACTGAGCATGCTCTTGCCCAGGGCAATGAGGTTTAAGCTGAAGGCAGGAAGTCTGATACAGAAGCCCATGTGTACACAATAGAAGGAAAGAAATGCTGTGTTTCTTTTGACAGGGGACTCAGAGCAGCACTATTTTGGGGGTTTACTGGTATATTTAGATGGACCTTTCTGATAAGGCTTACTTAGTTTTAACCTTTCCTTCTCCTTTATCTATTTCACCTTTCTCCCTGTGTATAACCTCTAATATTTGCCATCTGAGTTGAGAAATGTTATGTTTTGCTTCGAAAAAATGTTTCGCCAGGAGGGTTTCCTTTTTAAATTTCTCTTTCTCTTTTTTTTGGCCTATAATAGCCCCTTCTCCCTTCTCTTCAGGTTTATAATTCCTTATTCTACTCTTATGTTCATTCATCCGAGTTTTAAACGCTCTGGAAGTCTGCCCCACATAACATAGGCCGCACGGACACTTTAACAGATGAATCACCCCTTCAGTGTCACATGTAGCGTATTGTTTTAATTTAATATCGTGACCCATAGTGGGGTGTTGGCAAATTTCCCCTTTAATGACTCCATTACAATGCCCGCACTGAAAGCATGGATAAGTGCCTTTCCTGTTAGATATTGGTTTCTTTATAATTTTTCTAAAATCAGTTTTAGTGAGTCCATTAGCTATACTCTTTCCTTTTTTATAGCTAAAAAGGGGTTTATCATCAAAGAGTTTACCAAAGGTTTTATCCCTCTGTAAGATTGGCCAATGTTGTAATATAGTTTTTCTAATAAAAGCAGAGTGTGGGCCAAAAGTAGTTACACAAACCGTATTTTGTTTTTTGTTATTCCTCTCTTTTTTCTTAGTTTCCAGAAGTTCTTTCCTGTTAATGCCCTTGACTTCATCCTTTATAGCCTGCAGGTCCTTTCCCCCATAACCCCTCTCTTGGAATTGTTGCACAAGCCCTTTCGCTTGGCTGTCATACAATTCATTAGAAGAGGTGATTCTTCTAGCACGTATAAATTGACTTTTAGGCAACCCTCTGGTGACCCCTACTGGATGAAAACTATCTTTCCTCAATAGGTTATTTCTATCTGTCAATTTCTTATACAGGTCAGTAAAAGTACTTTTAATCCGGTAGTAAACAATGCTTCCATTGAAACATTTTCCAATATGGTTTATAGTGATATTGAAAGAGAATTACAGGCATATTTGGTGCCTAAAACAAATAATCTTACTTACAACGAAAGAAAAGCATTGTCTAATCTACAAAACGATAAAAGTATTACTATTAAAAAGGCAGATAAAGGGGGAGGAATAGTTATTGTTAATACAGATGATTATCTCACAGAGGTCAAACGGCAGTTGTCCAATACCAACCATTATTGTAAATTGGAGTCTGACCCCACTGACAGACTGAAAACTGATATCAAGGTTTTTTTGAATGAAGCTTGTCTCTCAGGGAGTATCACACCGGAGATAGAAGGTCTGTTGGTGAAATAAAATCCAAGGGTACCAATTTTCTATCTATTGCCTAAAGTTCACAAAACATTGGTTAATCCCCCAGGAAGGCCTATTGTTTCCGGTGTGGACTCACTGTTGCAACCCCTAGCAATTTATGTTGATACATACCTGCAAGAGATCCTGCCCAAGTTAGATACTTGTCTCAAAGACACTACCCATTTTTTGAATATTTTGAATGAGGTCAATATAGATGCCCGTGCACCCATTTTGTGCACAATTGACGTCAAGGACCTGTATACATCTATCAGGCATGACGAAGGGATTGAGTGCTGTAGAGAATATTTGTCTAAAGAAAAATTGCCCATGCATGAAGTCAACTTTTTATGTGATTGTATGGAACTTATCCTCAAACGGAATTATTTCCGTTTTGATTCTGATTTTTATCTACAGATACAGGGAATAAGTATGGGGGCAAACATGGCGCCCGCGTACGCGAATATGTACATGCACCAATTTGAACATACACATGTATTAAAACATCCAGTGTACAAGCAACATATCGCCATGTGGCTATGCTACGTGGACGATATGTTTCTGGTATGGACAGGGAGTGAGGAAACATTATCTGACTTCTTCATCTATTTAAATGGAATACATGACACCATAAAATTCACTATGACTAAGGGCCCCCTAACAGTTAACTATCTAGATGTGCAGGTGACATTTTCGGAAGGAAGGTTTATTACAGACCTGTATAAGAAATTGACAGATAGAAATAACCTATTGAGGAAAGATAGTTTTCATCCAGTAGGGGTCACCAGAGGGTTGCCTAAAAGTCAATTTATACGTGCTAGAAGAATCACCTCTTCTAATGAATTGTATGACAGCCAAGCGAAAGGGCTTGTGCAACAATTCCAAGAGAGGGGTTATGGGGGAAAGGACCTGCAGGCTATAAAGGATGAAGTCAAGGGCATTGACAGGAAAGAACTTCTGGAAACTAAGAAAAAAGAGAGGAATAACAAAAAACAAAATACGGTTTGTGTAACTACTTTTGGCCCACACTCTGCTTTTATTAGAAAAACTATATTACAACATTGGCCGATCTTACAGAGGGATAAAACCTTTGGTAAACTCTTTGATGATAAACCCCTTTTTAGCTATAAAAAAGGAAAGAGTATAGCTAATGGACTCACTAAAACTGATTTTAGAAAAATTATAAAGAAACCAATATCTAACAGGAAAGGCACTTATCCATGCTTTCAGTGCGGGCATTGTAATGGAGTCATTAAAGGGGAAATTTGCCAACACCCCACTATGGGTCACGATATTAAATTAAAACAATACGCTACGTGTGACACTGAAGGGGTGATTCATCTGTTAAAGTGTCGTGCGGCCTATGTTATGTGGGGCAGACTTCCAGAGCGTTTAAAACTCGGATGAATGAACATACAGTAAGAGTAGAATAAGGAATTATAAACCTGAAGAGAAGGGGCTATTATAGGCCAAAAAAAAGAGAAAGAGAAATTTAAAAAGGAAACCCTCCTGGCGAAACATTTTTTCGAAGCAAAACATAACATTTCTCAACTCAGATGGCAAATATTAGAGGTTATACACAGGGAGAAAGGTGAAATAGATAAGAGGTCATTGTTGAGACAGGAGGCCTTTTGGATTTGGCAGCTAAAAACACTCACACCAAAGGGCCTTAACGAGAATTTTAGTTATACGTGTTTCTTATGAAAAAACTGTTTTTAACCTTCTTGCATGTTTTTATTCATTTCTTACAGATAAGAACTGCTGAATGATCACATATAATATTAAGGGTTATTAGAAAATCCCAAGGGCAGTAAGGTATTATAATACAACACATGGATTTTTGCAATATGGTGTTTAATGTATGTGGTTTTTTAGAAAAAGTTGTTTAAAATAATGTTTTGATACCATATTTTATAATAATTATTGCACATGGGCACTTTGAGAAAGAAAAAGATCATTTTGTGGACTGTCGTACCAAATTGATTGCTTTATTGTATGTAACATATAGGTCGAATTTCCTGTATCCCACATAAGGGTTAATTTTTATGGCAAATTGCATGATGGGAAAAGAAGGCGTGGGAAGTTGGGTTTAAATGGGTGACTGCACAAATAATTGTATCCTGATGAAGGGTGGGTGTTCCCCCCCGAAACGTTGATGTTTGGTGGCTGAATAAAAGGGGATAATCCCCGACTGCACTAATCGGTGTGTGTGCGGATCCGTTTCTTTTACACATTGGCTACAGTCCGTTATTGCATCCAACAGCAGTTGTTTTGCTGCCTCTGGCTGCGAGGTGCTTGTAGTCGCTGTCTGACTGTCCTTCTGTTGGGCACCCATCTGTGGAGGTTGCCTTGCAAATTGCTCAAGTTTAGATGCTGCATCAGTCTTTGGTTTTTGTGTTTTGGTGCCACCCATCATGCGGGGGTTAGTGATGGCAGGCTGGGTGCTGTTGTCACTGGAGTGGGATCCACAGTAGTAGTAGTAGTGGGGCTGTAGTACTTGGAGTTCTTGTAGGTGTAAGCTACATTCCTGGCATTCTCAAGGAGTCCTAGTTTCTTTTGGGGAGGTATTTCAAGTTGTGTGCTATACCTTCCTTCTGCTTGGTAGTATAGGGGTGGTGAGTGATTTTATTTCAGGTAGGGGAGCTTTGGGTTCCCCTTGCTGCCCAGCTGGTCTGGGGATCGGCAGTTTTAGGGCCTTGTAGGGTTGTTAGGCCCAAGGTACTTCCCTTGCCTGCCTAGTGATGATTAGAGATTCCTGGTGAGGTTGGTGGCAGTGGGTATGGAGGCCCTTTAGGGGTATCTTGGGGCTGGAGGTCACTCACCCCTTCTCTGCCTCCTCCGGGGCTCTACCTCTCCACCTGTGTGCTTGGCGCAGCAGGGTGCACCTGAGGCAGCACCGCTCAACACCGCTCAGAGATCATGCATATCTAGTATGCATGATCTCTAAATGCATTTGTGAGTAATATTTCAGTTCCTTTACATATTAAAAGCCCTAACTCACACCTATATTGCTCATACTTTTTTTATGATACCACACAGCGATTTTTGTCTTTGAATGCCTTCTTATGAATGTCTCTACAGCAGGGCTGTTCAACTTGGCGGCCCGCAACCCCCCTTGTGTTGCCTCCCACATGAAAGTCTGCCTGCTGTGATTTCGTACCATGTGTAAAAGTTAAAAGTTATCGTACTGGAATTCAGACCTTGAGCTCCTGCATTGTTCATACCTGTAATCACCCTGCATTGTTCACACCTCAGACCCAGATTGAAAGTGCCCACATAGTTCACATGTTCACACCTCAGACAAACTGCTGGAGGGGCACCAGCATTGTGTCATTGTATGTAGCACAGTATGAACTGCCCATGTTAGAGTCTTAATAGGTACTCTGTTAGCCCTATGCTCCCTGTGTGTGCAAATACTCTGCCTGCCCTTTGCTCCCTATGTGTGCCATACTCATCTTGCATTATGCTCCCTGTGTGCCATAGCCTGTTATGGGGTTTCTTTGCATTTGGAAAATGTTGTTAGGGTGCTTCTAAGGTGTTTATTTATGTGCTGGGGGTGCAGTGTTATCCACAGGGGAAGGATACAGCATATGGATTTAAAGGAACAGTAACTAAATGTATAATGTACATTTTCCCTGTATTGGTAAAACGAGTGTGTTTCCTTCAGAATTCTACTATAGTTTATATAAACAAGCTGCTGTGTATCCATGGGGGCAGCCAATCCGAGGATCAGGTTACATAGGAGATAACAGATGCATTCTACAGGATCCCATTGTCTTCTATTACAAAGCTTATCTGCTAAGTAACCTGTGCCTTTTCTCTTTTTTCAGATTAAATGGCTGCCCCCATGGCAACCTTTCCATATAAAGTTTCTAAAGCAAATGCATACATTTTACCAATGCAGGGCAACAGTATATTATATTTGAATTACTTTAAATGCTTTTATTTTTGGGTGTTACTGTTCCTTAAAGGGTGTATTTATGGTATATTTAAGGGTACGACTCAAATTTTTGACATATGCGTGATATCCCTGCAGTGAGCACCAAGCACTTTATTTTTTTGTGCCGCCTTTCCAGATTACAGTGGGAACGTTGGTGGCTGAGCACCCGGTATACCAAAATGGAGCTGCACTAAATTGAACATACAGGGGGTGGGTCTAGAGCGGCCAAAACCTTTTTTCCACCATTAATGTGGACATCTTCTTAAAAGTTTTTGAGATAATATTGGTGTGGTTTAAAGGGGTGTGGCTAATACTGGCTTCCATTATTGGCCCTCCACACGTAGGCCAGAAAAATTCCGGCCTGTACCATAGAAGTTGGACAGCACTGCTCTACAGTATTTGAATACGACAGAGGAACACCCTAAACCACTTTGTGCTGTTTTCCAATGGGAAAACCTCATTTAAGGAGATGTAAAGGCAAAAAAAATTAAACCCCATTTTTTAAAAAAAGAAATCTTTCTCCAATATTCTTTAATCAAAAAATGTCTACCATTTTAATAATAAACCTTACTGTATGCGGTGAAATTTCCCGTTAGTTTTACTTGCTCTGACCGCTGTAGATAGGAAACTTCAGACGGTCCCTAACTGCTCTGCAAGGAAACAATCATACTTTTCATACCCCACCTTACTTCCCTGACCTTTAGTAGATTTGTTTGTTTCACTATAAAGCAGCCGGCGACTGTGTAGAGATTTGTATCCGCAGACCCAGTGCAGTCTGCATATTCTGATTATTAATCAGGCTTGCTGTATCGGCTTCTATTGCAGATACTGTATTATTTGCCTTGTGCTGTTTTGATAATTTATGACCATCCCTTAGCTTAACCTCCCAACTGAAGCCCAGACCACACTGAGCATGTGTGTAGTCTTGGTCTTGCAAAGATGTTTAACAAAGTTACAAGATGACAGCCCCCTGCGGCCAACTTTGAAAACATAAATCATTTGTTGAATTAGGCTTCTGGTGCAGTAAGTTTATGTTTAGTATACAAAATACAGCATTTCTAGCATTATTCTATTTTAGACTTTAGTTCCCCTTTATTACAGTTGCCTTCGAGTTTGAATAGGGGTTATAATAATATTGTTAGCTGCAAGTATTTAAAGTCGGGTGGGGAGTAGGAAGAAAACATTTTAGAAATTAAACACATTGACCACATTGCTAATCTGCTAGCATTCCAGAGAATTAAATCCATGCAGTTGTCATTGTATCCCCTTCATACAGAACAACGATAGGGAAATAAGAATACTTTGATGCAGACTGCACTTCTTTATATTTAAATTCAGTGCATACATAAGATAAATACTACTTGGCCCTTTCATATGTGTTTGTCTGTATTGGCATAGGGTTGCCAGATCTCTACTGATTAAATGCATATTCTGCATAAATGATTAGAGTATGAAATGTAAAGCTGCAATATAAAGAAACAGTAAAAACACAAAGCATTGAAGAGTACCAGTTGTGATGTGGTCAGTAGATCACATGGAATTTTGGGATAGTTTGCATTGCCCTAAACTCGAATAGTGTTAGAATTCATTCAGCAGAATAAAAAAATATAAAATTGTAATTTTTATCACTTGTTGGTAATTCATGTGTATATAAGGTTACAAAAACATTAATAATGACTCTTATTTGTTGTTCATTCATTCTTGCAGACTTTTTGAAAAGAGCACTGGAGACATATGTAAAAAAACTTTCAGTACCTGTTCATGTAATACGGATGGAGCAGCGTTCAGGGTTGATCAGGGCTCGTCTAAGGGGTGCTGCTGCATCTAAAGGCCAAGTAATTACGTTTTTAGATGCCCACTGCGAATGTACTGTAGGCTGGCTGGAGCCTTTGTTGGCACGCATAAATCATGACAGGTAAAAAAGTTTCTTGAGACACCAGTATTAGAATATTTTAAGTGAAATGAACTCCTGTTTGATGCAAATAAAAACAATGAAATATCACTGCTTTGTAAAATCAAGACAGCTTTTTTGAAAAACTGCTGCTCATTATATATTAGTCTAACAGGCAGCAGCTGAGGGAAAGCTGGTGTGTGTTTATACAGTGGGAGTGTGTTCATGGTAGACTGGTGATAACCTATACCCCATTTATTCAGAACATATTATGTAGAAATTGTATGGTAGTTCTGTCAAGTACAGGTTTGCAATTCCCTATCTAAAAACCTGTTATTTAGAAAGCTTAGCATTACAGAAAGCCCATCTCTCATAGAGTCCATTTTAAGCAAATAATACAATTTCTTTTACATATCATTTTCTCTGTAGTAATAAAACAGTACCTTGTACTTGATTTCAACTAAGCTGCATGCATCCATATTGGTGGTCCTTTTTATATTTATTTATATATATATATATATATATATATATATATATATATATATATATATATATATATATATATATATATATATATATATATATATATATATATATATACACAATATTTACATTTTTTTTGTGGTATGTTTAAAAAGTTAAGATATGGTGATCTAAATGAACGAAAGATCCCTTATCTGGAAAACACCGGGCCCCAAGCATTTTGCATAATAGATCCTATACCTTTAATACATATCTAGTATGCATGATCTCTAAATGCATTTGTGAGTAATATTTCAGTTCCTTTACATATTAAAAGCCCTAACTCACACCTATATTGCTCATACTTTTTTTATGATACCACACAGCGATTTTTGTCTTTGAATGCCTTCTTATGAATGTCTCTACAGCAGGGCTGTTCAACTTGGCGGCCCGCAACCCCCCTTGTGTTGCCTCCCACATGAAAGTCTGCCTGCTGTGATTTCGTACCATGTGTAAAAGTTAAAAGTTATCGTACTGGAATTCAGACCTTGAGCTCCTGCATTGTTCATACCTGTAATCACCCTGCATTGTTCACACCTCAGACCCAGATTGAAAGTGCCCACATAGTTCACATGTTCACACCTCAGACAAACTGCTGGAGGGGCACCAGCATTGTGTCATTGTATGTAGCACAGTATGAACTGCCCATGTTAGAGTCTTAATAGGTACTCTGTTAGCCCTATGCTCCCTGTGTGTGCAAATACTCTGCCTGCCCTTTGCTCCCTATGTGTGCCATACTCATCTTGCATTATGCTCCCTGTGTGCCATAGCCTGTTATGGGGTTTCTTTGCATTTGGAAAATGTTGTTAGGGTGCTTCTAAGGTGTTTATGTGCTGGGGGTGCAGTGTTATCCACAGGGGAAGGATACAGCATATGGATTTAAAGGAACAGTAACTAAATGTATAATGTACATTTTCCCTGTATTGGTAAAACGAGTGTGTTTCCTTCAGAATTCTACTATAGTTTATATAAACAAGCTGCTGTGTATCCATGGGGGCAGCCAATCCGAGGATCAGGTTACATAGGAGATAACAGATGCATTCTACAGGATCCCATTGTCTTCTATTACAAAGCTTATCTGCTAAGTAACCTGTGCCTTTTCTCTTTTTTCAGATTAAATGGCTGCCCCCATGGCAACCTTTCCATATAAAGTTTCTAAAGCAAATGCATACATTTTACCAATGCAGGGCAACAGTATATTATATTTGAATTACTTTAAATGCTTTTATTTTTGGGTGTTACTGTTCCTTAAAGGGTGTATTTATGGTATATTTAAGGGTACGACTCAAATTTTTGACATATGCGTGATATCCCTGCAGTGAGCACCAAGCACTTTATTTTTTTGTGCCGCCTTTCCAGATTACAGTGGGAACGTTGGTGGCTGAGCACCCGGTATACCAAAATGGAGCTGCACTAAATTGAACATACAGGGGGTGGGTCTAGAGCGGCCAAAACCTTTTTTCCACCATTAATGTGGACATCTTCTTAAAAGTTTTTGAGATAATATTGGTGTGGTTTAAAGGGGTGTGGCTAATACTGGCTTCCATTATTGGCCCTCCACACGTAGGCCAGAAAAATTCCGGCCTGTACCATAGAAGTTGGACAGCACTGCTCTACAGTATTTGAATACGACAGAGGAACACCCTAAACCACTTTGTGCTGTTTGTCATTCACATGAATGGACCAAAGACAAGTGACAGTTTGTATTCAAGTTATTGATAGGTGGGGATGTGGCCTGATGTTGAGCTGAACAGACGTGGGGAGGGTGAGCTTCGTGCCTACACTACTACTACCACTATTACCCCGATAAATATGGGGAAGCAGAACAAAACCTTACAGCTCCCAAAAGTCCCTGCCTGTGAAACAGGACAAAGATATCAACAGATACTTTGAGAAACTGACATCTCTTGCAGACCAGATCGGAGCCCAAGATGGCGGAGGGCGATGAGGCCTTCATTTCCACACTTGCCCCATCCCACACCCTTGACTCCATTGGAAGCAGACCTGCCAAGACTCTTAGCATCTCTGCCGAAAAAAAGAGGACTTGCTACAACTGTCATCTGATAAGGCAGCACAAGAAGACATAAAGGCCCTCGCACATTGATGGAACACACGCAGAAATAATTGGCAGAGAGAGTGCAATCTCACAATCGCCAACTGGATAAACACACGGGACAGATATGGGAACTTAAGCGTCAACTAGAAGACGCAGAAAATCATAGTCAAAGCCAAAAAGCCCTGTTAACTGAACTATTTGACAAACTGCTCCAACAAGACAAATCCACAGACATCCCAACAGATTGTATACACAGAGTAGCAACGGCAAGAAGGGGACACTCCACAATCCGAGGGGAGGGGATGACGGAGGAAGCCAGCCTCTGGGTACACGGATCACAAATCCGGCCCTGGGTCACATCCCCGTAGTTAACATATGCAACGCTAGAATAGCCGCTAAGAACTGACCGTGACCAAACCAGATGTAATCGTACTACCTTGTTAACCCTTTGCACAACTCCCAGAAAAGAGATAAAAGGGCCTACCTCAGTATACTGTATATAATATCAGGAACCCCCTGTACAACTCAGTACCACTACTAGCAATATGCTGAACTACTACAGAAGGACATAACATGGAATGCATATTCCCCCGTTACAATTATGCCTGCCGGCAGATACCTCTTATATAATACAAATAGTAACTGATCCTAGCTTGGAGCTTTCTCTAAGTGCGGTGGAAACTAAGGACCAGACAGACGGAAACTGTGAACAGTGCCATCAGCCCAACAGCACTAGCTCAGACACTATATATTACTGCTCACTAACAGCAACCCTCCAGACAGGTCCAGGCTGAGAATTAAAATTGGCCCTGCCATTTCATGTACACAGAGGCCCAAACAGCCCCCACCAGCCCACTAAATACTGACTTTCTATGGCATCTTATTAGCAGCCCCTCTGGCATTTGCTAGAACCCACAGATTGCTAGTCCGGGCCTTCCTCAACACCTGAATTCATACAGATCGAATATTTAAATGGATAATGCCAGGATACCGAGCTACGCTATGGGTACAACAAAGTGGATAAGAGACTCCTACTACTGCCTAGATGGATATACTGCAGCCTAACTACACTACCCCTGGCAGACCCAAGTGCAAGATCCGTCCACTGAACAATAGAGCATAAACTCTTATTCCAATTCTCTTAACACTACTCAGGTTTGAAGGGGATTTCCCTGATTACAAAGGGTGTAAAATACCTGGTTTACACTCCTCTTCTACTCTACACAAACACCTTAACTGGGAGCATGTCCGAGTAGCATAACACATAGAGTGAAATTACCATTTCACAGGAGAAATGTCTCAAACTTTGAATAATTGCCTTTATTTGCCCTAACACAGGTACCTACGTATGTCAAAAGGTATCAAACATTTACACATACCAAAGGGGGGAGGAAAGAGAAAAAGTGTGTGGGGGGGGGAATACACACTTACTGATTTGACTCATTATTGCTTCCTGGGATATATTCCTCCACTGTTTATGGTTATGTATGGCTATAGCTCTATGCTTTTAGCCCTAGGCACGGGGCTCCCCCCCCCGTTCACCCCTTACAACTCTGCGGCAACCTATATAAACTAGGATTGCGGTTCTCACCCCCCTTCCAGACACTGCCTACTACTGTAAACCCCCTCACCTCTCTAACCACCTCCGCTACTCCTCTTCTTCCTCCCTTCTTCCCCCTTAATTTTCTTTTCTCCCACCCCCATAATGCCAATGACACACACTAATCCGAGCTCTTTCAAAATTGTCAGCCTAAATGTTAACAGGCTCAATTCCCCCACTAAACGAATACTACTATTTACACAACTACGCAAATGCAAAGCTAATATTACATTTATACAAGAAACGCATTACAAAGAAGGTTCCAGCCCTAAATGGAACAACAGATACTTTCCTGAGACATACATAAACCACTCCCAAACGGAAAAGGTCAGAGGCGTCGCAATCCTTTTCTCCCAAAATTCTCAATTCCAACTGGCAGATTGCATAAGAGATAAAGAGGGCAGTTATGTGTTTGTGTTTGTGAAAGGCCAGCTTGCTAACCACAAGTACACATTTGCTAGTATCTACCTACCCAATACTTTGTAAGGAAAGACCCAAACAATGGTTACAAGAAAAAGGTGATAGGTTGCCTACAACAACTTGAAAGGGAGAAAGCCATTTGAGTTTTATACCACCGTCTGTACCCCAGAGAAGCCACACCATGCTTATACGGACTCCCCAAGATACACAAAGAAGGAGTCCAGCTAAAACCCATTGTCAGTAGCATAAACTCAGCTGTCTTTCTACACCTAAAAGACGAGGGACACTCCTTTGAAGATAGCAAGGTCCAAAGCTTGGATAAAGAAGACCGCTGGTTTGAACGAGGCGTGAAAGAGGCGATTCATGTCAAGGTGGAGAAACCATCCCTCAACAAAGGTGGGGGCCTTCGACACCACCTGTCTGCTACATACAATGCTTTTCTAACATCTGTTCCCCGGGGTTTCAGAACACTTCACACATCCATTCATGCAACTCTCACAAGTAACACCTGTTCTATGAGTTGCATGACACATTGGATAATCCTATCACAGAAACTACACAGAATCAACACTTCTGTGAATTTCTTAGATGTCACCTCTTTGAAGAGTTACAATGTACCATTGTGATTGGATTAGTGGAAGAGTTTATATGACGAGAATTTCCCACACCAGTCAGTTGAACTGAAGAAGCTGCTCGGATTAGTAGTGAAAAGTCTTCATTGATTACTCAGCAAATCCAGTTGTTTCTAGATTTACCTATACTAGATATCACTTTAGCAAGGCAAGAACTTTCTAATTCACAGAGGGCGATTACTATAGCTCAGCACAGATTCTATGAGCATGGAGACAAATGTGGGAAGATCCTAGCAAACACACTCAGATACGCACAGTAATTACATAGACTGTCTCAAAATCAAAGAGGGGCAAACATCCTATAACAGTAAGCAAATAGCTCAGGTTTTCCAAGACTTTTATTCCACCCTCTACAATTTAAATTAGGATAAGGGTAATAACCCCCAAAATAGAATCTCAGATTATTTAGGCGCTCCCCAAACTATCTCACTTTGAGACAGCAACCCTGGAACGAGAACTGACATTAGAGGAACTAAATGAAACCTTGGATAACTCACCACTAGGTAAATGCCCAGGCCTTGATGGACTATCGGTTATATACTATAAAACTTTTAAGAAGTCACTTATGCCACAACTTTTAACGGCATGTAACCATATACTCAAGGGGGACAATTCAGCCCACAGTCGTTAGAAGCTCACATCTCTCTTATCCTGAAACCCGGAAAAGACCGAACAAATTACCGTCTGATATCCCTCATCAACGGGGATGTTAAACTACTTGCTAGTATCTTATCCAGAAGAATACAAACTCTGCTTAACAAACTTATACATTTGGACCAAGTTGGTTTTTGTACCAGGCAGAGAAGCTAGGGATAATTTAAATTGACTAATAGACTAAAACTGCATGGCTAAAAAAAATAACCAACAAATTTTAATGCTCTCTACCGACACACAAAAAGCAGTTGACAGAGTAAACTGGAACTTTATGCTGTCTTGCCTTTCACATTATGGATTCGGCAATAACATGATGTGTTGGATAGGCGCCCTATAATCAATCCCCAAATTCCTGAATTAGGGTTAACCAATTCCTAACGAACCCCATTACTGTAAGAAAAGCAACTAGACAAGGTTGCCGTCTGTCCCTCACACTATTCATATTAATGCTAGAGCCATTGTTTTGTAAAATCAGATCCAACTCCCAAATTCAGGGCATCCGCATTCGAGAAAAGCATCATAAAGTGGCAGCATATGCGGACGATCTTCTATTTTTCCTGTCCAGTCCCAAAGACTCCCTTGCCAATCTGAAACAAGAAGTAGAATCATATGGGAATCTCAGTCATTTCAAAATGAACTCCAAAAAATCCTTTGCCCCTGATTTAAATCTCTCAGGTAAAACAAAATCATCTCTTGGGATGAATTTTCAGTACAGCTGGGCCAACAACTCCATGCAGTACCTGGGACTGCATATTACAAACGATTACACAAACTGGACTTCCCTAAATTATTCTAGAATAGCCATTAAAATCACAGCAGACCTCACCAAATGAAAGGATATTGGAAGGGTATTAAACTACATGTAATGCCACTATTACTATACACATTTCAAGTAATACCCCTACCTGCCCCAAAGGATTTTTTCCAAAGTAGACAAGACAATCAGGAACTTCATCTGGCAGGGCAGACATCCTAGAATTAAGACCAAGATTCTAACAAATAGCAAACAGGTTTGCGGACTGACACTCCCTAGTACTACCATTCAGCAATCCTTAACAGAATACTTGATTGGCCCCATCACGCTGACGATAAGAGCTGGATCTCCATATGGCAACAAGCCACATACACCTAACTCATACGCCTACCTTGGATTAACCATATACATTGCCGTATCAGATACAGAGATCACCCCACCTTAAAAAACACTATGGCAGTATGGGACACACTTAAAAAATCAGGTGAACTGACTAGGCATCCCTCCCCACTACTACCATTAATTAACAACCCAGCTTTCCCCCCAGGAGTGGACATATTTTAGCTCACCGACTGGCTAATACATGATAACTTACAGCTGATATACTTCATACATGAAGACAAATTCATAAAAAAGATCAATTCATGAAAGTCAAACCTTTTTCACCAAATGACCATTATAAATTTATTCAAATCCGACATTATTTCCATAACTTAGGAGGAAACTCAATACTGTATCGTCCCTTCTATCTTTGAAAAACTATGTTCACAGTAGAATCCACCTCCACAAGTGCTTTCACAAAAACACTAATCACCAAAAAACAGACGTTACTCACTTAAATTTTATTTCTAGAGACCTGGAGTTGGAACTAAATATAGAACAATTATGCACCCTCATTAACGACCTTCGTTGCAGCTCCAGATGCTGTAGAATCCAAGAGTTTAACGATAAATTACTGACTCTGTGGTATTATACCCCAGCTCGTCTAAAGAAAATATGGGAACACACCTCTGATCTTTGCTGGAGATGCTCATCCGCCACAGGTACCTTACTACATTGCTTTTGGGAATGCCCCGTAATACGCCCCTACTGGTATAAAATACTACGGATCTCTGAGGAAATTATGGGAACGGCCATACCTAACCATCCTGCATCCATCTTGCTGTTCCATTTGGATAAGCCTCTCTCACAATTTTTTAATTCACCTGAACCTTTCCTCCTATACGACGGAAAAATTATTAATTCCTTTACACTGGAAATTCCAGCAACCTCCAACCACATTTGAATGGTTGATAAAAATACAGGTATTGTTTCAGTTTGAAGAGCTGAAGAGTGCCAGAGTAAGCATTAGATACCAATTGTAAAGATGAAATTAACAAAGATGTTATATAGGAGCACAACATATGAATTATATACCTCAATCAAACCAAAAGGGCCACTCTAAGCTCGCCTTCCCATAAACTGTTCCTTTTACTCCTTGTCGGGTGCTCGGTCCACAGTGTCCCAACTGCTCAAATCCATATCAAAAGCCAAAAAGAAGGACGGCACTCTGGTCAAACAAAGAGCGGGTTTATTGCATTCTCCTGCAAGGATCTTACACATTTCGGGATTCAATACCTTAGCCATAGGCATACACCCAAAGCTGTACAGACAAGTTATATACAAAACGTATATGGCGACCCCTATTGGGATCGCCATAGTAGTGCAGTTAAAAACCACATTTTTATTCATCACAGTAAAAACAATATCCTAAAGGTAAAAACCCTTGTTTGTATTTTAAAAACATGCTGTTACTCAGAACGATTCCTGTGTCCATGTGTGTTTCTTTTCCCTGGACTTATCCATGGACTTATCCATGGTTAAATTCTGGGGGACAAACGTGGATAGAGAATAAATAAGTATATCCAAAGGAGAGGGGGGTACCAGTCAAAATTAGTATAAATATGAGATCGTCTCAAATTTTAAAATCAAAAATGCCTCTCTTAGGTTTAATGAGCACACCAGATCTCCCCCTCTGAGGGGTGTCCTTACTTGTTCAATAACAAGTCATGAACTTCCTTTGTGGAGCATAAGGCAAAGTGCTTGCCTACAGGGGACCCATCATCCTTTTTGACAATAGCTCTTATGTGCTCCCGTACCTTTTCTTTTAAACAGCGGGTGGTGCGACCCACATATTGTTTCTCACAACATTTACATTCCAGCAGGTGTACCATCCCTTGGTATTACAATTGTAAAAGCCGTTATTCTGGTATATCCGTCCTGTAGCACTAGATCTAAACTAAAACTGGGCCCTGTAGAAATGACCTTGCAGGTTTTGCATGTGGTAGCTCTACATCTGTAGTTTTTAACTGCGCTACTATGGTGAGCCCAATAGGGGTCGCCTTATAAGTTTTGTATGTAACTTGTCTGTACAGCCTATGCCTATGACTAAGGGATTGAATCCTGAAATGTGTTCGGCATAAGATCCTTGCAGGAGAATGCAATAAACCTGCTCTTTGTTTGGCCGGAGTGCCGTCCTTCTTTTTAGCTTTTGATATGAACTATATATAATTGTTCAGTTAAGACCTAGGTAAAAATGCCATATTTATATTAAGGTAAAAGAAGATGCTCAGAAATGTTTGCATTTCTTTTTACATAGCACTTTTCCTAAGCCACAAGTAAAACAGCGCTACGCAATATGTTGGCGCTTTATAAATACATGTTAATAATAATAATAATAATAATAATAATAATAAAAAAATAAATTGTGTACAAACAGTACAACATTAATAATTTTACATTGCTGTGTACATCACACATTCATGGCCTTAAGCCAAAAGCCTTAGTAGGAAAAACAATGTATGTTTTCTTTAAATGTTGCTAAATTTTCAAATGTTAAGTACATGTTTATACAGTATGTAGATGCTTTCAATTGGCACTTGTTACTGTTGCTATTGGCAACAGCACATTCTTCCTATTTAAGAGTTACATAGGGTTGAAAAAAGACAAAGTCCATCAAGTTCAACCCCTCTAAATGAAAATTCAGCATCCATAAACACACCCCTCCCTACTTTCACATAAATTATATATACCCATATCTATACTAACTATAGAGTTTAGTATCACAATAGCCTTTGATATTTTCTCTGTCCAAAAATAATCCAAGCCATTCTTAAAGGCATTAACTGAATCAGCCATCACAACATCACCCGGCAGTGTATTCCACAACCTCACTGTCCTGACTGTGAAGAACCACCTACATTGCTTCAAATGAAATTTCTTTTCTTCTTGTCTAAAGGGGTGGCCTCTAGTACAAGGTCCCCTGCTGTTTGTCTATAATGTCCTCTAATGTACTTGTAAAGTGTAATCATGTCCCCTCGCAAGCGCCTTTTTTCCAGAGAAAACAACCCCAACCTTCACAGTCTACCCTCATAATTTGTCTTCTATCCCTCTAACCAATTTAGTTGCACGTCTCTGCACTCGTTCCAGCTCATTTATATCCCTCTTAAGGACTGGAGTCCAAAACTGCACTGTATACTCAAGATGAGGCCTCACCAGGGACCTATAAAGAGGCATAATTATGTTTTCATCCCTTGAGTTAATGCCCTTTTTTATGCAAGACAGGACTGTATTTGCTTTAGTAGCCACACAATGACACTGCCCAGAATTAGACAACTTGTTATCTACAAAAACCCCTAGATCTTTCTCATTTAAGGAAACTCCCAACACACTGCTATTTAGTGTACAACTTGCATTTATATTATAGTTAAGCAAACTGTTGTCCATAAATGTACTATATATGTTCTTGTTACTTATTAATTTCACTAATTAGAACCTATATTACACAAATGACTACATATTTTGAAAAATCAATGGAGATACTTAGTACAATAAAATGTTGGTGTATTTTTACTATTGTCATACTTGTGCAGAGTCAATTACATGGGCTCTTTTATACCTTTTGTACTTTTCTGCCACATAAAATATTAATATATAATTCTGCCACATAAGAATTCTAACTAATCAAAGGTATAGCCATGATCCATGTTTATTAGTTAAGTTGGGTTAAATAAAGACCAAAGTCCATCAAGTTCAACTCCTCCAAATGAAACCCAGCATACATACATATACATACATACATACATACATACATACACTCACACTGACCCCTCCATATACTTTCATAAACTATATGTACCAATATCTATATTAATTGTAGATTTTAGTATTACTATAACCTTGAATTTTATGTTTGTTCAAGAAATCGTCCAAGCTCTTCTTAAAGGCATTAACAAGAATCAGCCATCACATCACAGACAGGGCATTCCACAACCTCGCTGTCCATACTGTGAAGAACCACCTCAATTTCTTCAAATTAAACTTATTTTCCTCTAATCTAAAGGGGTGGCCTCTGGTGCGGTGATCCCTTTTTTTTTTTTTTTTTTTTTTTTTTTTATTCATTCAAGCAACATTCAGATACAATTACATCCATCTCAAGGTAGTGACACATAGTTCCTGTAACAACTCGGTACACTGTATCAGTCAGGAGTACATGGCAACAATAATACAAGGTAAGATAATCATACATAGGTCACATAAGGTATATACAGAATACCGTTAATTTAATTGGATGCATAAATCGAGTCACCAGTTAGTCCCGCACGTAGCGAGATGGAGGTTCAAAATAAATTAAGTAGCAAGAATGGTCAGTATGTTGCGGTGTAAATTTAACAACATAAGTAACATGTTAACTGTCGTGTTTGTCATCCTCTAACCCATATCACAGTGATAACCCGTCCATTTTCTCTTTGCTTGTTCGCTGGTTACATTTTGCCTCTGCCGCTGCCGTGCCGGAGGTTACAGCTACATTGTGCATACGTTCAGTCATAAGTTAATAGGGGGATCCCCACTTACAATTCTCGTAACATACCACTCATTAATTATGTTGAAAACATTCATGCAATTTCACCTTCATCGTGTGTGGTATAATCTCAATAAATGTCTCCCAAGTATCAAAAAGCCTTTGAATTATTGAGTTTTTATTTAAAGATGTTTCTATCCAGTCCATGTAAAAAACTCTTAACAAGTTTCTCCAGGAAGAGTTTGATAGTGGGAGGGGTGTTGGATATCCAGACTTGTAATATAGTTTTTTTTGCCACTGCTGATATAATCAGTAGGAGCCTTCTAGCCCCCCTCGAAATTTTGGTATGAACGTGTGGGGTTACGCCCAGAGCGCCCACGATGCTGAGAGTGGAATATAGTTAACCAAGTGTTTTGTTGCATAATCACGTATCTGACTCCAGAATCCCCTGATGAACGGGCAGGCCCATAGACAGTGCATAAGATTAGCTGCGGTTTGACCACATTTCGGGCAATCGCTGCGGTGATCCCTTTTTATGGAAAAAAAAATCTCCTGTTATCGGTCTATAATCATGTCCCTTCACAAGCAACTTTTTTTCCCAACCAATTGATATCCTTCTTTTGAACCTTTGTTCATGTTTACATGTTTTAATCTCTTTAGAATTTTCTCTTGCATGAACCAAGGTTTGTTGACCACAGAGCTAAACTCTATTAGTACCCTTCGATGAATACCATCCAGTCCCAGACCTTTGTTCATGTTTACATGTTTTAGACTCTTTTGAATTTCCTCTTACGTGAACCATGGATTAGTAGTTGTATTACTAGAATTGGACGTATTAAGAAGAAAACCTTCATTAGTTGGTTCCACATCTGTGTAGAGAGATGGAAAATAACTTTTAACTTAAATGAACAACTACTTGATCAGAGACTTCATTAGATAAATCACTTTTGATTTTTCTACAGACGGACAGTAGTGTGTCCGATCATTGATGTTATCAGTGATGATACGTTTGAATATATGGCTGGTTCTGATATGACTTATGGTGGATTCAACTGGAAATTAAACTTCCGTTGGTATCCTGTTCCCCAACGTGAAATGGATCGAAGAAGAGGTGATAGGACACTTCCTGTGAGGTAGGATAAAACAGAGTTTAAAGTTGTCGCAATTTAATAATTGTTCTGTTGAATTTACCTGTAGTTTGTAGATTCTGTATGTATGTAAAAAAATATTCTTTTTTTAGGACTCCTACTATGGCAGGAGGCCTCTTTTCCATAGACAGAGATTATTTCCAAGAAATAGGAACATATGATGCTGGAATGGACATTTGGGGAGGAGAAAATTTAGAAATATCTTTCCGTGTAAGTGTAGCTTCAGATTAAGAAAAAATAAAATTATTTTTAGAATGTTTAGACTTTTGTATTGTTATTACAGTTTGATTCCTTTGCTTTTTTTTATTTGAAGATATGGCAGTGTGGTGGTACATTAGAAATAGTGACTTGTTCACATGTTGGACATGTATTCCGAAAAGCCACACCTTACACTTTCCCAGGGGGCACAGGTCAAATCATTAACAAGAATAACAGACGGCTTGCAGAAGTCTGGATGGATGAATTCAAAAACTTCTTTTATATCATTTCACCTGGTAAGTAGCACTCATTTACTTCTGTCTTTCATGTCATGTAGTACTACTGAAAAAAACTATTGCTAAAATACTATGTGATTTTTAATATATAATTTCAGCATTTTTTCAGTTGCACTTTCAAGTATATTCTCTGGTAACATAGGATACATAAATCTATACATTGACTAAGGAAAAAAAAAACCCCATGCAAAAAAAAAAAAGCCCTGAATGCTGGTTAATATTTAGAAATTTGAATCTTAGCAGTAATCACTCTAAATTGAAATTGGATTCTTAGAATTATGCAGTGGGCTGAAGTAAACTATTGGTTGCCATCCTATCCTTGCGGTGTACTTAAAATATTAGTTCCTGTTGAATTATTTAAATGGATAGTCTTCAACTCTATACCCAATATATTTTTTATTCCAATTATTGATTAGATTTGCTATATAGTTTAATAGTAGGGGTAACATAGCATATTTTGTTTTTTACCTTATATACTGAGCTTCGGCTGCTGAGGTAATATGATGTGGTAGACAAAGATGCAAAATCACGGTAGTAATTACACTATCACACTATCTTGGGGGTAGTTTTTCACATTTGTGTTGCTACCAAGGGGTGAATGGCTGGGGCATAGTGGCCTGGGAAGGAGGTTAAAATGTGCAGCTTTGTGTTTAGGAGGGAGATCAGAAGTGGCCAGCAAGAAGAAAACAAATGGGTCTGAGGAAAAGTAAATGCAGATATGAAGTTAGCAAAATTAGGGGCAAGAGCAGAAAAGCAAAATATATACGAAAATAAATGTGTACTGTATATCTAATTAAGGGAGATTTAAAAAGATGAGCAAAAAAAGGATAGAAGAAAGCACAGAATGCAAGGGAGAATATGGCAAATAATGTAGACAAGAAAAGAAGGAACAGAACAGAGAAGGGGAATGCAGGGCCAGTGCAGGTGCTGATAGTTTTGCTATAATCTTTACAATCCTAAAGGACAGCTAAAGCTTAATTTAAAAAGTAGGGCAGAAATGTTGTAGATTGTTTGTGCATGTTTCTTTAAAAAGCAATGTTTGATACAAGGAAAATCACACGAGAAAGATAGGAAATCATAATTCAGGACCAGATTACCCAGATATGTAGGAGAATCTAGGGAGGCAGCTAATTACTGAACAGTGTAAATAGAAGAAGGGCATTAGGCAGGACCTAGAGATACTTCAACCAGACAACAATGTACTCTAGGTTGTAAACAATAAATTGATAGAGATGTTTTGCCTGCAAACTGTCTCTGTTACCCACTGCTGTCTGTGCATATCCACTCCCTAATTCTTGTTGGGACTGGTGAGTCCAGTATACGAATAGAGAAGGGCCCTTGTATACAGACACAGTTGTGTTGAAAAATCAGAAGTGTTTGAAGGCTCATGGCAATAGACTGAGCCTGGAGTTAAATTTTTTGGATGTGTTAAAAGGGGAGTTATCTGGCTATGAGGCAAATTACCTTATGGTAGAATTCAACTAATTGACACCAAATTGAAATGTTTTTATGCCTAATAAGTTGGTATGGGGGCATGGGGATATACCATAATTGATACTTCTATTTAATTATATGCTACACAGATAATTATAATTTCAGTTTTGGCACTACTCTTAGGAACTCTCCCTTAAAGGCATATTATGATTTTAAGTGATATTAACCCCAATACCATTGAATAACTTCACAATACCAGCTGCAACTGAACTGGTATTGGTAAAACAAGTATTTGGTAATTTTCTCAGGCTTTATGAACGGGCCATATATGGGCATATGATGTGCATATTTTGTTTTGTTGGGATTAAAAAAATGTATTACAGTTTTTTTTTATAGGTTGCACCTTTCTCTGGATGGTATTATTGTGTATCAGTGAGATATATTGCACTTTCTGGTAGAAAAACAAAAGACCTCCCATTTCAATTAAAGGGATACTGTCATGGGAAAACATGTTTTTTCCAAATCACATCAGTTAATAGTGCTGCTCCAGCAGAATTCTGCACTGAAATCCATTTCTCAAAAGAAGAAACAGATTTTTTCTTATATTCAATTTTGAAATCTGACATGGGGCTAGACATTTTGTCAGTTTCCCAGCTGCCCCAGTCATGTGACTTGTACTTTAGGATGGAATTACTTTCTGGCAGGCTGTTATTTCTCCTACTTAATGTAACTGAATCAGTCTCGGTGGGACTTGGCTTTTACTATTAAGTGCTGATCTTCCAGGGAACTGTTATCTTGTGTTATGGAGCTGTTATCTTGTGTTAGGGAGCTGCTATCTCGTTACCTTCCCATTGTTCTTTTGTTAGGCTGCTGGGGGGGGGAAGGGAGGTGGTGATATCACTCCAAATCGCAGTACAGCAGTAAAGAGTAATTGAAGTTTATCAGAGCACAAGTCACATGACTGGGGGCAGCTGGGAAATTGTCAATATGTCTAGACCCAAAATTTCAAAATTGAATATAACAAAATCTGTTTGCTCTTTTGAAAAATGGATTTCAGTGCAGAATTCTGCTGGAGCAGCACTATTTACTGATGTGTTTTGAAAAAAAACATGTTTTCCCATGACAGTATCCCTTTAAACAAGTGGAGGCTGAGAATCTGAAAACTTCAACTGCAACTAAGAATGTTGCAGAATGTCATTTCCTTTCATTAATAGCCTTAGTAGAACTGGAACTACTGTAGATCACATACTGTAATTTGCTTTAAAATATTAATACAATTCAATTGCATGGCCATGGTCTACATTTCAAAACACAGTGTAAAATACCTTATCTTTTCTCACAGGTGTGACTAAAGTTGACTATGGAGACATAGCTACCAGAGTAGGCCTAAGACATAAACTGCAGTGTAAGCCCTTTTCCTGGTACTTAGAAAATGTATACCCTGATTCCCAGATACCCCGTCATTATTACTCTTTGGGTGAGGTAAGCAACATCATAATTAAGTTTAAAGTGTTTAACAATGTGGCTATAATTTAGAAAGCAAGATCAAGTAATTTTACTCATTCGCATTAAATTTTACTTTTCATCATCATCATCATCACCTATTTATTTAGTGCCTACAGGTTACGCAGTGATTTGCCTTAATTTATTTAATGGTAAATTACAAACGAGTTTACAGAGTACAATAGGATTAGAGGGCCCTACTCGCAAGAGTTTACAACTAAAGGTTTGGTTACAATTGAGACATTAGGGTTTCAGAAACAAATTTGTAATTTGTGATACCTCAATGACTGATTACTTAAGGTCTTCCTTCGATTAAAGCTGAGTCAGCGCTAAAAAATAGCTTATAGTTATATACAGTGTAGTATATTTATACTTTTTGGTCTTAATCAGCCTGCTTTCCAAACTCTGTTATACAGAGTTCATGTGGCTCGCATACGTGGTAGTATTAAATCGCCAGCTGTGGTTTTGGTGGGTACTCACAAGCATTTAAAAGTAATCTGTGCCCATCAAATTAGGTTAATCCTGATCTGCAAATCCCATCTTCTGTTGTATCTTAAAAATGGAGCAAATATATAGTGTAAAACCCTTTTTTTTAGTGATAAAACTTATTTAAAATCACACTCACAAATATGCATAAGTTTGGATTCAAGCATCATATATCCGCCAGTCCAGTATTCACCCGCAATTGCAGCGATCAAACCCCGACCATTGTCGCTTTTCAGCCACGTGCTTCTCTTCCAGGTGCTTGGTAATGACGTTGGAAACTTGCTCCTCGTTCTGCCTAACGAGTTTCGTCAGAGACCCGACTTCCTCAGAGGTTTCAATAACATTTTTTTGTGCTTCTCTTAAGGGGGTTTGTTGCCATTCCTAATTCCATTGGCAATCTTCCTCTCCATGGCAACCCTCCACCATTACGCTATTGAATTTTCCAATTGCTCCACATACAAAAAATTACAATTCTCATAAAGATTTTTATGTACAAAGTATTTTCTCTTAAACCGTGCTTTCTTGCTGGAAATTAGAGCATCATTTTGAGTAAAATGTTTCTTTCGCTATGAATGAAATGAATTATTTTTTGTGTACATAAATTAATTAAAATTAATGAATTAAAATCCATCTTTATAGGTTTTTTATAGTCCATTTCTATGTCACTCCATTTCCATCAATTTGTGGGGTTATATTTACATAATCTACAGTATATTAAATTATTTACAGTTTGATTACAAAATGAAAACAATCCTAATTTCCAGCCTGTCACGGTCGGCACCCAACACCAGAACCAATGCCAAGCACCCTGGTCTCGGCTTGTGCTTCACCTGTAGTGTGACCGACCATCTTTGGCCTCGGGAGGAGCCCTCAGCTACTTGGATGTCACCAGGACTTAAACGAGAGGTGCATTGCTAGAGGTTGTGGATAGGCAGAGGGGCATGACTGTTGGCTAGAGTCTTTTTGGCAGAAGGTCGCGGTACAGGATATTCAGCAATAGAGTAGTCAGATCTGGCCGGGTTGGGGCAGGCAGAGAATAAACGTAGTCAGGCAGGCAAGGGTCAAACCAGGAAGTCAATCAGAAGGGTTAAGCAGAAGAGTCAGGCAGGCAAGGGTCAAACCAGGAAGTCAATCAGAAGGGTTAAGCAGAAGAGGTAGTTGGTATTCAGGCAAAGGTCAGGATCCAGAGGTCAGAATAGTCAAAAGCCAGGCAGGGGTCACAACAGGAATCAAACAGGTTCAAAACAGGACAGCAAAAGCTCAGAAAGCACCAGGAACAAACTCCTATAACGGGCAGTGTGTAAAAAAAAAAAAAGGTATCATGAAGTACTTTTAAATTTCACGCCATTGCGTGCTGATGACATACGTCAGCGCGCCTGCGCCTTTAAATTCCAAGGAGGCGTGCCACGCGCTCCCTAAGATACCGGCGCCTGAGGCGCTGAAGACCTGTGCGGTGGGCGTTCCCACCGAGGGGGCAGCAGGCGTCCATGCCGTCCCTCCACTAGACCACCAGGGTGAGTTTTTGTTACACAGCCCTTCCATTTGGATAAAAGGGGTTTTTTTTCTATAAAAATGCTCTAAGGTTAAAATCTATATTATAAGCCCTTTGGGTGCTAGTGTCTCTAACAGATGAATCCATTTACTCTCTCGGCGTAAGGTGTCCTTTACAATATCTCTTCCTCTCCACTTTTCATTATTTTTTCTATTCCCCAATATAACATACCTCTAGCATTTTTCTCATGGTGCATTTTAAAATGTTTTGAGACACTATGTGACTCCTTCCCCTTTTCTATATTATTTATGTGTTCCCTGATTCGGTCACATGGTTTCCTATTAGTTTTCCCTATATATTGCAAGCCACATGGGCATTGAATGTAATATATTAAATTTTTTGAGGTGCATCTTATACATCGTTTTATGTTATGTTCTATTTTTGTTACGCTGGATGTAAACTGTTTCTTTTTTTGTCCATATCTGCATGCCTTACATGTAGCACAGGGATAGAACCCGGCCCATTCCGCCTTTTTCTTTTTTATAGCATCTGTCTCTATGTGATTCCTTGTTAATATCTGTTTTAAGTTATTGGCCCTTTTGAACACCATGGTCAGTTGGGATGGAATTACTTGTTTCAGTTCCTCATCACATTTAATTATTATGGATTATTTTATAATTTTTTTCTATTCCTCGCTCTAGGGGTTGTAGGTTGTTGAGAAAACTAGAGTATTTTTTTCTGATACTTCTTTTTCTTTTATTTTTAACAGCTCATCTCTACTATTTTTTCCCAATTTTTTTTCAGATTTTTCCAATATGCTTTTACTGTATCCCTTTTCTTTAACCCGCTTATTTATAAAAGCCATTTGGTCAGATAGAACTTTTTTCTCTGTGCAGTTTTTTTTAGCCTGCACATCTGTCCTAATGGTATATTGTCTATCCATCGTGGGTGATGGTTGCTTGTGGGTGATTTTAAATAGTTTTATCACTAAATAAAAGGGTACACTATATATTTTGGAGAGTTTGGAAAGTGGGCTGAATAAGACCAAAAGACCAAAAAAAGAAGTATACTACACCATATACCACTATTTGCTGTACTGCTTATTCCCCTTAAGCTATTTTTAGCGCTGACTCAGAGGAAGGTCTGGTGTACTCTGAGGAGAACAAGTGTTTTGGAGTTGGCAAAGAAAGGGGAGTGCAGGTTCCATGAAGGAGTGTATTTTAAGATTAGAGATGAAATATAGGGAGGGGCTTCACTGTTAAGGGCCTTGAATGTAAGTGTGAGTAGTTTAAATTTGATTCTATGCATATGGGAGCAGCTGATGTTGACTTGTGAGATAGATGAGTCTGGCAGCAGCATTTAAAACAGATTGGAGTTGTGAAAGGTGACTAGTTGGAATACCTGCCAGGGGAAGTTTGCAGTTATCAAGGCGGGAGATAATAAGAGACCGGATAAGTGTTTTGGTTGAATCTGAACTGAAATACTGTCATATTCGGGCAATGTTGTGCAGCTGAATACAAGATTTTGCAAGTGTTTGGATGTGTGGTGAAAAAGACAGATGTGAGTTTAAGATAACTCCTAGGCCGTTTGCCTGTGTAGTCGAATGAAAGGTGAGTGATATCTTAGATATAGGGGAAGATCCAGGAGGAGACAGCAGAAAGGCCATCTGTAACTTGGGAAAGGACAGAAGTAGAGAGGAAAGGAGTAGACAAGTAGAGTTGGGTGTCATCAGTATAAAGGTGATACTGAAGTCCAAGTAACTAAATACGTTTTCCTAGGGATGTACAGCAGAGGGCCTAGAACAGAGCCTTGAGAAACTACAACAGAGAGAGGGAACATAGTAGAAGTAGAGTTAGAGAAAGCAACTTTAAAGGAACGGTCAGAAACATAAGATCTAGTCGAGTGCTGTTGAAAGAGCATCATTGTAGAGAGAAGCTGGACAGGAAAGGTTGTTAGTATGAGAGATCAGTTGTGCTGCTTCTGTTGATAATGGTTGTGGATCAAATGCATTAAGGTTTCTGTATGTATGAGTGGAGAGAGATGGTTCTGATAGCGCAGGTTATCTGAAAAGAGAGAAAGTGTTATCTGAAAAGAGAGTAGGTGATGGTCAGATAGGGGGAACGGAGAGTTAGCAAAATTAGATGGGTGGCATGAGTGGCAAAATATAAGATCAAGAGCATGGCCCTCTATGTGGGTAGGTGAGTCGGTCCACAGAGAGAGACCAAAAGAAGTTGTTAGCAAGAGTAGCTTAGAAGCAGCTGAAGAAGCTTAGCTGTCAATAGGAACATTGAAGTCGCCTAAAATGAGAGCAGGTGTCTCGCTGGAAGAAAGTATGGAAGCCAAGCAGCAAAGTACTCCAAGAAAGTAGAGCAGGAACTTTGGCTTTGCAGGCAGCTCTAAATTATCCTTATTATATTTTCCTATTGAAAATGCAACAATCATTTGGGTCTTTCCTCAGTATTTGCTTCAATCAGCTAGGTAATGCCTTTTTATATATTTTACCAAAAAAGTAAAAACAAATCATATTTTTCACATACCTATTATAGATATATTGTATGCAGTTTTTTTATTTCCAACTTATGTGTGCATTTGTTGACTTTTACCTTGTTTTCTTGAGAAAAACATAGGCATTTATTTCAGTTATTTTGGAGTTTGTCATAAACTCATTACACGTTATAAGGGGGCACATTTACTTAGCTTGAGTGAATGAATAGAATTAAAAATACTTCGAATTTCAACCGTTGGCAACTTCAACCATCGAATTCTGTACTTCAACCATCGAATTCTGTACTTCGACTTTCGACTATGACTTTGAATCGAACGATTCGAACTAAAAATCATTCGACTATTCGACCATTCGATAGTCGAAGTACTGTCTCTTTAAAAAAAACTTCGACCAGCTACTTTGCCAACTAAAACCTACCGAGCATCAATGTTAGCCTATGGGGAAGGTCCCCATAGGCTTTCCTGCCAATTTGGGATCGAAGGAAAATCATTCGATCGATGGATTAAAATCCTTTGAATCATTCGATTTGAAGGATTTAATCGTTCGATTAAACGATTATTCCTTCGATCGAACGAATAGCGCTAAATCCTTCCACTTCAATATTCGAAGTCGAAGGATTTAACTTAATTAACCCTCGATATTCGACCATTAGTAAATGTGCCCCAAGATGTTGAAAGAAAATTGTAATCTAATGCACAGTAGGGTTTAGTTAGCATGAAGTAGAATGTTTCTCCATGACACTGAGAAAGCATAAAATTAAGTGTATGCATATTCCCCTGGGGGAAAAAACTCAGATTTCTTTGTTTGGGGTTCTGACTCTTTGTGAGTTCAGAATCCATAAAGCTCATGTCAAATAAACTTTATCATTTCACCTCAAGTGGTCTCGGGTTCTTGAAGTTCCATGACAAGTGGTGGAGTTAATACGGACAGGCTCAAGATCGCAAATGCCACCCATTCAGATTGATAGCCAGGGAATGAACGAGACAGATGTGGCCATGCAAGGTAATAAATAAATCCTTGCCTGTTTTCCTTCCTCCCTTGGATTATCAAGGATTGATGAGCTGCGCAGAAGTCTGGACCCACGAGAGACCACTTAAGGTATTTGTGTTTCTTCATAACCATGTGTCTGGTATGAAAGTGGTATGTGCGGAAACTAGAGGGAGAAGTGGACAGGAACGCCAGATTGTTTAGGCAAGCAGGTGGCCACTGTTTTCTGCTATTCATAGCATCTGTATTAACCATTCTCATAAGGTAGCACAGGCTATCCCAAGATAGTCTGATGGAAGGGGCACTGAGACAGTTAGCCTCCAGTATTTGTGGAGTAAGACTCTAGTCAGACCTAGAGCCTCCAGATCAGGGACCTTTGCCAGCCTGGTAACCATAGAGGTGATTGCTGAAGATGTCTTCCAAGGTGGAACTTGCTTAACTGGGTTAAGCCATGAGAGATTCCTTTGGATAGTGGAAAATGCGAAAGGTTTAATAGCGACAGATTACACGTTCAAAAAAAACCTGCGCTACAAACCTGAATTCATGATTTAAAAGTAGCAGACATGGTTAAATGTGTGTATGTCAAAGCAGAAACTGATAAGAGAAACTTGGTTTACAGCCTGTCATTCAGCCTTTCTCAAATTCTTCTAAAATTTCTTTTGAACATGCTGGTTTAAATAATGAAGTTTCAGTTATGTCCGCCAATGTAATGTCTGCTAATGTTTAGGCATAATATGGTGATAAAATGTATATCTGATGCTAATTTTTTTTCAAAGGAAGTGATATTGTGTGCAAGGGAAACAAAATTACGTGTGTTAATTGGGGTTAGGTATAGTCGAAAGGAACTGGATTTTCATCAAGGCCTGGGAAGGCTAAGCCTCCCCAAACCTGTTTGCCGGAAAAAGAAAAATTAAAAGAAAAATCCTCTGACTGACCCATGTGTCTATTTGAGTTTATCTGGGGGAAGGGGCAGAGGGTGCTGCAGACTAGTGTCATTGAACTATTCAGGTAGATGTTGCTATTGGTGACAGTTTCCTTAAAGGAGAATTCAACCCGTAATAAAAAAATTCCCTCCCCCCTACCCTGGGTAGACCCTCTTCAATATCATCAATATATATCAATATATATTATTTCTCGTTCGTCCCTAGGCAGGACAGGGCACTAATGGGTTAATATCACGATTCCCTCTTGGAGGCAGGATGGAATAAAACTTTGACCCCTCCTCTAGGGGGTCCTGCTTTTTTCCCTGTATTAACCCCACCTACTTTTGTTTTTTTTCCATCCTGCAGGAGGTAGGATGTTTGGGGAGCATAGCTCCCATACACAATTTTACTTTTTATTTTTTACATTGCCACTTCCTCAAACACCCTCAGCGTGTCCAGACAGCAAGGCAAGCCGCAGCGCTGCCAAGTCCCTAGGCAAGGACATGCCTCAGCGCTGCCAGTAAGGGAGACACGGAAAGGCATGCTTCAGCGCTGCCATTGATCCGAATAGTACCCGGGTCTTCTTGTATCCGGCATTACTCTATAGGCAGAGTTAAAGTTTCTCGCCAAGTGCGCACTTCCGGCCACCATTTTGGTTGCGTATCTAGAGGAAGACGCGCCATTTCAGCAAAGGCGTACAATTAAGTACGCGGGAGTACAGAGGTGGGACGGAAGCAACCAGGAACACAGGCCACATACAGGGAAGTCTGATATATATATATATATATATATATATATATATATATATATATATATATATATATATATATATATATATAATCTCTATATTAAGTACGGCTGGTACAGCTTTCTCTTAATTGTGTGCTAAAACCCTTACTGCACTTTTCTCTCTTACACTATTTGCCTATAAGGTTTTTCTTAGTCTTTAGCCTAACATGGCGTCTGACCCATCCAAAAATATGCAAGACAAACAAGACTTGCCAAAAAATTGCCAAAAGACATAAAGAAAAAGATGTACATCAGTACCACAAGAAACGCAAGACTCATACTGAGAGTAAGACAGACTCCCTTCCCAGAACAGAGGCCCAGTCTTCTTCTGCCCCACAGATACCAGATTGGTTTTTACCTTTTCAGTCTTCGCTTTTGACTATGTCAGCAGCTATGGAAAAGCTAGCTACTAACCAGTTAACCCAACAATCCTCCACTCCCAAACCGACACAGCATGCCTCTCAGGCTGAGGGCAGTAAGGGGTTATTCCAGATGAGGATTCAGACTGGGAAGACTCAGAACAAGGAAATCTTAATTCCGAAAGTTCACATAAATCTCAATCTGAAGATATTAATTCTCTCCTAATAGACATGTTTCACACCCTAGGCATACATGAGGAACACAAAGAGTCCAATACCTTAGATAAGCTATTTGGACCCACTCAGAAAAAACAAAAAATGTTCCCAGTCCATGACACACAGTACAAGAGGTCATTAATAAAGAATGGAAGACTCCTGACCGCAGACCAGTCAAAGATAAAAGAATGAATATTTTATACCCATTTGACCAAACTTATAGGGATAAATGGGAATCAATCCCTAAGATGGATGCTCCTATCACCAGATTGGCTGTGTACCACTATCCCACTGGAAGATGGGACTGCATTCAAGGACCCTATGGATAGGAAGGCAGAGAACCTTTTGAAGGGCTCATTCACCTCCTCTACGGCTGCTTTTAAACCGTCTATTGTTGTGTGTCCCGTACCATGGTTTTATGGCTGGAAGAAGCATTGACAGCATCAGCAGACGAGTCCTTTGACATGCACAGCCAGCTTTCAAAGATACTCAATGCAGCACATTTTATTTGTGACGCGTCTATGCATATTCTCCAGCTACAAGCAGAGCTTCCGCTCTTTCAGTGGGAGCCAGACGAGCACTATGGCTCACGTCTTGGATTGCAGACCTAGCCTCTAAAAAGAATCTGGTGACTCTACCATTCACAGGGGCTTCACTCTTCGGCCTAGAGCTGGACGTTTTGATCAACAAGATCACTGGAGGTAAAAGCAACTTCTTACCCCAAGACAAAAAATCCAGACCACTAAACACACAATCAAGAAGACCCTTCAGGTCCTCCAGTTTCAATCAGCGTTCTCCACAACGCTCCAGACAACATAAGTCATACTCAAACCAGCCCAAGAGCAATTTTCGTCCCTTCAAGAAACCCTCCTGGAATTGAAAACCACAGGAGGCATGAAGAGAAGGCCTCTCCTGATCAAATAGGGGTGGTAGGGGAACGCCTTCTACAGTTCAGGGAGATCTGGCTCACGTCAACATCAGACACTTGGGTCCACAATATAATATCTGTAGGCTACAAACTACAATTTCAAGCCCCTCCCCCCCCAGAGGATTCCGTTTTTCATCCATTCCAACTCATCCAGTCAAGAGACGAGCTTTGCAGACAGCAATACAAGATATGCTAACAGCCAACACAATAATTCCAGTACCTCCAGAACAACATCATCTGGGTTTTTACTCAAATCTATTTTTGATCCCCAAAAAAGATGGTTCACTCCGCCCAGTACTGGACTTAAAATTTCTAAATAAATTTCTGCTCGTGCCATCATTCAAAATGGAATCTCTACGCTCGGTAATTTCAAATGTAGAAAAAGGAGATTTTTTCACAACCATAGATTTAAAGGACGACTATCTACACGTCCCAATTCATGCAGACTTTCAACAATTCCTTCGCTTTGCCATCCAAAGAGATCATTTTCAGTTCCAAGCCTTACCTTTCGGACTCGCAACAGCCCCCAGGGTGTTTACAAAAATAATGGCGGCACTAGTGGCACACATGAGACAACTAGATATCTGCGTGCTGCCATATCTAGACGACTTTCTATTAAGGGCACCTTCATATACAGAAGCGGTATCTCAGACCAACCTATGCATACAAATACTAGAATCCCACGGTTGGAAAATTCACTCCTCAAAGAGCACTTTAACTCAGTCAATCACTTTTTTGGGAGTACAGTTCGATTCTGTTCAACACAGGGTGTTTCTTACACCACAAAAACAAGTAAACCTTTATACAGCAGCACAACAAGCGATGCTTCAGCATTCTCTATTGGCCAGGAGTTGTATGCGCCTTCTAGGACTCATGACTTCAACCATAGAGATCGTTCCATTCGCTCAAGCTCACATGAGACCTCTACAGCTAGAATTCCTCCGGCAATGGCAAGGGGATCACGACAAACTCGACTCACCCATATTCCTCTCAGACTCCACAAGAGCATCCCTTCAGTGGTGGCTTCAAAAAGAGAACATTATGAGAGGAAAAGTTTGCTCCATTGTAGACTGGTCAATAATAACTACAGATGCCAGTCTCACAGGCTGGCGAGGCGTTTTCAACCACAAGTCAGTTCAGGGCCGTTTGTCACAAATAGAAACCTGCCTACACATCAACATACTAGAATTACGGGCAGTTTTTCTGTCTCAAACACATTGGTCGGACATATTAAAAGGACGTCCGATAAAGATCAGATCAGACAACGCCACGGCTGTGGCATATATAAACCACCAGGGAGGTACCCACAGCAAGGCAGCTTGGCAAGAAGTACTGCATTCTTCAATGGGCAGAAAACAAGTCTTGCCGCTTAGCGGCAGTTTACATTCCAGGTCAATTGAACTTGGAGGTCGACTTCTTAAGCCGAACCACCATCGATCCGGGAGAGTGGATGCTTCACAGGGAAGTTTTCACCCAAATCACAGCCAGGTGGGGTGCTCCTCAAGTGGATTTGATGGCAAGCAGGTTCAACCACCAGACAAATTGCTACTGTTCCAGGGCCCAAGATTCAGCAGCTTGGTCAATAGACGCAATGACAACAGATTGGGACGTTCAACTAATTTACATTTTTCCACCCATACCAATGATACACGCTGTCCTCAGGCGCCTGTGTCTTTTCAGGACAACAGCGACATTCTGGCCCAGGAGAGCATGGTTCTCGGACTTGCAGAGACTGTCAATTGCCCCTCCGTGGCCTCTTCCAATCAGATCGGACCTTTTACTGCAGGGACCATGCTGGCACCCAGCACTGCAGAATCTATCCCTGACGGCATGGTTATTGAGAGCTCCATCTGGAGAAACAAGGTCTTTTCCGAAAAAGTAACTAACACTATGTTAAAAGCACGAAATTCCCTCAAGGTTCAGGTATCCGCTCTCTCAGTACTTTTTCAAACACAAATTGCATCACTCCCGGACATAAAAACTTTTATTCAAGCAGTCAGTCACATCAAACCTCCATAGAAAAACCCCCTTTCCCCCTGGAACTTGAATCTCATACTACAAGCTCTGCAGGGGCGCCCATTTGAACTGCTAGCCTCGATTGACCTCAAGTTTCTTACTTGGAAGACTGCATTTCTAGCATGTATCTCCTCAGCCAGACGAGTGTCTGAGATTGGGGCTTTAAGCCACAAACCATCTTACTGTGTATTTCACAAGGATAAAGTGGTTCTGAGAACCATACCAACATTCACACCTAAAGTGTCATCAGAGTTTCATCTTAACCAGGAAATTGTACTTCCCTCGTTCTGCCCAAAACCAACCTCTGACGCAGAAAGACGACTACACAACCTAGATGTAGTGAGAGCTCTTAAATTCTATCTGCACAGAACAGAAAACGTTAGAAAGTCGGACTCACTTTTCGTTCTCTATGGGCCCAGTAGAAAAGGGGAAAAGGCCTCAAAGGTCTCTCTAGCCAGATGGATAAAAAGCCTTATAATCTTCATCTACAGACTAAAAGGATTGCCGACACCACTTAAAGTGGTAGCTCACTCCACAAGAGGCTTCATGGGCGCTATAACCAAGCCTCCATGGAACAAATCTGTAACGCATTTGGTCCTCCTTACACACATTTACGAAGTTCTATAAGTTCAATGTTTTTGCATCAAGGGATGCTAGTTTTGGAAGAAAAGTTCTTCAAGCTGTCATTTAATTATTATAGACTCAATGCCTTTGCATCACGGAATGCTATTTTTTGAGCGAAAAAAATCTTCAAACAGTTATTTCAGTATATAGGGTCTTTTCGCCCATGTTAGTGCTGTTCATTTAACATTTTTTTTTTCCCATATCTTCTGCACTTCTTGTTCCCTATATTCTTCCCACCCTCTTTTTTCTGGCTTTGGGACTAACCCATTAGTGTCCTGTGCTGCCTAGGGACGAACGAGAAAAGAGAATTTATCATACTTACCGATAAATCTCTTTCTCGGAGTCCCGTATAGGCAGCACAGGTAGTTTCCCACCCTACTCTTTTATCATACTAACCTACTCATAAGCTGTGCTATTCGGAACTAAAGTAGGCGAGGTTAATACAGGGAAAAGCAGGACCCCTAGAGGAGGGGTCAAAGTTTTATTCCATCCTGCCTCCAAGAGGGAATCGTGATATTAACCCATTAGTGCCCTGTGCTGCCTATACGGACTCCGAGAAAGAGATTTATCGGTAAGTATGATAACAAATTCTCTTATATCCCTAATGTATCAATATATATTAGGGATGCAACAAATCTAGGATTCGGTTTGGGATTCAGCCTTTTTCAGCAGGATTCTGATTCTGATGAATCCTTCTGCCCGGCTGTACCAGGCTTATGAAAATTAGGGGTGGTGAGGGAAATTGCGTGACTTTTTGTCACAAAATAAGGAAGTAAAAAATGTTTTCCCCTTCCCACCCCTAATTTGCATATGAAAATTAGGATTCGGTTCGGTATTCGGCTGAATTTTTGGGAAGGATTCATAAATAGTGGATTTGGCGCATCCCTACTTTATATGTCATCCCATCTCCAAACTAGCTGGAAGTTTAAAGGCTAAATGGTGTTGTTAAAAATACACTAATTAAAGTTGGTGCAGAGACGAAACTTGTTCTGCTTTGTACTCTTGGCCTGTTGCTCATATCAAGGAGGAACACTTCAAAGACTACGCTCTACACACGTGAGATACTCTTTGAGAGTCCTGCACTTATGGCCTAATAGTTTTTTCTTCTGCTGATTGCCTGAGCATATGAACTATGGTATACCTATGGAAGGTGTGAAGTTTAGTGGGATCACACCAGGATTTGCACCATAAATGCAGGCCACTCCAAAGTGAAGGAAAAAACAGTGCATTTATTGTCAACCCAAACAAGCTTTCCCAGCAACAGAAAAAATAAGTTTGAATTCAGCAACACTAGTTAAAAAATACAAAATAGCTTACTTCAGCCAAATATACAGTAGTGTCCAGTCTGAATGGAGAAGGGGGATATATATCTGCCATTATACTATACACTATATATCCCCTCTGGTTATGCATATCCCCTCTGCCTCAACCCAGTGGAGGTGGAGGCACTACAAGAGGTAAATCAGAAAAAATCTCATTGTTTCTCTGCAGAAACTCCCTTACTTGCTGGGTTTGGGCTTTTGACAATGAGTTTGCTACCAATAATACAATACAAAGTGGAGTGCTGCAATCCGTATATACCTGTTTGGTTTCAGGTGCCTCTGGGTGTGTGGCCCAAAAGCTGCCAAGGGCCCAAAAATAGTATCCAGAAGCAAAACACCAAGGGCGCTACTGATGGTGTTGAACCAGTGTAGGTCGTTTATTAGCTCATAAAATGGCAATGTTTAAATGAGGTTGCCACCAGGACACTATCAGCCCCAACCTGAGGCTCAAGTCTCATACTAGCAAGAGCAAACACTGGTTCTCTACCTCTAAGGTTTTAACAAATTTATGTGGTAGATTTGGTAGGGCTTTCTCTTACCAGATTGGTGAACCTTATAATTCACCTCACCGACCTTGTCTAAGATTTCAAATGGGCTCTGCCCCCTGGCTAAGAATTTGCTTTTCACTGTGGGTACCGCCACTCTATCCCCCACCTGAAAGTGCCTCATATTAGCGGATCCAGTATACCCGACGTTGTATATACAATGCCGATTTTATAGCCGGCGTTGAGCCTCTTGGGCACTTGTTGCTTAATCAGTGGTATCACACCTGCAATCCTTTCCTTCTTTAAAGAGATATACTCCAAAACACATTTGTGGGGAGTAGCTTCACTCTCCCAAGCCTCTTTTACAATATCAAGAAGCCCCAGGGGGCCTGCGCCCGTATCCCAACTCAAATCGGACCTTGGTGACTCTATAAAGCAGATCGCTGTTTACAGCAAAGTGAAGCCATTGTTTATCTGCACCTGCTTCCTGAGAAACACCATTTATCACAATTAAGGTGGAATCCCACATCTGGGCAGTGCTAAAGGCTCCCCTTGACATATCCAGATCAGGAGATACAGGGTTTTATGAATCCGCCTCATCATCCTCCCCAAGCATTACCTGTAATGGGGAGAAACCCTCCCCCCCCCTCAGAAGACGGCTCGGTCTTCAGACCTGAATCCTCAGTGTGTGTGTTTACTCACCACCCCAACCTCATGCACAACCAGGGCCAGATTTCGAGACGCAACGACCCAAGGCCACATGGTCCCAGTTCCGACCTCTTTTGGCACACATGCAGCAGCTGCAAGGTCCTAGCGATGGCCCCGCTTGCTCATGTGAGAGCCCTGGGGAGTTTTGAGTCCCCAGTGCTCTTTAGGGATGCAGCTGGGCGGCATGCCGCCCTAGGCCCGGGCCTTCGTAGCCTCGCCACAAATCCAGGCCTGTGAACAATAGATTTGCCTGCAGTGGTAATTGTTACTGAAACTAGCGGGTAGGACATGGTATCTCCATGAATGCAGACTACCCAAACTGATTTTGATGCAGGTTTGAATTCTTTGAACACACTGTCCAGTACAAGGGTCACTATGCTTCCCGAATCCAGGAGCTTGACTGGGTGTAGACAGTACACTCGAATTGCCCCTCAAACAAGTCAGGGCATGCAGTAAAAACATTTTGGGCATAGCAGGAAAGTTGCTGGAGAGCCCCACACTCCATGGACTCCTCCTTCCACAGGCACTGTGCTCTAGTGTGCCCCCAGGCTTCACACCTCCAGTATTGCATGCTCCCCCCTTTAGGCGTGAGGAGGTACCTGGTTGTGCCCCCTGTTGGGCTGGTAGGGACACCTCCATTTTCTTTCAGACTGACATCAGAAGTCTGCAGAGAAATTTTCCCAGCTGGTGTAGATTTCTCCTAACATAAGACGATGAACTGTCATCGAGGAGGGAGCAAGTAGTTCCTCGGTTGCAGTGCACCTTTCAACCATCTTGACCATCTGGTCTGCCATTTTGTTGTCTCCATGACTCACCCAATGCTGTAGGTTAACAGGGAGGGACCCAAGGTACTGGTCTGTCATGATCTGCTCCACAATCTGGGGTCCAGTCAGAGCCTCACGTTGCAGCCACTTGGTGACCAAATGGATAAGGTCATGCATCTGTGACCTAGGTGGTAGATGGTTTGATATTTCCACCGGTGCACCCTCTGGACTCTGACTGCTGTGGTTACCCCTAGGCTTGCCAATATCTCTGCCTTCAGTCTATCATAATTCATGGCATCAACTGGGTTAAGATCATTATACACTTTTTGTGGATCGCCAGACAGAAATGGAGCTATTAGGCCCATTTATCCTGGGTCACCCTCATCATCAGTGGGAGACTTTTGGAGAAAAATTACTTGCCTGGGTGGTTACCTGGTTACCCTGGGCCACTGTAACTGTCTCCCATCCTGGAGCAAGTTGCTGTATGGCCTTAGCCAACCATTTGGCTTGGGTAGTTGTAGTCTCTTGTAAGGTATCTGCTTATATGGCAACAGACTCTCGCAAAGCAATTATCTGAGCATCTGTGTAGTTCTGTTCAGTTCAGTTCTGAGTTGTCATGATGGATAGCTGTGCCTCCAGACTCTTTTGCTGAGTTATGGTAGTCTCCCTCAAGGCTGTTCCTCTGTAGTCTGCTACTGCATGGCCATGCTCTGCTGAAGCTGAACTGTAGCCCAAAATAGCTGCTGCAACAGTTTGTACATCTTACTGTCAGGTTACTGTCTCTTCAAATGTCAGTTTTCAGTTTTTTTCCTTCGTTCCTTCGTTAGTGTCTGCCCGTATCTAAGCACCAGTTGTTACATTTAGGGGGATCATACAGGGATTTGCACCATAAATGCAGGCCACTCCAGAGTGAAGGAAAAACAGTCCATTTATTGTTCAACTCAAACAAGGAGAGACCTGTTTGTGGGTGTTCATATTCAATAAGACTCAGATGATTTGTCCGCATAGCTACCACAGAACATCATCGACATGACGGAGCCCGCGTCTAATACACATTAACACTCTGAGGGTTGTCTGCATAGCATGTCACCAACCAGAGATAGTCATCAGGGTGCTGGCTGTTCTCCCTTTACTGGAGGATTCTATCTCTTAAACTGAGCTGTGTCATGAGACGGAGCATTTTTTTGGCGGGAGAATGAAAAAGGGCAAGATGGCGGTTCCGGACTAGAAGCAAAGGAGCTGAGGGGACTTTTTGTCACAGTTGCCAGTACAATGGAAATCTTCTACCTCTTTTGGGTCTCCGAATATTGCTCTTCTAGCTTTGTAGCAGTGACAGCAAAGAAACCTTTTATTCAACGGATTTTTTTAACAAAAGATAAAAAAAAATACAAAAAAAAAATACAAAAAATAAACAAAAAGAAATGCTCAGCAAGCTTTGTCAAAGGCATAATGCGGCTGATACTAAATAAGCGCACATTGAGCGTCATATAGTTGTCAGCCAATGGGGATGCCATGGCTGGAGCCAGGGAATGGGTTAGTCACGCCCATTAATTCTTACCAAGCTGGCTTTTCTTGAGGATGTGCTGAAAAGCAACAAAGTTGTACATACCTTATCAGTGATAAAGCAGTATATTGTGTAACAAATGTATCAAGGTTATGCAACAAGAATGAATACATTTGTGATGTGTAACATTAATTACCAAGGCAGCACGAAAGTTAAAGGACCAGTAAAATCAAATATTTTTATTTAAGAAATCCATTCTATATATTAAAAATAATGGCCATGCCCTACTACATTAATATAATATACCTAGCATTTTTAAAAAAAAATTGTCAGAAAACCTGACACTGTTCCGTCGCACAGCACCGGAAGTAAGTAACCGGTAGTCAAAATACAGCCAGTGAGTAACGTAGTGGGAGCCAGAGCGAGAGGCACAGCATCAACAGGCAGTGATGAGTGAAACTGCCGCCGGAGAGAGAGGCTGAGGCTCCAGGGAGACAACGGCTGCAGGAAGAGAACGATGAGGGGACAGAGTCTGTGGGGAGCGAGACATAAACGCTGGGGGGGAGGTAATGTACCAAGAACGGCTGAGCATGGAGAGAGAGAGAAATGCAGGGGGAGGCAGGCAATCTAAACGAACGGCTGGTAAACGAGCAGTGAGAGAGAGAAATTTAGGGGGAGGCAGGGAATCGAACAGAACAGCAAGAGAAGATAGAAATGCTCGGAGAAAGAGAGGAAACCAATGCGGGCTGTGTGGAGTACAACACTGTGGGCTAAAGACTGTCACAAACCAGGAAGTTGGGTGCCGGAAGAGAGACACAGCAGCCAGCACGTAAGGGAGAAGAAGGAGAAAAAGCAAGAAGATGGCGGAGACCCTGTGGATGTCGTGGGAAAGTGACGGTTTTAGTTTTTTCTGATGTCCCAAACAGCAGGAAAGATCAGCATATTGGAGGTAAGTAATGTATATGCATTTTCTTTTCCCTGAAAAAAAAAAATGGTGTTACTGGTCCTTTAAGAGATGGACTTTCATTGCAGAGAGGATTTTATTACAAAAATATAGGTTCCTCAGAAACCAATAGATATGAAAATGATAAATATATAATGCGTGCTAAAAAAACATATGATGTGTGTATGGGGATGATTAGGTATCATCTGTATTTGATTGTCTGATTGACTGTTTCAGATAAAGACATTCATAATGATACTTTTGTTTAGCCCATTAGGGCTCATGGCATTCAGATTGAAAATCCATTCACTCTCCTTGGCTAAGAGAGTTGATTCTCAGTCACCCCCTCTGATTCCTAAGGATATTTTGGATAAACCAGTCCTTTACTGGAATTATAATGATGTTCAAAAAAGTGTCTACTGACTGGGGCAATTTCTTTTTTGTTTCAATCCATTCTGGTGCATTATCAATGCTGGCTACATGTTCTAGGATCCTTTTCTTGAGAGCACGATTGGTCTTCCCAATATAAATCTTTTCGCAGGGGCAAGTCAGCATATAGATTACACAGTCTGTGTAGCAGTTAAAATTGTGGATGATATTGTGTTGTTTGCCAAATATATCTATAACAGATGATTGGTTAAACATGTAGCCACATGCCCTACATTTTCCACAAGGAAATGTGCCCCTGCGTGTTGATTTGACTTGTTTAGTATAGTGACTTCTTATCAAATAGTCACGAAGATTGGGTGCCCTACAGCAGCATGTTAATGGACGTGGTCCTGGTAATGCAGCCAGGGTTGGATCAGTTAATAGTATATGCCAATGATTTTTTCCTCATTCACTATGAGGGTAACATCTAAAAAGTCAATTTGATGGTCACTTATATTGTGTGTTAACCTGACATTGAGGTCATTGTCATTAAGTGACTTGAGAAATTCATTCAACAATTCACGGTCCCCTGTCCAGAGAAACACAAGATCGTCAATTTAACGATACCAAGCTGATATATATTGGGTGTAATGAGACATTAAGTCACCAAAAACCCAATAGGCTTCCCACCAACCCATAAAGAGATTTGCATAGGTGGGTGCAAATGCAGCCCCCATTGCTACACCTCTAGTTTGTAAGTTATATTTATCATGGAAGAAAAAAAGGTTATGGTTTAAATAGAATTCATGTAGATCCGCCATGAACAGGCCCGGATTTGTGGAAAGGCCACCTAGGCCCGGGCCTAGGGTGGCAGGATTTTAGGCGGGCAGCATGTTGCCCAACCACACCCACATTGGTTCAAAAACACTGGGGATGCGCTGGAGATACAATAATTTTTTAAATTTTCCCATTGATGATGAAAATTTGCACGAATAAAGGGGAGGGGACAGGGGCAACGGACGGCAGTGGGCCTAGGGGTGCCCTCTATGTAAATCCGGCCCTGGCCATGAAATCTATAAATTGGCTGTCCCACTTGCTTTCAGTCTCCATGAAATATCTTCAGTCCGTAGACCATGTTTATGCGAAATGAATGAGTACAATGACTCCACAGCTTTGATATGTTGAAGTTTACATAGTAAGTCACCTGTCTCTTATATATGATGGAAGATTCATCACAAAACTCCTTAATTTCAAGTCTATGTACTGACTTGCCTTTTCACATAAATTTCCATTCCCTGACACAATAGGGCGACCGGGTGGTTTGGAAATGTTCTTATGAATTTTAGGCAACATGAAGAATGTTGGAGTGGTGGAAAATACATTCAAAAGGGCTTTATATTCATTCTTATTAATTAAGGCAGTTTGATATCCATCAGTGATAAGAGTATTATATAGTGATCGGAAATTGTTGGATCATGATGTAATTTCTTGTAGGCTTCTGTTAGAACCCGTGCCAAATAACCACATTACCTCCTTTGTCTGAGGGTTTAATGACTATGTCGTCCCATTCTTTAATCTGTTGTAAAGCTAATCTTTCTGCTTTTGTCAGATTTTCCTGGCTGAGCCTGGGTAGGTTCATAAAATCTCTCATCACCAATTCTCCAAAGACATTAACCACAGGACAAATGTTTCTTGGCGGCATGACTTTTGGGTTTCATGGTGGATAGAGATTCAACCTGTTAAGATAACTCCTCTAAGTCATGGACAGCAGAATTAAACTGCTCTTGTCCTGTATTTTGCTTTGAACATTTGTGATTAAGATCATGTGGATAGGACGGATCCGGCATAGAGGACAAGGGATTAAGCATTGTGTACTTTGGTATATTCCCTTTATTGAAATGTTTCTTGAGTAGGAGTTTCCTACAAAACAGAAACAGATCTTTATACAGGGAAAATGAGTTAATATCATAACTAGGGGAGAAGGATAGACCTTTAGCCAAAATACAGTTTTGGGTTTCAATGAGGACATAGTCACTCAGATTAATTCAGATTCAGTGTCTCTGAGCTCTCCTCCTCCTGCTTTGTCCCCAGTAGTTCTGACGAGGATATTCCCAAACATCTCAATTCCTTAGCTCTCTTCCCCCCCCTTCTCCTGATGATTTTCTGTTTCCCAACCCTAAAAAAAGGTGGTTCATCAATCCTGTTGCAACTCATATGAGTATTATGTTCATCACATGATTTTTCAGAAGCAGAAAGATCACTGTGTGAGGTTTGTCTAGGGTAGCTCTACAGCTCCATTGAAAAATTGTCCCTATTGAGTAGTCATTAACATCCCTCATATATTTCTATTTCTTTTTATCTATTGTCTCCTGCACTCCTCGGTCAATTTCCGAGTTGACCATGGACATGCGATAAGGAATTGTTCATTTTGGGAAAATTCTGCTATTTGTTTCTCTAAATCACTAAATCATTTTATTGGTCAAATCACTCACATTGCGATTCTCATATTCACACGCCAGAGAGAGTAGTTGCATAGAGCATTTTCATCATCCACTATAAATGTTGGGAGAATTTTAATGCGTTACCCTCTTGGGATAATGTTGTTTTCCATATATTTATTGTATGTGGACACCATCCACCACGACTTTGAAAGCTTTATCTGTTGTTGTTGATAGCCTTTTAATAAGTCTTTCCAATCTCCCTCCTCCCCTGAGTGGCCTCTAGTGGCAATGTTTTGGGCAGAAAATGTGTCAGAGAATTGTGTGGTCCACTTCTCAAAGCGAGATTGTAAGGAGGGTATCGAGGAAGCCATTTTACAAATGATAGAGTGAATTGATGTGTGCTACACCGAGAATCCCACTTAAGATAAAAAGTATTTTTATTTTATTTTAATTTGTTCAAGGGAATTACTTAATCCTGAATGGGGTGGTGCAATCTTTAGGGTCTTTCTCTCCAGAATATTACATTAATTTAATTGACCTTGCACACCTTTGGCTGTTTTTCTATGATGGTCTATTTGTAGTAAATAATTCCCCAAAAGCTAGGTCTCCCTCCAGAATGTTGTAATTACAAGATAGAAAGATAGAAAGACCCCATAGGATTGGTCCTCTTAAAGATATACAACCCTTGAGACTAAGAATTGTGATAATGAAATATTTGGACTATTCTGAGAAAAATAGACTTTTTCAAGTCTTCCAAAAATCAAATGCACTAGAAGTTGAAAGGAAAAAGATACTTATCTTTCAAGACTATTTGATGCTTAAAAGAATTTTCTAAAACCTGTCAGTCAATTGGCCAATCTTCATATATATTTTCCTTTGATGTACCCAGAGAAATTAAAAATCTTTTTGCCCTACTGAACCAGAGTTTTCAGTGACCCTAGAGAGTCATCTACCTTTGCATTTCATTTGGAAAGGAAGGGTCTTATTTCAGATCTTTTAATGTTGCTTGACAACACTAGTAATGAATATAAATATACATTGGTCATGAACTATGGCAGCTCAAGAAAGAAATTATGCAGCATGACTTAGCGTTAGACTGCCAGCCATGAAGGTTTACAAACTATAGTAAATATAATATTTGTAAGTACACTTATAAAGTAGAAGAAGCAGTAGAATAACACTTGGTCAAAGTTAAGCAAATAAAGGGGTTTCCTCACAAATCTAACTGAACTGAATATTTACATAGTTAGAATTATCAAGTTAGAATTATCAGCAGTTTTACTCTCTTACTGTATGTGCATTATTGTCTTTGTCACAGTCATCATTCTTTGAATCTACTGCCTGTTTAAATCATGGCATAATAGGTGATTTTATATTTTGGGACTTCTCAATATACTATAGCATGATAAATGTGTGGTCCTTAGGACCAAAAGTGAGGACTGAGAACAAGAATAACATTCTGTGTATATAAAATCCTCCTAACTAGGATTGATTCTGTTTTTTAGCTAGCCTTGGTAGTACTACCTTGACCTTGAGGAATAAAAGATGGTTCATCTGATTGGTTATTTGAGTAGCTTTTTATGCCCATAAGTTTTTATGTCATAGGTTCCCAAGTTTATAAAAAATCCTTGATTTATTTGTTCAGGGGTTCTGACTCTCTGGGGCAAATTCACTAAGCGCCGAACACTAGCGTTAATTCGCTAGCGTTTGGCATTTTCGTTACTGCGCAAATTCACTAACGAACGCTGGCGTAGATTCGTTAGTGTAACTTCGCACCCTTACGCCAGGCGAATTTTCGCTAGGGACATAACTACGCAAATTCACTAACTTGCGCATTGTTCTTAACACTACCTTTTACGCTAGACTTCCTTCGCCACCTCAGACCAGGCGAAGCGCAATAGAATAGATAGGGATTGCTTCAAAAAAAGTCAAAATTTTTTCTAAGTCCCAAAAAACGCTGGCGTGTTTTCTACATTATGGGTGATAAGCTGAAAAAGATCAAAATTTTTTTTGGGGCTCCCCTCCTTCCCCCCTACATTTCCTGACTCATGGCAACTTACCTATACAGTGGGCACATGTGTAGGGCAAAATAAAATTTTTATTTGATGTTTTGAAGGTTTTCTAGGCATTTGTAGTGGTGATACATATTCCTCCATTGAAATTTGAATTTGGCACCGTATGCAAATGAACCATCGCTAGCGAAACTTCGCTTCGCTTGGCGAATTAATGCTAGCGCAACTTCGAAAACTTACGCTACCCCTGTGTGCAACTTCGGATTTTAGTGAATTTGCGGAGCGCTGGCGAAAATACGCCTGGCGAAGTTGCGCCTGGCGCAACTTCAAATCTTAGTGAATTTGCCCCTCTGTGAGTTCAGAATCCAAAGAGCTCATGTCAAATAAACATTATATTTTCTTCTCAAGTTGTCTCTGGTTCTTGAAGTTCCACAACAATACAGTGAGCATAGAAACATTATTGAGCAGGAACGTAACTTTAGAAATACAGGTGATTCATATATGATCTTCTTTCTCACTCATGATTTATGGTATTCTGTTTTATTTCCTCTACTACTTAGTAATTAATTTTTAGATACCAATTAACTTGTTTTAAATCATTATATTCCTCCTGTCTTGATTATGTAAGTGAAACTAATAATAAAAATAATAATCTGTTGCAATGTCACTTTTATAATTTTTTCCCCTTAATATGTATACAAAATAACAATTGCTGTACTGTTTATCAGATGGGCCCACAATTGGTAAATTGATTGTGCACAATTTTTATATAAATTGCTTATTTTGATATGCCCACTTTACAAGCCATGATTCTGGGTAGCAGGAAACCTTTGCAGGGCACCAGAAGTGACTCTAGTGGGACTTGTTCACAAGGATATAACAAACCTACTTTATTTTGCACTTTATAGCTTGCAATTGAATTTCTGTTAACTGAAGCACTAGGAGATCGTTTACATTGACTGACATAAATATGACATGAACATTTTTGTGTATCTAGTGTCACAGTTTGATGTTTTTATCCCATCAAGTTTTCTTTACCCTGTAGCTGGTTGTATTTCATAGTTTTGTTTCCATAGTACACTTAAAAAATCTCAAATTTTTCATAACTAGTAGGAAAAATCGCAATTCTATTCAATGTTAGTAAATGGCTCTTAGACTTAGGTTTCTTTAGGTCCATGAGTGCAAGCAGGTAAGCAATAAGGAGTGAGTGAGCACCAAATTCAAGAATGTAGGTGATTTCTTGATACAGGAAACAACACCTGTGGAATATACAAATGTTGCTTTCCACTTCCACTGCCTGTAAAACTATGTGATGATTAGTTGCTATTGGTACTGCAGTTGGGTCTGGTGGGAGAAATATAGGTTATTCTGAAAAGTATAAAATTAGCATTTTGTCTGTTAATGTGTGATATACACACTCTGAGCCTGAACTATTATATTTTCTCTGACACATATAACTAGTAGCATATACATATATTATGGGTTTGTTTTTTTTTTAATTATTTTTTTTCTAACAGATTAGAAATGTTGAGACAAACCAGTGTCTGGACAATATGGCAAGAAAAGAAAATGAGAAAGTTGGTATCTTCAACTGCCATGGAATGGGAGGGAACCAGGTATGATACTTTAGATTATATTAAAGGACCAGTAACATCAAAAAAAAATTTAAAAAAATTAGTTAGTACACAACTAAAAACAACCCATACACAAATTATACTTTAAAAAAGCAAAGTCTTTATTAAGAAATAACTTACAGAAACTCTGCTTCCTGTCTTCTACAGAAACGGCGAAAGGGCGACCATCCATTGAGCGGTGCTTGATTTCTCCTCCCTGGCTCTCTGCTGCTGGATCCTTCAGCTGCCACATTCTGTGCTTTCTGTAGTGCAGCGGCGCTTCCAGCAGGAACTTGAGGCGGATCTGCGGTGTTCCTATGGGCCATGTTCTCTCTCTCATTGCTGTAACAGCTCAGGCACTGCTGAGCTGCGGGGCTCTGCATCCAGCTGACTACAAGTCCCTGCGTCCCACTGCCGGTAACGCTTTCGGAGAAGCTGCCCAGCAGATGGGACGGATGCTTGGTGAGACTTGTAGTTTTGTCGGTAGCTGCAAAGCACCAGAGAGAAACAGTTGCAGCGGGTGCGCGCAGCTGCGAGGGCTCTAGGACGCGCTACCGGTTGTCCCAGCAAACTGTGAAGAGAACCCCCAAACACCTCTGATCCCCCCCTAAATACCTCGGCGCCCCCTTCCAAGTCTTCCTTCTCCCCTTGCCACACAGCCGCCCTACAGGGAACTGACCCGGACTCACCTCCCCGGGCGGAGGGGGATCTTGTAGGGCCCGAGCTGTTACAGCAGTGAGAGAGAGAACATGGCCCATAGGAACACCGGCACCGCAGATCTGCCTCAAGTTCCTGCTGGAAGCGCCGCTGCACTACAGAAAGCACAGAATGTGGCAGCTGAAGGATCCAGCAGCAGAGAGCCAGGGAGGAGAAATCAAGCACCGCTCAATGGATGGTCGCCCTTTCGCCGTTTCTGTAGAAGACAGGAAGCAGAGTTTCTGTAAGTTATTTCTTAATAAAGACTTTTCTTTTTTAAAGTATAATTTGTGTGTGTGTTTATATTCGTTGTGTACTAACGAATTTTTTTAAAAAATTTTTTGATGTTACTGGTCCTTTAAGTAGTCATTTCTAAATGGATTAGGATGCAAATATATTCATGAGTCATTGTTTTTGTCTCTAAAATCAAAATTAAAATATCTTAACCTAAAAAGGGGACTTAACCTCCAAGACTTTATCCCTGAATAGCAAAATGTCATGAATAATCCAAACAATATTTCCACAAAGGCAACATTTATTCACAACCATGCCCTGAGTATCAATTAAAAACAAGTTTAAAAACAAAGGTGCTGCGCATGGGAGGAGCGTATATACAGTAGTACCTGAAATTATGCAAGTTATTGGGTGATATTTATACTGCTATAAGGTACAAGACAGATCTGTCTGTAAGGTGTATGACGTGTCAACATTCAACCTATGCATGCATCTATACCACAGCACATATTATATCCGTGATTGATTAGCACACAGCTGGTTAAACAGAATATTATGGAAATGGGTGGTATGATGGGCAACAAAGCATAGATTGTAAACACTGTCCAGAACGTTATATGAATTTGAAGTTGTCCCAATAATGCGGATGTTGAATCTCCTTCAGAGAGCGACGTCCCAAGGTGTTGGTCAGGGACACAATATGAAAGTTATATGATAAAAGTCGGCCGTGGGGTCTGTATATTGATAGTGACAATTGGTGGCATTAGGAATCCATATGTGAAAAGTCTTACGACATCCTTAGCGATCGCAATTCTCCACAAAAAGTTTTTGTAACAGTGATGTGGATAACAGGCCTTATGGAATCCTATAATGGCACTGTCCTGCCTGATCCAAAATAGCATACATACAGACCGTACTCCTGAAGTTTTGCCACTGAGCCAGCTTAAGGTAAATGGTTGAGTTCAAGTCCAAGCGCAGCTTTGTCAAGAGGCCGACTGTGAAGCAATGAACGAGTCTTAAGGATGTAATCACGTGACCCTTCGTGTGCGTGTGACATTGCACTTCGTGAGCGTGATATGCCCTGTTGACATCCTTAAAGGGGTACAGATCTTTTAATGTATGCACTTCTTTCATCAACATCAAAGTGCCTGTATTCGACTGCGGGCCAAGTCCAATCTCAGCAATGATCCGCAGAATCATACACCACTGTGCAAAAACCCAATTATCTATTGGATATCATAGTCACTACAAGATACGAAATATACAGTATAATCAAGGCATTCCTACGACATGCCCTTAGGGCATGGTTGTGAAATCTTTAGCAATAATTAGAGTATTAAGATTAATTAAGAACAAAATTATAATTAAGTCCAGATTGTTGTCCAGATTACCACCTTTTAAATCACCATGGATTCGATCTATACCTTGAAAGTATGAGCCTGCATATATTCCCCTGTGTACACAATGAATGTGTTTTGCAATACTGGATAGTAAGTTGCAGTGTCTTATATCTAGTAGATGTTCATAGATTCGTCTTTGGTCCATTTTGTTTGATGTGTAATTTGTTGTTAGCCCTTAATTCTGCTGAATTCAGACTGCAAAAAACTTTATTCAGGACTTTTAAGTTTAGAACAAAATTATAATATTTGCTGCAATACCAGGACCAAACAGTCCTGAATAAAGTTTTTTGCAGTCTGAATTCAGCAGAATTAAGGGCTAACAACAAATTACACATCAAATGGACCAAAGACGAATCTATGAACATCTTAATACTCTAATTATTGCTGAAGATTTCTCAACCATGCCCTAAGGGGGAGACATGTCGTAGGAATGCCTTGATTATACTGTATATTTTGTATCCTGTAGTGACTATGATATCCAATAGATAATTGGGCTTGGCACTTGTATTTGCACAGTGGTGTCTGATTCTGTGGATGATTGCTGAGGTTGGACATGGCCCGCAGTCGAATACAGGCACTTTAATGTTGATGAAAGAAGTGCATACATTAAAAGATCTGTACTCCTTTAAGGATCTCAACAGGGCATATCACGCTCACAACGTGCAATGTCACACGCATACAAAGGGTCACGTGGCGACACCCTTAAGACTCATTCATTATTCACAGTCGGCCTCTTGACTAAGCTGCGCTTGGCGGCAAAAGGTCGTTGAGGTTGGTGCAGCGTTCTGGGAGAAGGGGCCACTCTTCAAAGATTTGTTGTGACAAAGCATCTTGATCATGGACATTGAACTCACTCATTTACCTTAAGACAGCTCAGTGGCGAAACTTCAGGAATACGGTCTGTATGTTTACTTGTGCTATTTTGGATCGGGCAGGACAGTGCCATTATAGGATTCCATAAGGCCTGTTATCCACATCACTGTTACAAAAACTTTTTGTGGAGTATTGCAATTGCTAGATTGCTAAGGATGTCGTTAGACTTTTCACATATGGATTCCTAATACCACTGATTGTCACTATCAATATACAGACCCCACTGCTGACTTTTATCATATCTATCATATTGTGTCCCTGACCAACACCTCGGGACGTTACTCTCTGAAGGAGATTCAGCATCCGAATTATTGGGACATCCTCAAATTCATATAACGTTCTGGACAGTGTTTACAATCTTTGCTTTTCAATCTAGCTATTCCACAAAACTCTTCTTTTTCATACAAACTAAGGACTTATAAATCCCACTCTCCTAGTCTATCTTTCCTTTCTATTGCTGGCAGCTGTGGACATTTCCCCAAACCCTGGCCCTTACCCCATCCCAGTTATATCACGACCACGAGCTCCTTCTCTCCGTAGCAAATTCAAACAGTACAGAACTCTTACTCCTATACCCAAAAACCCAGTTAATCTTTCCTGTGCTCTCTGGAATGCCAGATCTGTTTGCAACAAGCTCACCGCTATACACGACCATTTCATTGCAAATTCCTTTAACCTACTCGCACTTACTGAAACCTGGCTTTCTCCTACTGACACTGCCTCACCTGCTGCCCTGTCCTATGGGGGCCTACACCTTACTCATACTCCCAGACCTGGTAACAGACCTGGAGGTGGGGTAGGTTTGCTTCTCTCTCCCCGCTGTACTTTTAAAGTTCTTCCACCTGTTCCCTCTTTATCATTCTCCTCATTTGAGGCTCACTGCATTAGGCTCTTTTCTCCTGTTTCACTCTGCATTGCTATTATATATCGACCACCAGGACCAACTGCACAATTTCTGGACAACTTTGCTGCCTGGCTTCCTTACTTTCTTTCATCTAACATCCCATCCATCATATTAGGTTATTTTAATATACCCGTTAACAACATTAACAACTCTTCTGTCTTTAAACTTCTTTCACTAACCTCCTCCCTAGGCTTATCTTTGTGCTCAGACTCCCCCTCTCACTCCAATGGTAATGCCCTGGATCTCATATTTACCAGACTCTGTTCAACCACCAATTTTACTAACTCACCATTTCCCCTCTCTGATCACAATATTCTCACATTTCAACTCTCACTAACTCCCTCCTCACCCCCTGCTATTCCCTAAACACGTACTTACCGTGACTTGCAAGCTGTAGACATGTCACATCTCTCTTCTTCCTTTGACTCTCTTCACTCTAATATCTCAGCCATCTCATGTCCTAATGTGGCTACCTCTGTCTACTATAGTACTTTCACCACTGCCCTAAATGAGCTTGCTCCTATAAAAACTAAACATTCTAGACCCAAACCACTTCAACCTTGGCATACTGCTCATACAAAAGCGCTCCAAAGACACTCACGTGCACTTGAGCGTCGCTGGCGCAAATCCCGTTCAGAATCAGACTTTTGGAGCTACAAATCTGCCCTGCGCTCCTTTAACACCAGCCTCTTCCAAGCCAAACAAACATACTTTACTTCACTCATTAACTCCCTTTCTAAAAAACCAGCACAACTTTTCTCCACCTTTAACACTCTCCTTTCCCCTTCTCCACCCCCTCCATGCACATCTGTCTCTGCTCAAGATATTGCTGAGCACTTCAAAAACAAAATTGACACTATCAGAAGGGACATTACACTACTCAACCCCCCTAGACTTCCACCACCCTCCCTCCACACTCCCCAGTCTCTCCTGTGCTCCTTCACTCCTGTCACTGATGAGGAAGTCTCAAAGCTTTTGGCCTCTTCTCACCTTACCACCTGCCCGCTTGATCCAATTCCCTCAAAACTTCTCCGCAATACCAATCCTTGTCTAATCAAAGCCTTAACTCACCTATTTAATCTTTCGCTCTCAACTGGACTGTTTCCCTCTCAACTAAAACATGCTCTTGTCACCCCCATTCTGAAAAAAACCCTCTCTTGATCCCTCCAATCTTGACAACCTCCGACCTATCTCTCTGCTACCTTTCATCTCTAAACTACTTGAGCGCCTAGTCTACAACCGACTAACCTCATTCCTCTCTGACAATAACCTGCTGGACCCCCTACAATCTAGTTTTAAGCAACAACACTCCACGGAAACTGCCCTGACTCGACTAACTAATGACCTTTTAACCGCTAAAGCCAACAATCATTTCTCACTACTAATACTGCTTGATCTCTCAGCCGCATTTGACACTGTAGATCACCCTCTCCTCCTCCAGTCCCTCCAATCGCTTGGCCTTTGTGACAAAGCCCTGTCCTGGTTCTCTTCTTACATCACCAATCGTTCCTTCAGTGTCTCCTACAATGGAGTATCATCTTCTCCCCTACCTCTTTCTATTGGAGTTCCTCAAGGCTCTGTCCTGGGACCATTACTATTCTCCCTCTACACTTCCTCCCTCAGCAAATTAATAAATTCGAATGGTTTCCACTACCAACCCTATGCTGACGATACTCAGATCTATCTCTCATCTCCTGATCTCAACCCAGAACTCCTAACTCGCGTCTCCTCCTGCCTGTCCGCTATCTCTACCTGGATGTCGCAACGCTACCTTAAATTAAACCTCTCTAAAACTGAAATGGTTCTCTTTCCTCCAACTAACACCAGTAACATCCCGGAAGTATCCATCATAGTTAACAATTCCACTATTACCCCCTCTCCCCAGGCCCGGTGCCTTGGGGTCATTCTAGATTCTGCCCTGTCATTCACTCCTCATATCCAGTCACTTATTAAATCATGTCACTCCCACCTAAGGAACATATCCAAAACACGATCGTTTATCACCCAAGACGATGCCAAAATTCTTATTCACTCTCTCATCATATCGCGTCTAGACTACTGTAACTCTCTTTTAATTGGCCTCCCCCTCCAGAGACTGTCACCTCTCCAGTCCATAATGAACACTGCTGCGAGGCTCATACACCTCAGCAACCGCTCCTCCTCTGCCTCACCATTCTGTCAATCCCTACACTGGCTTCCGTTACCTTTCAGAATCCAATCCAAATTAATGACACTGACTTTCAAAGCACTTCATAACTCTGCCCCACCCTACATCTCTGAACTCATCTCTATATACTTACCCAATCGCTTACTACGCTCCTCTACTGACCTGCTACTCAACTCTTCTCTCATTACCTCCTCACATGCTCGCATTCAAGACTTTGCAAGGGCTGCACCCCTCCTCTGGAACGCTCTCCCACGGTCTGTCCGACTTTCTCCCAACCTTTCTGCTTTCAAGAAATCTCTGAAAACACACTTCTTTCGAGAAGCCTACCCTCACTCTGCTTAACTACCAAACGCAACACCACATACAGTACCACATTTCTCACCCACTTAATTCGATCTTGCCCGCGCCCACACCTTGTGTATTACTCCTTTCCCTTTAGACTGTATGCCTATGCTTAGGGCCTTCCTCACCTTTTTGTACCTGTTTTGATTGTGATGTTTGTTACTCCATATGTTCTATGTATGTAATTCTTGTGATGTTGTATAATGACATTTACTTTACAGTGCTACGCAATATGTTGGCGCTATATAAATACATGTTAATAATAATAATGCTTTGTTGGCCATCATACCACCCATTGCCATAATATACTGTTTAACCAGCTGTGTGCTAATCAAACACGGATATAATATGTGCTGTGGTATAGATGCATGCATAAGTTGAATGTTGACATGTCATACACCTTATAGACAGATCTGTCTTGTACGTTATAGCAGTATAAATATCACCCAATAACTTGTATAATTTCACGTACTGTATACGCTCCTCCCACCAGATTTATTTAAATCGGGCTGTGTGGTTCATTTAAGGAGAGGGATCCCTCCTCCCATGCGCAGCACCTTTGTTTCTAAACTTGTTTTTAATTGATACTCAGGGCATGGTTCTGAATAAATATTGCCTTTTTAGAAATATTGTTTGGATTATTCATGACATTTTGCTATTCAGGGATAAAGTCTTGGAGGCCATGTGCTTAATTTACTTCAGTTTGCTCCTTTTACTATTTGTGTGCTTGCAATATATAAACATGTACCAACTTAAGTTAGCTGGGAAAGGGATTTTCCTGTACAGGTATGGGACCTGTTATCCAGAATGCTTGGGACCTGGGGTTTTCCGGATAACGGATCTTTCCGTAATTTGGATCTTCATGCCTTAAGTCTACTAATAAATCCGGTAAACATTTAATAACTCCCAATAGGCTGGTTTTGCCTCCAGTATGGATTACTATTATCTTAGTTGGAATTAAGTACAAGGTACTGTTTTATTACAGAGAAAAAGGAAATAATTTTTTAAAAAATGTAATCATTTGGATAAAATGGAGTCTATGGGAGATGGCCTTTTCGTAATTCTGCGCTTTCTGGATAATGGGTTTCTGGGTCCCTGGATCTCTTACCTGTGTTTTTATTTTAAATAGTGCAAGTTTTTTTGGATATATGTAATGGCAGCATTACAGTCAAATCCGTAATGTTGCCACACTTACACTGAGTCGCCTTTTGAAGCGTCAGGTGCACAGCTGTGTTCCTCTCTGCCAAGGAATACATCCATAGTAAAACAATAAATCCAGCAGCACTCCGATATGTGATTCAATTGTATATTCATGCCATTAGCAAAGCAACATGGGCTTGATAGCTTGATAAAGGGCTGGCATAGCCCGAAACGTCGCTTTGCTAATGGCACGAATAAACAATTGAATCATATATCGGAGTGCTGCTGGATTTATTATTTTATAATGGCAGCATTACAATCATAATTGTGGAAGATGTGTGATAAGGGGCATTTAAAGTAATATTTCCGCACAATAGGTTATTTGAACATTATATTGAAGATGTGTTCAGTAGAGAACTTTCTGCATATTATGCGAGGTTATACATATAGCTCGCTCCACCACATCACCTGCAAATTAGAAACCAAAAGCAAATATCTGATGGTAATGGTTGTCTCCAATGTTAATACATGTGCCTTTGTCTCTTTATTTTCTTCACATATTAATTTGCTTACTTGCTCTTTCTGTGTTCTTTTACATTGTTAAATGAGTCAGAAACAGCAGAGAATAGACTAATAGTGAGGCGGGTATTTATTTTAAAAGCAATAACATTTTACAAGATTTTTGGAGTAAAGGTCTTGTTTTGGTTATTGATGTTTTTTGTGTATATAATGTGTAATGTAGCCATGTATTGTACAATGCTGTGGAATATGTTGGTTTTTTATAAATACGTGCTAATAATAATAATTTACAAATTACTTTAAATGCACTTGGAAATTAAGGTATGTTGGAAAGTTGCTTAGAACTACATTTTATTATGCAAAAAAAAACAACAGTTTTTTGGTGATATCCTTTAAGTGATGGTACAACTATATATTTATATAGTTCTGTTTCGATTAAATTAGAAAGTGTTATAACATTATTATTCAATAATTGAATTGATAGAAAAGGAACTTGTATATTTAAATGAAATGTATTTGATTTTTTGGAGGCATGTTTTTGCAAAAGCATGTAGGCATTTTTATTATTGTCTGCTTTAGTGATGTGCGGACCAGGCCAATGCCCTTGGGACCCGTGGGTCTGGCAGGTTCGGGCCGTCCTTGCATCCCCCTTTCTGGGAGGGTCCGGGTTGAGCTCTTCTGCCTGCTCTCCCCGCCCGAGACCTTACAATGCCGACTTCCGGGTTCAGCTTTTATAGACACACGCCTTCCCACCCCTTTTGTGACATTGGCAGGGCGCATCTATAAAAGGAACCCAGAAGTCGGGTTCAGGCGGGCGCGGGTGGAGGGAGGGCGGATATCGGGTGGTTGCGGGTCAGGAAAAACCTGACCCACACATCACTAGTCTGCTTTTAAACATTTAGTAACATTCTACCTTTTCTGACTTTTTTCTTATCCTCTCTCAAGGTTTTCTCCTATACAGCTAGCAAAGAAATACGAACGGATGATTTATGTTTAGATGTCTCTAAACTTAATGGTCCAGTTATAATGCTTAAGTGTCACCACTTAAGAGGCAATCAGTTATGGGAGTATGATCCAGTGGTAGGTATCCTTGATCATTCCAAAATGTCTTAACCCACAATTATTTTTAGGATCTCCAAATATTTGTTGTTGTAATTGATGGTATTTTTGTAGTACAAATGAATTCCCACAGTTAATTGGGTGTGTTTGCATAATGCATGTTTTCTTTTCCTTTTTCTCAAGCGACTCAAATTAAGTTTTGGACTAGCCTTTGCAACCCAAATTATGTATTTAGACTTAACTATGTAGTTTATGGTTTCCTAAAATTATATATCATCACGGTATTATAACTGACCACTAGAATGAAAATGTTAGACCACACAGCTGTAGAACATTCATTATCAATTGATATGAATTCATATGAATTATGAGCCTATGAACATTTTTTCATGTTTCTTCCATTTGCACAATATAAGGACTGATATTTTGTGCTTAGGTACAAAACTGTTTTTGAGCTATTTAAAGGGTGAACTTTATTAAGAGTTTGAAACTTTTGCCAATTGAAAAGATAAAGTTGGGAATATAGCAAGATCAGAATTTCTTGGCAAATGAACTGACTTTGCACATTTCTATAGTGATATCTGTGCACAGATATCACTATAGAACACAGAAATGCACAGAAATGTGTTCAAACTTTCCATAACCCGCCAGATTTTGTAAAATGGATGTGGCATTTGGGTGTGTGACCACAAAATGGGCGTGGTAAAAATAATTTGCCACACTATGCGTGGCAGATCATAGTAACATAATTAGTTAGGTTGAAAAAAGACACGTACATCAAGTTCATCCTTTCAAGTCTATATATAACTTGCCTAACTGCTAGCTGATACAGAGAAAGGCAAAAAAAAAAAAAAAAAACATTTAAAGCCAATTTGACTCCAAGATGGCAATCAGGTTAGTTCCTGGATCTTTTTTTTATTTTCTAATTTTGGGAGGCATGTGAATGTAACTAATACAATAAATTGCAATACAGGTATGGAACCTGTTATCCAAAATTCAACAAAACAAAAGCAAAGTTCTGATTGGTTGCTATGAGCAACATCACCGGTAATGTTTCCCTCCACAGCATGATAAATAGATCCCTTTGTCTACTAAAAAATAATTTAAACATGAAATAAACCCAGTAAGATTGATTTGCCTCAAATAAATACTACTTACATTTTAGTTTGACTCAAGTACATGGTTCTGTTTTATTACAGGAAAGGAAATATTTCTAAAAATTTGAATTATTTGTTTAAGCTAATTTCCTATCTTCAGTCACTAATGATATCTGGCACACCCTCCATTAAACCAAATAGTTACTGATCTTTTACTCATCTCACTTTGCTCCTGCTGCTAGTCCCAGGGGATATTAATCCCAATCCTGGCCTTTCCTCTATAATGATTTGCTACCCCTCCCCATGCCCCACATCATGTCCCTGTCCTCAAAAAGTAACCCTAGCAACTTGCTTCACATCCCATTGTCTTCCCAAATCTCCTCCGCCCCCTTCTCCTATGCTTTATGGAATGCCCGCTCTCCCTAAAGCAAAAAAAACTACTGTGTATTATTAGTGATGGACGAATTTGTTTAGCTTCGCCACAAAATTCACGAAACATGAATTTTGACGTCGGCATCAGAGTTGGCGCCGACATCGGAGTTGACACCGGCGCCCATTAAAGTCAATGGGTGTCCATTATTCGTCGGCATCAGCGTCGAAAAACATGTTGGCGCCACAGGAATTTTTGCCTATGAATTTTCTCGGCAAATTCGCACCTGGCAAATAAATTCGCCCATCACTATGTATGATCACTTTTTCTAACACTTTCTTAACCTGCTTGCAATTACTGAAACCTGGCTACAACCTTTAGACTCTGTCCTTGAAGCTGCTCTCTTCTAGCCTTTGCTTTGTGACATGTGACCCATGATGGTGCCGGAGCTGCTTGAGTTGCCTATGCCACTGTTTCAAATTTCCCAGATTGGCCCTTCTGTCAGTGCAGACGTCTGGGGTTAACTCTGATACTCTCTGGAGGCAGGACAAATAATAAACTGAAACTCCTCCTTCCCCTATAACTCTGGTGCTCTCTCTTCCCACTCTAGTTATTTATTTGTCCTGATTGCAGGAGGTTAGGACTAGGGGGTTACCCCCAGTGTTTTAGTGTAGTAAGGTTATCCTAGTTAAGGGGAGCGCGTGTTACACCGCTCCCCAGGGACCTGAGCAGGGTTTCCCCCTCCTTGCCTAAACTGCCAAGTGAATACTTACTTTGACTGCAGCAAGCAGATGGCTCAGGTAGCTAAGCCCTTAGGGCACGAAGAGGATTTCGGCTGTTCCACCCTGATGTGTCAGAGGCTGATATGCCGAGGCTCCAGTTCCTGGTTGCAGGTAGGAGCATGGTTAATGACGCGCAAAGCGTTTTCACGCGTCGCAAGTTGCCATAGTGACCGTGTTCGCGCGGTCACGTGTTCGCTTGTTCGCGTGTTTTCGCCAGTGCTTCTGGTGACGTCATTAAAGAGTGCCGCACAAACTCGCTGCTGGAAAGCTATGTTTGTACCAGGGGATACTGTGTTCATTCTCTGTCAGTTGGAAATGTGCTCAGGCTAGCAAGGAGTCACAGAAGGTTTTCTGGACTCAGGAAGCCTATTCAAAAGAAAAAAAATTTTTTTTTGGTTTATTTCTGCTGGGCTTAAGAAACCTAAGAAGACTGAGCAGGATCGCTCTCCACCCACTGCAAGCCCTGGTGCTTTACTTCTTGGTCACATGGCAGAAGTTAATCCTGCTGCACAGTCTGCAGTGCAGGTACAAGGGTTGGATTTACCCACTGATCCTGGCCTACTGCAGCCCGATATGGCGGAAGCCCGGCCAGGTACATCCCAAATTAATTTACAGCAAAACCAACTTTCGGATTTGATTAGCTGGTTTAAAGCAACTGTTCAGAAATCAATAGAACACCAATCTAACCCGAGAAGAAGGGCAAGGTCACCTTCCACATCGGATTCAGAGCTTTCCTCAGGTGAATTACCAGGGGGTCAGCAGACTCCAGATTCTCCAAGCGGTGATTCAGATTCTAGTTCAGGGGATGAGTTTCCCTCCTATGTTACTTCTGAACAGGGGCGCAGGCTTCTTAGGGATATGCTCCAAACCCTAGAAATTAAGGATACAGCTGAGCCAGTCTCCAAAGCTGACAAAGTCCTTGGTATGCAAGTTAAGAAACCCAAGTGCTTTCCATTGTTTAAAGGAACAGTAACCCCAAAAAATTAAAGTGTTTTAAAGGAATGAAAATATCATGTAGTGTTGCCCTGCACTGGTAAAACTGGTAAAACTGATCTGTTTGCTACAGAAACACTACTATACTCCATATAAACAAGCTGCTGTGGAGCAATGGCGGAAATTGAAAAACGGCTATATGGCACAGGTTAACTAATGGATAATAGATAATCTGCTACCTGCTGTGTAACCTGAGCCTTTTCTCCTTTGAATGGCTGCCCCCATTGCTACACAGCAGCTTATTTATATAAACAATACTAGTGTTTCTTAAGCAAACACAGCAGTTTTACCAGTGCAGGGCAACACTGCATTATATTTTCATTACTTTAAAACACTTTTATTTTTTGACGTTACTGGTCCTTTAATGTAGCAGCTACCTTTAGACCAGCTACAGTAATAGCTGGATTGGTCCACACGACAAAGTTTTTGGATTCTAAAGCAGTACGAACAAGATACCGTACTACAGACCGAACTAGGACGTGTTGCTACAGCTATAGATTTCATGAGTGAAGCTGCCATGGAGATTATTCGTTTATCAGCACGGGCATCCACTAACACGGTTGTTGCCCGCAGAGCTCTGTGGCTACGTCACTGGTCGGGAAATAATGCTTCGAAGGGTAGACTCATAGCTCTTCCATTCTCGGGAAGCATTTGTTCGGGCCAGAATTAAAACAAATCATCACTGAGGTAACAGGGGGAAGAGTGCATTTCTTCCTCAGGGGAAAAGGTTCCGCCCTGAGGCTAACCATAGACCGCCTAACAGACAATGGGGGTCTTCGTCTCGTTCCTTTCGTACCTACAGGAACCCGAGTCAAGGTCAATCCTCGTCAACTGTCTACTCTAACAGAAAGACTACCCCCTGGCCTCCACGCCACAAGCAAAACAGGAAGCCAGCGCTGTCAAAACCCAATGACGCATGAAGGTCAGGTCACACCGGGAGCAACAGGGGCTGTTGGGAGAAGGCTTCTTCGGTTCTCCCAGGTGTGGCAAGACAACGTCCAGGACGAATGGGCGCTTCAGATTGTAGGGGAAGGCTACAAAATACCTTTCCCTTCCCTCCCGGAGAGTATTTGTACCCTCTGCCATTCCTCGCAACCCAGTCAAGCACAAAGCACTCCAAACCTGCATACTGGAACTATTGCAGAGCAATGTTATAGTAAGAGTGCCGCATCAGTTCCGGTTCAGAGGGTTCTACACCAATATGTTCTTGGTCAGAAAGCAAGGAGGTCAGTACAGACCAGTGCTAAACTTAAAACCACTCAACAAGTTTGTCAGGAAGCAGCGCTTCAGGATGGAAACGTTGAGATCTGTGATCAATTCAATGGAATCGGGACACTTCATGACTACCATAGATTAAAAGGACGCTTATCTGCACATACCCATACACCCAAACCACCAGAGATTTTTGAGGTTTGCAGTGGCAGAGGATCATTTTCAGTTTTGAGCCCTACCATTTGGGCTAACCACAGCACCGCGTGTCTTTACCAAAATTCTGGCTCCAATAATAGCCATCTTAAGAAGAAGAGGCATTATGGCGATACCGTACCTATCAACCAGACAGTTCTAGCCAAGCAGGTGACATCAGCGGAGGATTGTCTGAGGCTTCTGGGCCTAATGGTCTCGGCCTTAGAAGCAGTGCCTTACTCGCATTTTCATATCAGAGCTCCACAGACGGCGTTCCTCCAAGTCTGGGACAAGAACCACAAAGACCTATCGCAAACAATCACTATCACCGATGCAGTCAAGTGTCAAATCACATGGTGGCTAAACAGTTACAATCTGACCAAAGGCCGCATATGGGCACTTACTCCATGGAGGGTAATCAGCACAGACGCCAGTCTCACAGGCTGGGGGGCCCACATGGAGGGTCTTTCTTGTCAGGGCAGGTGGTCTCAGGAGGAAGCAAGCCTGCACATAAATGTTTTAGAGCTCAGAGAAGTCTACAAGGCAATAAATCACCTCTGTTAGAATCAAAACCGATTCAATTCAAGTCAGACAACGCAACGACAGTTGCTTACATGAACCGTCAGGGAGGAACAAGAAGCAAGGATGCTATGAGGGAGGTATCCAGGATCTTCGAGTGGGCGGAGAACAATGTTCCTGCCATGTCAGCGATGTTCATACCGGGGGTAGAAAACTGGGAAGCGGATTATCTCAGCAGAAACACCATAGACCAAGCGGAATGGTCACTCCACTCAGAAGTGTTCCAGGCTATAATAAACGGGCTAGGTATTCCGGAGATAGATCTTATGGCATCTTACAAGAACAACAAGCTGCCCAGATATTTCGCAAGGTCAAGGGACCCGAAGGCAGAGGCCATAGATGCTCTGGTGATTCTGTGGTAATTCAGCCTAGTTTACATTTTTCCACCCCTTCCTCTTCTGCCAAGAGTGACCAGAAAGATAAAGGACGACCAGGTTCCAGCAATACTGATTGCGCCAGACTGGGCACGTTGAACATGGTATGCAGATCTGGTGTCAATGTCAGTGGGCCCTCTGTGGCGGCTGCCATTGCGGCGGGATCTCCTATCCCAGGGGCCAGTATATCACAACAAGGTGGAAATGTTGAAGCTGTCGGCGTGGAACTTGAAGCACAGCTCTGGAAAGCTAGAGGGTTCCAGGAGAAAGTAATTGGTACCCTACTCAAGGCAAGAAAGCAGACCACGTCAAAAGCATATCACAGAATTTAGAGAGTTTTTCAGACATGGTGCAAAGACAACGGTCTAGGGTGGCAACATTGTTCAACTCAGTTTCTCAACTTTTTGCAGAGGGGGCTGGATAAAGGTCTTGGCCTTTCCACCCTGAAGACACAAACGTCGGAACTGTCCGTTCTGTTTCAGTTCCAGTGGGCCTTATTACCAGAAGTAAAACAGTTTTTCCAGGCAGTGATGCATATCAAGCCACCGTTTAAGGATCCGACACCACCTTGGGGCTTAAACTTGGTTCTCAGGGCCTTACAGCGGGAGCCTTTCGAGCCTCTACGGTCGTGTGATATTAAGTTGCTCACATGGAAGGTAACTTTTCTGTTGGCAGTTTGCTCAGCAAAAAGAGTTTCGGAAATACAAGCTTTGTCTATTAAGGAACCATGGTTAATATTTCACGGGGATAAGGCAATTTTCAGAACACCAAAGGGTTCCTACCAAAGGTGGTATCTGGATTCCACATTAATCAAGAGATAGTAGTTCCATCACTATGTCCAGAACCAAAGAATGATGGGGAACGCAAACTTCATTATCTCGATGTTGTAACAGCATTACGGATATATGCCAAGAGGTCCTCTTTTAGGCGCACTGAGGCGTTGTTGGTTACTTATGGAACCCTCAGAAAGGGGTTAGGAGCCTCAAAAAGAACAATCGCAAGATGGCTAGTAGATACTATTTCATTTGCCTATAATCAAGCAAACAAACCAGTACCGTTTCGATTGAAGGCGCATTCTACCAGAGCAGTAAGCACTTCTTGGGCACTGCAAAATATGGCATCACCGGAAAAAATTTGTAAAGTGGCAACTTGGTCTTCAATCCATACCTTTACCAAGTTCTATAAGCTAAACACTTTTGCTTCTTCGGAAGCTGCTTTTGGGAGAAAAGTGCTCCAGGCAGTTGTTACTGCATGAGTTACTGCCCTCCCGGTCTGGACACAAACTGCTTTTTTACGTCCCCAGACGTCTGCACTGACAGAAGGGCCAATCTGGGAAAAAGAGATTTTCTTACCGGTAAATCCTTTTCTCCCGGGCCCGTACTGTCAGTGCAGTAAAGTCCCTCCATTTTTTGTTATGGAGGTGTTGGCTATTGCCAAGGGCCCTTCGGCCCAGTTACCGGTAATATTTTGCTTTGAATGCTATTAATTCTAGTCACTAATTCATGTGATGTATTTTTGTTACCTGTGTCTGCTCCTGTATCTCTCTGCTTCTAGCTTTAGAACGAGAAACTAGAGTGGGAAGAGAGAGCCCCAGAGTTATAGGGGAAGGAGGAGTTATAGGGGAAGGAGGAGTTTCAGTTTATTATTTGTCCTGCCTCCAGAGAGGATCAGAGTTAACCCCAGACGTCTGCACTAACAGTACGGGCCCGGGAGAAAAGGATTTACCGGTAAGAAAATCCTTTTTTTTGTTAACGGAAATATGCAGACACCTTTAGTGCAGCTCTTGTCATAATGTGAGAACTAACACAACTCTAACATGTCCTTTTTAATTCTGAAAGTGTGAAGTCATTGCCAATTTATATCAGACTTAGTGCTAACGAGGCATAAACCCAACCTAGCTGATGCACTGTGGTGCTTGCCAAGTAGCACCTTTAATACAAATGTGACCAGATGTTTCCAAATATTGTTCTTTTAATTCCAACTCAGTTAAAATAACTCCCTATTCTCCAAGTTTATACTGTAAAAGGCATAGGTCTACATTTATAGACCAACAGTTGTAGTTAGTTTTAATATGTGCACCTATAACTAAAGCTAGACAGTGTTCTATATGTTTGATATAGTTTTTTTAAAATTACATATTTTGAAACTTTTGTGGTATTGTTTTTGTTTTGTGTGCACTCCCATTTCATAAGGTTACATGTCTGGGTGCAAGTTCTAAAACATCATGCATCCCCACACCCACAGGTCTATTGACCCAACATTTTGGACTCTGTTATGAATGACCTTTATGTGTGTGTAAACCTAAAATGTACATAACATGTTTAATTTGATGTACCTCCTAATTTTATTTTGTGCAAAGTAAAAGTGGAATACAAAAAATATGTAATAATTGCCTGACTATGAAGATTTTCATTCAGCCAGGTCATGGTATATCTAGTATAGGTAAATCTAGAAACAACTGGGCTTGCTGAGTAATCAATGAAGACGTTTCACTACTCATCCGAGCAGCTTCTTCAGTTCAACTGACTGGTGTGGGAAGTTCTCATATAAATTCTTCCACTAATCCAATCACAATGGCACATTGTAACTCTTCAAAGAGGTGACATCTGAAGAAATTCACAAAGGTGTTGGTTCTGTGAAGTTACTGTGATAGGATTATCCAATGTGTCATGCAACTCATAGAAACAGGTGTTACTTGTGAGAGTTGCATGAATGGATGTGTGAAGTGTTCTGAAACCGCTGTGGTACAGATGTTAGAACAGCAGTGTATGTAGCAGACAGGCACAAATCTAGGAACAAACATACTTGGTTGGGACTGAGCTTCGTTCTGCTGCTGAGGGTGTTATCTTATTGCAGTCAATTTCTTACAGTCTTAATTGCCTCTGTAGTAGGTATATATGCGAACAATGAAGTGACATCATATGATACCATTGTTTCTTCTGCCTCTAGTGTAACGCAGTGAATCTTGGTTACAAACTCTTTGGCATTCTGGATATGATGCACTGTATTGCCTACCAACAGGGCTAAGATGTTAGCCAAGAGTTTTGCAATGCTGTATGTCACTGAATTTATGCTGCTGACAATGGGTCTTAGAGGGGCTCCTTCTTTGTGTATCTTGGGGAGTCCGTACAAGCATGGTGTGGGGAACGAGGTGTGAAATAGGTGATTTATGTCAATGTGGAGAAACCATCCCTGAACAGAGGCGGGGGCCTTCGACACCACCTGTCTGCTACATACAATGCTGTTCTAACATCTGTACCCCGGCGATTTCAGAACACTTCACACATCCATTCATGCAAGTAACACATGTTTCTAGGAGTTGCATGACACATTGGATAATCCTATCACAATAACTACACAGAATCAACACCTCTGTGAATTTCTTCAGATGTCACCTCTTTGAAGAGTTACAATGTGTCATTGTGATTGGATTAGTGGAAGAGTTTATATGCCGAGTATTTCACACAGTTGAACTGAAGAAGCTGCTTGGATGAGTAGTGAAACGTCTTCATTGATTACTCAGCAAGTCCAGTTGTTTTTATATTTAGTAACAGTTTCTAAATTGTTCTTGTGAAATATGAGCAGCTAAAAGCTCCCCAAAGCCAAATCATCTTCCTGAGTTGTTTCAGTCACGCTGGCCTGGTGGCAGCTTGATCTGTCCAAGGCTGGAGTTTTCTGTTTTCATTTGTAACTAACCTAAGTAGCGATCACGCCACCCCAGTGTGACTGAAACAACTCAGGAAGATGATTTAATGCTATTGGAGGGTCGCCATTACTAAGGTTCGCCGGGCTGGGGGTGGCTTTGGGGAGCTTTTAGCAGTTTATATTTCCCTTGCTGCCTCTTTTCACTGATACCGGCACGTTCCTATTTTTATAGGACCGTGTCTATCACTTTAGCTAAATATGTAATTTGCCAAGTGGTGCGTTCAGCTGTACTTATTCTTTGTTAAATTATTAAAGGACCAGTAACACCAAAATATGAAAGTGTTTTAAAGTAATGAAAATGTAATGTACTGTTGCCCTGCACTGGTAAAACTGATCTGTTTGCTTCAGAAACACTACTATAGTTCATATAAATAAGCTGCTGTGTAGCAATGGCGGAAATTGAAAAAAGGCTATATGGCACAGGATAAGAGGTGGCTAAAGATAGCATTATGTTCTACAGAGCTTATCTGCTATCTGTTGTGTAACCTGAGCCTTTTCTCTTTTGAATAGCTGCCCCCATTGCTACACAGCAGCTTATTTATATAAACAATAGTAGTGTTTCTAAAGCAAACACACCAGTTTTTCTAATGCAGGGCAACACTACATTATATTTTTATTACTTTAAAACAATTTCATTTTTTAATGTTACTGGTCCTTTAACCTTGTTAAGGGTAACACCTCACTAATTATGTCTTTAAAAACCCATTTGTTTATTTTTTTCCTTGTCACATTATGTAAAGATTTTTGTCATGTGTTTAAATATATATATTTGAATCCCATTTCTTCCAGAAACTAACATTGGTGCATGTGAATAGTAACCAGTGCTTGGACAAAGCTGCAGAAGAGGACAGCCAAGTACCCAGCATCAGAGACTGCAATGGTGGCCACTCTCAGCAGTGGCTGTTACGCAATGTCACTCTCCCAGAGAATCTCTAAAATATTATTAGATGGAAAATAAAAACAAATTTATAAAATGATGACTGCGCTACCTCTGCACATGTGACTTGCACATCCTTTAGTATCCTAGGAAGGAAACTGTTTTCTGCAACTTTTGGATGGGGCACATATTAGCTCAGAATACTTACCTAGGGCTCTTCTGTAGCTGAAACCAGCCTACCCCTTAGAGGATGTAAACTGGCACACTTTGTATCATAACTGTGCACATTGACGTATACAAGGAGAATTACCTTCTCTCATCAAGGAATTGTTCAGGCAATGGGTATAGGACTTGGCGAACCATCCTGTTGGCTTCTGGGAGAGTTGCACAACAGGACCCTTTCTTGAATATTTGACTCTTTAAAATAGTACTTTGGTGAGAATCATATGCCAATGGCCGAATTTTTAAAAAAACAGTAGAATTCCAACGAAGATTTGCACAAAACGTTTCCACGTGCAAAAACAGGGAAAGATAAGATCAGATATATTGAAAGTACAATTTGTTATAATAAAAAAAATTGATTTATATGTAGTTTTATACCTCTGCTAAGACCATAACCAGATCACTTTTGTTTTAGTTGCTTGATAGCAACTAGAGTATATTTCTCATTATAGCAATCATAAATTTTAGAAATGGAAATGGACTGAATGTTGTTGTTTGTTCGGGAAACGATGAGTCGGGTTTGATTTTTAATATACACCTTTTTAAAAAGACTTTCCTTACCCCACTCAATGTTGCTTTTTCAATGGACACAACATATTAGATACATTTTAAAAATTAAAGTTTTGTCATACCCAGAGCTCTCTATAGTGTGCTATTCCATGCAGCAAAAACACTTTATTTTATAGGAGGAATCATTAAAAGTATATATTTCATTTATTACATAGGAGAGAGAACTATATTCTCTGACTTAATTTGTTGGGTTTATATGCACCAGTGGCACCTACAGAGAACATTGTTGGATATCCTTAATAGTGTTGGTCAGTGGCAATATTTTGTTAAAATAAAGCAAAAAGATAGGGAAATGGCATTACATTATGACTGCGTAAGTAAGCCTTCTAAAAATAATATGTCCTCTTTGCTGTTAAGGAAAATTCACAACATCTATAAGTGAGCCTGATTTAGGGACACATGTATGAAGGCTTTATATGTCAGTCTGTCTTGGCTACTCTGATGTAGGGTAGTGATACGATAAAGCACCATTGAGAATATACAATGTTATTATCTCCCACTTTTATTACATGCTGGACCAGTGTTTTTAGTTTTCCCCTAAAAATATTTATTACTGCTACTTAGTAAACATTTATTTTGTAGCACTGGTGTGTAGATTACTACATTTGGAAATATAGGAAATGACAGGAGAAGATGTATGCTTACCTACCTTTAGACTGGCATCTACTGTATGCATGCATTAGTATTTAGTTTCCGTTGGTGTACTGCTGCCTCATAATCACTGGTTACATTCTGCAGAGATTCATTGTGCAATTCTGAATACAAAGAAAAGGGGTACTTTGTCATTTAACTGCTTATGACTTGAAAATGGTGCTTATTTAATTAATTTTAAAACAAACTGGTAAGCTCCTGTTTGTTATATATGAGTTAGTTTAGATGTACCATTAGGGAACATGTGGCAATGAGGAATTTTAAGAATTCAGTAAAATTGTATTTCATGCATATCAAAAAAATGGTCTTGTAGCAATTTCTGTTATGTTTTGCAAAAAGAGGTGTAGAATGGAAGTAGCATTGTAAGCTAATGAAACACAGGTGTTTGTGTTCTTTGTGTTCCTCATAGAGAGAACCATGGCGATTACAATGCTCTATTTGATTAGGTAGAGAATGCATGGGAACCCAGTAAGATAGCTCTCCAAAGCAATCCCCTCCCAAAGGCATAAACCATGTTTTTTCCAGACATTAATGAGTAATGTGGAATAACTTATTTGCTCAAAAACCTATGCACATTTAGCTATAGGTAAATTAATCCAAAACATATTTCTGATACATAAATACAATACAATTTATAAATATCTGCAGATTCTTTTAACTGTACTGAGAATTTTTAAAAATAAACTGGTTATCAGTATGCAGTTTAAGTGACTGCAGCTAAAGAGCAATCCTGAACTGTAAAGAAGCATGATAAAAATGCCTTGGAGGGCTGCATACAATCTTTACAGGCCCAGACCGACCCACGGGGGTCAGTTAACTTCTGACATTTTTTTTATCTAATCTATCCCATAACTAGTGTACATTGCATCATGCCTGTAGTCCAGTGTGTATATAGCATAGAAATGCACAGACGTTAGCAGTTAGAAGCAAGGCATTTCTCTGGTTACATTTAACTGGTTATAATATAATTTTAGCAGTATCCATACACTTTATTTAATTCTAAAAAGAAAAAGAAAGGTGAGTTTTTAATGTATCTGGGGTGAAGCAAAGCAAAATGTTTATGGTGGGGAAATTTTACATTGTATCCATGCATTTAAATAATGAATGTTGCACGCTGAATAGATTGCCTAATTGTTTACATTACAAAGTTTCTTTTAATCCACTTTTTTTCACAATTAAAATGTACAAAGCAAAATGAGTTTTTTTAACTACTCTGTTTTCTTTCAAATGAAAATGTTACTTATGGGGAAAGTCTTTCTGCAATCTTCTTTTTTACTTTTATTTTATTTTTATTTATTTTTTATGTCTGTCAAATATGTTTTTTTCCAAAGGGGGGGGGGTGTTTTTTTTCTTTATTAATTTACCATTGTGTTTAGCAAAGCAAATTTTCTTGTATTCCTAAATGTTTAAAGGACTGCCAAAAATGAATGGAAAACTTAGAAATAATGAAGGCTGTAATATTAAACCTTTTGAATTGATATGTACTTGTCAGGTGTAATATAAGGGAATTTGTAAACAGCCGCAATAGATTGCTGTTGATGCTTCTTATTGTTTGCAAGATGATGATCCTGTCCTAAATGCTACTATCAGCCACTTTCAAAATACTTGCAACAGATTGCTGAGCATTGTGTTGCAGGATTGCAACAGATTGCTGAGCATTGTGTAGCAGGCCCAGTTGCAGCATACTGATAAAAGGTAACTTTATTCTTCCAGCTGTCATATTTTTCCTGGTGGCACTTTTTCTTGTGTAAACTTAAATAAGGGCAGGGTTTATTGAAACTGTTAATGTTGGGATATAAATATTTTTCTGTAGCTTTTAATAAAAATAGTACATTCACGTTGATATATTTGGGCACATTTAAATGAAATTGGCTAACGAGTTTAATTTTAAAAAAAAAGTGATATCAAAACAAATCTGGAATAGTGATTTTTATCATTTTATTTTTTTTAAAATCTAATTTCAATAAGACAGATACAGTCATCATTGCACAAGCTTAAAGTAGCAGTACATAAGTTTAAGATGACCATTTGAGTTGCACTATAGTGTGGAGGGGGAACCTTAGTAAAGAGAAACAAGATGAAGAAAGAAAGAAAGCTAAAATAAAACTGAGGAGAGAAAAAATATATATATCGTACAGATCGTTCATAATGATGCTTACGTCTATTACAGTTTGGATTTGGAGTACGTCTGCAATGGAGTCCATATTTCTGAATGCTTATCCATTTGGTCTGTTAATAAAGCATTTAGGTACAATAAGGTTTGTGTATTGTTTATTCTTAAAATACTAAATCCAAAAGAGATGTGAGGATCTCCAGTAATAAAGAAACAATAATGTGTAAAAAATTAGAAAAATTTATTAGGACATGAAAACCTAACTTGTTTCGTGCCTGTTGGCTGCCTATGAGTAAGTGCCCCAACAGGCACGAAACGAGTTAGGTTTTCATGTCCTAATAAATTTTTCTAATTTTTTACACATTATTGTTTCTTTATTACTGGAGGTCCTCACATCTCTTTTGGATTTAGTATTTTGGATTTGTGCTTAGGGACTGGGGTGAACTGTGAGTAATTCCTCTGTTAGTAATTTCAAACAAATATTTTTGTATTTTTTTCATTTATTTATTATTTTTTGAGTGGTACTGTCTATATTTTCTTTTATGTGGCATTAGCACAAAACTTTGTTACAATTTATATTGTTTATTCTTCCTTCAAATTTGTGAGTCATAGTAGAGTTTTGCAACCACTGTTTTGCTAAATTAATTCTAGCTGCTGCTAGAATCTGGATTAGAGTTTATTTTGCAGTTTATTTAACTGCTTGGTAGGGAGTGTTAGAAGGGCTAATCGAATATCTTTCTGTAAAGGCTTCTGAAAAATGGTATGTATTAATTTAAAAACATATTCCAAGTTTGTATTAGCAGCTGGGCATGTCCAACAGGTATGTATAAAATTACCAATTGCACCGCATCCTCGAGAGCATGTTGGTTGTGAGGAAGGATTTATTTTGTGCTTCCTTTCAGGAGGGACAGGCAATAGAAAAGGAGGAGGGTATGCTGTTTATTAGGCAGGATTTAAAAGCTAATATAGAGGAGGATGTTAGAAAATAAGGGGGCTGAAGTCTTATGAGTGGAGCTCTAAACTGATTGTAAAGAGTCAGTAAATTAATTGTAGGTGTATGCTATAGGCCCCCTAAATGTAAGTGAGGCGGAGGAGGCTAAGCTCCTAATGCAAACTGAAAAAGCTGCTAGTTTGAGGAGCCAACCAGAAAAAATGCTATACTGGATCTAGTGATCTGTCATGACCAGAAAGTATAACAAATACATAAGTTATTGAACCCTTTTTTAATAGTGACCATAATGTGACTAATTTAATGTCTGGTGCAAAAAAAAACAAATTTACACTGGGGCAACAAAAAGAGAATTTTAGAAAAGCTAATTTTTGTGCCTTATGGGTTGCTCTTCACAACATAGATTGGGGCATTATGTTTTGTGCTAAAAACACAAAACAGCAATGTAATTTAATATCATTTAAAATGATATTAAATCATTACTGTTCTCAATTTGTTCCCTTAAGAAGTAAATTTAAGCACCAATAACCACCCTATTGGCTTTAATGACTAGAAACACTATAGCAAATATTGTAAAACTGCAATCGGGAAGGCAAAGAATGAGGAGTGCATTGCTGCTGAGGCTAAGACTAACCCCAGTAAGTTTTTTAAGTATATTATATTAATAGTAAAAAGATGTGGGCTGAGAATGTTGCTCCTTTAAATAATTGTACCAATATGGTTGTAACAGATAATGAAAAGGCAAATCTGCCTTTCCCAGGCTCACTTCATAGCTGCACTGTTGGCTGAGCTCAGTCTAGTCAGTGGCTGACTCAGGATACGGTTCATAAAGCTTTAATAAAAATAAATGTGAAGAGGCACCAGGGCCATATGGCATCCACCTCGAATTCTAAGAGAGCTTATTTCCATTTTAGACCAGCCTCTATTTCTTATTTTGGCAAACAAAAGAGAGTTGGGAGCACTCACCGGCCCACGATGAATTACAGCTGTGCTACACGTGGAAGTACGCCCCCGAAGCGTTGTCTCGAACAGAAAATTATATCTTAGTCACGGAGCATCAAGCAGGTTAAAACATCCTTTTATTGAAAAATGATTAAAATATAACAAGAGAGCATAGAGAGCCCATCGGCTCTATGGCTTTGACGCGTTTCGTGGACAAACCACTTCCTCAAAAAGCTCAATTTCTATTTCTTATTTTCTCAGATTTGCTTTCATCTGGTATGGTACCCATGAATTGGATGAAAGCTGATGTCATTCCAATATTTAAAAAGGGATTACAATCTCAGTCTGCCAATTATAGGCCAGTAAGTTTGACATCTGTGGTGGGCAAATTATTTGAAGGCTTGTTAAGGGATCACATTCAAAATGTTGTCCTAGTGAATGATAGTATGAGCAGCAATCGGCATGGATAGGTCATGTCCTATTGATTGCTTTTTATGATGTGGTGAGGAAGATGCTGGACAGAGGGGGAGCACTAGATCTAATCTATTTGAATTTTGCCAAAGCATTTGATAGAGTGCCCCACAAATGACTGCTTTTTAAGGTTTGTTGGGCTTAATGAAATCTTTTGCACATGGATAGGAAACTGGCTACAGGATCAAGGTATAGAGGTTGGTTCTTAATGGTATATTCTCTACTTGAATAAGGTTCTAAGTGGGCTCCCTCAGGGCTCGGTATTGGGTCCACCTTTATTTAACTTGTTCATTAATGACTTAGGGGAGGGCATTGTAAATAATGTATCAGAGTTTGCAAAAGACTAAAAACTATCCAGCCCAATTTAGATTGCAGCAGGACAACTGACAAACTGGCAATCTGGGCAGCGAAGTGGCAGATAGATTCAATGTTGATAAATCGCAAGAAGACTCGTGGTTAAGTCCTGACTCCCAACCAGTGTTACTTCAAGAACAACCTGTAACTTCAGGGGACTCTGAGATTTTCGAGAAATTTAAAGTGTTGATGCAACAAGAATTGGCTAAGACTGCTAATGACATTACCACAAAGATCTCTAACCAACTACATGAACCGGGCCAACTGGTTGACACCCTTGAACATAAGATGGACCACGTAGTAATGGTTCTAGATATGCACAGAAAAGAAAGTATTGCCAATACCTGTATTTGATTTCAACGGGGTGCTCCCACTTTTATTCAAGGTGCTTCCAGACACTTAACAATGGATCAAACGGTTTGATCCATTGTTAAGTGTCTGGAAGCACCTTGAATAAAAGTGGGAGCACCCCGTTGAAATCAAATACAGGTATTGGCAATACTTTCTTTTCTGAGATTTATACTGGCGTGTGGCTAGGCCAGGGCCATATATACCTGCATCCCCAGCTACGATTATTTCCTACAATCTAGATATGCACATCCTGTTTGTGCACATCTAGAACCGTTACAACATTTGCAATCCCAACTTAAAGAATCCCTGGAAAAAATTGAGGATGCAGACAATAGATCAAGGCACAATAACATATGCATTTGTGGAATCTCTGAATCATTAATGAATTTACAAGTCGTCAAAATTTGTAACTTTACTCCCAGATCTCCCCGCGGAATGTTTGGAATGCGAAATAATCGATCGGGCACTCAAGAAGGACCATCAAGAGATATAATACTGCGTCTACACTTCCATAAAACCTAGGTTAAAGTGCTCCAAGCAGCTAGAGCAACAAAGCAGTTACAGAATGAAGGACATAACTTTCAAATCTTTGCAGACATTTCACCTACAACTCTACAGAAACGTAAGTCCTTTGTGTACACACACACCTTCCCCCCCCCCCCCATATCTCCAATCTGGCAGAGGATTCAAAAAGGTAACAAGATGCTTCCGTTAACTAAATCTAATCAAGCTTCACCAACCTGATTTGCCAAGTTGGAAAAGTGTTATTGTATATAGCGGACTTTGACAACGTGAGAAACAGATGGATAAGGGGTTATAAATATGTAATACTTTTGTTTTTCTTCCGGGATCAAGAAGAACATGTGAGAAAATATTTTCAACTAACTTTACTTAAAATTATGACTATTTTTGCTACATAACCTTAATTAAGTAAACATGGTGTTTAGAATCCCCGCTTTCCTCCTAATGACATAAAAGATTCAGCCACTGGAGGTTGGTTTATATTATGGTAAAAGGGAAGGGCCTGGGGAGTTAACATGACCTCCCATGGAAGGACCGACTGGACGACTGCAGGCCTCTTGGCCTCAGGTTGGGCTCTTCATTATTGTTGTTATTTTTATTTTTGTTCATTTGGGGGCAGATTTATCAAGGGTCGAATTTCGAAGTGGAAAATACTTCGAAATTCGACCATTGTAAAATCGTACTCCGTTTCGTACTTTAGAATCGTATGATTTGAACGATTTTATCATACGATTTTCCTTCGATAACCAAAAACTTAAAAATATGCTCTGGCAGGTCTCTATAGGCTAACATAGCACTTCTGCAGGTTTAAGTTGGTGAAGTATTGAAGTCGAAGTTTTTTTAAAGAGACAGTACTTCGACTATCAAATGGTCGATTATTTGAACGATTTTTACTTTGAATCGAAGTCAAAGTAAATTTGAAATTGTAGTATCCTATTCAATGGTCGAAGTATCCAAAAAATTACTTCGAAAATCAAACTTTTTGTACTTCGAAATCGATCTTTCTTAATATTTCAGATATGCTATCATGATTACATGTTATTACAACGATTGTGGCATTCTCCTACCTACTTAGAATTATGGAGCTGATTATTCTTTCCCATAACACCCAAGGGCTTAACTCCCCAACCAAGAGGAAAAAAACCCATATTACAATACGCTTAAAGCTGATATCATGTGTTTTCAAGAGACCCACTTTACAGAAAAATCTTTCCCAAAATTTTTACACCATAAATACCCCACAATATACCTATCTTCAGCTGAAAATAAAACCAAAGGAGAGGCAATATGTTTCAGAGCTGGTCTTCCGTTGACAATCCTAAATAATTGTTCAGATGAAAAAGGTAGATATATGTTGGTTACAGTTCAGATAGAGGGTATGAAACTCGTACTGCTGTCATATTATGCACCCAATGTTAATCAGCCTCAATTTTTTGAACAGCTAATTGATAAGGGACAAGGCAGATATGTGGTGTACGGTGATTCTAATATTGCTCTAGATAGCTACTGGGATAAACAGGTGCACTTATATTACAACTAACCATAACCTCTATAAAACTCCCTTTGGGACAAACATCAGCAGTCATAAACATATTAGTTAAGGAATTTGTCTCTTACTACAAAACTCTATATTCAGCCCTCTTTAACCCTTCAGTTAATTTAACTGACAAGTTCCTACAAAATGTAAACTTCCCAAGCCTCAACAAAGATCAAAAATCCCACTTAGAAGGTATGATTACATCAGAGAAAGTCCAATTAGCAACAAAAACACTAAGATTATCAAAGACCCTAGGCCCATATGGGTTCTCTGTGTTGTGTTACAGAAAGCTTTCTCATATTTTGATACCGCATATGATGGAAATGTTCAATAACTTGTTGAAGGGGGATCAGTTCCCTAGGGAAACATTGTCTGCAAATATCTCTCCAATTCCTAAGCCTGATCTAGTTTGTACAGAATGTAAGAATTTTAGGGGGTGCATGTCTTAAAGGAACAATGGTCCACATATTATAGTGGATCTGTCCTAGAGTGGTGCGTTTTTGTATCAGAATATATAATTTGATATTGTCAATTTTACATATTGATCAAAGCGAGCTATCTCTGATTTAGTATCCAGAGATCAAAGGAAACTGTTAAATAACCTTTTTTGGCAGCATGTCAAGTTATAGCAAAATCTTGGAAATCTCCATCTATTAATTTTGAACTGGTAAAAACTAAAATAGACTGGATTTTCTGTAATGAGAAGTTCGCCAGTATGTTAAACAATACTCATCAAAACTTTCTACTGGTTTGGTAGCCTTAGTTAGATTATTGCTATTATAGTACCCCCCCCCCACAACACCTTGTGCCCTTGTAAAAAATACAACAATATTAGTATAATAAGTGAGAAATAGAGAATATAACCTAAGCTTAATAACTGAGAGATGCATTATATGTTTGTATTTTATTTTCCTTTTAATCTATTTAATTCTAGTCTATTACAAAGTATATTGATTTCATTCCATTTATTTGCAACTTAAGGTTTGATTAAGATAATGATGACGCAAATTACCGCTGTACAGTTACCTTGCACAAATCTGTTATATGAAGCTTTAGCATTGTGTTGTTACTATACACAATGCATAGATTACTATTTGTGATATTAGGAGTGAAATGTACATGCTTTTGATTGAAAATGTATGCAGTGAAACAAATTATTGATACAGAAAATATCCAAACCACTTATACCCTCACTGGGCAAATCCATAATGGAAAAGGACCTTGGAGTCCATTTAGAAACATGGCTGTAGCAAGCAATGTCAGTCAGCAGCATCAAGAGCAAATAAGGTCTTGAGCTGTATTAAAAGGGGCATAGGTTTGTGGGAGAAGTGGGTTATTATTGCACTGTACAGAGCACTGGTAAGGCCCCATCTAGAATATTTGAAAAAGATTGACGCCAATACCTGGTCTGCTGCAAATGGGGGGTCCCCAATCTTTATTCCATGGTGCTCTTGACACTTCACAGTGATCAAATGTTTCGGGACCGCATGGCCCTTCCTCAGTGATAACTATGAAGTGTCTTTTTTCAACCTTACTTACTATGTTACTACATAGTAACATAGTAAGTAAGGTTGAAAAAAGACACATGTCCATCGAGTTTTTTTATTAACTACCTATCTGCCAGTTGATCCAGAGGAAGGAAACTAATTGAACTCCACAGTGCTATTATTTGGAACAAGCTTTTATTATTTCGAATAAACCTCATTTAATGATTCGCTTACATAGATTCGGCAGCATGCATGCCATGGCTGTTGGTCTGTTGGTTTTCTATTACTCTACTACACCTACTAGTAAATTATTTGCCATAATATTTCTACCAAAAAAAACAGTGATCAGGTTAGACAAAAGATATCATACGTTGCAAGAACTTCTGATGGAGCTGGAGTTGGCTAAGGCAGATCCTTGCCTTTCAGGACTTGGATACTGCTCATAGAGTAGCCCAACTAATGTTGAAGCTACCATACCATTTGCAACAGAAGTGGGCCACTCTGGGCTTAAAGTACAAGAGGCAATACAATGTATCCTTTCCTCCATTCTCATATTTCTGCAAGTGACCAGCCTGAACCACTAATCTTAGAGAGTTCAACCTTCTACTTCATCATATTCAAAGTATGACAATACAGCTCCTAAACACAGAGACTTGTGAGGAACAGCCTCTGTCAGAAAGACAGACATCCATCCCGCCACAACCTCTTATACAGATTCGCCAGATTGTATCAAGAAGCTGGGAGTGGGATCTCAACTGGATTGGCAGCTCTATATGGGACTGATCACTTTATCACCCGGGAAATCAGTTTCTCTAGAAGTGGTGGGGAGAAGCAGGGGTGCTGCCATGAGGCTAGTTAAGAAAAACACCTCAGGTGGCAGCAGCTCCCTAATTAGCAGGGGTGACAAAAAAAAGCTTCTACTGGTGACTTTAAGAGTCAAATTTCCAATCATTAAACTGGAAATCTGGCTCTTCTAGTGCATAGAGTGCAATTGTGCTCTCTGCACTACCGATGTGCCCCCCTGGACCCACCCCTGTGCAGAAAAGGTAAGCACTGAGGAGGAAGAGGGGCGGCATTGCAGGAGTCACCTCAGGCAGCAAGGGGCATAGAATCACCCCTGGGGAGCTAGGCCAAAACAGATTATGTTTATAGGGGATTCAATTTTTAGGAAAGTTGATGGGGTAATTTGTTGTCCAGATCGCTACAATGGAACAGTTTGCTGTCTTCCTGATGCCAGGGTTTGGAATGTGGTTGATCGGGTAGACAAATTATTGGGCATGACCCAGATGTCTTAGTACATATTGGTACTAATGATAAAACTAATGGTAGATGGAGTACCTTAAAGAATGAGTTTAGGGTTCTAAATAGTAACTTTTAATGTAATTCTCCATCAAATAATGTAATTATCAGATGGAAAAGTAGTAACCTCCACTGTATGCTGGCAAATGCATGGGGTTTGTCAGGTAAAATGGGAGAGCTAGAGTTAATTGCATGCACTAACAACTATTTTATAATTGGTATCACTGAGACCTGGTGGGATGAAATATGTGACTGGGCTGTCAATTTAAATGGCTGCACCCTTTTAAGGAGGGACAAAAGGGTTTGTATTTAGGTACAAATATTTCCAAGTCACCAATGGACAGCATTTTAAAGTGCCGGGTGATCAGGTCACGGCAGTCATTCCCCTATACTAACAAGCAGGGAAATAAAGAAAGGCAGACACCATCTTGGAGAAGGGCATTCTCGTGCTGCAAGTCTAATTTTGGTGCCAAAAGGGGAGCAGCTGGGATTTTGCACGAAACATGTATGATGCATTATGTGCTGAACTACTGAATGATGTATACAGATTTAGGCTGGATTCAGACATCATCTTTATCAGGAAGGGTGACTTCAGTCGCTGCCATTTTATGAAGTTTGCTGAAAGTTCAGAGCTCTGAGAACAGGTATCCTTTGGCTTAGCTCATATGAGTTTCTTTTTTTATGTAGCATTTTTATGGATCCCGGGATGCCGGGCAAACCACCTCACCCCAAGGGGACAAAGTGAGGAATTCATTAAAAAAAGGAAAGAGACACTGACGTTTCCAGCAGAACCCTTTACACTGACTTCAGTGGATAAACTCTTTCCATCACTAAAAAAGGTAAGCCTCTTTTCCGGTGCATGTTTCAATTAAAGAAATAATTATGGCAGAATGGAAAAAAACAGAAAAGAGACCACAAACAACAGGTTCTTAAAGAAATAACCCAGAAATTATCTAAGATTCACGGTCGGCGACATACATGTCCAGTTCAAGTGCTTTCCTTTCAGGTTATCCCAATCACCAAGAGTTTTCTCCAAAATTTTTGTAGCGCTTATAGCCGAGCTAAGAAAGGAAGGTATAGCAGTGTTTCAATCAAATGTGGGGCAATGCTCAACTATAACTCACCACTTGTTGTAGTGTCGGGTCAGGGGCCCCAAAACAGTAGCAGGCACGTGTCACTTACGTGTCCTGCTGCTGCAGCCTACACTGCGCCGATCAGCTCCGCCCCCACAGCACAGGGACAGGAATCACGTCGCAGATGTCTTCCTGTGGCCCTTCCAGATCGTCTGCAACAGTCTCCAGCAACTTTTTCAGGTTAGTGCAACAATTACACACACAAACACACCAACACACACTTATTACAGTAATACACACTTAGATTCACACTTAGATTCACACTTACACACACTTACACATACATTTTTGGGGATTGGGGGGGTCACTTACACTCACTGCACTCACACACACGTGCACCCGCACATAACATGTAATTTACCAATTGTACACACGCACATACATGGCATTGTGGCGTCTCTTTTTTTGGCTGAAAAAAATGTTTTATTTCCATTACGAATAGCGTATTCGCTAACCGTACTGTGCAATACCTTTTGTATGTTATTTCGGTGATCATATTGCAATTTTGGGCATTTTGGTGCATTTTTAGCCATTTTATTGAATTTTTAGCCATTTTATTGCATTTTCAGCTCTGCATATGTTGTGTTCACTTGTTTCTAGCCGTATAACCTATTTGGCCCAGCTAAAATATTCAAACTGTGATTCTGACGGCCGATTACACTAGTCTGGAAAAAAAACATTGATTTTTGTGGTTTTATTGGATTTTTTGCATTTCACTCTTTACTGCCTTATTTTGTTTTGTCTTGTAAATTTTATCTACTATATATCCATTTAGGGGTCTCTGTGCGCCACATAATTTGGTATATCTATGCATATTGGGCATCAAAGTGTTCAGTAGACCCCTGGCGTTCATATTTAGGATGTTTTATGGTGATACGTTACAAAATGTGGGGCATATAATGGGGTAAAATTCAAGCTTTGTGATGATTTTCAGAAATTTGATAAAAACCGTTACGTTCAGCATTGATTTGCAGTTTGGCAATTTGCAGTAGAAACACTTATTTACCCATATTGGATTCGTCAGAATGTTTACTTTCTGAAAATATATGGTTTTCTGGGGTCTCTGTACTGTTAGGAGGGTCTAATGTCGCATATTACACATACCAGGTGCTTTATATTGCAGCAGCCAGCGCGTCAGCCGTGAAAATGTATATACGCTATTTTCATTTGGGGGTCTCTGTACGCCACACAGTTTGGTATATCTATGCATATCGGGCATCAAAGTGTTTAGTAGACCCCTGGCATTCATATTTAGAATGTTTTATGCTGATACGTTACAAAATGTGGGGCATATAATGGGGTAAAATTCAAGCTTTGTGACGATTTTCAGAAATTTGATAAAAACCGTTACGTTCAGCATTGCTTTGCAGTTTGGCAGTTTGCAGTAGAAACACATATTTACCCATATTGGATTCGACAAAATGTGTACTTTCTGAAAATATAAGGTTTTCTGGGGGTCTCTGTTCTATTAGAAGGGTCTAATGTCGCATAATACACACACCAGGTGCTTATATTACAGCAGCCAGCGCGTCAGCCGTGAAAATGTATATACACTATTGTCATTTGGGGGTCTCTGTGCGCCACATAGTTTGGTATATCTATGCATATTGGGCATCAAAGTGTTTAGTAGACCCCTGGCATTCATATTTAGGATGTTTTATGCTGATAAGTTACGAAATGTGGGGCATATAATGGGGTAAAATTCAAGCTTTGTGACGATTTTCAGAAATTTGATAAAAACCATTACGTTCAGCATTGCTTTGCAGTTTGGCAGTTTGCAGTAGAAACACTTATTCACACATATTGGATTCGCCAGAATGTGTACTTTCTGAAAATATATGGTTTTCTGGGGTCTCTGTACTGTTAGGGGGTCTAATGTTGCATAATACACACACCAGGTGCTTATATTGCAGCAGCCAGCGCGTCAGCCGTGAAAATGTATATACACTATTGTCATTTGGGGGTCTCTGTGCACATTGGGCATCAAACTGTTTAGTAGACCCCTATGTTTATATTTAGGATGATTTATGCTGGTAATGATACATGGACAATATGATGCTGGAAAGTTGAAGCTTTGAGGCAATTTTCAGATATTTCACCATAGCCGCCAAATTTGGCAAAGCCTTGCGACTCAGTAGTTTGGAGCAGAAAGGCATGGGTACCCATTTTAGATTCTGTAGAATGTGTACTTTCCAAAAATATATGGGTTTGGGGGGTAAACATATATTTGTGTTTTTACCCCACAAAAATGCAGTCAATGTGTTGATTTTTCATTAGCTGAAGTTACCCACAGGATTATTTGTATGCGCTAACTTCATTTTGGGGCCTCTAAATGCCATATACTTTGGTAAACCTATGCATAGTGGGCACCAAACTGTTTGGAGGACCCCTGGCAATCACAATTTTTGTGCTTTTTTGTGATACGTAATGGATACATGGGTGATATGGTGCTGGGAATTTGAAGCTTTGAGGCAATTTTCAGATATTTCACCAAAACCGACAACTTTGAGAAAGCCTTGCGACTCAGTAGTTTGGAGCAGAAAGATTCTGTAGAATGTGTACTTTCCAAAAATATATGGGTTGGGGGGGTAAACATATATTTCTGTGTTTTTACCCCACAAAAATGCAGTCAATGTGTTGATTTTTCATTAGCTGAAGTTACCCACAGGACTGTTTGTATGCGCTAACTTTATTTTGGGGCCTCTAAATGCCAGATACTTTGGTAAACCTATGAACAATGGCCACCAAAATGTTCAGAGGAACCCTGGCAATCATATTTAGGGTGCTTTTTCTTAGTACGTAATGATACATGGGTGATATGGTGCTGGGAAGTTGAAGCTTAGAGGCAATTTTCAGATATTTCACCAAAACCGACAACTTTGAGAAAGCCTTGCGACTCAGTAGTTTGGAGCAGAAAGGCATGGGTACCCATTTTAGATTCTGTAGAATGTGTACTTTCCAAAAATATATGGGTTTGGGGGGTAAACATATATCTCTGTGTTTTTACCCCACAAAAAATGCAGTCAATGTGTTGATTTTTCAGTAGCTGAAGTAAAGTCCTGAATAATTAGGATGTGCTAACTTCATATTGGTGTCTCTAAATGCCAGATACTTTGGTAAACCTATGCATAATGGGTACCAAACTGTTCAGTGGACCCCTGGCAATCATATTTCAGGTGCTTTTTTTTGGTACCTAATATAGTTTGGGATATGCGGAGCAGCAAAATAAAACCTTTGAAGTGATTTTTTTAGAATTTTGAATTTTTTTTATAAAAACCTCTATGTTCAGACAAGCTTTTATGTTTGGTAATTGGGAGTAGAGAGACAGTTACCCATTTTGTAATCAGCAGAATGTGTACTTTTAAGAAATGTATGGTTTTCTGGGGTAAACCTATGGTTTCAGGATTTTTTGCCTTGGAATATAAAGCATGCCATTTTCTGACTAAAGGTGGCCATAGATGCAAAGATCTGCTCGTTTGGCAACATCGCCAAACGAGCGGATCTTTCCCCCGATATGCCATTAACAAACATGGCTATATCGGGTGTAATCTGATTGTTCGGCCGCATGGCCGAACGATCCGATTACGATGTGCCCTGGGTTCCGGCGGGATCTCCGCCGGACGAAAGAAGTCGGGACACGCCACACACGATCCGAAAATCGTACGAATCCTCGATTCGTACGATCGGATCTGTGTGTCTATGGCCAGCTTTAGTGCTTTCAAAATTCGGTAATATACTGCAGGGAGTTTTTGCTGTACAGAAGTCTTAAATCTCCCTAAAACTATACATATCTGGTATTGGCACGTTCGAGAGACATAAGGCTTTACAAATCAGCTGGATTTTCATCCGTAAAATGAAAACATTTTTTGGTATAAATTGATATACGATGAAAAATGTAGGGCAGGTGAGGAGGAAGATGCAGCCCACGTCGGATAGTAGTGGCCCCGTCAGCTTGTCCCCAGCAGGACCAGGGATTCCTTCTCTCAGCCAGAGTCGCAGTGTTTGGGAGCAGCAGGGCGCAGCTGAAGCACAAGCTGAGGGAGCTGCCATCCCTGCTGAAGAGCGGCCTGCCTTACCAGTTTAGTGCTTGCCTTGGCCCCTTACCCTCCTTATGTGAAGACGACGACGCAGCTGTAGCTGGAAACACGAGCAGCCCAGTAAGTGGCACCTGGTACTAATGGAAGCGCCTGGCTGCCCCTTGTCATTCCCACATCAAAGTGATAGCCAGGTCAGACTCTGCCCCCGCCGTATAGTCTATCTGCTTGTCTGATTTTCCCTCCACATAGTCCACATCTATAGTGTTGTACATACATTCATTTTACGCATACACATACATTTATGTCAATATATGGGACGATACGACTACACAGCCCTATTTTTTCCCTACCTCTATCTCTTTTTTTCCTCCTCTATTCCCCCACTGACCAGGCCTGCTGCTAACCAACAACACGTTTATTCAAAAACAATTTCTCGATGTGGTCCAAGGACTAGGTGGGGCGATTGCCCCTTCAAAAATATGTGGGCCTTTTCTCCATTGTGCACATTAATGATCAAGTTCCATTTTCTCTTCACAGCTTAAAGTGGAGAATATAGTTTTACATCATCACACCACATCTTGTTGGACGGACCTAGTGCAATGACAACCCTTATGACATACTGGTGGTATGCCTAGCCCAGTATCCAGTGTGGTTATCCCCTTTACATTTTGTTGGTTACCCTCCACATCAAACTTATAGTTTGTGCACTAAAACTGACCCTCCTCTGACCACTTTGCACCCTGTTGGGTGGTCCCAGAGCCTTAACTCCTTTTACCACCCCTTGTGTGGCTACTCTTAGCCCAGGCTCAGAACAGTACCTGGTGCGCCCATAAGCCATATACCTGGCACAACAATTGGGCACCTTTACAGTTGGGCACCTTCACTATATGGGGACATTTGAGGCCCCTATTATTGCCACATGAATCATTACCCCAAAAGCTTAGTTCCACAACAGTTCAAGACTTGGTTAATCTCTAGAATGGTGACAGCACCTTACTTGGTCAGTCTGCTCTTTTTCCCCCCCATTATCCCCACTATTTCTCTGTTTCCACGCTCTTATTCATCCTTTGTATAGTACAAGCGCCTCCTACAGTATGTAGTTGCCATGCTGCATTTTCCTAGCAACCAGCACTTGGCATACTTGATAACTAAAGCGTTGCCATTCTGCATTTTCCTAGCAACCAGCACTGGACATACTTGATTTCTAAAGCGCCTTCTCCTGGCCATACTCCTTTAACGATCCTCCGCCTATGCCACACCTCCTGTTACAGTTACGGACAGAATGTATGTGCCTTGACTGCTTGCTCCTTCAAGCTGCTGCCTCGCCAAACACCACGTAAGTGCAGATGCCGTTTAATATATTTTATACATATTGATACACTTTACCGCTTCTTTGTTTCCTTAGCGGTTATTATGTTTAACGATCTAATAACTTTCTTGCTAAATACCATTAATATCTTTACACGCTGCCGCATATCTCTATTTAGCGGCTGCACATTTTAGGATCTGTTTATGGACTAATATTGATACACTGTACTACTAATCAGTACTTCTAGAAAGAGTTCACTTGAACGGGAAGTTCTAATCTTTACTCTTGTTTTGGCGACATTGTACATTATTGCAGCTTTACTGACAACTCCTCAGTTTCTGTACATGCGATATTGTTTTCTGTCACCTTTTGTTTTTGCAAACAGTTTTTTGTATATTTCATGCACTTTATTGTTGTTTTTACGTTTGTATATTGCCCCACCCATATCCATGACACTCTATGATGTCACCCATACCCTTTTCCCGCCTTTGATGCTTTAAAATGGTTGTGATTGTTTTTCATTCACTTTGAGAAAGGCTAGGGACCTAGCCGAAACGTTAGTTTTTTCTGTTAAAATAAAATCCTTTTTTTCTCCATAAGTCCTGTGTGTGCTAGCTTCTTTTGAGCCTATATATATATATATATATATATATATATATATATATATATATATATATATATATATATATATATATATATATATATATATATATATATATGCATAGAATTTGACCGAGCACCCGGACTGGAGAAAAAAGAGGACAGAGTGCAGGTGTTTGTATTATAATATATATATATATATATATATATTCGAAGGCTGGTGCACACAAAACAAGCGCTACTGCCTAGGTGCTGGTTATAGTAAATCATACATAGAGCAAAAGAACCGCACTCACAGGACTTTTCCAAGGTGCAAAAATCAAAAAGATGTTTATTTCAACGTTTCGGCTATTCACTTAAAGTGGACCTGTCATCTACACATAAAAAACTGCATAATGAAAGTCCTTTCCAAATTAAATATGGAACCCCAAAAATTTTTTTCATTAAAACATCCATACATGTTATAAAGGTGTTTAAATATCTAAACTGTCAATCAAATATTACCTGCCCCGCCTCTATGCCCGTGGCATAGAGGAGGGGCAGTCAATTACTTTCACTTTCCATTCAGCACTTCCTAGATGTCACTGCTCTCCTCACATTCCCCCTTCCCTCCTCAGGCTCTATAATTGTGTACCGCACTGCACATGGACATTAGGTCCCTCATTCTGGTTCATAAACAAGATTTTGGGGTGATACAAAAATCCCTTAATAACCGTGTCCACAAAATGGCAGCTGCCTGCTTGCTGTGATTGTATAATTCCAAAACAGAAGGAAACCAAATTTAAATAGTAAATCCACTGTAAGTAAAGTTTATTTTGCTCAACTAACATGATAGAAAAGAATTTGAAATTATTTCTTAGGGTGACAGGTCCCCTTTAAGCCGTCATCAGGAAGTGAAAATCACACAAACAAACACTCCATTTAAAGGTCCCCCTGGCGCCAAAACTGCTGTATGATGTCATAGGTAGGTGTGTATAATCATTCAAAACACATATGCAGTGTCAATCCCCACACAGTTGCCTCATTCTGTGTATACACAACATTTACTATGCATTAGTGAGATCTAGTATCTCCTTTGTAGTATCCCCAGTGAATAATTCATTATTGTGCAATAAAAAACATATTGCCCCGTGGTGCTGCCCCACATCTGTGTTCGTTCCTCACCACATATTTGTCAATTGCATCTACGTGACCGAAACCCACCAGAGGATACATTTCTTAAACAGCGTGTATATCGCCAATCACTTCAGCTTCCACCATCACACAGGCTGCCTGTCATGCCGGTTCCGCTTCCATCTGCGCCTGTCATGCGTCATCAACATGCCTCTCCGTTTATCTACGGAGCCTTCCCGTGCATCTTGCCATCTTAGCCAATGGGGAGCCTTACCGTGCGTCCAGCCGGTATCGCTCCTCCTTTCACTTCAGCCAGTATCCAGTAGATATTCGGAGGCATCTCACTGTCTGTCACAGCGGCGTCCCCAATCCCGATCCGTGATTCTCTTAACCCCTTCACTCTTCCCTGGTATCCGAATCAGGCACATAGGATACAGACTGGCACCAATGCGCCTTGACTATTGGACCACCTTTCCGGGTAGGGGTATACGATATTTGAAAGCACATTCTGGCTTACTCAGAGGGAGCTAGGAGGGCGATCTGTCTGTGGCAATTGGGGCTAGCAGTTAAATATACACTTCATCATGGCCATGACAAGCAGCGTGATGCGAAACCCAGTGTTAGGCCGACCTTCCTGTGTTCACATAATATCCTCCTCCGTGGGTCTGGAAAAAAATAAATAAAAAGACAAAATAAATATCCCAATCACAGTTATGCATTTCTATGCATAACTGTGATTGGGATATTTATTTTGTCTTTTTATTTTTTTTTTTTATAATGTCATATAACTAATATCAATAGTATATATTCAAATATTAGCAAGACCGTCATAGTTATTTGTCAAGTGGCTTAGCCCCTACCCTATTACCCATATGGCAAATTTGTATCTGGGTCAATGTGAATCACAACATAGTCACAGTCTGAATTGAATCGCCATATTGTATTTAGGTCAATGTAAATCGCAACTTAGTCACAATCTGAAGTATTCCTAATCGAAATACACAGTCCCATAAGTAAACAGTCCTAAATCACATGATTATTAGCCCTTTCTTTTCTTATTTTTCTTTTTTTCTGAAAAAACATGAGTCTATCCATAGCATATAGGCTTCAATAGAACTGGGCCATAGGGAGTGTTTTGTTCAATCCTTTTGGTGCTAGAGTATCCAACTTGAAGATCCACATCGACTCCTTACGAAGGAGTAACAAATCTCTGTGTCCACCTCTCCGTGGATTTGGGACATGGTCTGTGATCATATGTCTGAACTGCGGTAATCTATGGTTATACAGTATTTCAGCCAATGTTTGGCGACTGGTTGGTCTGCCTTTCCCGTCGCTAAAGCTGCTCTTATAGCGCTACGGTGGTTGTTCATATGCTCATGGTAAGCCGTAGAAGCTTCACCTACGTAGTGCAACCGGCATGGGCACTAGGCCATATAAACCACATGGTCTGAGGTGCAGGTCACCCTGTGTTCTATCTTGAATTTTCTCCCGGTTCTCGGATGTGTGAACTATGTTCCTTGTAGCATCCCACTGCACGTCAAACAATTGGCACATTTAAAACATCCATTCTTCAATGGTCTGTTCAACCAAGTAGCCCCTGTGTTGGACTTTACTGTTACATCCTTGATCACCAATTGGTCACTAAGATTGCGACCACTCCTATATGCCATCAATGGTTTCTTTTTTCCAAAGAACGGTAGGCTAGCATCAGTATTTACAATTTCCCATCTGCTGTTAAAAGCTTCTTTGATCTGTGGGCTATTCACTGTCCAATCCGTTACGAACACCAATTCTGGAGTTGAGAGCGTCTTTGATCTTTCTGCTGTTAAAAGCTCCATCTGTGTTTTCTGTGTAGCCCGTTGTCTTTGTTCGTTTATCAAGTCCATTGGATAGCCTCTGGAGGCAAATTGGTCTGCAAGAGAAGAGAGTTGTAGTTCCGCCTGCATGGGATCCGAATTGTTTCTATCTATTACAGTAGATACAAAGCAAGATCTCATAAGGAGCACAGTATAGTCCTACCATGTATGGCTGTATCGCTCTTTGTACAAGCTGGAGAGTAGTAGTGAGGAGATCCATGCCCCTGTTGCTGAACTACAACTCTCCCCTAAGAACAGTAGAGGCACAGGTGGAAGATCCCTGCAGCAAGGAACCTGAAAGAGTGAAAGTGAAAGGTACTCAGTGGAGTAACAAGACCCCTAAGGGCCCCAGTACAGAAATTTATAACTGGGCACCCCTAAAGGGGTTATTCACCTTTGAGTTAACGTTTAGTATGATATAGCAAGGGATATTCTGAGACAATTTGCACTTTTATTTTCTATTATTTGTGTTTTTTGAGTTATTTAACTTTTTATTCAGCAGCTATGCAGTTTGGTATTTCAGCAGTCTGGTTGCTACCGTCCAAATTACCCTAGTAACCATGCATTGATTTAAATAAGAGTCTGGAATATTAATAGGAGAGGAAAAATGACAAATGAGTCATTAAATAGTATCAATAACAGTAAATGTGTATCCTTACAGAGCATTTGTTTTTTAGATGGGGTCAGTGACCCCCATTTGAAATCCAGAAAGATGTAGAAGAGGAAGGAAAGTAATTCAAAAACAGTAACAAAAGAAATAATGAAAACCAATTGAAGTTGCTTAGAATTGGCCATTATATAACATACTAAAAGCTAACTTAATAGTTACATGTAAAAAGGACATGTAAAATTGAGGTTTCACTGTATTATAATGATATAAGGGAAAATGTACCCCCTACTGTAAATTATAAGGATATTAGAAATCACTGAGGGATTATGTGACCATATAAAATCACTCTGCCAAAAGGCAATGTAAGTCTATAGGAGTGAATTCAGGTTCACGTTTAGCAGTAACTTTTAAGAAAGTTGGCAAATTTGTATATTCTATATGGCATTAACAAGCAGATTCCAACTCTACACTTTTAACAAGTTTTGCATCAAGGACAAGAAACAGGAACACTTGCAAAATCACTGTGCCAAAATGCAATGTAAGTCTATGGGAGTGCATGCAGTTTAACATTAGCTGTAACTTTTGAGAAAGTTGGGTTGTAAATTCTATATGGCATTACAAGCAGACTCTACAATTTCAGCAAGTTTTTCATCAAGGACAAGCAACAGAAACACTTGAAAAATCACTGTGCCAAAATGCAATGTAAGTCTATGGGTGTGCATGCAGGTTAACATTAGCTGTAACTTTTGAGAAAGTTGTCAGTGCTGTAAATTTTATATCGCTACAATTTCAACAAGTTTTTCATCAAGGACAAGCAACAGGAACATTTTCAAAGTCAGTGTGCCAAAATACTATAAGTCTATGAGAGTGCATGCAGGTTTAACATTAGCTGTAAATTTTAAGAAACTTGGCAGGGGTTTAAATGCTATATGGCATTACAAGCAGATGCCAACTCTACACCTTCAACAAGTTTTTCATCAAGGATAAGCAACAGGAACACTTGCAAAATCACTGTGCCAAAATGCAATGTAAGTCTATGGGAGTGCATGCAGTTTAACATTAGCTGTAACTTTTGAGAAAGTTGGGTTGTAAATTCTATATGGCATTACAAGCAGACTCTACAATTTCAGCAAGTTTTTCATCAAGGACAAGCAACAGAAACACTTGAAAAATCACTGTGCCAAAATGCAATGTAAGTCTATGGGTGTGCATGCAGGTTAACATTAGCTGTAACTTTTGAGAAAGTTGTCAGTGCTGTAAATTTTATATCGCTACAATTTCAACAAGTTTTTCATCAAGGACAAGCAACAGGAACATTTTCAAAATCAGTGTGCCAAAATACTATAAGTCTATGAGAGTGCATGCAGGTTTAACATTAGCTGTAAATTTTAAGAAACTTGGCAGGGGTTTAAATGCTATATGGCATTACAAGCAGATGCCAACTCTACACCTTCAACAAGTTTTTCATCAAGGATAAGCAACAGGAACACTTGCAAAATCACTGTGCCAAAATGCTATGGAAGTCTATGAAAGTGAATTCAGGTTCACATTAGCTGTAACTTTTGAGAAACTTTGCAAGTTTGTAAATTCTATATGGTGTTACAAATACCTTCCAACAGCACACCTTCAACAAGTTTTTCATCAAGGACATACAACAGGAACACTTTCAAAATCACTGTGCCAAAATGCAATGTAAGTCTATTGGAGTTTATTCAGGTTAACATTGGCTTATAATTTTGAGAAGATTGGCAGGATTTTAAATGCTATATGGCATTACAAGCAGGTTCCAACAATACACTTTCAACAAGTTTTTAATCAAGGACAATCATCAGAAAAATTCCTAAATCACTGTGCTGAAATGCAATGTAAGTGGGAGTGAATTCAGGTTCACATTACCTCTAATTTTTGAGAAAGTTGGCAAGTTTGCAAATTCTATATACTGTTACAAAATAGCTTCTAACAGTATACATTCAACAAGTTTTTCATCAAGGGCAATCAACAGGAACACTCACAAAATCACTGTGCCAAAATGCAATGTAAGTCTATTGGAGTTCATTCAGGTTAACATTAGCTTTTACTTTTGAGAAAGTTGGCAGGGTTTTAAATGCTATATAGCATTACAAACAGATTCCAACTCTACACGTTGTGCAAGTTTTTCATCAAGGAAAAGCAACAGGAACACTTTCTAAATCACTGTGCCAAAATGCAATGGAAGTCTATGGGAGTAAATTCAGGTTCACATTAGCTCTAACTTTTGAGAAAGTCGGCAGGGTTTTAAAGGGATACTGTCATGGGAAAAAAAATTTTTTCAAAATGAACCAGTTAATAGTGCTGCTCCAGCAGAATTCTGCACTGAAATCCATTTCTCAAAAGAGCAAACAGATTTTTTTATATTCAATTTTGAAATCTGACATGGGGCTAGACATATTGTCAATTTCCCAGCTGCCCCAAGTCATGCACGCACCCCACCCAGGGCTCGGAGAGGTTCACCTTTAAGTTAAAGGGATACTGTCATGGAAAAACATGTTTTTTACAAAATGTATCAGTTAATAGTGCTACTACAGCAGAATCCTGCATTGAAATCCGTTTTTAAAAACAAGAAATGGATTTTTTTATATCTAATTTTAAAATTTGCTATGGGGTTAGACATTTTGACATTTTTGAGCCTGTCAATTGAACAATAAGCAGGTATCAAGATAAGCTCTCACTGACACCACTTCAGAAGGATTGAAATAAGATAGTCCTGTGATCACTGCCCCCACTTACATTTCAAAAATAAATATATATATATATATATATATAAATATATATATATATATATATATATATATATATATATATATATATATATATATATATATATATATATACACACACACACACTTCATTTTGGGCACTGGAAAAATATTTTATATATATAGTTTATTATATTTGTTTACACAAAAATGAATGGCAGAAACACAGGAGTACACTCCCAGGACTGATGACAGGGAATAGAAAAAAAAAGGATAAAATAAGGAGGACATACTTGAAAACCAGGAAAACTTAGGAGTAAGTCTAGGAAGGGTTAAAATAGCTCAGGAGAAAGGAGGCAGTAAGTAGTTAATGAAAAAATAAGTATTGCAGGCAGGAAAGGAGCAAGGTCTGTGTGAGGTGGATAGCAGAGGGAACTCACAGCCCCTTTACCTCATATAGTAACCAGTAAAACAAACTAGGAAGGCAGCAAGGAGAGAAAGTTCCCCTCACCAAAGGAAAGCAGAGAACAAACTTACAGAACGGCAGGAGCTTTGATAGTGTCTGTGGGAGGAGGGGCTGCTAGTGCACGCTGTAGAGCAGGCAGAACGAAGGAAAGTGAAAGTAATTGCTTCCCTGCAAACCATGTGACCTCTCTCCTCCAGACATCACACGCATGGGCAGAGAGGGTAGGGGGAGTGTACAGCTAGATTCTCATGTCGTAGTGCGACCTGGCTTTTCATTACAGAGTGGCTGCCTCCAAGCACACAGGTAATGCTGTGCCTGCTGTTAGAGCAGCACAGGATGAATGTGTAATGAGCAGAAATGGAAGCCCCCATGACAAAATACAAACTAAAATAACTTATGCATGGATTTGTGGATTAACATTTTATTTGCCAGACAGTGTTTATGGATGTGTGTTTTTTATAAAAATGCAAAAGAAAAAATAGTTTAAAATGACAGATTCCCTTTAACTTTTAAGTATGTTATAGAAATAGAAATCAAAGCAACTTTTCAGTTGTCCTTCATTATTTATTTAGTATAGTTTTAAAATAAAATTACTCTTTCCAGCTTTAAAATGTGGGTCTAGAAAGGCTCTGTAAGACTACACATGTGATGTTATTGTGAGTTTTTATTACTAATACTACTAATTAGACCATCCCCTGATTATATTTCTTATTCAGACGAATGCATGGTTGCTATGCTACTTTGGACAACAGCCAAAGCGAATTCCTGAGGGAGGGGCAGAGTGTGTTAGAAGAGGAGAAGGAATTCTAAGTGATTAAGGGGATACTGCAGACTTTACTGTTAATCTTTTAAAAACCAGTGGCAGGTATCAGAAGCTTTAAAAGAGCCCGTTCACTGGGAGGGAGGGTTTACATGTCCTTTAAAACAATCTTTTTTTTTTTTGTCAAAAAATAAACATTTTCAAAGCTACAGACTGGTGTGAAATTTCCACTCTAATGTTGTGTTTATGCCACCCCCACAAACGAAACCACCCCCAATCTAACTTGGAACCTTTTCTAACCTTTTGTTTGTTGTGGGTTATGCACATGTCCAATACATATATTTATATTTGATTTTTCTTGTAGGTCATGCTGCTGCAGCAATTGGGGGACTACCACAGGAGGAAGGACGGCGACTGGGTGATCAACCTACGGCAAAACCGGGGCTCGTTGACGCGATGGTGGCTGCCATGCAGCCTATGCTCCATCAGCAGTGCCTCCAGGAACTCTGGATGAGGCGGTGGATGGCCCAAATCCATACTGATATTTGGGAGACCCGGATGACCATCCATCGTGGATTCCAGGACCTGATGGCAGCCCAGCCTCACCGACCAGGGGGCTCTGCTGAGGGTGAAGTCCCTGGTCCACCTGCTGCTCCCCCTCCACCCCCTGAAGCTCCTCAACATCGGAGGGAATTAGGCATTGAAGGGGACACGGTCCTGTCCGAGGGGACAAAAACGTCGCTAGCTCCAGTCTGTGTCATTTTCCAACTGACACTGGCCTCTTTGCCTATTTTCTCCTGGTAACAAACTTTGCCCTATTGATGCTTCAGGTATCACTTTGTCTGTTACCCAGCAATGGGACTGACTCCCAAACAACACATCCCATTGTTTACACTGTGCTCCATTCTCGTCACTGAGGGGTGCCATTTTAAAATCTATTGGCACCCTTTCCAATAACATCTGGAAAAGCACTTACAAACATCAAAAAGGGCATATTTCTATGGTGATGCTGCAGTGTTGCCTAACACATTCACTTGGCCAAAATTTTTTACATGTAAGGGTCAATGAATTCCAATCATTGCAAGCATATGACTACACTTTTTTATTGTGTTTTTATTGTTACCTTCAAAGGTAACATTTGCTATTCAAGCTCTGTATTTATGTGGTTTACATGTTATGTGCATTCATGTAACAATGGCCTATTTTCTGCAACTGTCAAAGTGAAAACAGTGTACCTTGTGCATTGCACTATGAATTATTGTTGGCTACCTATGGCCTACATTGGCTACCCAGCACTCATAATATGTGCTATTGCCTACTAGTACCTCCTCCACCACCTCCTCTTCCTGTGGTACTTAAGTAGCAAGTCCCAGGTATATGATATGCCTTAAAAGTAGAAAGCGTTGGTTGTTACTTTGCACTATAAAGTATTGTTGGCTACCTATGGCCTACTTTGGCTACCCAACACTCATAATATGTGCTATTGCCTACTACTACCTCCTCCACCACCTCCTCCACCTGTGGTACCTAAATAGCAAGTCAGAGGTATATGATATGCCTTAAAGGCACAAAGCATGGTTGTTACTTTGCACTATAAAGTATTGTTGGCAACCTATGGCCTACTTTGGTTACCCACACTCATAATATGTGCTATTGCCTACTACTACATCCTCCTCCTCAGGGGTGCTTCGCCAATGAAGTGGGTTGAGGCTGTCGCCTCAGGCGGCAGCACCCCACTAGGTACCAGGGGCAGCAAAAATTCTGCTCCTGGTACTTTAAGAGTGAATTTCTGGGGCAGGGGGGGCAGCAGCAACTGCTGCTGCCTCAAGGGGCGGAGGGGCCAGGATTGCCCCTACTTCTCCTCGACCTGTGGTACTTAAATAGCAAGTCAAAGGTATATGATATGCCTTAAAGGCACAAAGCGTTGGTTGTTACTTTGCACTATAAAGTATTGTTGGCTACCTATGGCCTACTTTGGCTACCCAGCACTCATAATATGTGCTATTGCCTACTACTACCTCCTCCACCACCTCCTCCACCTGTGATACTTAAATAGCAAGTCAAAGGTATATGATATGCCTTAAAGGCACAAAACGTTGGTTGCTACTTTGCACTGTAAAGTATTGTTGGCTACCTATTGCCTACTTTGGCTACCCAGCACTCATAATATGTGCTATTGCCTACTACTACCTTCTCCTCCTCCGCCTGTGGTACTTAAAGAGCAAGCCTTAAAGGCACAAAGCGTTGCTTTTTACATTGAACTTGCAACTATTCCAACACATTACCTGGCCAGCACTAACCTCATATGTGCCGATACTTCCAAACATCCCATATTGTCATATATTGACAAGTGTCATTTGTAAATCATATTGATTGTTATATTCTTGTTTTGTACACAGGGCTATTCAAAGCCAAACTTGTTTTGTCTTTAATTTATGTTAACTTGCCCAGCATGGACACAGGGGTGCATTATGAATCTCATGCAATAAATGGTTGCCTGTAACCCACTAAACCCTTTGTAAAACTCTGGCCTTTAGTACTCAATGGGGGCTCCTATATATTGAAATGAATGTTGAGATTGCATGCCTCCTGTGTGTTACAGCTAGGCTACATGTTTAATTGGTTGTAAAAATGCTTATGTGGTGTTCAACAAACAAACAAATAAACTTTTGTCACAAATCCATATTGTCATTTTATTCTTATAAAAATGTTTGAGATTTTGAACAAGATTTTGTCAGTAAACCTACAAAACCAAAAACTGTGTCTCTTTCTTTTTTCACTTTTGCTAAGGTGGTTTCCAAAAATGCAATACACATGGATAATGTCATTTGAAACACACAGAGCAGGTACATAATTTTTCAAGGTATATACCTAACCCACTTTTTTGCAGAGTAAACACTTCAGTTCCAAGTTGGACAACAGAAGAAGGGGTTAAATAGGACCAAAAGCCTCATGAACTGACATATAACCCCCATGACAAGACCAACATAATAAGGCCAAACAACAGACCTAGGTATTAGTGCATTTCAGTCATTATTGAGTTAATATCGATGAAGGCTCCTAGATAAGCATTGATAAGCCTCTCACACACTTCTCTGTGGTTGGTTAGCCCTCCATCTGCCAATATACCCCACAATCCTGGAGTTTAAGATCCTCATCAATATCTTGTGCGAGGCCAGGCCGCACTGCACCATGACAAACACAATGCTGAGGTGCAAAACCTTCCAGGGCCAATAAAGCACACCACCCCCAGTGAGTGAGAGGCATCGTAAGTTCAATTTCATCAACAACTTTGTAGGAGACATGCCTTCCCTTCCTTATTAGTTAATTGATTAACACACATCCAACCTCAAAGTCAATCAGGTGCCATTAATTACAATCCCTGACAAAATCACTTTATTAAAGTAAAGTGCAAGTCCCAAGTAGCTAGTCTATGCCAAATACATGCACATTCCTTTAAAGGAATCTTTCAAATGGCTTTATAGAAAATATAACATATAACTTACCCACAAGCCAGCCCTCTGGCATTTTTTGTTGAGTGAAGGGGTGATTGGGAGCTGAGTGAGGGAGGATAGAAGCATCCTGGACACTTCCAGGAAACACAGTCTGTTGAAATGGGAGCGCTTACAGTGACGTTAGTGCTCCTGTTGATGGGGAGGTGGTGTGTGATCAATAGATGAATACAATCAATGCGTCATAAGTAATTAGGGAATTATCCAATTCCTGCTTCAATGTTATCCACTCTTCCTGGGTTGAGGGTAACAAAATGAGCCTAGGTGATGGCCTCTCTTAAAGTAAAATAGCATCAGGCGTAGGCTTTTATTGCTAATCCAATGTTTTCCCAGCATCCCATGGACCCATTAACCATTTACTGAAGCCTAAGGATAGATAGGCACAATCAAATATTCGAATGAAAAACTTTGAATATCAAAGTAAAATAACTTTGAATATTTGATTATCGAAGTTGGAGATGGAGCTCGGCAGGTCAAAGTTAGGGAATTTAAAATTTAAAATTAAAATTTAAAAAAAAAACGAGTAAAGATTGATAAATTTTGATCCTTCAATATTCGAATTCAATAGTCGAAGTGGAATATAAAGGATCATATAGTCGAAGGAAACCCCACTTTGACAGTCGAAGTTTCCAACTTCAAATCTAAGTTGGACTATTCCCTAGTCGAAGTACACAAAAATAGCTCGAAATTCGAAGTTTTTTTTACTTCAAAAATTCACTCGAACTTTGGTAAATCTGCCACTAAGGGTGTGCATGCAGGTTAACATTAGCTGTAACTTTTTTTTTTTTTTTTTCAAATCTCTTTTATCTTAACATTTCAATAAAATAGGTACAGTCATCATTTGAGACAGTCTATGGGCATGCAGGTTAACATTAGCTGTAACTTATGAGATAGTTGTGAGGGCTGTAAATTCTATATGACATTACAAATAGCTTCCAACACTACACCTTCAACTAGTTTTTCATCAAGGACAAGCAAAATCACTGTGCAAAAATGCAATGTAAGACTATGGGAGTGAATGGAGCTGTAACATTACAGCATTAGCTGTAACCTTTGAGAAAGTTGGCAGTGTTGTAAATGCTATATGGGATTTTCCAACCTTCAACAAGTTTTTCATCAAGGACAAGCAACAGGAACACTTGCAAAATCACTCGGCCAAAATGCAATGTAAATCTATGGGCGTGAATTCAGGTTAACATTAACTGTAACTTTTGAGAAAGTTGGCAGGGTTTCAAAAGCTATATGGCATTATGGCATATCAAGGAGATTCCAACTCTACAACTTCAACACGTTTTTCATCAAGGATAAGAAACAGAAACACTTGCAAAATCACTGTGCCAAAATGCAATGTACACTGTAAGTCTTTAGGGAGTGCATTCAGATTAACATTAGCTGTAACATTAGAAAAAGTTGGCAGGGTTGTAACTTCTATATGGCAATAAAAGCAGATTCCAACTCAACACCTTCAACAAGTTTTTTATCAAGGACAAGCTAAATGAACACTTCCAAAATCACTGTGCTAAACTGCAATGTATAGGAGTGCAAGAAGGTTAACATTAGCTGTAAGTTTTTTTTTTTAAATCTTTTATTTTAACATTTCAATAAAATAGGTACAGTCATCATTTGAGACAGTTGGCAGGGTTATAAATGCTATATGGCATTACAAGCAGTTTTAAACTCTACATCTTAAACAAGTTTTGCATCAAGGACAAGCAACAGGAACAGTTGCAAAATGACTGTGCCAAAATGCAATGTAAGTCTATGGGAGTGCATGTTGGTTAATAGTACAAGGTTACCATGATTGCACACCCTGGCTCTCCAGGACAAGACAACCCGGTGCACGGTGAAGGAGGCCTCGGTAACCTCAATTGTAGCAACAAAGAAGAATTTCACTGGCACTCAAAGGTTCATTCAAGCAGGTACAAGCCCTTGCTGAGTTTATTTTGCGAAGGTGAAAGTGAAGGTGACCTGGGCAAAATAAACTCAGCAAGGGCTTGTACCTGCTTGAATGAACCTTCGAGTGCCAGTGAAATTCTTCTTTAGTGCATGCAATTTAACATTTGAGAAAGTTGTCAGGGCTGTAAATTCTTTATAACATTACAAATACTGTAGCTTCCAACACTACACCTTCAAAAAGTTTTTCATCAAGGACAAGCAAGGAACACATGCAAAATCACTGTGCCAAAATGCAATGTAAGTCTATTGGAGTGCATTCAGGTTAACATTAGCTATAACTTTTGAGAACGTTGGCAGGGTTGTAAATTCAATATGGCAATACAATAAGATTCCAACTCTACACCATTGAAAAAAATGCAGAAAATGTAAAGTTTGGTGATACCTTTTATTGGCTAACTGAATAAGAGCAAAATAGAAATGAAAGTCTGGAAAGGCACATCATATATACTGTTAAATCATTGAAAAGGGTTTATGAGCAATAAATTAGACAGTTACAGAAAGACAGATAACTTGTAGAGGTAATAAAAGTAATTAGGGTGGGTTGTAAATAGTCCAGGGGTCTGGATTCAGTCAGGTCACATAGCTTTGAACTAGACCAAGACAGGATAGGGTAAGGTTAACACAACAGTGCAAATAAGGAATTGGACAAGATACAGGTACATATAAATAGACTACAAGTAGGAATTGTGACTTGTAAATATAATACAATATTTCAGCCCAGATAAGCCCCCTAGGGTAAGCACTTGTGAGGAAGGCTTACCTTCCACGTCATGGCAGCATCCCCACAAGATGGCGGCATCTCTTCCCCCATGTGGTTCTTCCTGGGCGCGTAACTATGACGTCATCATCTGGACTCCAGCGCAGAAACACCAGCGACGGATTTGACGCCAGCGCAAAAACGCCAGCACAGAATCCTAGCGTGATGACGTCACCACGTATGTTTTTGGCACAAATGAAGGGCTATTTAAGGCGCCAGAGCACTCCAGACTTTGCCCTACAATAGGTTTCACATCTTGAGTTCTTGACCTTGCCTGAAAGCTTTGTCGCCTGGACCTGACTTTGCCTTTCTCTTAACCCCTTGGATACCTCAAACTGGTTAGACTCTGCTTCCTCCTTGGTCCGCTACTCCTGGCTGAGCCTTCGGGCCCCTTACAGCACTTTAACTTTAGTCAAGGAAGCAAACACTAGTACAGTCTGCACCTTGTTGTGAGGTGAAGTCAACCTAAGTAAAGTGTCTTTTAAGTTGTAGATTGTCCTTAGCTGTGTTTTTTTCTAGGTGTCATATCCCTTAGTTAAAGTCATATCTGGACATAAAACTCCTGTCATTCTAGGGTGTTAAACTTTCTCATGAGTTTGATTTCCCATTCCTTACGCTCCTGTCGTGTCTTGAAGTTACCCTTTAAAACTGTGACCCGAAGATCTTTGATGCTGTGGGTATTGCAAAAAGATATTGGGAGCAGACTAAATCATAAGCCGCTATTAGCCTGCAGGTTAGCAACAAATTGAATAATTGAAAAAAGCGAAACAGCTACATTCAGTAGTGGAGAGTGAAACAACCACCCATCCAGTTACAATGTAGCAAGCCAACCAGTTCAGGCTATGGTTGCAACAATGTCATAAAATATAACTTTTAATTTAAATTAGTAAAAAGAGCTTAACTGACAACACCAACATATACTGTAAATCAATTATAAATAGGCTGTAGCTCACCTTTAGTTTATTTAGGTGGATTCTCCTGCAAGGTGTCCTGTGTCCACACCCAAATTGATACAGTCAGTATTATAATAGAAAGCAGGACAAATCCAAGGCAGTAGCTATGACTGCAAAGTGCTTTTATTGGGGAAAAATGCTCCACAACATGTTTCGGGCGTTGGTGTCACTTGATAAAAGGCCAACGCCCGAAACATGTTGTGGAGCATTTTTCCCCAATAAAAGCACTTTGCAGACATAGCTACTGCCTTGGATTTGTCCTGCTTTCTATTATAATACTGACAACACCAACATATACACTCACAGCGTGTGAGACTCTATGCTGTGCGGGACCATGTCCCTAAAATCTTCCCAATGTAGCTAGGTAGGAGGTGTGCTGGGGGAAGGGTGGGCACTGATGGAAACGGAACTGTGCATCCCTTATAGAGCTCGCAATAATAGTGGATACTAAAATCTGTTACTAGTATATAGCATTAGGGACATGGTCCCGCACGGCGTAGAGTCTCACACCATGGGAATTCAACCCCTCGGTCTTCACCGAGAGCTTCACAACATGACTCTGACTCCCTTCAGCGATCACTATGGGCAGATCATACCAAGGGGCACACGGAGATCCTAGATGGCGCTGATGGCGGAAGTGCACATGGCGTCTCCTCTCCACGCTCCTCTATGACAAGTTTGCAACGGGATGCAGACTCTCCCCAGCGATCAAACATAGGTCAGTCATCAGCATATTCGCAACAACCACACACGCAGCTACTCCAAGCCCTAGATTTGTCCACTCAGGCCTTGCTAGAACAGGACTCTGATTCAGACCCAGTTACCACGCGAACTCTCACTACGCAACTGCTAACTCTGCAAAGCAGCCTCACAACAGCCCTAACCAAGGCAGTCACAGAAGCTGTGGCAGTGGCTGTGAGGGAGAACTCAGAACTTTTTGAGTTGGGGGGGCCGCACAGATGTCCTCATACAGAAGCAGGCCAACATGGAGGAAGAAAGCACAAGCCTTAGGGATGAGCTGCAACAGCTTAAATGCATGTATGAAGACCTAGAGAACAGGTCCAGGCAGCAGAACCTCAGGATCCGAGCAGTGCCAGAGGACACATTGGCACAAGATATCCCAAGCTATCTAGGCGATCTCTTCTCTGCGATCTGCCCTAATACACATCCTGATCAATGGAAACTTGACAGGGCCCATCGCTCACTAGGCCAAAAGCCAATGGCAACAGATCCAAGGATCACCATATCAGCAACAGACGGAACCAAGTCTACCCTCATCCCTAGATCGCAGAAGCAGCCCCTTCAAACCAGACTGAAGACAGATGTTGCCACATTTCCTGAGTCAACCCACTCTTGAGGGTTTGTATCTAAAACCCATTTTGTTACAGACTTGAACAGATCTTTCCGGAAGTCCAATACAATCTGGATGTGCCTCTCCAGGTTTGTCATCCAAAAGGAGCACAGATTGCTCCCCCAAAACCTGCACCAACTAGGTGTTTGGGTTTGTTATTGAGACTATCATATCTTTCTTTTTTTTCTCTCTAAGTGTTCCTCCTACTTGGTTAATCCCCAGTTTACCGTCCTACTTCTCTACTGATGGCTACACGGGCCAATTGCATATTTTTTATCATTACTACTGTTTTCTGCATTAACTGTTTATTCCCCACGATCAGGGACCTGATCTCCAAGACTTAGCCTACACAGAGGACCCCTCTGTTGCCATATTTTTCCAGACACTATCACTATGGTGATATGTTTACCGACCAATATAAGTTGATGGTGAATTACACCCTGGTCTCCAAGAACTATTTACATCATGAGAGGTTACTTGGTTGTATATTCTTAATCCGCTTTCAATGTGATGATATTCTTTCTATCCACTGCAAAAATGGTTGTTTTCACAAGTCTTAATTGTAAAGGTCTTAATACTATTGCTAAGTGATACTTGGCCCTGCAAGAACTGAGACTCCACAAAACAGACATTGCTTTAGTACAGGAGACTCATTTCTCTCAAGACAAGCTGTATAAACTACAATCTAAGTACTACCCAACAGGTTAAAAGAGGCAGGGGTGGCAATCATTGTACATAAAGATTGTCCATTGCAGGTCACACGGGTCACTAGTGATCCCAATGGGCGCTATATAGTATTAGAAGGTACCATCTCAAACACCCCTCTTCTTATTGCGAATATTTATGCACCTAATCGGGGCCAAAAAAGATTTCTCAAAAAAGTACTTAACAAAATTTACACCGCTAAAGCACCCTATAAAATCATTGGGGGAGACTTCAACATTTCCTATACCGAATCTATAGACAGATCAACACCTTCATTGGATAGAAGTGCCCACACATTATCTAAAGAATTCAGACAATTATTACACAAGGCGGCCTTATTTGACTCCTGGCACATAGACCACCCACGAGGTCGACAGTACACATTTTACTCAGCAATGCATAAAGTCCACACACACCTAGACTATTTTTCTGTTTCGAAGCCCTGCCTCAGACTTCACTATACTGCAGACATAGCAGCGATCACATGGTCAGACCACTCTCCGGTTATATTGACCCTAGACCTGTTGGTCTATTGGTATGTTTACCACCTAAAATAGCTCACTGGAGGCTCAATGAAACGATTTTGAATGACCCAGACACATTTAGCAAAATGGAGGCACTGCTGAAGGAATACTTTACTATAAACAAAAGCTCAGTCCAGTCTCTAACCACCCTTTAGGAATCCCATAAGGCCACTATGAGAGGACACTTTATAGCTCTATCTTCTGGCAGAAAGAAACAACAAACGCAACTACAACACAACCTGCTAGCCCAGTTGAGAAATTTAGAATCTCTATACAATGACAACCCATCTGAGGCATTAATCCAGCAGATCATAAACACACGCAGCCAACTCCGAATTCAAAAAGAAACTGCAGTCAAAAAAACACTACAATGGACTAGGCAAACCTAGTACAAGAAGGGGACAAGCAACACACTATTCTTGCACGCAAATTAAAAGATCAAAAATTCGAGTCCACCATTGCGGCAGTCAAAGATGTATCAGGTACATTGATGCACAATACTGATCATATAGCAATGCAATTTCACAAGTTTTACTCTGCCTTATACAATTAAAGACAGAACCAGACATTGGACTCCCTGCCAACAACCCCCTCACTACCAGCATGCAAATTTACCTAAATTTCAGGAAAATGATCTAGAAACCCTAAACACTGAAATAACACAGGATGAGGTCTCAGCCACACTCAAAACCCTCCCCAATAACAAAGCTCCAGGCCCAGATGGGTTACCCTACCAATATTATAAGCAATTTCACCTCACCCTCTTACCCTATCTCACCAAACTGTATAATAGCTACCTTCAGGGAACCCCAATCCCTTCCACAGACCTAACCTCATTTCTCACCCTAATTCCGAAGGAGCACAAGGACCCAATGGTATGTACCAAACTATAGACCTATCACCCTACTGAACACTGATCTGAAGCTATTTTCCAAACTTTTAGCTAACCGCCTTATTGCCGAAGCTGATTAATGCAGAACAAGTAGGTTTCATACTAGGTCGCCAGGCAGGGGACAACACAAGACGAGTGATTAACCTACTTAAAATACTAGAAATGCAGAAAAGACAAGCACTGATACTAAGTTTAGACGCTGAGAAGGCGTTTGACCTCCTAGACTGGACATACCTTTTCGCCCTTCTCCAGCACTTTAACTTAACCGGTCCTTTTCTCCAGGCTCTACAGGCCTTGTATAGCAATCCCACGACTTATCTAAAATTACCTGGTCACTCCAACGCCCCAATTAAGATCTCAAACTGTACCAGGCAGGGTTGCCCTCTCTCACCCCCCCTTTATGCACTGAGCATAGAACCACTAGACGCTCATATACGTAACCATATGGACATCAAGGGAGTAGAGGTGGGTCCTAACCAACACAAAATCGCTCTCTTTGCAGACAATGTACTCTTAACGATAACCAACCCACAAGTGATGACCAGCTTACCTCCTTTGAGTGCCTGGCAGTTCAGGGACTACCCCAAAAAGGTTTAATCTCTTCCATTTACAAGCTACTAGCTAAACCTTCCCTGGAAACAAAATATAGACACAGTTATATGCAGAAATGGGATGACTGTATAGGGGAAGGATTGAAGTCAAGGAATGGGAGGCTATCTGGGATAACACCAAATGAGGGATCACCTGTGTCAAACAACAGGAAATTATCTTTAAAACTTTAATGTTTTGGTATCACGCGCCAGTCAAGCTCCATAGGTTATTCCCAGAACTCCCTCTAATTGCTGGAGAGAATGCGGTCATCAAGGGGACTTGCCCCACATATTCTGGTTCTGTCCCCAAATACTAACATTCTGGGAAGAAATCAGGTGACCCATCAAACTCTAGATAAATGCATTCTACACATACTCCCGGGGAAACCATACTTCCAAAGCACATGCAAAAACTGGCCAACCAGATACTTTCAGCTGCCCATCTCAATTGCGGCCAAATGGAAGACCTCCTGTATCCCCTCCCTGCAAGAAGTGAAACAAAAGGTTAATGGTATCAAACAATATGAATACAATTTGGCAAGATTGCAAAATAAAGTCCCCTTATATCTCAAGATCTGGTCTCCGTGGGAACTACTCTCAAACCCAAACCAGCTGTGAACTTAGATCACAAACGGTTTAGTAATAAAAATTACATTCAGCGAACTAGGACCCCCTCCCCTACTGGTCCCAACACCCTCTCTCTTTAGTTGGTTTCTCTCTGTCCTTTTTTCCTTCTTTCACTTACTGTTTGAATTCAATTGTTATATATACAGACTAACTTGTATAACATGGATTATGAGCATAAGCACTGGGCATTAATGTGTAACTGAAACCTCATATTGCTCCTTAAGATCCATATGTAATGACTGTATCAAACATGTTAATGCTTTATTTTTTCTTTGATGATAAATAAAATATAAATTACAAAAAAGGATGACATGAACTCCTCCTCCAATTTAGCACCACACAAATCAACAGCCCATTGTGGTCCCCATCTGCTGCAGGTAGATATCCTGGCCAAATGAAAACGCAACAGGAACAACAGGAACACTTGCAAAATCAATATGTCATAAGGCAATGTATGTGTGTGTATATGGGAGTGCATTGAGGTTAACATTAGCTGTAACTTTTGAGAAAGTTGGCAGGGTTGTAAATTATATAAGGCATTACAAATAGCTTCCAATACTACACCTTCAACAAGTTTTTCATCAAGGACAAACAACAGGAACACTTGCAAAATCACTGTGCCAAAATGCAATGTAAGTCTATGGGAGTGCTTTCAGGTTAACATTAGCTGTAACTTTTGAGAAAGTTGTCAGGGTTGTAAATTCTATATGGCATTACAAATAGCATCCAACACTACACCTAGTGTATCAAGGACAAGGAACATGAACACTCGAAAAGATAAGGCTGCTATATCTGATGCTTGTTTAGTGGATGTAATCGCCAGGAGAAAATCCATTTTCCAGGTAAGGTATTTCATGGGACAGGACACTAATGGTTCAAATGGGGGTCCCTGTAGGGCCGTAAGTACTAAGATAAGATCCCAAGGGGCATGGTCAACAGCCTGATGTGAGCAGTCGCACTTGTAAAGAGGTCCAGTGTCCAAACTCCTAATTATCCTGATTTACCCGGCTGATCTGCATACCACAGGTACAGTGGAGCACCCCTGGGACCAACTACCTCCCAGACACCTGATGGGCCAGAACCGAGCTCAAAAACAGGCCTCAGAGGCGGTGGAGAAGCTGGGAAAGTTTGCCAGAGAAGGAAGATCTGCGCAAGATGGCGCCTCTCTCTCTAGGCCTAGCTCCCCGGACCCAGATGATCATGCATCGCAATCAGAGACGGCTGAACCCACACTCTCAGACTTGTTGGCGGAGATCCGATCCACAAGAGAAACCTGTGCTTCCCTGATTACCGCCACAACAGAGGAGATCAAGGTAGATCTTTCCATTATTAAAGGGATACTGCCATGGGAAAATTTTTTTTTTCAAAATGAATCAGTTTATAGTGCTGCTCCTGCAGAATTCTGCACTAAAATCCATTTCTCAAAAGAGCAGATTTTTTTATATTCAATTTTGAAATCTGACATGGGGCTAGACATTTTGTCAATTTCCCAGCTGCCCCATGTCATGTGACTTGTGCCTGCACTTCAGGAGAGAAATGCTTTCTGGCAGGCTGCTGTTTTTCCTTCTCAATGTAACTGAATGTGTCTCAGTGAGACATGGGTTTTTACTATTGAGTGTTGTTCTTAGATCTACCAGGCAGCTGTTATCTTGTGTTAGGGAGCTGTTATCTGGTTTCCTTCCCATTGTTCTTTTGTTTGGCTGCTGGGGGGGGAAAGGGAGGGGGGTGATATCACTCCAACTTGCAGTACAGCAGTAAAGAGTGATTGAAGTTTATCAGAGCACAAGTCACATGACTTGGGGCAGCTGGGAAATTGACAAAATGTCTAGCCCCATGTCAGATTTCAAAATTGAATATAAAAAAATCTGTTTGCTCTTTTGAGAAATGGATTTCAGTGCAGAATTCTGCTGGAGCAGCACTATTAACTGATTCATTTTGAAAAAATTTTTTTATCCCATGACAGTATCCCTTTAAACACGATATGCAGAAAATCAGGGAAAGGGCCAAGATGGCAGAGCAGCGGATTAGCATGCTAGAAGATACATGCTTGCCACTACCTAACACGCTACAACTGCTACAACAGTCTCTGAAACAAGCCCAACATAAAGCAGATGATATGGAGAATAGGCTCGCCGAAATATCTTAAGATTTGTGGGTTTTCCTGAGGGAGCGGAGGGTGACAATCCGGAAAACTTCCTGGAACTATGGCTTAAAGATACCTTTGGGGATCATAATCTCTCCACGACATTTTCCATAGAGAGGGCCCATAGGGTCCCTACTAGACGCAGGCCCCCTGGGACACCTGTGAGACCACTAATTGCGCGCCTGCTGAATGCAAGAGATCGGGACAAATTTTTGAAATTGGCTAGAGAAAAAGGCAGCATTATATTTCAAGCCAGCAATGTGTCCATTTATGCGGACTTCTCAGCGGAAATACAAAAGCAGAGAGCTCAATTTGCAGACAGCAAGAGGAGATTGAGGGCGCTCAATTTACAGTACTCCATGATGTACCCAGCATGTATGAGGATCTCCGTTGATGGAACTACCCACTTTTTCACCTCTCCACGAGACCGCAACGGGCGTAGGGGAGATCCAGAGCACCTGGATCCGCAGTAATTGGCCCCGGTGGTTGTTTTCTTGCCGGCGCCCTCTCCTCGCCTTGTCCATATGTCACCTCGAAGTGGCGGCCCCACTTACCGGATGACTCTTGAGCCACTACTATGTGTTAGTCCTTGGATCCAAGCACGGGACTGGACGTAAGAGCCGCTAAGGCATACAATACCCTCTTTCTCATCTACTTGTCATCTGGGTTGTTTGCTTATTTGATTTGCATAGGGGTACAATATGCATGTTGAACCCAACTGAGTATGCTGAGATTGTGCATCTGGACAATGGAGGGAGGGCACCATTTGGAGCTGTCCAAGTTGCTTCTCTTTTAGCTCGTTTTAAGTTTACTGTTTTGGCCACCCCGGTATGACCTCTCACTTAAGGTTATGGGTAACATTCTACCCAGGGGTGCTTCGCCAATGAGGCGAGTTGAGGCTATCGCCTCAGGCGGCAGCGCCCCACTAGGTACTAGGGGCAGCAAAAATGCTGCTCCTGGTACTTTAAGAGCGAATTTCTGGGGGAGAGGGGGCAGCAGCAACTGCTGCTGCCTCAGGCGGCGGAGGGGCCAGGATCGCCTACGGTTGGGGAAATGGGTAGAAAGGGGGGGGTTAAGGGAATACTTACGGTTTGTTTTTGAAAATGTTTATATCTATGCTCAGAACATGTTCAGGAAGGGTAATGTCAACAACAATGCAGATACGCAAACTCAGTCATCCGTGAGACAAAAGCCACCATGACTTTAAACCTAATTAGTTGGAACGTGAGGGGTATGAACCATCCCATTAAAAGACGGCTGGTTACAGACTACCTGAGGCGTAGGGGCGTGGGCATTGCACTCTTGCAAGAAACGCACTTGTCAGGTAGTAAAATAGTAAAATACTTACTCTTAAGAAACCCTGGGTAGGCTGGCATTTACATGCAACATATAGCACACACTCCTCAGGAGTAGCGATTCTGGTGGCCAAGCATATTCCTTTTCAACTACTGGAGATTCAATCAGATGCTAAAGGGAGATTCATTTTTATGCATGCTAATGTTTACCATCATGAATATATAATTGCTAATATATACATCCCATTAAGCGATTGATGGCAAGTTATTATGCTAACCTGTATAGCTCTAAATTAACTGATGGGTGCTCGGCTGTAGATGAGTTCTTAAAAAACCTGAGATTTCCAACCCTGGCAGAGGAATTTAGGGAACACCTAGACCAACCATTGACAGTTGCTGAAATTGTGGAGGCAATAGAATCGTTCCCAGTGGGTAAAGCGCCAGGTGCAGATGGGTTGCCCATAGAAATTTATAAGAGACATGCTGCTACTTTGGCACCTCTCCTTCAAAAAACATATGAGTTTGCCCTGCAAAAAAAGATGCTCCCGGCATCTATGTATGAAGCCACAATCATACTCCTTCCTAAACAAGGCAAAGACTTAACAAGTCGAAACTCATACAGGCCTATATCTCTTCTCACGGCTGACGTTAAAGTACTGGCTAAGGTCTTAGCCAGACGACTAGCGCAAGCTATCACACATATGGTCACTGAAGACCAAACAGGGTTTATCCCAGGGAAAACGACAGCTCATAATGTTAGAAGACTCATGCTTAACCTTACTATAGACTACATTAACTCGGGCCAGAGAGCAATTGCAGCCTTAGATGTGGCAAAAGCATTTGACACGGTGGAGTGGGCATATTTATGGAAAGTATTGAAAGCCTTTGGTATTGGTCCATACTTTACTTCGCTTACTCAAATTCTGTACGAGGCCCCTATTGCTTCCTTAAGAGTTAACTCCTCCCAGACCAACATCTTTGTATTAACCAGAGGCACCCGTCAGGGGTGTCCTCTGTCGCCCCTGCTCTTTGCTCTAGCAATCGAACCACTGGGACTTGCAATTAGGCAAAACCCGCACATCAATGGGCTCCGAACAGGAAAACGAGAGGAAAAAGTACAGATGTCACATTAGTGTACTTAGGTGACACCCTGGGTTCGCTTGAGGCATTATTAGCCCTTACTAAAAGCGCCTATTAAAATTCAAAAGCCCTTTTTTAATGAACTAGCACAGACTTTTAGGCAATTTATATGGGGTAAATCTAGAAGCAGACTTTCTACTGCAACCCTCCACAGGCCAAAAGAACTAGAGGGAATGGCTCTACCAGATATGCAGCTTTATTATCTGGCATCTCAACTATCTCAAGTTTGGACCCTTAGATACTTGGACAAAAATGAGGCTTTGTATCAGCTATGGCAAGAGGTGCTGCAGACAGAGCTACCTCCAATACATGCTTCTTTGTTTGCCTTACAATGATTGTGAACTGCTGAACTGTACGTTAGTGATACCATTGTTGTACCGGCTATTGTTGTTCAAATAAAACTTACCTGAACAAAAAAAAAAGATAAGATCCCAAGGTGGGGTGGGTTCCCTAATATGGTGGCCTAATCCTACCTACTCCTTGTAGGAATTGCATAAGGTCAGGTTCTCTAGCCCACTGGTGTTGAAGTAAAATGGAAAGGGCTGAGATTTGAAAACCCTGTGTAAGAAATTCCACCACAATTTGTACGGAAGTTTTCTGCCATTGTGCTCCCCTGGAATCACACCACTCTATGAACATTTTCCATGTCCTATGGTAAGTTTCTGTGGTGGACTGTTTTATGGCTTTCAGTAGTATGTCTGTTGCCTGTTTTGAAAACCCTTTGGATCGCCATATCTCAGATTCAATAGCCAGGCCGTCAAATGTAGAAATCGTAATTTGTTGTGTTTGATTGGACCCTGTGTCAGTAAATCTTGTCTTAGAGGTAGTCTCCTTGGAGAGGCTGCTGACATGTTTACCAGTTTCGAGTACCATGACCTTTTTGGCCAATCTGGGGCGATGAGAATGGTTAGCATCCCTTCTTGTCGTATTTTGCATATTATACGTGGTAAAAGTACAAGTGTGGTAAAGGCGTAAGACTTGTTGAAAGTCCACGGTATGACCAAGGCATCCACGAATGCTGCCCCTGGATCCTGAGTCCTGGCACAGTACGTAGGAACTTTGCAATGGTGTCTTGATGCCAACATGTCTATATCTGGTGTTCCCCATCTGGACACAATCTGTTGGAAGACCTCTGGGTGGAGTGACCACTCTCCTTGATCTATTAGTTGCCGGCTGAGATAATCTGCCTGCCAATACAGGAATGAAGACTGCAGAGATGGCTGGAACATGAGACTCTGCTCAGTTTAGTATCTGAGCAACTTCTTTCATTGCGCGACTGCCCCATGTGCCTCCTTATTTGTTTAGGTAGGCCACAGTGGTGGCATTGTCTGACTGAATCATGAGGGATTGACCCATCAGTTCCTGTGATCAATGGAAAATTGCATTTCTTTTCCCTCTGATTTCCAGGACATTGATGGGTAACTTTGAAATTTAACATGAAACATGAAAATGTATTACAATACCCCATATATAGTGATCAGCCATCTGTTAGTTTACTGCACTTATAATATTAATATCATGTTGTTCTAAGTTATCAGACTTGGAGCAAATGTTTCCCCCACTGCAATAGTTTTCCTTAAAATGCTGTTAAAATACACATTAAAGTGGGTGGAGTCTAAAGGGTTTGGGCTGAAAGTGGGTGTGGCCAACTTTTCAGAGGCGCACTGTGTGCTCTGCCAGTTCTTTCCCTTCTGGCCCCCGCAACCAAACACATCTTCTGCTGTGGCAGGGTTTGGGGTGGAAGGTAGTCATGGGTGAATCTGTGGTGTCTAATTTTAATTCTAATAATGTTACTTCTAATAGTGCCTAGTTAGCAAATATAGTGTGACTTAATATTAAAATTTATTAAAAAAAATCAGTGTATTTGAGTGTTACAGTAGTCACTTCATCAAATTCTGTGCCTTTGCATCAAATTATAGCGCTGTGCGTCACGTGGCATGCACGTCGTGCACACATCGTACGCGCATCAAAAATGGGCATCACCAATATAAAAGCCCTGCCCTTCCACTTGTAGCATTCCAAAACTTGCAAGCCATGGCCTTAGTAGGACCTGCGATGATGCGGGCAGAGGAGGTGAGGTACTTCATCATGTATCTGCTTCGGGAGGTATATGACAATCTTCCTCCCAGGACAATAGGCATCCAGGCATACCGCGAGTATTATGGAGCGGCTGAGGCACAGGCTGCGCTGGCACAATAGGGTAATCCTGACTCTGCGCAACTTCCAGAGAATCTTGAGTGATTTGAAGAGGAGGCACACAGCTTTGGTTGACTTTGACTGACTGTCATATAATTGCAGACAAGTTAGATAACAAGTCAAATGGAGATCAGGTCTGGACTGAGATTCAAAATAGGCCCTGGCATTTCAGCTACACAGAGGCCCAAACAGCACCTCACAGCCCACTAAATAGTGCCTGTCTATGGCAACTAAACCAGGCCTGGATACCTGGCCTGGTGACCAGAACTGGCACAGTACGCTCTGGAGGTGCTGGCTTGCCCCCCTGCCAGTGTCCTGTCAGAGCGTGTCTTCAGTGCCGCAGGTGGGGAGGTCTCTGAGAAGTGGACACGGCTATCCTCTGGATAAGCCAAAATGCATAGGGTCATCATCAGCTTTGGGTGCTGACTGGGCCTGCTGCTGCCCGTTGAGTCTCGAAAAAGCTCTTCCATACACCCATGATATATCTGGCTTTGCTGCTGATGCTGATGCTAGGCCCCCATCTCTGCTGGGTGTGTGGAGTAGTGGAGACCTGAGAAGTGTCAGACTGGGGGAAGGCCTCCAGTAGTTTTGAGCACAGAGCCCTCCTCAATTGACCCACCCTCCTCTCTCTCTCTGTCTGGGTACAAGGAACTCCCCCACCTTTCCCTTGTACCGTGGGTCAAGCAAAGTGGCCACCCAATAATCATCCCGGTCTTGATGAATTGTGACTTCTCTGCACCAATTATTGAATGATGAAGGGCTTGGAAGAAAGACCTCAATTGCAATAAGTAGAATTTAAGGTTGTGTAGAAACTTCAGCAGGGGTTGAGGTACACTTATATTTTTACAAAACTTTCTAGGGCCAGGGCATTTGCCCAGGGAGCTTAGAACAATTTGTTCACTTTGAACTAATGTTCAAAGGAAAAGGTTGGTGGACCAAAAGATGCAGGGGGTTATGAGAAACTTATACAATTATAATGTTTAAATATACAAGACAAGGCTCCAAATATTAGACTGCACGACCATGGTCTACCTTGTCTCAAAGGACACAAAGTGAATTCCGAGCCGGTAACATTCATATGTTTACTGCATGGTGACAATGAACTTTGTGGGTATTGAGGCTGTTTTGGGGTGTGACTAAACTAGTCTACATGTGTGTAAGGTGGGCAAGAGACTGGGTATAACCATTATAGCCACACCCAAAGTGAAGTACGTCTAAAGTAGTGCCTTGCAGACTTGCTATACAATGGGAAGTGCATGAGCTTCTGGTTGGTGAACTCCTGGTGCCAAATGACAACAGATAAACATTAAAATTAGCCATCTGTCCACATGAAATTCAGTCCATAAAGGTAAATTTGTTGAAAGAAGAACAGTTATTTACTGTAAAATGCCAAATGATGTGGAAACAGAGAAACAGATTTGCATAGGAGACCTTCAGGTGTTCTTCAGGCTAGGCATAATTTACAGCCCCTAATAGTTTCCTTATATACCTATCAAACCCATAGGGTTCTCTTTAAACTAACCCTCTCCCCAATTTCCATTTATCAAGCACCATATGGTCCGAAATATGATAATCTCGACATACTTAAAAATAACCGCAAGAAATCAACAGAGACAGTATTCTGTTTTTCCATTAACTTTACATATGTTTGTCCTTGATGAAAAACTTGTTAAATGTTGGAAGCTGCTTGTATTGCCATATAGAATGCACAGGACAGCTAATCCTCTAAGAACTTACAGCTAATGTTAACCAGAATATGCTCCTAACATTGCATTATGAATCATTGATAATGGAAGTGTTCCTGTGGTTTGTGATTGATAAAAAACTTTGTGAAGGTGTAGTTTTGGAAGCTGCTTGTAATACCATATTTAATTTACAGCCCTGCCAACTTTTTCAAAAGTTACAGCTAATGTTAACCTGAATGAACACCCATCACTGCCCAAATAATCTTGTACTCAAAATACCCAACTCAACAAAACCAAATCATAGCTGTAGACTAAATGATAGTCTCACATATAAAGACATTTATAAAGAAAATATTATGGAAAAACGTAAACAAAATTCTGAAAAAGACACATCCCAACATAATAAGATGGGAAGCACATCAATGTGCATTACAAGGATATTTGATTTCCCTTGGATCTTTTTGCAAAAAAGAAAGACAAAACATTACATCAGCTGTAACTTTAACTTTAATAGTACAACAGGAACAGTTGCAAAATAACTGTGCCATAATCCAATATAAGTCTATGGGAGTTCTATTAGGATAACATTAGCTGTAACTTTTGAGAATGTTGGCAAAGTTGTACATTCTATATGGCATTAGAATTAGCTTCGAACACTACACCTTCAACAAGTTTTTTCATCAAGGAGAAGCAACAAGAACACTTGCAAAATCACTGTGCCATAATGCAATGTAAGTCTAAGGAAGTGCTATTAGGATAACATTAGCTGTAACTTTTGAGAATGTTGGCAAAGTTCTCCTTGATGAAAAACTTTTTGAAGGTGTAGTGTTGGAAGCTTATTCTAATGTCATAACATTAGAATAAGCTTCCAACACTACACCTTCAAAAAGTTTTTCATCAAGGAGAAGCATCAGGAACACTTGCAAAATCACTGTGCCATAATGCAATGTAAGTTTATGGGAGCGCTATTAGGATAACATTAGCTGTAACTTTTGAGAATGTTGGCAAACTTGTTAATACTATATGGCATTATAAATATCTTCCAACACTACACCTTCAACAAGTTTTTCATCAAGTAAAAACATCAGGAACACTTGCAAAATCACTGCGCCGTAATGCAATGTAAGTGTATGTTAGTGCTATTAGGATAACATTAGCTGTAACTTTTGAGAATGTTGGCAAAGTTCTCCTTGATGAAAAACTTGTTGAAGGTGTAGTGTTGGAAGCTTATTCTAATGTCATAACATTAGAATAAGCTTCCAACACTACATCTTCAAAAAGTTTTTCATCAAGGAGAAGCATCAGGAACACTTGCAAAATCACTGTGCCATAATGCAATGTAAGTTTATGGGAGCGCTATTAGGATAACATTAGCTGTAACTTTTGAGAATGTTGGCAAAGTTCTCCTTGATGAAAAACTTTTTGAAGGTGTAGTGTTGGAAGCTTATTCTAATGTCATAACATTAGAATAAGCTTCCAACACTACACCTTCAAAAAGTTTTTCATCAAGGAGAAGCATCAGGAACACTTGCAAAATCACTGTGCCATAATGCAATGTAAGTTTATGGGAGCGCTATTAGGATAACATTAGCTGTAACTTTTGAGAATGTTGGCAAACTTGTTAATGCTATATGGCATTATAAATATCTTCCAACACTACACCTTCAACAAGTTTTTCATCAAGTAAAAACATCAGGAACACTTGCAAAATCACTGCGCCGTAATGCAATGTAAGTGTATGTTAGTGCTATTAGGATAACATTAGCTGTAACTTTTGAGAATGTTGGCAAAGTTGTTAATGCTATATGACATTATAATTAGCTTCCAACAAGTTTTTCATCAAAGAGAAGAAACAAAAACACTTGCAAAATCACTGTGCCATAATGCAATGTAAGTCTATGGGAGTGCTTTTAGGATAACATAAGCTGTAACTTTTGAGAATGTTGGCAAAGTTGTTTAGTCTATATGGCATTATAAATAGCTTCTAACACTACACCTTCATCAAGTTTTTCATCAAGGACAAGCAACAGGAACAACTGCAAAATCACTGTGTAAAAATGCCATGTAAGTGTCAGGGAGCCGGGAGCTCCCTCCAGGGAGGTAGTCAGGATCGAGGAGGAAGCCCTCTTGAGGGTGCAAGGTCGCGGTGTCCAAAGGGTTAATCAAAGGGGTAGTCAGGATCCAGGCAAGAGTTCACGGGCAGGCAGATAACAACAAAGTCCAAAGTCCAGGCAAAGGGTCAGAATAACAATCAGGAACAAGATTAAGCTATAGAAGCTCACAGGGAACCCAGGATACACACAGGAAATGATTCCTATACTTGGGCGCCATTCTGGCGTCTAGGTAGCGTTTTTATTTTCAAATTTGGCACCATAGTGACGTCATTGGCGTCCTTGCACTGGCGTCGGCGCGCTGACGTCATCGTGCCGGCGCCGCTACCCACGTGGCGGCCATGGGCGCTGCCATTTTGGAAGCGACGCCGGCAGGGAAGGACGCGCCGCCCGGAGCTCCTGGACCTGCTCCGGGCGGCGATCGTGACAGTACCCCCCCCCTCAAGGGGGGCCTCTGGACCACCAGGACTTGGCTTCTGGGGAAATTTGGAGTGGAAATCCCTCACAAGACGAGGAGCATGAACATCAGAGTGTCCTTCCCAGGAGCATTCTTCAGGGCCAAAGCCCTTCCACTTGATGAGGTACTGAAGGGAGCCCCTGGAGATTCTGGAGTCAAGGATCTTTTCCACCTCATATTCTTGTTGACCATCCACAGAGATAGTAGGAGGAGGAGACTGGTTTACAGAAAAGCGGTTGGAGGTAGCGGGTTTCACCAAAAAGACATGAAATACGTTGGGAATTCGCATCTCAGGGGGAAGCTGAAGTCTGACAGCCACGGGATTAATCATTCCGAAATGGAGAATGGACCCACAAACTTCGGACCCAACTTAGGAGAAGGCACCTTAAACCGAATGTTCCTGGAAGACAACCAGACTTTATCACCGACCTTGTAGGGACTACGTCTACGATCAGCAAACATCTTGTGAACCAGAGCGCTCTTCTCCAAGTTCGACTTGGTTGCAGCCCAAATAGCAGACATGTGGGCTGCATGGTCATCAGCAGCCGGGACGTCAGACAACACAAAGTCCTGAGGAAAGGCTTGAGGATGCCGACCATACACCGTCATGAATGGAGACCTTCCAGTGGAAGAGTGGCATGCATTGTTATGGGCAAATTCCGCCCATGGGAGAAGATCAGACCAGTCATCTTGACAAAGGGAGACGTGGTTCCTCAAGAACTGTTCCAAAGCTTGGTTTACTCGTTCAGCTGCTCCATTTGTCTGGGGATGATAAGCAGAGGAGAACTGGAGAGTAATACCCAGATCTTTACACAGGGAACGCCAAAACTTTGCTGTAAACTGAGAACCTCTGTCGGAGACAACTTCCACAGGGAAACCATGCAAGCGGAAAACATACTGGATGAAGAGCTGAGACAACTCCACAGCAGAGGGAAGCTTCCTCAGAGGAATGAAATGGGCCATCTTGCTAAAGCGGTCAATCACAACCCAGATCACCGTGTTCCCACAAGAGGGAGGAAGCTCAACTATAAAGTCCATTGCTAAATGAGTCCATGGACGAGAGGGAATAGGCAAAGGTTGCAATAAGCCACTGGGGCGGGAATGGCTAGACTTGGATGTGGCACAAACGGTACAAGCAGCAACGAAGTCTTTGACATCTTTTCGGATAGTCGGCCACCAGACTAAACGTTGAAGGAGTTCAAGAGTCTTTTCAGGACCGGGATGTCCAGCTTGCTTGGAACAGTGGGTCTGTTGAAGAATGGGCAGACGTAACTCGGAGGGAACAAACGCCATCCCAATGGGGGAATCAGGAGGAGCAGAAGATTGACCAGCCAGAATTTGATCAGCGAATTGAGGGTACAAGGAAGCGATGATCTTGACAGGAGGAATAATAGGCTCTAGTCTTTCAGGAGTACGATCCACCGGAGTGAAACTTCGAGACAGAGCATCGGCCTTCTGATTCTTGGAGCCAGGGCGAAAAGTCAAGACGAAGTTAAATCGAGAGAAGAAGAGAGACCACCTTGCTTGTCTGGGATTCAGCCTCTTGAGAGATTGAATGAATTCAAGATTCTTATGATCTGTGTAGATCGTGACTGGGATCAAGGAACCTTCAAGGAGGTGACGCCACTCTTCTAAGGCAAGCTTAACCGCCAGGAGTTCTCGATTTCCTACATCATAATTTTGCTCCGCAGGAGAGAACTTCTTAGAGAAATACCCACATGGATGCAGCTTCCCATCAGAGGGATGTCTTTGGGACAAGATAGCTCCAGCTCCAACTTCAGAAGCATCCACCTCGATGAAGAAAGGTAACTCTGGATCAGGATGGCGGAGAACCGAAGCAGAAGTGAAGGCATCCTTCAAGGATTGAAAAGCTTCAACAGCAGGCGGGGGCCATGAGCTGGGTTTACCCCCTTTTCGGATGAGGGCAAGGATTGGAGCAATACGAGAAGAGAATCCCTTAATGAATTGCCGATAGTAGTTAGCAAAACCAATGAATCTCTGGATTGCCTTAGTGCTTAGGGGTAGAGGCCACTCTTGGATTGCAGACACTTTCACAGGATCCATCTCGAAACCCTCTGGGGAGATGATATAGCCCAGAAAAGGAATCTTGGACACTTCAAACACACATTTCTCCAGTTTGGCAAAGAGAGAGTTCTTCCTCAAACGAGAGAGCACTTCCTTCACCTGAGAGCGATGGCTTGCAAGGTCCTTGGAGAAAATCAAGATGTCATCTAGGTACACGACCACAAATTTTCCCAAGAGATCCCGGAAAATGTCGTTGACGAATTCTTGAAAGACAGCGGGGGCATTGCAGAGACCAAAGGGCATTACGAGGTACTCGTAGTGCCCATCACGAGTGTTGAATGCTGTCTTCCATTCGTCACCTTCCCGGATGCGGATAAGGTTATACGCCCCACGGAGATCCAACTTAGTGAAGATTTTAGCCCCCTTCAGTTGGTCAAAGAATTCAGCAATCAGGGGCAAGGGATACCGGTTCTTAACGGTGATTTTATTAAGACCCCGGTAGTCAATACAAGGACGTAGACCTCCATCCTTCTTTTCCACAAAGAAGAATCCAGCCCCGGCAGGAGAAGTAGAAGGGCGAATAAACCCCCGCTGGAGATTCTCTTGGATATATTGCTTCATGGCAGTGGTTTCTGCTGGAGAGAGAGGATAAGTACGACCTCTAGGGGGCATGGTTCCAGGCAGAAGATCGACAGGACAATCGTAATGTCAATGTGGAGGAAGGAATTCTGCTGACTTCTTACAGAATACATCAGAGAACTCCCTGTAAAAGGAGGGTAGAGTCTTCAGATCAGATATAGAGATATTCACCCTCTGGAGGGGTTCAGCAGGATGACAATGCTTCTGGCAAAATGGGCTCCAACGGGAAATCTGTCCTGCGGACTAATCAATGGTGGGATTATGCAGGCGCAGCCAAGGGAGACCCAAAACGACTGGAACGGATGGGCAGGAAATAATTAGGAATGAAAGTCTTTCTTTATGCAGCGTCCCAACCTGCACAGGCAATTCACCAGTCGTCATGGAGATAAATTCAGCCTCCAGGGGTCTGTCATCAATGGCAGTGACACGAAGCGGAGTGGACAATGGGAATAAGGGAACTTCCGTGTGTTTGGCGAAAAGAGCGTCCATGAAGTTCCCAGCAGCTCCAGAGTCAATGAAAGCTGAGCCGACAATGGTCTTAGTGGCTAGGCGAATCTGTAAAGGAAGGAGAAACCTGTGAGTGTTCTCTTGAGACTTCGGAGTAGTGCCCCCTACATGAGTTACCCTAGATATACCTCGGGGAACAGAACTCGTGGGCTTCACCGGACAAGAGTTCGCAAAATGAGACTGTCCGCCACAATACAGACATAAGCCAGCCATTCGTCTACGGAGTCTTTCTTGTTCGGAGAGACGAGCCCTTCCAACTTGCATCGGTTCCTCCGGAGGAGAAGGAGAAGCTTGAGCAGCTGGAGTTTGCAAGAGAGGTCTCTGGAAGCGAGGTGCCACTCTACTTGATGCTCTCTGAGACGAGTGTCCACCTTAATGGATAGTGCAATTAGATCTTCCAGCAGATCAGGGAACTCCCTGGAGACAAGATCATCTTTAATGCGAATAGACAGACCTTGATAGAATACGGCCTTATAGGCATCGTCATTCCAGGAAGTCTCAGCCATCAAAGTTCTAAAGTCAATAGCATAGTCACTGACACTGCGGTTTCCCTGACGGAGTTGCAGAAGACGAGAAGGGGCATTTGTGACCCGACCCGGGGCATCAAACACAGTACGAAATGCTTGAAGAAAAGCCTTGGCACCAAAAGTCAGTGGAGAATTCTTCTCCCAAAGAGATGTTGCCCACTCAAGCAGTTTGCCCACCAAACGAGACATCACATACCCCACCTTGGAACGTTCATTGGAGAAGTGCGAGGGTTGAAACTCGAACTGGATCTGGCACTGTGTAGCGAAACCTCTGCAGGCCTGTGGGTCCCCACTGAAGCGAGGAGGAGGCGGAATACGAGGCTCACCAGACGAGAGACCTGTGCTAGACGAGACGTCCGCCATGGGAGGATTTACATCCGCTTGGGAAGCAGGAGACGCTGGAGGCACTCGGGAGAGAAGGGTATCGAGTGCCTGGCCTATGCGGTACTGCTGGGCTTCATATTCCTCCATGCGGGATGCCAGTCCGCGGAGTGCTCGTCCGACATCAGGCGTAGCTTCCTCAGTAGGATCCATGGCCCAAGTATAATGTCAGGGAGCCGGGAGCTCCCTCCAGGGAGGTAGTCAGGATCGAGGAGGAAGCCCTCTTGAGGGTGCAAGGTCGAGGTGTCCAAAGGGTTAATCAAAGGGGTAGTCAGGATCCAGGCAAGAGTTCACGGGCAGGCAGATAACAACAAAGTCCAAAGTCCAGGCATAGGGTCAGAATAACAATCAGGAACAAGATTAAGCTATAGAAGCACACAGGAAAGGATTCCTATACTTGGGCGCCATTCTGGCGTCTAGGTAGCGTTTTTATTTTCAAATTTGGCGCCATAGTGACGTCATTGGCGTCCTTGCGCCGACGTCAGCGCGCTGACGTCATCGCACCGGCGCCGCTACCCACGTGGCGGCCATGGGCGCCGCCATTTTGGAAGCGACGCCTGCAGGGAAGGACGCGCCGTCCGGAGCTCCTGGACCTGCTCCGGGCGGCGATCGTGACAGTAAGTCTGAGGGAGTGCATTTAGGTTAACAATAGCTGTAATATTTGAGAAAGTTGGCAAAGTTGTAAATTTTGTATGGCAGAATTAGCTTCCAACAGAACACCTTCAACAAGTCTTTCATCAAGAAGTAAAAAGAACACTTGTTAAATCACTGTGCCATGATGCAATGTAAGTGTATGGGTGTGCTATTAGGATAACATTAGCTGTAACTTTTGAGAATGTTGGCAAAGTTGTTAATGCTATATGGCATTATAATTAGCTTCCAACACTATACCTTTAACAAGTTTTTCATCAAAGAGAAGAAACAAAAACACTTGCAAAATCACTGTGCCATAATGCAATGTAAGTCTATGGGAGTGCTATTAGGATAACATTAGCTGTAACTTTTGAGAATGTTGGCAAACTTGTTAATGCTATATGGCATTATAAATATCTTCCAACACTACACCTTCAACAAGTTTTTCATCAAAGAGAAGAAATAAAAACACTTGCAAAATCACTGTGCCATAAAGCAATGTAAGTCTATGGGAGTGCTATTAGGATAACATTAGCTGTAACTTTTGAGAATGTTGGCAAAGTTGTTAATGCTATATGACATTATAATTAGCTTCCAACACTAGACCTTCAACAAGTTTTGCATCTAGGAAAAGCAACAGGAAAACTTGCAAAAGCACTCTGCCAAAATGCATTCTAAGTCTATGGGAATGCATTTTGGTTAACATTAGCTGTATCTTTTTGGAAAGTTGTCAGGGCTGCAAATTCAAAATGGCATTAGAATTAGCTTCCAACATTACACCTTCAAAAAGTTTTGCAACAAGGAAAAGCAACAGGAACACTTACAATGCACTCTGCCAAAATGCCTTTAAAGTCTATAGGAATGCATACTGGTTAACATTAGCTGTAACTTTTTGAAAAGTTGTCAGGGCTGCAAATTAAAAGTGGCATTAGAATTAGCTTCCAACACTAGACCTTCAACAAGTTTTGCATCTAGGAAAAGCAACAGGAAAACTTGCAAAAGCACTCTGCCAAAATGCATTCTAAGTCTATGGGAATGCATTTTGGATAACAATACCTGTAACTTTTTGGAAATTTGTCAGGGCTGCAAATTAAAAGTGGCATTAGAATTAGCTTCCAACACTAGACTTTCAACAAGTTTTGCATCAAGGAAAAGCAACAGGAAAACTTGTAAAAGCACTCTGCCAAAATGCATTCTAAGTCTATGGGAATGCATTTTGGTTAACATTAGCTGTAACTTTTTGAAAAGTTGTCAGGGCTGCAAATTAAAAGTGGCATTAGAATTAGCTTCCAACACTAGACCTTCAACAAGTTTTGCATCTAGGAAAAGCAACAGGAAAACTTGCAAAAGCACTCTGCCAAAATGCATTCTAAGTCTATGGGAATGCATTGTGGATAACACTACCTGTAACTTTTTGGAAAGTTGTCAGGGCTGCAAATTCAAAATGGCATTAGAATTAGCTACCAACATTACCCTTCAAAAAGTTTTGCATCAAGGAAAAGCAACAGGAACACTTACAATGCACTCTGCCAAAATGCCTTTTAAGTGTATAGGAATGCATACTGGTTAGCATTAGCTGTAACTTTTTGGAAAGTTGTCAGGGCTGCAAATTCAAAGTGGCATTAGAATTAGCTTCCAACACTAGACCTTCAACAAGCTTTGCATCTATTAAAAGCAACAGGAAAACTTGCAAAAGCACTCTGCCAAAATGCATTCTAAGTCTATGGGAATGCATTTTGGATAACATTACCTGTAACTTTTTGGAAAGTTGTCAGGGCTGCAAATTAAAAGTGGCATTAGGATTAGCTTCCAACACTACACCTTCAAAAAGTTTTGCATCTAGGAAAAGCAACAGGAAAACTTGCAAAAGCACTCTGCCAAAATGCCTTTTAAGTCTATAGGAATGCATACTGGTTAGCATTAGCTGTAACTTTTTGAAAAGTTGTCAGGGCTGCAAATTCAAAGTGGCATTAGAATTAGCTTCCAACACTAGACCTTCAACAAGCTTTGCATCTATTAAAAGCAACAGGAAAACTTGCAAAAGCACTCTGCCAAAATGCATTCTAAGTCTAAGGGAATGCATTTTGAATAACATTAAATGTAACTTTTTGGAAAGTTGTCAGGGCTGCAAATTAAAAGTGGCATTAGAATTAGCTTCCAATACTACACCTTCAAAAAGTTTTGCATCAAGGAAAAGCAACAGGAAAACTTGTAAAAGCACTCTGCCAAAATGCATTCTAAGTCTATGGGAATGCATTTTGGTTAACATTAGCTGTATCTTTTTGGAAAGTTGTCAGGGCTGCAAATTCAAAATGGCATTAGAATTAGCTTCCAACATTACACCTTCAAAAAGTTTTGCATCAAGGAAAAGCATCAGGAACACTTACAATGCACTCTGCCAAAATGCCCATTAAGTCTATAGGAATGCATACTGGTTAACATTAGCTGTAACTTTTTGAAAAGTTGTCAGGGCTGCAAATTAAAAGTGGCATTAGAATTAGCTTCCAACACTAGACCTTCAACAAGTTTTGCATCTAGGAAAAGCAACAGGAAAACTTGCAAAAGCACTCTGCCAAAATGCATTCTAAGTCTACGGGAATGCATTTTGGATAACATTACCTGTAACTCTTTGGAAAGTTGACAGGGCTGCAAATTAAAAGTGGAATTAAAATTAGCTTCCAACACTACACCTTTAAAAAGTTTTGCATCAAGGAAAAGCAACAGGAAAACTTGTAAAAGCACTCTGCCAAAATGCATTCTAAGTCTATGGGAATGCATTTTGGATAACATTACCTGTAACTTTTTGGAAAGTTGTCAGGGCTGCAAATTAAAAGTGGAATTAAAATTAGCTTCCAACACTACACCTTTAAAAAGTTTTGCATCAAGGAAAAGCAACAGGAAAACTTGTAAAAGCACTCTGCCAAAATGCATTCTAAGTCTATGGGAATGCATTTTGGTTAACATTAGCTGTATCTTTTTGGAAAGTTGTCAGGGCTGCAAAATTAAAAGTTGCATTAGAATTAGCTTCCAACACTAGACCTTCAACAAGTTTTGCATCTAGGAAAAGCAACAGGAAAACTTGCAAAAGCACTCTGCCAAAATGCATTCTAAGTCTATGGGAATGCATTTTGGATAACATTACCTGTAACTTTTTGGAAAGTTGTCAGGGCTGCAAATTAAAAGTGGCATTAGAATTAGCTTCCAACACTAGACTTTCAACAAGTTTTGCGTCAAGGAAAAGCAACAGGAAAACTTGTAAAAGCACTCTGCCAAAATGCATTCTAAGTCTATGGGAATGCATTTTGGTTAACATTAGCTGTATCTTTTTGGAAAGTTGTCAGGGCTGCAAATTAAAAGTGGCATTAGAATTAGCTTCCAACACTAGACTTTCAACAAGTTTTGCATCAAGGAAAAGCAACAGGAAAACTTGTAAAAGCACTCTGCCAAAATGCATTCTAAGTCTATGGGAATGCATTTTGGTTAACATTAGCTGTATCTTTTTGGAAAGTTGTCAGGGCTGCAAATTAAAAGTGGCATTATAATTAGCTTCCAACACTAGACTTTCAACAAGTTTTGCATCAAGGAAAAGCAACAGGAAAACTTGTAAAAGCACTCTGCCAAAATGCATTCTATGTTTATGGGAATGCATTTTGGTTAACATTAGCTGTAACTTTTTGAAAAGTTGTCAGGGCTGCAAATTAAAAGTGGCATTAGAATTAGCCTCCAACACTAGACCTTCAACAAGTTTTGCATCAAGGAAAAGCAACAGGAAAACTTGCAAAAGCACTCTGCCAAAATGCATTCTAAGTCTAAGGGAATGCATTTTGGATAACATTACCTGTAACTTTTTGGAAAGTTGTCAGGGCTGCAAATTAAAAGTGGAATTAAAATTAGCTTCCAACACTACACCTTTAAAAAGTTTTGCATCAAGGAAAAGCAACAGGAAAACTTGTAAAAGCACTCTGCCAAAATGCATTCTAAGTCTATGGGAATGCATTTTGGTTAACATTAGCTGTATCTTTTTGGAAAGTTGTCAGGGCTGCAAATTAAAAGTGGCATTAGAATTAGCTTCCAACACTAGACTTTCAACAAGTTTTGCATCAAGGAAAAGCAACAGGAAAACTTGTAAAAGCACTCTGCCAAAATGCATTCTATGTCTATGGGAATGCATTTTGGATAACATTACCTGTAACTTTTTGGAAAGTTGTCAGGGCTGCAAATTAAAAGTGGAATTAAAATTAGCTTCCAACACTACACCTTTAAAAAGTTTTGCATCAAGGAAAAGCAACAGGAAAACTTGTAAAAGCACTCTGCCAAAATGCATTCTAAGTCTATGGGAAGGTGGCTAGCGCGTGGAACTGATGGCTGCTTGACTCCACAGCTCTCCGTGCAGAACATCGATTTTAGCTTATTTTAGCAGCCTAAAGTGAGCCCCTTTTCACTAATAAGCTGGGTGAAGGTCCAGAGATGTCACAGCAGTGGACCAAAGTAAGTTCCAGGAAGAAATACAGCTCTCCCACACCACGGAGGCTGTCAGAGTTCTTCCAGGATGAAAACAAAGATGGCGACCGTGACTACATGCCTAGGCCCAGCCATGAGGCAGGCTATCACACTACACCACCGATTGAACAAAGGAATCGTTTTACCCCTCTATACACTCCCTATCGGAAGAGAACTCAAACGGGCATGGAAGAAGTGAGTGATGAGGAAGAAAATAGCGCTGGTGGATCTAAGGTGAGCTTTGGGGATGACAGAGATCGTAGCCCCATGAAACCATATAAGCCCCTACAGACATCACCCCAGCCCACATTAGCGCAGCCTGCAACTCAGTCTGCGGTAACTAATCTGGAGGACTCAGGCCCTCAAGCAGGCCAAGATCCTCAGCCCACACTCCGGTCACCTATCTATCCATACCATCCACCCCCCTGCCCGCACATCCAGCTCCAGCAAGCAGTGCTTCGGATTTCATGTCATCCTTCCCAGAATCGGAACAGCCCATGACCCAAGCCCTTTTTAAGAGCTTTATGATGTCCTTTGCTTGTGAAATGAAAAATAATATGTCGGATGTCAGAGGGGACTTGCAAGCTCTGGCAGGCTATATGTCTAATCATATGAAGGAGACTGATCAAAAAATTACTAGGCTGGAGAATAGGATTGTTGAAATGACTGCAGCTCACAATGTACTTGTGGATGCACATAAAGATTTAATGAAAGAAAATAAGTGGATAAAGGAAAAACTGGCAGATGGGGAGGATAGAAACCGGAGGAATAATGTGAAAATTAGAGGAGTATCTGAAACTGTGAGTACTACTGAGCTGAAAGACTATGTTAAGAATCTTCTGCACACTGCTTTTCCTACTTTGCCAGAAAGTGAGCTGATAATAGACAGAGCTCACAGGCTACCCAAACGTGGGCACATACCTAAACATATTCCTAGAGATGTTATTACACGGATACATTTTTTTCATGTCAAGGAAATGTTGCTGGATGCTACTAGAGAAGGGAGAAAACTACCAGAAGAATACAAAGATCTCTCGATATACCAAGATTTGTCCCAGGCCACACTACAGACAAGACGGAGTTTCTCTGAGATTACTACTACACTGCGATATAAGAAAATTCCATACGCATGGGGATTCCCCCCTAAGCTAATTATAAATGATAACAACACCCAATATGTGATCAGAAGTCCAAAAGAAGGCCACGAACTTCTCAGCAAATGGAATATCCCTATCTTTGTGCCCAAAGATTCAAGGAGAGATAAACCCTCTCACCTACCGACTTCTACTAAACCATCATCAATCAAACCATCCCCAATGGACACTACCCAGCTCTACCTGACACTGACAGAAATGAAGAGGCCATAGCCGGCACCTGAAACGCCTGATGTTCAATCACAAACTTAATCCCCCACACTTAAAACTTCTCCTTTTGGGAACGTTTTGTTTTTCCCCGTAGGAGAAAGTTTTACTGGAGAATTTGGCCTGATAGGTCAATTGAACTCTTTTTTTTGTTTCTTGAAGTTTTTCTTCTCTGCTGAACTCTTTTTATTTTCCTTCTTTTTTTTCTCTTCTGTTTTTCATAAGACTTGGAGCTGAGAACTGATTTCCTTTTTTCCCTTTTTTGGTGTTACTTGGTGATATTTGTGGAGGTAGAACCGGATGCCTCTGCTTCTTTTACCAATGATTTGGTTATATTTCTTCTTTTTTGGTTTTAGTTTAGTTGTAATGGTTTGTGCATATTAATGTTCCTACTAACTAATTTTTTTACACACAGATCTGAGATAAAAGTACATGGTCAGTTATCCTGTGACCTGCTGAAGGCTCTAACAGAGATATCTTTGATTAATCTTTTTTCTTTAGGTTACAGCAGATGGATGGCAAAATGACACAGGAATGTAAAATATTGTCCTTGAATGTGAGGGCTGAACTCATTCAGAAAAGGTATTTACTGCATAAATTGGTCAAAGAACAAAAAACTGATATAGTTTGTCTTCAAGAGACACATTTAAATAAGATTTCCGCAAGTAAACTTAAAATAGATCAATTCTCCAAAATTTATCATTCAACATATACAAAAAAGAAAAAAGCTGGGGTTTGTATAGCTATTAGAGACACTCTGGGACTGGTGGTTAAGGAGACTTTCTGCAGTGAGGATGGTAGATTGGTGATGATTTCTGGATCTATTAATTCCCAAGAATATACTTTTGCTAATATATATGCCCCAAATACTCGTCAAATTAATTATATTAATAAACAGCTTAAGAAACTTGAAAATTTCACTAAAGGTAAACTATTTATTCTTGGAGATCTTAATTCTGTAATTGACCCAAAACTAGATTGTACATCTAAAACCAGAAAGACTTTTTCCATACTACATCCTTCATTAATTAAATTTGAGCTCTTTGACACTTGGAGGTGTGCTCACCCTAAATGAAAAACAGTATACCTATTACTCACCAATCTACAAATCCTTCACAAGAATAGATCATTGTTTTACGGATAGGTTTTCTTTGCCACTAGTCTCAGACGTGGAAATAGGTCCCAGAGTTGGTCCGACTACTCCCCTTAATTGTTAAAATTTCATTTACAAAATTCGCTTTACAATCATTTAATTGGAGATAAACAAATCTATTTGTAAATTCAGAACATATATCCTATTATAAGAAAGATTTAACTTAGTACATCAAATTCAAATGACCTGTAAAATGCATTAGAATACTTCCAACACAGTAACAGAGTATAGATCATGCAAAAGCAACAAAAACTTGCAAAGATAGCTAAGTCTATGGAATGCATTTTGATAACTATTACCTGTAACTTTTTGGAACTGTCAGGGCTGGCAATTAAAAAGTGGATTAAAATTAGCTTCAACACTACACTTTAAAAAGTTTTGAGAAAAGCAACGAAAACTTGTAAAAGCACTAAAAAATGCATTCTAAGTCTTGGGAATGCTTTTGGTTAACATTAGCTGTATCTTTTTGGAAGTTGTCAGGGCTGCAACATTAAAAGTTGCATTAGAATTAGCTCCCAACACTAGACCTTAACAAGTTTTGCATCAGGAAAAGCATAACATAAAAACCACTCTGCCAAAAATGCATTCTAACAGTCTATGCGGAATCGCATTTTGGAAACATCCCTGTAACTTTTTGGAAGTTTCCAGGGCTGCAAAATCAAATGGCATAAAATAAACTTCCAACAACATACATCCAAAGTTTGCATCAGATATACTGCCAAAATGCATTATCAATGGGAATGCATTTTGGTTAACATTAATATATTGAAGAGAGATATTAGTGGCATTAGATTAGCTTCCAACATTAAATATAAAAAGATATTAGGAAAAGCAACAGGAACTACTTACAATGCACTCTGCCAAATGCCTTTTAAGTCTATAGGAATGCATACTGGTTAACATTAGCTGTAACTTTTTGGAAAGTTGCTCAGGGCCTGCAAATTAAAAGTGGCATTAGAATTAGCTTCCAAACACTAACCTTCAATCAAGTTTTGCATCTAGGAAAAGCAACAGGAAAACTTGCAAAAGCACTCTGCCAAAATGCATTCTAAGTCTATGGGAATGCATTTTGGATAACATTACCTGTAACTTTTTGGAAAGTTGTCAGGGCTGCAAATTAAAAGTGGCATTACAATTAGCTTCCAACACTACACCTTTAAAAAGTTTTGCATCAAGGAAAAGCAACAGGAAAACTTGTAAAAGCACTCTGCCAAAATGCATTCTAAGTCTATGGGAATGCATTTTGGATAACATTACCTGTAACTTTTTGGAAAGTTGTCAGGGCTGCAAATTAAAAGTGGCATTAGAATTAGCCTCCAACACTTGACCTTCAACAAGTTTTGCATCAAGGAAAAGCAACAGGAAAACTTGCAAAAGCACTCTGCCAAAATGCATTCTAAGTCTATGGGAATGCATTTTGGATAACATTACCTGTAACTTTTTGGAAAGTTGTCAGGGCTGCAAATTAAAAGTGGAATTAGAATTAGCTTCCAACACTAGACTTTCAACAAGTTTTGCATCAAGGAAAAGCAACAGGAAAACTTGTAAAAGCACTCTGCCAAAATGCATTCTAAGTCTATGGGAATGCATTTTGGTTAACATTAGCTGTATCTTTTTGGAAAGTTGTCAGGGCTGCAAATTAAAAGTGGCATTAGAATTAGCCTCCAACACTTGACCTTCAACAAGTTTTGCATCAAGGAAAAGCAACAGGAAAACTTGTAAAAGCACTCTGCCAAAATGCATTCTATGTCTATGGGAATGCATTTTGGTTAACATTAGCTGTAACTTTTTGAAAAGTTGTCAGGGCTGCAAATTAAAAGTGGCATTAGAATTAGCCTCCAACACTAGAACTTCAACAAGTTTTGCATCAAGGAAAAGCAACAGGAAAACTTGCAAAAGCACTCTGCCAAAATGCATTCTAAGTCTATGGGAATGCATTTTGGATAACATTACCTGTAACTTTTTGGAAAGTTGTCAGGGCTGCAAATTAAAAGTGGAATTAAAATTAGCTTCCAACACTACACCTTTAAAAAGTTTTGCATCAAGGAAAAGCAACAGGAAAACTTGTAAAAGCACTCTGCCAAAATGCATTCTAAGTCTATGGGAATGCATTTTGGTTAACATTAGCTGTATATTTTTGGAAAGTTGTCAGGGCTGCAAATTAAAAGTGGCATTAGAATTAGCTTCCAACACTAGACTTTCAACAAGTTTTGCATCAAGGAAAAGCAACAGGAAAACTTGTAAAAGCACTCTGCCAAAATGCATTCTATGTCTATGGGAATGCATTTTGGATAACATTACCTGTAACTTTTTGGAAAGTTGTCAGGGCTGCAAATTAAAAGTGGCATTAGAATTAGCTTCCAACACTACACCTTCAAAAAGTTTTGCATCAAGGAAAAGCAACAGGAAAACTTGTAAAAGCACTCTGCCAAAATGCATTCTAAGTCTATGGGAATGCATTTTTGTTAACATTAGCTGTATCTTTTTGGAAAGTTGTCAGGGCTGCAAATTCAAAATGGCATTAGAATTAGCTTCCAACATTACACCTTCAAAAAGATTTGCATCAAGGAAAAGCAACAGGAACACCTACAATGCATTCTGCCAAAATGCCTTTTAAGTCTATAGGAATGCATTCTGGTTAACATTAGCTGTAACTTTTTGAAAAGTTGTCAGGGCTGCAAATTATAAGTGGCATTAGAATTAGCTTCCAACACTAGACCTTCAACAAGTTTTGCATCTAGGAAAACTTGCAAAAGCACTCTGCCAAAATGCATTCTAAGTCTATGGGAGAAGGGGCGTGGCTAGCGCGTGGAACTGATGGCTGCTTGACTCCACAGCTCTCCGTGCAGAACATCGATTTTAGCTTATTTTAGCAGCCTAAAGTGAGCCCCTTTTCACTAATAAGCTGGGTGAAGGTCCAGAGATGTCACAGCAGTGGACCAAAGTAAGTTCCAGGAAGAAATACAGCTCTCCCACACCACGGAGGCTGTCAGAGTTCTTCCAGGATGAAAACAAAGATGGCGACCGTGACTACATGCCTAGGCCCAGCCATGAGGCAGGCTATCACACTACACCACCGATTGAACAAAGGAATCGTTTTACCCCTCTATACACTCCCTATCGGAAGAGAACTCAAACGGGCATGGAAGAAGTGAGTGATGAGGAAGAAAATAGCGCTGGTGGATCTAAGGTGAGCTTTGGGGATGACAGAGATCGTAGCCCCATGAAACCATATAAGCCCCTACAGACATCACCCCAGCCCACATTAGCGCAGCCTGCAACTCAGTCTGCGGTAACTAATCTGGAGGACTCAGGCCCTCAAGCAGGCCAAGATCCTCAGCCCACACTCCGGTCACCTATCTATCCATACCATCCACCCCCCCTGCCTGCACATCCAGCTCCAGCAAGCAGTGCTTCGGATTTCATGTCATCCTTCCCAGAATCGGAACAGCCCATGACCCAAGCCCTTTTTAAGAGCTTTATGATGTCCTTTGCTTGTGAAATGAAAAATAATATGTCGGATGTCAGAGGGGACTCTCGATATACCAAGATTTGTCCCAGGCCACACTACAGACAAGACGGAGTTTCTCTGAGATTACTACTACACTGCGATATAAGAAAATTCCATACGCATGGGGATTCCCCCCTAAGCTAATTATAAATGATAACAACACCCAATATGTGATCAGAAGTCCAAAAGAAGGCCACGAACTTCTCAGCAAATGGAATATCCCTATCTTTGTGCCCAAAGATTCAAGGAGAGATAAACCCTCTCACCTACCGACTTCTACTAAACCATCATCATCAAACCATCCCCAATGGACACTACCCAGCCTCTACCTGACACTGACAGAAATGAAGAGGCCATAGCCGGCACCTGAAACGCCTGATGTTCAATCACAAACTTAATCCCCCACACTTAAACTTCTCCTTTTGGGAACTTTTTGTTTTTCCCCGTAGGAGAAAGTTTTACTGGAGAATTTGGCCTGATAGGTCAATTGAACTCTTTTTTTTGTTTCTTGAAGTTTTTCTTCTCTGCTGAACTCTTTTTATTTTCCTTCTTTTTTTTCTCTTCTGTTTTTCATAAGACTTGGAGCTGAGAACTGATTTCCTTTTTTCCCTTTTTTGGTGTTACTTGGTGATATTTGTGGAGGTAGAACCGGATGCCTCTGCTTCTTTTACCAATGATTTGGTTATATTTCTTCTTTTTTGGTTTTAGTTTTAGTTGTAATGGTTTATGCATATTAATGTCCCTACTAACTAATTTTTTTACACACAGATCTGAGATAAAAGTACATGGTCAGTTATCCTGTGACCTGCTGAAGGCTCTAACAGAGATATCTTTGATTAATCTTTTTTCTTTAGGTACAGCAGATGGATGGCAAAATGACACAGGAATGTAAAATATTGTCCTTGAATGTGAGAGGGCTGAACTCATTCAGAAAAAGGTATTTACTGCATAAATTGGTCAAAGAACAAAAAACTGATATAGTTTGTCTTCAAGAGACACATTTAAATAAGATTTCCGCAAGTAAACTTAAAATAGATCAATTCTCCAAAATTTATCATTCAACATATACAAAAAAGAAAAAAGCTGGGGTTTGTATAGCTATTAGAGACACTCTGGGACTGGTGGTTAAGGAGACTTTCTGCAGTGAGGATGGTAGATTGGTGATGATTTCTGGATCTATTAATTCCCAAGAATATACTTTTGCTAATATATATGCCCCAAATACTCGTCAAATTAATTATATTAATAAACAGCTTAAGAAACTTGAAAATTTCACTAAAGGTAAACTATTTATTCTTGGAGATCTTAATTCTGTAATTGACCCAAAACTAGATTGTACATCTAAAACCAGAAAGACTTTTTCCATACTACATCCTTCATTAATTAAATTTGAGCTCTTTGACACTTGGAGGTGTGCTCACCCTAATGAAAAACAGTATACCTATTACTCACCAATCTACAAATCCTTCACAAGAATAGATCATTGTTTTACGGATAGGTTCTCTTTGCCACTAGTCTCAGACGTGGAAATAGGTCCCAGAGTCTGGTCCGACCACTCCCCCTTAATTGTAAAATTTCATTTACAAAATTCCGCTTTACAATCATTTAATTGGAGATTAAACAAATCTATTTTAAATTCAGAACATACATACCCTATTATCAAGAAAGATTTACTTGAGTACTTCAAATTCAATGACACTGAAGACATTTCAAGAACATCACTCTGGAATGCACATAAAGCATATATGCGAGGTGTCTTGATGAAGCAAGGTGCCATACAGAAAAGGAAAATTAGAGAGAAAACTGATTTATTGTTGAATAAAATTAAAGACTTAGAAAAAGAGATATTTAGTAATAATAAAACAGATTTGATTCAGACTTTAGAGGGAACTAGACAAGAGCTGGCCGATATGATGTATTATCAATATGATAAATGGCAAACTATGCTCAAGCAGAATTGGTATTATGAAGGAAACAAAGCAGGGAAAATTATGGCGAGGAAAATTAAAGGAAAAGAATTTACCAAAGAATAATTAAAATTAAACATCCCCATACAAAAACTGAAGTTCATCACCCTAGAGATATAGTAAATGCCCTAGCCACTTATTATGAAGACCTTTATAATTTAGAGAATGACCCAAACACTCATAATCCAGATACGCAGGAAATAGATAATTATTTAGATAAAATAACTCTTCCCTCACTGTCAGAATTTGAACAAGAATCTCTTTCAGTCCCTTTCTCTCAACAGGAAGTAGAAAATGCTATTAACATCCTAAAAAAAGACAAAACTCCTGGCCCTGATGGTTTCATTAATGACTATTATAAAAAATTTGTAAGTATTCTGGTTAAACCTCTCACGGCCCTATTCAATGAAGCAGCTACTTTAGGTACATTTCCCAAAGAATCATTGACAGCTTTAATTTCGACCATTCCTAAAGATGATAAAGATCCAACAGACCCTGGTAACTATAGGCCAATCTCCCTTTTAAATACAGATATAAAAATTTATGCTAGAGTCCTAGCTAATAGATTAATTCCCTTAATGCCCCAACTTATACACACAGATCAAGTAGGATTTATAAAAGGAAGATCTACATGTGATGGAACAAGGAAAGCCCTTGCTCTATTGTATGAACTTCAGCTCTGTCGAACGCCTACCCTCCTAGTCTCTTTAGATGCGGAAAAGGCATTCGACAGAGTTAACTGGCTGTACTTGTCTAGAGTTCTAACAAAATTTGGAATCCCTGGTTTCCTTCATAAAGCAATTCTTGCTTTATACACTCAACCTTCTGCTAAAGTATTGTCATCTGGTTCTGTGTCTGACCCCTTTAATATTAAAAATGGTACCCGTCAGGGTTGCCCACTATCTCCACTGATCTTTAATTTAACGTTAGAGCCCTTAGCCCAACAAATAAGGAATAATCCCCAAATCCATGGTATAAAATTAGAAAAATTGCATATTAAACTGGGTTTGTATGCGGATGATATTATTTTATATCTTCAAAAACCACTTGTATCACTGCCACATGTTACTGAGGAACTGGAAAACTTTTCTCGTGTATCATTTTACAAACTAAATGAGAAGAAAACGGTTATTCTCCCATGTTATGTGTCTAAAAAAATGAAAGAAACTCTTAAAAATTCATGCCACTATTCATGGAATGAAAAATCAATTAAATATTTAGGTATTCAATTGACCCCCAATCTTGCACAAATTTATAAGGAAAACTATAGTCCCTGGTTATCCAAAATTAAGAATAAATTAGAGGCTTTAGAAAAAATGGAATATTCTTGGCTTGGAAGGATAGCCGCATTCAAAATGATGGTATTGCCTCAGTTACTATACTTGTTTCGGAATCTTCCAGTAAAAGTACCTCAAATTTTTTTTAATACTATTCAAAAACTATTAAACAAATATATTTTGATGAATAGGAAAGCAAGATTTTCTAATAAAATATTGACAGCTCATGTATCTAACCTAGGATTGGGTGCACCTAATCTAGAACTATATTATAAATCGACGGTTTTAGATCAATCCAGGTCGATCTGGACGGAAGATTATGATAAGCAGTGGTTACAAATCGAAGAAGAACAACTTCCATACAGATCATATAAAAGGTATTTAGAATCCAGATTAACCTGGGGGGTCAAGATGAATGCAATTAACCCAATAACAATCAATACCATAAAGATCTGGAGAGAACTGTCAAATCTATATAAAAAAGATGTATTAGCCTTATCATTTAAACCTCCCCTGAACTTATTACATATTGTTATTAAAAATATTGCAGTAGATAACTGGATTGAATGTGGATTAACATCAGTAGAGGACTTGCTGGAGGATTCCGAGATTAGAACCCTTGAATATCTTAACATGAAATATAATATTCCATTATCAGATAAACCAATCTATGACAAAATACATAAATTTCTAACCAAATATCCCTACAGTCCACTTACAATATCACCCAAAATTAGCAAAATCATACAACCAGAAGGAACTAAATTAAAAGGTACATCTATCCTTTATAGTTCATTCCTTGAAATGAAAGAAACATTTCCTAAATGGCAGATGACTAGTTGGCAGAAGTATTTAAATTATGAAATAGACACAGAAGAGTGGGAGATGACTATTAGATCTTTAAGAAAGTCATCTCATTGTGTTGCATATCATGAAGGTCTTCTTAAGAGCATTTGGCAGTGGTACATGACCCCAGAAAAAATTTCAAGATTTGCTGTTAATTCATCCTCACTATGTTGGAGGGGTTGCAACCTGACGGGTACCATAGAACATATTTTTTGGGATTGCCCCAAACTTCAGAAGTTGAGGGAAGATATTGGACATTTGCTTAATAAATTACCAATGTCGATACAGCCTATACCACCTGGCATGGCATTACTTCACCTGGGTACAGGAGATCTGCCACCTCAGGAGAGACTAATCATAAACCACATTTTTATGGTGACCAGAAACTTAATTGCTTCTAACTGGAAAACTAAATTTACTCCTACAATTAAAGAGATTATTAGAAAAGTAGAATCTAATTTATTAGCAGAAAAAGCCTGGGCTATACGTTGTGGTACTTTACAGTCTTTCCTGGGAAAGGTTGGTCTCTGGCCTACTATCTATGATAAATCTACAGTTTTGGAATTTTGAGGTATCATGGATCTAGGAGTGCTTAATGATTAGTCCTATTTCGATTCCTTCTTATGCTTTTGAAATATCAAATATACAATCTCTTGAACTATACCTGAATCAAACATTATAGATTGATTGAGTTCGGCCCTCAACATCCTGGACAACACTATGGATATCACACTGGATGACCAAAGGAAACTATTATCTCTGTAATATGACAGTTCTTTTATCTCGTATGGGACACAACAGATGCACTGTAGTTTAGATTAGGATAGATAAAAAAGGTTACAGTTTAAGAAAAAACAATAGTTAAACTTTAGTTTTATTGGAATTAAAACTGATATTTGAAATTGATATTTGAAGGGGTTCTCACTCTCAGTAAATTAATAGTTATTATGTAGGTTATCTATGAGATTTAAGATATCTGGAAAATATAGTGGTATAGTAGAAATATCAGCTTCACTCTCTAGACTCTAAATCCCCCATTGAGAAATACCCGATACAACTATTGTTTTGGATTGCCACAAGATAATACTTTAACAATTTGGTAATTTTAGGGTATGCAGATTATTTTTATTAGCATATTATAAATGGAGTTAAAACTTCTAAGATATAACAGCTCTTTAAGATTTTGTTATTAAACTTATAATCATATGTCAAAACCTATTTTTTGACCCTCATATTGTTTAATTAGTAGGTGGTATTAATCATTGTTTACCTTTTCTCTTTATTACCTACTTGTTTGATGGGTTTACTCGTGTGCTGGCATGCGGGTACACCTACATCGTAGCTTATTTGCGCATTTACACGATGAAGTGTATGTGGTTACGCATTTATACTGTTACACATACACATGTTGATACGGGATATAATGTATAATTACGCATATGCTTACGCGTGTGTTCACACAAGCACTTACGCAAACTATACATAGAATATGCGTTTCAACTCAATCACTGACAGAGTATTGTTACTAAACCCGTAACAGAATATAAAACATATTGTGATATATATTGCTCATTACTTATGTATGTAACTCACTTACGATTAATAACTCAACATTCAAATTTCGTTTTTCAACATTTACATAATCTATGGATTGTAGATGTATGGTAATAACACTCTTTATTTTGTTTTGAAGATCTATACTGTTAACGTACATTTTGTATTTGATTTTAATGACTTTACCACCAAATACATTATTGTATATGTTATATAATCTAAAAATTCCAATAAAAACTATTGAAATTCTAAGTCTATGGGAATGCATTTTGGTTAACATTAGCTGTATCTTTTTGGAAAGTTGTCAGGGCTGCAAATTCAAAATGGCATTAGAATTACCTTCCAACATTACACCTTCAAAAAGATTTGCATCAAGGAAAAGCAACAGGAACACTTACAATGCACTCTGCCAAAATGCCTTTTAAGTCTATAGGAATGCATTCTTGTTAAATCTCTTTTTATTAAGTTTTCAATAACAACATTAGCTGTAACTTTTTGAAAAGTTGTCAGGGCTGCAAATTAAAAGTGGCATTAGAATTAGCTTCCAACACTAGACCTTCAACAAGTTTTGCATCTAGGAAAAGCAACAGGAAAACTTGCAAAAGCACTCTGCCAAAATGCATTCTAAGTCTATGGGAATGCATTTTGGTTAACATTAACTGTAACTTTTTGAAAAGTTGTCAGGGCTGCAAATTAAAAGTGGCATTAGAATTAGCTTCCAACACTAGACCTTCAACAAGTTTTGCATCTAGGAAAAGCAACAGGAAAACTTGCAAAAGCACTCTGCCAAAATGCATTCTAAGTCTATGGGAATGCATTTTGGATAACATTACCTGTAACTTTTTGGAAAGTTGTCAGGGCTGCAAATTAAAAGTGGCATTAGAATTAGCTTCCAACACTACACCTTCAAAAAGTTTTGCATCAAGGAAAAGCAACAGGAAAACTTGTAAAAGCACTCTGCCAAAATGCATTCTAAGTCTATGGGAATGCATTTTTGTTAACATTAGCTGTATCTTTTTGGAAAGTTGTCAGGGCTGCAAATTCAAAATGGCATTAGAATTAGCTTCCAACATTACACCTTCAAAAAGATTTGCATCAAGGAAAAGCAACAGGAACACTTACAATGCATTCTGCCAAAATGCCTTTTAAGTCTATAGGAATGCATACTGGTTAACATTAGCTGTAACTTTTTGAAAAGTTGTCAGGGCTGCAAATTAAAAGTGGCATTAGAATTAGCTTCCAACACTAGACCTTCAACAAGTTTTGCATCTAGGAAAAGCAACAGGAAAACTTGCAAAAGCACTCTGCCAAAATGCATTCTAAGTCTATGGGAATGCATTTTGGATAACATTACCTGTAACTTTTTGGAAAGTTGTCAGGGCTGCAAATTAAAAGTGGCATTAGAATTAGCTTCCAACACTACACCTTCAAAAAGTTTTGCATCAAGGAAAAGCAACAGGAAAACTTGTAAAAGCACTCTGCCAAAATGCATTCTAAGTCTATGGGAATGCATTTTTGTTAACATTAGCTGTATCTTTTTGGAAAGTTGTCAGGGCTGCAAATTCAAAATGGCATTAGAATTAGCTTCCAACATTACACCTTCAAAAAGATTTGCATCAAGGAAAAGCAACAGGAACACTTACAATGCATTCTGCCAAAATGCCTTTTAAGTCTATAGGAATGCATTCTGGTTAACATTAGCTGTAACTTTTTGAAAAGTTATCAGGGCTGCAAATTAAAAGTGGCATTAGAATTAGCTTCCAACACTAGACCTTCAACAAGTTTTGCATCTAGGAAAAGCAACAGGAAAACTTGCAAAAGCACTCTGCCAAAATGCATTCTAAGTCTATGGGAATGCATTTTGGTTAACATTAGCTGTAACTTTTTGAAAAGTTGTCAGGGCTGCAAATTAAAAGTGGCATTAGAATTAGCTTCCAACACTAGACCTTCAACAAGTTTTGCATCTAGGAAAAGCAACAGGAAAACTTGCAAAAGCACTCTGCCAAAATGCATTCTAAGTCTATGGGAATGCATTTTGGATAACATTACCTGTAACTTTTTGGAAAGTTGTCAGGGCTGCAAATTAAAAGTGGCATTAGAATTAGCTTCCAACACTACACCTTCAAAAAGTTTTGCATCAAGGAAAAGCAACAGGAAAACTTGTAAAAGCACTCTGCCAAAATGCATTCTAAGTCTGTGGGTATGCATTTTGGTTAACATTAGCTGTATCTTTTTGGAAAGTTGTCAGGGCTGCAAATTCAAAATGGCATTAGAATTAGCTTCCAACATTACACCTTCAAAAAGTTTTGCACTCTGCCAAAATGCCTTTTAAGTCTATAGGAATGCATACTGGTTAACATTAGCTGTAACTTTTTGAAAAGTTGTCAGGGCTGCAAATTAAAAGTGGCATTAGAATTAGCTTCCAATACTAGACCTTCAACAAGTTTTGCATCTAGGAAAAGCAACAGGAAAACTTGCAAAAGCACTCTGCCAAAATGCATTCTAAGTCTATGGGAATGCATTTTGGTTAACATTACCTGTAACTTTTTGGAAAGTTGTCAGGGCTGCAAATTAAAAGTGGCATTAGAATTAGCTTCCAACACTACACCTTCAAAAAGTTTTGCATCAAGGAAAAGCAACAGGAACACTTACAATGCACTCTGCCAAAATGCCTTTTAAGTCTATAGGAATGCATACTGGTTAACATTAGCTGTAACTTTTTGAAAAGTTGTCAGGGCTGCAAATTAAAAGTGGCATAAGAATTAACTTCCAACACTAGACCTTCAACAAGTTTTGCATCTAGGAAAAGCAACAGGAAAACTTGCAAAAGCACTCTGCCAAAATGCATTCTAAGTCTATGGGAATGCATTTTGGATAACATTACCTGTAACTTTTTGGAAAGTTGTCAGGGCTGCAAATTAAAAGTGGCATTAGAATTAGCTTCCAACACTACACCTTCAACAAGTTTTGCATCAAGGAAAAGCAACAGGAAAACTTGTAAAAGCACTCTGCCAAAATGCATTCTAAGTCTATGGGAATGCATTTTGGTTAACATTAGCTGTATCTTTTTGGAAAGTTGTCAGGGCTGCAAATTCAAAATGGCATTAGAATTACCTTCCAACATTACACCTTCAAAAAGATTTGCATCAAGGAAAAGCAACAGGAACACTTACAATGCACTCTGCCAAAATGCCTTTTAAGTCTATAGGAATGCATTCTGGTTAACATTAGCTGTAACTTTTTGAAAAGTTGTCAGGGCTGCAAATTAAAAGTGGCATTAGAATTAGCTTCCAACACTAGACCTTCAACAAGTTTTGCATCTAGGAAAAGCAACAGGAAAACTTGCAAAAAGCACTCTGCCAAAATGCATTCTAAGTCTATGGGAATGCATTTTGGTTAACATTAGCTGTAACTTTTTGAAAAGTTGTCAGGGCTGCAAATTAAAAGTGGCATTAGAATTAGCTTCCAACACTAGACCTTCAACAAGTTTTGCATCTAGGAAAAGCAACAGGAAAACTTGCAAAAGCACTCTGCCAAAATGCATTCTAAGTCTATGGGAATGCATTTTGGATAACATTACCTGTAACTTTTTGGAAAGTTGTCAGGGCTGCAAATTAAAAGTGGCATTAGAATTAGCTTCCAACACTACACCTTCAAAAAGTTTTGCATCTAGGAAAAGCAACAGGAAAACTTGCAAAAGCACTCTGCCAAAATGCATTCTAAGTCTATGGGAATGCATTTTGGTTAACATTAGCTGTATCTTTTTGGAAAGTTGTCAGGGCTGCAAATTCAAAATGGCATTAAAATTAGCTTCCAACACTACACCTTCAAAAAGTTTTGCATCAAGGAAAAGCAACAGGAACACTTACAATGCACTCTGCCAAAATGCCTTTTAATTCTATGGGAATGCATTCTGGTTAACATTAGCTGTAACTTTTTGAAAAGTTGTCAGGGCTGCAAATTAAAAGTGGCATTAGAATTAGCTTCCAACACTAGACCTTCAATATGTTTTGCATCTAGGAAAAGCAACAGGAAAACTTGCAATGCACTCTGCCAAAATGCATTCTAAGTCTATGGGAATGCATTTTGGTTAACATTAGCTGTAACTTTTTGAAAGTTGTCAGGGCTGCAAATTAAAAGTGGCATTAGAATTAGCTGACAACACTACACCTTCAAAAAGTTTTGCATCAAGGAAAAGCAAGAGGAAAAATTGTAAAAGCACTTGTTTAGCACGGTCAGCAAACAAGCGTAATTCACTGGTATGCCTGCCTTGAGGTGGAAAATATTGGGCTGATTCGATCAAAAAAATGAAATGTGCAAAACAAATTATAGTAAAGTGTATAAAATGTACGTATGTACTGGTGCCGCTGGCAGGCAGATTACAGGATCAATTGTGGTGGTGGACCATTTTATTAAGGCAGCAGATGAGATTCCAATGAAATGTATACAGTAGGCAGCAGGGGGTGGGGGCATTTTAATGTGGGTAGCAGCAGCAGGCTTCTCCTGTTATCAGAGCATGCCTGCTGTTCTATTGGCTCCTGAGATGATTGGGTGCTAGGAGTCTGAAGTTTCTGACCTCAGCACTTGTCTATGGGTCTTCGGCAATGAAGGATGCGAATTAGAAGTTGGAACCCAGTAGTGCCATATATTGCAAGATCTAAAGATCTGAGGCAGGTAAACAGTTAAAGGGGTGGTTCACCTTTAAGGTAACTTTTACTATGGTATAGAATGGCTAATTCTAAGCAACTTTTCAATCGGTCTTAATTTTTTAAATAGTTTTTTCAATTATTTGCCTCCTTCTGTTTCCAAGCTTTCAAATGGGGGTCACTGGCCCCATATAAAAACAAATGTTCTGTAATGCTACAAATGTACAGGTATTACTACTACTATTCATATCAGTGCATGGTTACTAGGGTCATTTGGACCCTAACAACCAGATTCCTGACATTGCAAACTGGAGAGCGGTAGAATAAAAGGCTAATTAACTCAAAAACCACAAATAAGACAAAATGAAAAACAATTAAGTTGTCTCAGGATATCACTTTCCAAATCAAACTAAAAGTTAATTCAAAGCCGAACAACACCTTTAAAGTTTAACAGTGGAAAAAAGTTACAGCTGGATTTATTCATACTTTATGGGGTACATTTACTTACGGTCGAATATCGAGGGTTAATCAACCCTCGATATTCGACCATCCTTCGACTTCGAATATCAAAGTCGAAGGATTTACCGCAAATACTTCGATCGAACGAAGGATTTTAATCCATAGATCCAACGATTTTCCCAATAGGCTAACATTGATGTTCGGTAGGTTTTAGTTGGCAAAGTAGGTAGTCAAAGTTTTTTTTAAAGAGACAGTACTTTGACTATCAAATGGTCGAATAGTCGAACGATTTTTAGTTTGAATCGTTCGATTCAAAGTCTTAGTCGTAGTCGATGGTCGAAGTGCCAAAAAAAAGTTTGAAATTCGAAGTATTTTTTCTTCTATTCCTTCACTCGAGCTAAGTAAATGTGCCCCTATGTGTTTGGACAGAAGAATTGGGGACTATTTCTAACAAACAATAGAACTACACTATCTCACTAGGACTGTCACGTTTTCTGGGAAAAAATACCAGCCTTAATATATTTATAACCTTCTTACACATACTTTCTTGCATATCATCCAGTATAATTTTTACCAGCTGGGTAGCAAACAAGCTTCCCAAGAGAAAGAGTACGTACTACCCTCCGACTTAGAAAAAATTGGTCCAAAATGTTGGTGTTAGAAAAGGCTTTCAGCAGTGATATCAACCTGTATATAAAGTGAACTTAACAAAATTTGGCTCTAAGGCCACACCCTCTTCCACTCCAACCCCATCCTGATTGTATTTCATCTTCTGAAGACCGCTTGCATTGAACTTTCTATAAACATATTTATGTTAAATGCCCAGATGACTTCAGCTCAGCTATGTCTGTGCATGGTTTATATGACTGAGGCTCATTGGGGCAGATTCAAGGGCGAAGTGACTAACGCTGGCGCAAATTCGCCAGCGTGACGTCATTTCGTAACTTCGCCAATTCACTAAAGGGCGCAGTAGTACCATCGCTAGCGAAAGAGACATACGCTATCGATGATTCGCACACTATCGCCAGGTGAATTATCACTCTGGCGGACGGACGTAACTTCGCTAATTCAGGGGTAGGGGAATGGACACTAGTGATGATTCGCACACTATCGCCTGGCAAATTTCCGCTCTTGGCGAATAAACGCAACTCCGCAAAATTCAGTAAGATGCGGATTTTACTGAACATTACCTCCTTCGCCAGACTTTCCCTCGCCAGCTCTGACCTAGTGAAGTGCTTTGGAGTGCATAGAGCATCCTCAATCTTCACTTACTTACAGAATAAATTTACAAACGCTAGCGTTTTTTCATTTTTTCATATATGCCAACAAAACTTTATTTGTTTTGTAACTGTATTTCAGCCTAGATTGCATACCTCCCAAGTGTCCCTTTTTTGGAGGGACAGTCCCGCTTTTGAGAGCTCAACCCGCAGTCCCTCATTTGTACTGGAAAGTCCCTCTTTTCTCTGCACGAAACAGCCAGAAAAATAATCAAGACTTTCAAACTTAATTGGCTTTTGGCAGAGAGCCCAGAACAGCTAACAGGTGCAACTAAAATACTTTTGTAAAATTTTGAGATAATAAAATAAACAATTGTAACAGTTTAGATAAGGCAAAATATTTTCAAACGTTCATAACCTGCAATTTTTTTTTTAAAATGAACATGGTAAGTAGGGGGTGTGGCCACAAAACTGGCATGTTAAAAAAATGTAGCCGCCCTACAAAAATAAATAATTTTTGACCCTCTTTTTGAGATTGTCACACATATGGAACATCAAATTGACAGTATATTTGTCAATTTTAATAACTGTACTGCTTGTTAAGGCTGCTAGGAGATGTGTAAAAAACATTTAAAGGGGTGATTCAGCTTCAAGTTCACTTTAATTAGCAAAAGAATACATAATTGTAAGCAACTTTCCAATTCTCCGTTATTATTTTGTATTTTGATATTTATTATTATTCCCCTTCTTCTTGTCACTGTTTGCAGCTTTCAAATGGGGGGTCACTGACCCCAAATGTAATGGTCTGTAAGGTTACAAATTTGTTGTTGTTGCTACATTTTATTCCTCATCTCTCTATTTAAACCTTTCCTATTAATACTGCAGTCTCATTGAAATCAATGCATGGTTGCTAGGGTAATTTTGATCCTAGCAACCAGACTGCTGAAACTGCAAAGTGAAGAGCTGCTGAATAAAAAGGTAAATTCGTGAAACACCACAAATACTACAAAATTACATCAAACTGCAATTTGTCTCAGACGATCACTCTCTACATCATGCTACAGGTCATTCAAAGGTGAACAACCCCTTTAATGTAAAGTATTTTCCACAACAAAAGAAAGACGTCAGGCCTGGACTGGCAATCTGTGGGTTGTGGCAAATGCCAGAGGGGCAGCTATACGTTGCCATAGGCAATCACTATTTATTGGGCTGGTGGTGGGGCTGCTTTGGCCTCGGTGTACTTGAATGGTAGGGCCTTTTGTGAATCCTAGTCCAGACCTGAAAGATGTTCATACAACTGATTAGCTGGCCTATGCATATTGAGCTGAGTGCAAGATGACTCAACAATGTAGCTCCTCCCACAACCATCATGTGACGTGTAGTTTATTTTTTGTGTAATTAAACACTTACATATGTTTGTATTTGCCCATGTATGAATGCCTTCACAACTGGACCCCCATTTGTTGCAAAATGTTGTACTGTTGTAGTTCAACTATAACAATCATGTTTGTTTTCAGCTTCTCACGTTTTGCTTTTTCCTATAGGTGAAAAGCCAAGATTGTTCTATATGTATGCATTCCAACAATATCCTATGATGTACATTTTTGACTACATATATTTAGCATCAACACATTTTTTCACAATCAAGAAAAGACCATTTTCAATATGAAAAATAAATTTTAATACAAAAAAACTTTTTTTAAAACTTTTTAAAAAACATAAAAATCATGCATCAGCTGCATGTTCCAGGAGGTCCATCCTTCTCTCAAGGGTGTCCATCCTTTTCTCCAGGGTGTCGAGCCTCTGCAACACCCCTGAAAGAAGGATGGCCTCCTGGCTTGGTCCTGGCATGCTCCTCTCTGCAGCCTCTCTGATTGATGGACCTTCTTCTGGCTCTGGTGTGTGGATTTGTTAAAAAAAAAAAGGAAATTTATTTGTTATTGTTCCCTTCATTTCATTGTTTAGCCTTTTTTTATAGGCTTTTACATCATGTGAACATGTGAAGAGAGTGAAAAAAAATTACCTTCAATTGAGGGGGTCAGGTGTGGTGACCCCTCATCCACCCATACATCTACGATAAAAAGATAGAAAAATGGTATGTACACAAATAAAATAAGGCAATGTTATACAGAAATACTAGGGCATCACACATGTTCTCATTTTTGCACACACAAATTCAATGGACTCTCAATGTAGGCCATTTCTCATCACAATATAGCTACAGGGATAGTCCTATACATTCATGTTGTTGAAAATGTACCTTCTCCCACAATCTCCTCTCCCTCCACGACTTGTGGCTCCTCTCCCTCCTCCACCTCTGCCTCCTCCACCTCTCCTTGTAGAGAGACATTTTGGCGGTGTTGTCCCTCCTGTTGGGCAGCCTCCTGCTGCACTGCCTGTGCAAGCCCTCTTCCTGAAGTAAAAAAATGAATTATTAGAGTCAGTTAGTTACATTAAAGGGGGACGTTCACCTTAAGGTTCAATTACTATGTAATAGAATGGGCAATTCTAAGCAAGTTTACAATTGGTCTTCATTATTAGTTTTGGTTTATTAACTATTTGCGTTATTCTCCTGAGTCTTTCTGTCTTTCAAACAGTTTTCACAGTTGAGTGCTGAGGACTCTTGTAATTGTCTATATGTATTTTGTGGTCACAGCCTCGCTGCACCCCCGCCTAATGGTTTTAAAAACTAGTGGTGAGCACAACTTTCCCTTGTTTATATATATATATATATATATATATATATATATATATATATATATATATATATATATATATATATATATATACAGGTGCAGGGTGGGACAGCACTCCAAGGATTTGAAGACAAGGATATAATGTCAAGAAAGTGAGCAGGTTTATTCAATCCGTATTCGGATTGAATAAACCTGCTCACTTTCTTGACATTATATCCTTGTCTTCAAATCCTTGGAGTGCTGTCCCACCCTGCACCTGTATCCATTTATCTTTTGGATTAGCACCCAGGTCTTTTGCCACTTATGGTGTGCGGAACATCTGCATCTCCTCTATATATATATATATATATATATATATATATATATATATATATATATATATATATATATATATATATATATATATATATATAAATATATATATATATATACTGTATATACCAATAAATAGAAACTGCTTATTGCATAACTGATTTTGTACCCTGCACAATAGCAAACCTAGTCTAACATTCTTAGCATATAAACCTGTGTCTATCACAAGTTTTGCAGCTGTATTAAAAGGGGCTTATATTCACAGAAATTAGTCATTCTTCCACCTTACAGAGTGCTGGTAAGGCCCCATCTAGAATATGCAGTACAGTTTTTGTCTCCAGAGCTCAAACGCAATATTATTGGATTAAGAATAGTTCAAAGAAGGGCAATTAAGCTGGTAAATGGTATGGAAAGTCCAGTAGACATATATTCCAAATAGAAGAAAAGAAGTTCAATTTTAATATTCAGTGAGTGAGAGCTGTGAAGTTGTGGAATTCTCTCCCTGAAGTGCTCATATGGCAAATGCGTTAGATATGGGAGGTTAATCAGTGATAAATAGTTTGACTGGAAATGGCTGATTCATGGTTTGTGTGATTTTACTAGGGTAAAAGATGTTGAACATTCTACTGCTTCTTGCCCTTTTACTTTTCTGGCCTTCTGTGACTGAGGATGTACTTGGTCTTACGCCAGATGACAAAATGAAGTCACTCAGGAGCTGTATTAATTGTTTTTTCTTTACATCTCAGTGAGTTGAAGTGCAGTCAAAGGAGCTTGGTGATGAACTATGATGTTGAAATGTGTTTTGAACTGCTCAGTCTCTCATTATTATTAATATTTATTTTATCATCCCAGTGGCTGAAACCTGAGAATAGCCTCCACAGTTCTAAAAATGAACCAGACAATTCCCAGGAAAGGGTTAATAGTTGCAAGGTACAAAGGTAAGGAGAAAATTGTAGTCCCTCATTAAGCTGCTAGAAAGAATATTACTAATACAGAAAAAGCCCAGAGGTAACGATTTAGGTAGCTGTAGGTGTCTGAACTATGCTGACAAGAATGCAATGAATAAGTTACACCTGCAAAATGCTCTGACAGAGAAGAACCTGACTGTTTACTGAGGGAGGAAGCCAAACGCCTAGCTAACAGGGAACAATAGCAAAAGTCAACAAGTCATAAGAACAAGCAGGGCCACTTTCAGAGCTGAATAACATGCAGAATAGAAAGGCACATAGCTAAACACAGTACTGGGAATTGAAGGGGTTGCTCAATTGTAACTTTTAGTATGTTATAGATTGTGCTATTTATAGCAACTTTGTAATTGTTCTTTGTTATTTTTTTATTGTTTTTTAATTATTTGCATTCCACTTCAGTGTTAAAATTCAGGGTCACTGACGCTGGTAGCCAAAAACAATTGCTCTGTGAGGCTACAATATTATTGCTAATTTGTATTACTTATTTTCCTTTTCAATCACTCACCTACTCATATTCCAGTCTCTCATTCAAACCACTGCCTGGTTGTTAGAGTAAATTAGACCAAAGCAACCAGATAAAAAAAAGTGAAGACGAATTGCCAATTGTCTCAGAATATCAATGCCTATATCATAAATCATAATAAAATACTTAAAACAAAGATGAACTGCCCATTTAAGCTAAATTTAAAAAATGAAATTCTAAACATTATAGAAACACCTTAACTACAGCCAACTAAGATTTCAGGAACACTCTTACTATAGACAACTAAGATTTCAAAAATACCCTAATACACAGGGATTCTCAGGAAAAGAACTGAAGGGGGAAGCTTGGGCACTCTCTCGTAATGTCTGCATCCGACAGTTGTGTCGCGTCAGATCAACGCTGCAACATTTGTATATGTTACCTTACTTCTGTCGCATCCGACTTGACGCCTGCATTTTTGCGCATCACGTCGGATCGCACAGAAAACGCCTGTGTAGTCCTACCCTCAGAGCAGCTAGGGGTGTGAGCTTATATTCTGCTCTGGTGAACATTTTACTTGCTGGTGGTAAGCATTAGATGGACTGTGTGTGATCTGACCATAGGGGCTAGATGCAAAAGGGAGCATTGGTGGCAAATGTGAAGTGCTTGGGTCTAATGTGATCCTGCCTGGAGGTGACCTAGATCCATATGGGATGCCGTATGTCCCAAATACATTCTGTATACAAAACTATCCCTAATACACATAATTTATGTCTCTCATTGTATATAAGTATTTGTGACCATACACAGATAAAAAAAATATACATAAGACTTATTTCTATTAAAGAATGAGAACAAAATCTGGTTAGTGCACAAAAGGATGTCATTATATTACGAACTCGATTCTGTACATTTTAACAAGCAATCTGTCTCACAAATGTATAACCTCCATGTATCGGACGCACTTATGTGCAAAGTTACTTACAGAATGTATTATGTAAAAAAAAACTTGGACATAATATATAATAGTGTAACTAACTAGTGCATGTCAAGCTAGATTTGAATGACAAAATAGATATTTGTGACAGAAAGCAAGATTTTATAGTACAGGATTAATTCTTTTCTCAAAATGAAATCTCAGTTTCACAAAACAGATAAAATATCCATTCTGTGAAGCAATATTGTCAGTCACATTCCTGAACCAATAAGAACAAAGCTTAATGCCATAACAAACAAGATGATTGCCTGCTCTGCTCCATATGGCTTCATCATCCCTAAGGCATAGTATCTGGCCTGCTATAGAGGGCACCCTCTAATGTCCCCTCTGCTGCATAGTAATAAACATGAACAAACATTTTCTAAAAGAGCTGCTGCTAAACACTACAGTTTCATAATTGGAAGTTTTTACAAATGGCTAAGAAATATAATGCTGCACTTATAATGATTGTAGAGAAAGAAAAGTATGCAACACATAAATATGATAATTTTAGGTGATATAGCTATTCTTATTGTAGTAACCTGCTTGTGTGGGAATTTTGGTTAAGGGCATTCCTGCTGTTTTGCCATTGTCTTATGATTCATTCCTCTTCCTGTCTAAGATGAAAGCAATAATGGGGCAGGCCACACCTACCTATACTGTTGTAATTAATATACCAGAAACAGGGGTGTAACTACAGTGGAAGTAGACCCTGCCGCTGCAGGGGGGGCCAAGAGGTATAGGGGCCCCATGAGACCCAAATTTATATACAGTTTCATTAAATATTGGTAAAACAAGTCAACCTCTAAACATTTTTTGGGGGGGGCTGTAAAATAATTTGCTGTGGGGCCCTGTAATATCTAGTTATGCCACTGAGTCCAGAAGTTACTGTGCTTGTCTGGCTGTTTTGCCTGAACTAACACAGCAGAATCATTTAATCCACTACCAGCCAGTTTATCACACATCATAATGCAGCCTAACCCATCATTATAATAGGTCTAATATCCCTTCAGTGATGTCTGACAAACTCTCAGAGTCAGTTATAAGTTTTGTATATGATTTTTAGGCTCCGATGTTTTCCCCTAGCTGTAATCTTGCACAAATTAGCTTTTAGCAGTTCTTAATAATGCTCTTAATAATGTGCTTAGCTATAGTTCAACTACTACATAATAGGTTTAGCTAGAGATGTGGGACTGATTATGTGCACACACATTCTGTATAGTATGATGTGTATGTTATATGAGCAGCCACTCCTGAGTACTGTGTGTAAACAAAAGGGGTCATTTAGGCAGGGGCAATTTTAGGGGATCATAATTTATTTATATAGAATCGACAAGCTGCACAATGATTTACATTCATTTATAACAAAAGGGCTCTAATGATGCCACCCCATTACCTGCCCAGTACTTACCCCTTTCACATCAGAGCGGGTGGAGGGGGGCACAATGCTAGAGCAGAGAGCACAGCTGCGCACATGTCACACGGATGTCACATCAGTAATGATGACACCCAGAATTAGAAAAGAGCAATTGGGTCTGATTAGTGTCAGAGCACAAATATAATTGTGCAAATTGTAATGCATTGGATGCAATTGTGTCAGACATCTCACAAGCATTGTGTTTAAAAAAACATGGTAACTGTGGTCATAAATGACCCCTAAAGTCTATGTAGTACAATGTGTAACTTGATGATTAGGGATAGTGTTGGGCGAATAAATTCGCCAGACACAAATTCGCTGCAAATTACCACATTTTGCCACAATCAAATTCATTCGCCGGGAATAAAATCAGCAGCATCAAAAAAACGACGCTCGTCAAAATTGTTGCACACAGGGCAATGTGGGCACGTGCCTTCTCTGCCTACCCCTAGTTCCGGCCCTGGGGGGCAGGCCAGTGATGTGGGGGGGGGGAGAACAGGGGGCAGGACTGATTATGTAGCAATCAGCGATTGTCATTTATGTCAGTGTCCTGTTTGGATTTCCTAATTTGGAAATCCGGATTTTTCACCCACGCAGCCCTTCCAAAAACCGGGATGTGTTATGTTTTGGTAGCCGAGGATGAGTAGAGTATAACAGTGCTTTATTAGCAGGCCACACAAGCAGGTTACTACAATCATTATAAGTGCAGCATTATATTTCTCAGCCATTTGTAAGAACTTCCAATTATGAACCTGTAGTGTTTATTAGCAGCCCTTTTAGGAAATGTTTGTTCATGTTTATTACTATGCAGCAGAGGGGACATTAGAGGGCAGCCTCTATAGCAGGCCAGATACTATGCCTTAGGGATGATGCAGCCACGTGGAGCAGATCTGGCAACCTCTCATCTTGTTTGTTATATGGCAATAAGCTTTGTTCTTATTGGTTCAGGAATGTGACTGACAGTATTGCTTCACAGAATGGATATTTTATCTGTTTTGTGAAACTGAGCTTTCATTTTGTGGAAAGAATGAATCCTGTACTATAAAATCTTGCTTTCTTTCACAAATATCTATTTTGTCATTCAAATCTAGCTTGACATGCACTATTTTTCACTATTATATATTATGTCCAAGTTTTTTTTACATAATACATTCTGTAAGTAACTTTGCTCAGAAGTGCTTCCATTATACATTTGTGAGACAGATTGCTTGTTAAAATGTACAGAATGGAGTTTGTAATATAATGACATCCTTTTGTGCACTAACCAGATTTTTTTCTCATTCTTTAATAGAAATAAGTCTTTTGTAAAACATTTTTATCTGTGTATGGTCACAAATACTTATATAGCATGACAGACATTAATTCTGTGTATTAAGGATAGTTTTGTATACAGAATGTATTTGGGACAAACGGCACCCCATAGATCCAAAGTGAAGAGCAGCCAGGGTTGTGCGCTGGGGTTCAATGTGGGGATCTGAGGCCTAGCAGAATCTCCCTGAAACTCTGGTTGCCAATAGGGTGCATACCGATGGGCTGCATGCAGCTTAACAAGAATCTATTTGCTTATTAGCTCAAGCAGTAGATTTAAGAGACAGGATCCCTTTTCTGGAGTAGCTTATGTTTGTGGTGTGCAGTTATGTAATAAAATGTGTACTAAAGGTTTAACCCTTTCCCTGCCAGCCGTTTTGTCCTAGATGCAAACATCTACTGCCAAGCAGTTTTTAGATATTTTGCACTCTTTCACTTTAAGGGCCTTTCCTGGGGTGGTCTTTTAGTTTACCCAGGAAAACAATATATTGTTTTTTTCAGGACAACCTGAACTTTAACAATATACAAGAATTTTGGTGTAATTCTACTTCTGTAAAAAAATATAGGCTTCTAAGTATCTAATAAAATGAAAAAAATCATGTTTCACGAAGAACAATCACATATATCAGAAACATCATTTATTTTATGTACGAGAACACAGCCAATTTAGAAAGGTCTATGTCTCCTGAACGCGGCAATACCAAATATATATAGTTTTATGGAGATTTCTCACTTGTATAGCTCAAAATCTACAAGCAGTACACAACCAAATTTCCAAAGCAGCGCTCCCCAAACGGCATACTTCTGATTTCAAGGCCAAACATTCCGCTAACAGTAGGTCTACCCTAGAAATCTACCCATTACTAGAAAGAACAGATTCTGGTGAATCAAAAATGGGTAAAAATATCTTTGTACTCCAAACTACCAAGTTGCAATTGTTTCCTAAAGTTATAATGTTTTATAGAAATTGGTGAATTTTTTGAAAAATTACCTCAAAGCTTCAACTCTACAGCAACATATCTCCCACACATCATTAGGTATCAATGTAAAACACCCCAAATATGAAATCCTGGGGTCCACTGAACAGTTTGATGCCCAATATGTATAGGTGTACCCAAGCACGTGGCATAGGGGGCCCCAAAAGGAAGACCCCCCATTTATTCTGTCATTTCAGATACTGCAAAATCAACACATTTACATAGTTTTGGGGGGCGGCAAAGGTAGAAAAAAGGACGTTCACCCCAGAAAACCATATATTTTCGGAAAGTACACATTCCCCTGAATCCAAATTGGGTATGCATGTCTTTCTACTCCAAAGTACCAAGCCGCAAACCATTCCTAAATTTGGTGATTTTGGTGACATTTCCAAAAATCACCTAAAAATGTCTACCCTGCAGCATCGTATTTCCCACATACTTTTAGGTATCAAGAGAAATCACCGCAAATATGAAAGCCTAGGGTCCTCTGAACAGTTTGATGCCCAATATATATAGGTGTACCCAAGCACGTGGCATACAGGGGCCCCAAAAAGAAGACCCCCCATATGGTCTGTCATTTTAGGTACTGCAAAATCAACACATTTACATCGGTTTGGGGGGGGCAAAAGTAGAAAAAAGTAAGTTCACCGAAGAAAACCATATATTTTCAGAAAGTACACATTCCCACGAATCCAAATTGGGTATGCATGTCTTTCTACGCCAAAGTACCAAGCCGCAAACCATTCCTAGATTTGGTGATTTGGTGATTTGGTGACATTTCCAAAAATCACTTCAAAATTTCTACCCTGCAGCATCGTATTTCCCCACATACTTTTAGGTATCAAGATAAATCACCCCAAATATGAAAGCCTAGGGTCCTCTGAACAGTTTGATGCCCAATATGTATAGGTGTACCCAAGCACGTGGCATAAAGGGGCCCCAAAAGGAAGACCCCCATTTAGTCTGTCATTTCAGGTACTGCAAAATCAACACATTTACATCGTTTGGGAGGGGGGCAAAAGTAGAAAAAAGTAAGTTCACCCAAGAAAACCATATATTTTCGGAAAGTACACATTCCCACGAATCCAAATTGGGTATGCATGTCTTTCTATGCCAAAGTACCAAGCCGCAAACCATTCCTAAATTTGGTGATTTGGTGACATTTCCAAAAATCACTTCAAAATTTCTACCCTGCAGCATCGTATTTCCCCACATACTTTTAGGTATCAAGATAAATCACCCCAAATATGAAAGCCTAGGGTCCTCTGAACAGTTTGATGCCCAATATGTATAGGTGTACCCAAGCACGTGGCATACAGGGGCCCCAAAAGGAAGACCCCCATTTAGTCTGTCATTTCAGGTACTGCAAAATCAACACATTTACATCGTTTGGGAGGGGGGCAAAAGTAGAAAAAAGTAAGTTCACCCAAGAAAACCATATATTTTCGGAAAGTACACATTCCCACGAATCCAAATTGGGTATGCATGTCTTTCTATGCCAAAGTACCAAGCCGCAAACCATTCCTAAATTTGGTGATTTGGTGACATTTCCAAAAATCACTTCAAAATTTCTACCCTGCAGCATCGTATTTCCCCACATACTTTTAGGTATCAAGATAAATCACCCCAAATATGAAAGCCTAGGGTCCTCTGAACAGTTTGATGCCCAATATGTATAGGTGTACCCAAGCACGTGGCATACAGGGGCCCCAAAAGGAAGACCCCCATTTAGTCTGTCATTTCAGGTACTGCAAAATCAACACATTTACATCGTTTGGGAGGGGGGCAAAAGTAGAAAAAAGTAAGTTCACCCAAGAAAACCATATATTTTCGGAAAGTACACATTCCCACGAATCCAAATTGGGTATGCATGTCTTTCTATGCCAAAGTACCAAGCCGCAAACCATTCCTAAATTTGGTGATTTGGTGACATTTCCAAAAATCACTTCAAAATTTCTACCCTGCAGCATCGTATTTCCCCACATACTTTTAGGTATCAAGATAAATCACCCCAAATATGAAAGCCTAGGGTCCTCTGAACAGTTTGATGCCCAATATGTATAGGTGTACCCAAGCACATGGCATACAGGGGCCCCAAAAGGAAGACCCCCATATAGTCTGTCATTTCAGGTATTGCAAAATCAACACATTTACATAGTTTTGGGGGGGGCAAAAGTAGAAAAAAGTAAGTTCACCCCAGAAAACCATATATTTTCGGAAAGTACACATTCCCACAAATCCAAATTGGGTATGCATGTCTTTCTACGCCAAAGTACCAAGCCGCAAACCATTCCTAAATTTGGTGATTTTGGTGACATTTCCAAAAGTCACCTCAAAATTTCTACCCTGCAGCATCGTATTACCCACATACTTTTAGGTATCAAGAGAAATCACCCCAAATATGAAAGCCTAGGGTCCTCTGAACAGTTTGATGCCCAATATGTATAGGTGTACCCAAGCACGTGGCATACAGGGGCCCCAAAAAGAAGACCCCCATATGGTCTGTCATTTTAGGTACTGCAAAATCAACACATTTACATTGTTTTGGGGGGGGCAAAAGTAGAAAAAAGTACGTTCACCCCAGAAAACCATATATTTTTGGAAAGTACACATTGCCACGAATCTAAATTGGGTATGCATGTCTTTGTACTACAAAGTACCAAGCCGCAAACCATTCCTAAATTTGGTGGTTTTGGTGACATTTCCAAAAATCACTTCAAAATTTCTACCCTGCAGCATCGTATTACCCACATACTTTTAGGTATCAAGATAAATCACCCCAAATATGAAAGCCTAGGGTCCTCTGAACAGTTTGATGCCCAATATGTATAGGTGTACCCAAACACGTGGCATATATCGGCCCTAAAATAAAGACCCCCCCTTGTATGGTCTGTCATTTCAGGTACTGCAAAATCAACACATTTACATCATTTTGGGGGGGGCAAAGGTAGAAAAAAGTAAGTTCACCCCAAAAAAACATATATTTTTGGAAAGTACACATTGCCACGAATCTAAATTGGGTATGCATGTCTTTGTACGCCAAAGTACCAAGCCGCAAACCCTTCCTAAATTTGGTGATTTTGGGGACATTTCCAAAAATGACTTCAAAATTTCTACCCTGCAGCATCGTATTATCCACATACTTTTAGGTATCAAGAGAAATCACCCCAAATATGAAAGCCTAGGGTCCTCTGAACAGTTTGATGCCCAATATGTATAGGTGTACCCAAGCACGTGGCATATAGGGGCCCCAAAAGGAAGACCCCCATATGGTCTGTCATTTCAGGTACTGCAAAATCAACACATATACATTGTTTTTGGGGGGGCAAAGGTAGAAAAAAGTAAGTTCACCCCAGAAAACCATATATTTTCGGAAAGTACACATTCTCACGAATCCAAATTGGGTATGCATGTCTTTCTACTCCAAAGTACCAAGCCGCAAACCATTCCTGATTTTGGTGATATTTCCAAAAATCACCTCAAAATTTCCACCATGCAGCATCGTATTACCCACATACTTTTAGGTATCAAGATAAATCACCCCAAATATGAAAGCCTAGGGTCCTCTGAACAGTTTGATGCCCAAAATGTATAGGTGTACCCAAGCACGTGGCATACAGGGGCCCCAAAAGGAAGACCCCCATATGGTCTGTCATTTCAGGTACTGCAAAATCAACACATTTACATTGATTTGAGGGGGGGCAAATGTAGAAAAAAGTAAGTTCACCCCAGAAAACCATATATTTTCGGAAAGTACACATTCCCACAAATCTAAATTGAGTATGCATGTCTTTGTACTCCAAAGTACCAAGCCGCAAACCATTCCCAAATTTGGTGATTTTGGTGACATTTCCAAAAGTCACCTCAAAATTTCTAACCTGCAGCATCGTATTACCCACATACTATTAGGTATCAAGAGAAATCACCCCAAATATGAAAGCCTAGGGTCCTCTTAACAGTTTGATGCCCAATATGTATAGGTGTACCCAAGCACGTGGCATATAGGGCCCCCAAAAGGAAGACCCCCATATGGTCTGTCATTTTAGGTACTGCAAAATCAACACATAAACATAGTTTTGGGGGGGAGCAAAGGTAGAAAAATGCACATTCACCCCAGAAAACCATATATTTTCGGAAAGTACACATTCCCGCGAATCCAAATTGGGTATGCATGTCTTTGTACTCCAAAGTACCAAGTCGCAAGCCTTTCCTAAATTTGGCGATAAAAGCAACAGTTTTTACATTTTTGAAATTGCCTAAAAATATTGCAATTGGCCGCATTTATTTCACCCAATTTTTTGCATACAATTGTAAAACACCATAAATATTGATGCCAAGGGTCTACTGAACAGTTTGATGCCCAATATGCATTGATATACCAAGGCAGCTGGCATATGCGGACCCCAAATGAAAATAGTGCATATGATTTACTCCACTGCCGATTCGCCTTCTGTGATGGTACGTTCTTGGCAGCCTGAGCCCTGAACCGCCAGCACGTACGCCGTACATGCTTGGCGGTTAAAGGGTTAAAACATTTTTTAAAAAATGTAAAATACTGAAAATTGGATTCCAGTCGCTGCAATGTTGTATAACTATTGAGAGGATGAAGCTATCTATTAATAACTTGAAAGAGGGAATTGAAAGCAATTTATCTGTGTTTTATGATGAACACAAATTGACTTAATTATTAGAAAGGTGAATAGGGTAATCTGTTGTAAGGACCCTTCATGTCGAACAGTCAGATGCTTACCTGGTGCTAGGGTTCGGGATGTGGTGAAACAAGTGGATAGGTTATTGGGAGGGGCTGGGGATGACCCCTGGTCTTGGTACACATAGGTAACAATGACAAAGTTAGAGGAGGCGGTGAAGTCCTCAAGAATTATTTAAAAAAACTAGGGTGTAAAGTTGAGGATGAGGACTTCCAAGGTAATTTTCTCAGAGATATTACCTGTACCATGAGCAACATTAAGAAGACAGCAGGAGCTTAGGGAGATTAATGCTTGGCTGAGAGATTGGAGAGGGAGGAGTGTTTTGAGTTTTCGGAGAACTGGGCTGAGAAGTTTTTTTACATCGAAATAATGACACAAAATCCCTCTTTCAATTGTACTGCTGGGTCTGAAAAAGGCTACAGGCGATGAGCACTTGAACCAGCTGTTACATGCGCGCTACTGTCTCTTGATAGCTGGCTATTTCTCGCGCTGACTTTGTTGGGGCTTTCTGCAGTCCTTGGAAGATCTATGGCTGACCTGGCTGCTGCCCTTACTGTTAGAAAAATAAATCATGGCTAAGCAAATAAAACTAACTGAACCCAAACCAGCAGGAATGCTAAGGAGGGAGAACAGTGTAAGCTCCATGAAGCCAGAGAAACTAACTTCAGCAGTAAAGGCAGCAGCAGGTCAGCCATAAATCTTCCAAGCAAGTGCAGCGAGCACCACTTTTAATTAGGCAGCAGGTGGCCCACTTGACAGCAGGGTAGAGCGGCCCCTCTGTCATTTGCCCGAACAGACAGATTACCAGTCTGGGCCTGGGCACTCAGTGATGATGGTGCAGCTGCTTTGGGGGAGAAGATGGCTTGAGGTTGGAGGAGATTTTAAACTAGGCATAGGGGGGAGGGTTCAGTAAAGGATTCAGTGGAAGACAGGTAAGATCAAGTAGTGGGCAAAGGAAGGGAAAATGGTGGAGGAGATATGGTACCATTAAGGACAGGGAGGACCACATGTCATACATGCAATATGGTATCAGTATTCATCATCATCATGTATTTATATAGCGCCAACAAGATGCGCAGTACTTTACCTTAGTTATAACAAACAGGGAATAAATGGTGGATAACAAACAAGGGTTTACAGAGTACAATAGGATTAGAGGGCCCTACAAATTAGAGTTTACAAACTATTGAGGCATTAGGATTTCAGAAAAAATGTTGTGATTTATGATTGCTTAATTAAGGTACATTGAATAAGCTTCTTTAAACAGGTGGGTCTTTAAGGAGCATTTGGTAAGAAGGAGAAAGTCTGATAGCTCAAGGCAGAGATTTCTAGAGAAAAGCAGAAGCTGGAGTCTTGTAGACGAGAATGGACACAAGTGATGTGAGGAGAAGCGAGGTGAAGGTCAGAAGCAGAGTGAAGGTTGCGTGAAGGAGTGTATTTGGAGATCAGAGATGAAATATAGGAAGGGGCTTCATTGTTAAGGGCCTTGAATGTGAGTAATTTGAATTTGATTCTAGCGAAGATTGGGAGCCAGTGAAGGGACATGCATATGGAAGCAGCTGATGTTGAGCGGTGAGATAGATGAATGAGTCTAGCAGCCTTTAGATTGGAGTTTTGAAAGGTGACTTGTTGGAATACCTGCGAGGAGTTGGTTGCAGTAATCAAGGCGGGAGATGATGAGAGTGAATAAGTGTTTTGGTTGATTCTGAACTGACATATGGTCGTATTCTGGCAATGTTGCGCAGTTGAATACGACAAGATTTTGCAAGTGTTTGGATGTGTGTTGAAAAAGACAGTTGCGAGTCTAGTATAACTCCTATGCAGCATGCCTCTGTGGTGGAATAAAAGGTGGTGTTGTTTACTGTGAGTGAGGGACAGGGGAAGATCTTGGAGGAAATATGAGTTCTGTTTTTGAAAGGTTCAGTTTCAGATGGTGCTGTGGCATCCAGGAGGATCCCGCAGAGAGACAATCTGTAACATGGGAAAGGACAGAAGTAGAGAGGTCAGGAGTAGACAAGCAGAGTTGGGTATCATCAGCATAAAGGTGATACTGATGTCCAAACGACTGAATACATTTTCTTAGTGAAGTAGTATAGAACGAGAACAGCATGGGCCTAGAACTGAGCCTTGAGGAACAGAGATGGAACGCAGTAGAAGTAAAGTTAGAGAAGGCAACTTTAAAGGAATGGTCAGACAGATAGGATGTAAACCATTAAAGAGCATTGTCATGAATACCAGCCGAGTATAGAATGTCTAGGAGGAGTGCGTGGTCAACTGTGTCAGAGGCTGCAGAGAGATCTGGAATGATTAGTATGGAATAGTGACCTTTAGACTTTGTCAGTAGAAGATCATTGGTTACTTTGGTGAGCACAGTTTCAGTTGAGTGTGTTGGGCGGAAGCCAGATTGCAGGGAGTCGAGAAGGGAGTTGTGAGTAAAATGCTGGATCAGGCGTTTGTAAACAAGCCTTTCCAGTAATTTAGATGCGAATGGAAAAAGGGAAACCGGACGATCGTTAGTGGGAGAGCTGGGATCACGGGAAGGTTTTTTGAGGATAGTAATGATTAGTGCTTGTTTGCCACAGTCGATGCGGTTTAGAGGACACAGTAGAGATTAAAGAAGAGAAGCATTGTTCTTTAGCTATTGATAGAGCTCAATTGTAGCAGGAGAGCATGAATCTGAAGTGGATGAAGTCGTTCGTGACTTTCTCCATCGTCGTTCAGCTGATCTACTACATCTTCTGAGGTACTGAGTCCACTAGTGTGCCAGGGTTGGGTTTTCGCTGGTCGGCTGTGATGGGTGATAGAAAAGTTTTTCATAGAAGTGTATGCGCTTCCTAAAAAATAAAGTATATTTTTACCACAAAGCTCTTATGAAGTGAAATCCTTTCATGAAACGCGTTAGGCCGAAATTCGTCTAGGTTGGATCCCTGTGTGTTTTGCGCATCCATTTGACTTTGCGCAAGGAGTTAACATTTCAATGTGACGGGTGATAGAAGAAGCAAGGGCGTCGAGAGCTATTGAAAGAGCATCATTGTAGAGAGAAGCTGCCTTATTTGGACAGGTGAGGTTGTTAACATGAGAGATGGATTGTGCCGATACTGTTGATAATTGTTGTGGAACAACATGTGTTGAGGTTTCTGTACATGTGGGTTGAGAGAGATGGTTGTGATAGTGCAGGTGAAAGGGTTACCTGAAAGGAGAGTAGGTGATGGTCAGATAGGGGGTAAGGAGAGATAGTAAGGTTGGATGGGTGGCACTAGTGTCAGAATATAAGATCAAGAGCATGACCCTCCATGTGGGTAGGCGAGTCCGTCCACTGAGAGAGACCAAATGAAGTTGTTAGTGAGTTTAGAGGTTGCAGGAGAAGCAGAGTTGTCAATGGGAATGTTTAAGTCACCTAAAATGAGAGCAGGTGTCTCACTGGAGATAAAGTATGGAAGCCAAGCAGCAAAGTGATCCAAGAAAGTATGGGACCAGGGGGCGATATATGACAGCGACACTCAGAGAGATTGGAGAAAACTAACGTAAGCTGTGGACTTCAGAAGAAGTGAAGTAGAGAGAAGTTGGTATGGTTAGATTTTCAAACCTACATTTGGGGGAGAGAAGAAATCCAACCCCACCACTGTGTCTAGGGGTGTGACTAAGTGAGAAGCCTCCATAGGAGAGGGCAGCAGGTGAAGAAGTGTCAGTGGGAGAGAGCCATGTTTCAGTGATAGCCAGAAGGTGAAGAGATTTTGGATATACAGATGCAGCCAGCCTGGTTTGTACGTTTGGCGCGCTGTAACTAAGCTGGATAGGCGCGCTATTCACGCTAAATGAAGATCCTCGCGCTGCCTTGACGAAGCAGAAAGATTTCCATTTCGTTTCCTTGAACTGCAATTCTTTAAATAGACACCAGGTGGCGCATGGAACACTTACGTCATAGGAAAGCGTATTGCAGAGAGAGATCCTTCTGGTGTGCAAACTTCTCATGTCTAGTACTGAGCTCTATTGTAGCTTAATGGTTAAGGTGCGTGACTTGAAAGCTGCAGGTCTTGAGTTCAAAACCTGTAACATCTACTTTTTTTTTAATTAACGTTTTGTAAAGGGCAACTAAGCCCAATATATGACAAGCCACTTTTTAAAGGGGAACTAAACCCGATATACGAGATCACACTTTTTAAAGGGGAACTAAACCCAATATATGCGATCACACTTTTTAAAGGGGAACTAAACCCAATATAGGACATCCCACTTTTTAAAGGGGAACTAAGCCAAATATATGACATTCCACTTTTTAAAGGGCAACCAAGCCCAATATACAAGATCACACTTTTTAAAGGGGAACTAAACCCAATATATGACATCCCACTTTTTAAAGGGCAACTAAACCCAATATCTGACATCCCACATTTTAAAGGGCAACTAAGCCCAATATACGAGATCACACTTTTTAAAGGGCAACTCAGCCCAATATATGACATCCCACTTTTTAAAGGGCAACTAAGCCCAATATATGACAAGCCACTTTTTAAAGGGGAACTAAACCCGATATACGAGATCACACTTTTTAAAGGGGAACTAAACCCAATATATGCGATCACACTTTTTAAAGGGGAACTAAACCCGATATAGGACATCCCACTTTTTAAAGGGGAACTAAACCCAATATAGGACAATCCACTTTTTAAAGGGGAACTAAGCCAAATATATGACATCCCACTTTTTAAAGGGTAAATAAGCCCAATATACAAGATCACACTTTTTAAAGGAGAACTAAACCCAATATATGACATCCCACTTTTTAAAGGGCAACTAAACCCAATATCTGACATCCCACATTTTAAAGGGCAACTAAGCCCAATATACGAGATCACACTTTTTAAAGGGCAACTAAGCCCAATATATGACATCCCACTTTTTAAAGGGCAACTAAACCCAATATATGAAATCCCACTTTTTAAAGGGCAATCAAACCCAATATCTGACATCCCACATTTTAAAGGGCAACTAAGCCCAATATATGAGATCACACTTTTTAAAGGTGAACCTAACCCAATATATGACATTCCACTTTTGCTCTTTCAAGTAGTACTTAAATGTCACCAAAATCACCAAATTTAGGAAAGGCTTGTGACTTGGTGCTTTGGAGTACAAAGACATGCATACCCAATTTGAATTTGCAGTAATGTGTACTTTCCAAAAAGATGTTTTTTTGGGGTGAACTCACGTTTTTCTACTTTTGCCCCCCCAATGATGTAAATGTGTTGATTTTGCAGTACTTGAAATGACCAACCATATGGGGGGTCTTCATTTTGGGGCCCATATATGCCACGTGCTTGGGGTACACTTATATGTATTGGGCATCCCACAAATCCAGACTTATGTGCTGCTGCCCTTAGTGCCTACTATTGACACAAAGCAGAACAGCAGGAATTGGGCTGTTGATGTTACCTGCCCACCCCCTCTCCACCATGTCTCAGTGTCCTGCTGGGAAGTGTAAACTGTAATTAGCATATGTTAAGAAGGAAACAAATAGTAGCAGCAAGCTTTCTGATTGTTGGGATTGCCTGTGAGAGGAGTGGGGGATGGTTTAGAGCAAGGTGATCTCAAGTTACAGCTTCAGACAAGCATGTGAAGAGTCTCAGCATTGGAGCTCTGAATTACAGAAAGCCTGTATCCCATAGACTCCAAATAATCCAAATTTTAACAAATGATTTCCTTTTTCTGTGTATTAATAAAACAGTAGCTTGTACTTCATCCCAACTAAGAAATAATGAATCCTTAGGGTAGGGGCACACGGACAGATTCAGGGAAATTTTGTCGCCTGGTGAATTTGAATTTGTAAGTTCGAGTGCATAGGATAGACTTGCAAATTTGAATCGAATTCAAATTGAATATGATTCAAATCTTTTATTTTAAAAAAAATTATTTAAAAAATTATTTATTTTTTTCAAAAGTCCACCAAACGACTCCAAATTGATTGTAGGAGGTCACCCATAGGCTAAAACACAAATTTGGCAGGTTTTAGGTGGCAAATAGCCTAATTTGAATTCTTAAAGGGACAGTACATGATAAATTTCAAAATTCAAATTTCAAAATTTTTTAAAATTCGAATTGAATTTGGACTATTCTCTAGTGGAATTACACTAAAATAAACTCGAAATTAAAATTTTCTTTCTGTGTATGGCAAAATTAATTCTTACCTTTCTCTGCTTGGTGGTTTCACATACACTGTTTAGTGATACATAGATCTGCATTGGGCTTGTACTGTATGTGTAGTTTGAATAAACATTTAACTAAAGAACCTCCATTTTGGCTCTTGTGTTTATTCTTAGTACTGTAACTACTGTATATACATCCATGTTGCAAACCGTTTGCCTTGTTTTAAATAACTTTTGTTTAGCAGAGATCAAGCTCCGACTTCCCTTGTTCTAAGTACAGCTGATCTTGGTAGCTGAATAGAACCACAACTAATTTGTAATGACAATATAATGTAGTGTTACCCTTACTTTAAAACACTTTTATTTTTTGATGTTACTGTTCCTTTAAGACCTTGAACTTTGAAGAATCCACAAATCAGTGTGTCTGTGCAAACCCTTTGTTACATTTAAGTGGTGCCAATGACGTGTGAATGCTCAACTAATCCTTGTGCTTTGAAATTCAAATTAGTTGTGGTTCTATTCGGCTACCAAGATCACCTGTACTGAGAACAAGGGAAGTCGGAGCTTGAAAGGGACAGTACATGATAAATTTCAAAATTCAAAGTTCAAAATTTTTTAAAATTCGAATTGAATTTGGACTATTCTCTACTTCCCTTGTTCTAAGTACAGGTGATCTTGGTAGCCGAATAGAACCACAACTAATTTGCATTTCAAAGCACAAGGATTAGTTGAGCATTCACACGTCATTGGCACCACTTAAATGTAACAAAGGGTTTGCACAGACACACTGATTTGTGGATTCTGCAAAGTTCAAGGTCTTAAAGGAACAGTAACATCAAAAAATAAAAGTGTTTTAAAGTAAGGGTAACACTACATTATATTGTCATTACAAATTAGTTGTGGTTCTATTCGGCTACCAAGATCACCTGTACTTAGAACAAGGGAAGTCGGAGCTTGATCTCTGCTAAACAAAAGTTATTTTAAACAAGGCAAACAGTTTGCAACATGGATGTATATACAGTAGTTACAGTACTAAGAATAAATACAAGAGCCAAAATGGAAGTTCTTTAGTTAAATGTTTATTCAAACTACACATACAGTACAAGCCCAATGCAGATCTATATATCACTAAACAGTGTATGTGAAACCACCAAGCAGAGAAAGGTAATAATTAATGTTGCCATACACAGAAAGAAAATTTGAATTTCGAGTTTATTTTAGTGTAATTCCACTAGAGCAGGGATCTCCAACCTTTTGAACCAGTGAGCAACATTCAGAAGTAAAAGGAGTTGGAGAGCAACACCAGCATGAGATATGTTCTTGGGGTGCCAAATAAGTGCTGAGATTGGCCATTTGGTAGCCCCTATCTGGCTTGTCAACCTACATTGAGGCTCTGTTTGGCAGTACACCTGGTTTTTATACAACCAAAACTTGCCTCCAAATATGAAATTCAAAAATAAGCACCAGATTTGATGCCACTGGGAGCAACATCCAAGGGGTTGGGGAGCAACATGTTGGTCACAAGCTACTGGTTGGTGATCACTGCACTAAAAAAAATTCAAATTTGAATTTTGAAATTGATCATGTACTGTCCCTTTAAGAATTCAAATTCGACTATTTGCCATCTAAAACCTGCCAAATTTGTGTTCTAGCCTATGGGTGACCTCCTACAATCAATTTGGAGTAGTTTGGTGGACTTTTGAAAAAAAAAATTAAATTTTTTTTAAAAGAAAATGTTTTTCATTTTTTTGTGAAAGATTTGAATCATATTCAATTTGAATTCGATTCAAATTTGCAAGTCTATCCTATGCACTCGAACTTACAAATTCAAATTCACCAGGCGACTAAATTTCCCTGAATCTGCCCGTGTCCTTACCCTAAGGATTCATTATATCTTAGTTGGGATAAAGTACAAGCTACTGTTTTATTAATACACAGAAAAAGGAAATCATTCGTTAAAATTTGGATTATTTGGAGTCTATGGGAGACAGGCTTTCTGTAATTCAGAGCTCCAATGCTGAGACTCCTGACATGCTTGTCTGAAGCTGTAACTTGAGATCACCTTGCTCTAAACCATCCCCCACTCCTCTCACAGGCAATCCCAACAATCAGAAAGCTAGCTGCTACTATTTGTTTCCTTCTTAACACATGCTAATTACAGTTTACACTTCCCAGCAGGACACTAAGACATGGTGGAGAGGGGGTGGGCAGGTAACAGCAACAGCCCAATTCCTGCTGTTCTGCTTTGTGTCAATAGTAGGCACTAAGGGCAGCAGCACATAAGTATGTATGTATGTATATTTTTATTTGTAAAGCGCTCCTTGAGGGCAAAGCACTGTACAACAAAACAATAAATTAGTAGTAACAAACAAGGGGTCAGAATAAAAAGGAACAATAAGTGCATTATTACAATACAATTCACATAAATATAAAATATAATTACATATATAATGGCATTCCAAATATAAGGATTTGAAGAGAGAAGGGTTTGATACGGGAAACAGCAGTAGTAGTGGGGGGTACAACCAAGTGGTTGCTCTGAGAGGAGCGGAGGTTTCGGGCAGGAACATATAGAGAGACAAGAGATGAGATGTAGTTAGGTACAGAGGAATGAAGGGCTTTGAAGGTTATAAGGAGGAGTTTATAAGTTATTCTTTGTTTTATAGGAAGCCATGATAAGGACTTCAGCAGCAGAGGGGCCTGTACCCTTTTGGATGAGAGGAGGATAATTCTTGCAGCAGTGTTTAATACAGACTGTAGAGTAGAGAGATGGGAGTTAGGCAGGCCAGTTAGTAGAAGGTTACAGTAATCTAGTCTGGATAGGATGAGAGCATGCATGAGCGTCTTGGATGTATCAGGTGAAAGGAAGGGACGGATTTTGGCAATATTGCGAAAGAAAAAGTGACAGGTTTGTGACAGTGGATCAGAGAAGGAGAGAGAGGAGTCAAAAATTACCCCCAGACAGCGAGCTGAGTTGACAGGATTAATGAGCATGCCATCAATAGAGATAGTAAATAGGGGAGTAGGACCAGGCTTAGGTGGAAAGATGATAAGTTCAGTTTTTGTTAGGTTGAGTTTGAGGTGGCGCTGGTTCATCCAATTTGAGATAGCCAGGAGGCAGTTAGAGATCTGAGCCTCTGTTTCAGCTGTTAATGAAGGGGTGGATAAATATATTTGGGTATCATCAGCATACAGATGATAATTTAAAGCCAAATGAATGGATGAGATCTCCCAAAGACAGAGTGTACAGGGAGAACAACAGCGGACTAAGTCTGGATTTGTGGGATGCCCAATACATATGTGTACCCCAAGCACGTGGCATATATGGGCCCCAAAATGAAGACCCCCCATATGGTTGGTCATTTCAAGTACTGCAAAATCAACACATTTACATCATTGGGGGGGCAAAAGTAGAAAAACGTGAGTTCACCCCAAAAAAACATATTTTTGGAAAGTACACATTACTGCAAATCCAAATTGGATATGCATGTCTTTGTACTCCAAAGCACCAAGTCACAAGCCTTTCCTAAATTTGGTGATTTTGGTGACATTTAAGTACTACTTGAAAGAGCAAAAGTGGAATGTCATATATTGGGTTAAGTTCCCCTTTAAAAAGTGGATTGTCCTATATTGTGTTTAGTTCCCCTTTAAAAAGTGGGATGTCCTATATTGGGTTTAGTTCCCCTTTAAAAAGTGGGATGTCATATATTTGGTTTAGTTCCCCTTTAAAAAGTGTGATGTAGTATATTTGGCTTAGTTCCCCTTTAGAAAGTGGGATGTCAGATATTGGGCTTAGTTGCCCTTTAAAAAGTGGAATGTCATATATTGGGTTTAGTTCCTCTTTAAAAAGTGTGATCTCGTTTATTGGGCTTAGTTGCCCTTTAAAAAGTGTGATCTCGTATATTGGGCTTAGTTCCCCTTTAAAAATTGGATTGTCCTATATTGGATTTAGTTCCCCTTTAAAAAGTGGGATGTCCTATATTGGGTTTAGTTCCCCTTTAAAAAGCGTGATCTCCTATATTGGGTTTAGTTCCTCTTTAAAAAGTGTGATCTCGTATATTGGGCTTAGTTGCCCTTTACAAAACGTTAATTAAAAAAAAGTAGATGTTACAGGTTTTGAACTCAAGACCTGCAACTTTCAAGTCGCACACCTTAACCATTAGGCTACAGTAGAGCTCAGTATTACACATAAGAAGTTTGCACACCAGAAAGATCTCTTTCTACAATACGTTTTTTCCTATGAACCTATGAATTGCATTGCGTTTGGCGGCCTCTAGTGGCAGAACTGGTATTACATGCAGGTAAACGCACTAAACGCGAGAAGGCTTCCTGACACATCGTGCTTGCTGCAGATCTACTAGAGTTACAGCGCGATAAACGTACAAAAGAAAGTGGCTCCATCTGTAAAGAGATCATGGACTGCTGTGAGTTTATTGCAGATAGATGCAATGCATTCCAGAGGGCACATGAGAAATGCAGGAAGGGTGCTGGCTTTATGTGAATAAGGTTTGCAGGATTAGAAGTGTGTAAAATTTTAAAGACTGGAAAATACATTGTTAAATGCCTGAGAGTGGGAAAAGGCGAGGGTAGGAACGAGTGAGTGGGACCAGGGTTTGAGGAGATGTCCCCAGCTGCAAGTAACAGTAATAAGGAAAGAGAAACAAGGTGTTACCTAGATTTGTTTTGTATTGTTTGATGGGTTGAGAGGGGATAAGAGATTTAACAATATAAAACAGGGTGCTTAGAGTGAGAGAGTGTGATGGGAGCAGTAAAAGCATTAACAGAATCAGCCATCACAACATCACCCGGCAGTGCATTCCACAACCTCACTGTATATAGAATTTAATTAAAAGTAGGGAGGGGTGTGTGTATGGATGCTGGGTTTTCATTTGGAGGGGTTGAACTTGATGGACTTTGTCTTTTTTCAACCCAATTTAACTATGTTACTATGTAACTGTGATGAGCCACCTACGTTGCTTCAAATGAAAGTTCTTTTCTTCTATTATGAAGGGGTGGTCGCTGGTGCGGTGATCCTCTTTATGGGTAAAAAGGTCCCCTGATGTTTGTCTATAATGTCCTTTAATGTACTTGTAAAGTGTTATCATGTCCCCTAAAGCGCCTTTTTTCCAGAGAAAAACCCCAACCTTGACAGTCTATCCTCATAATTGAAGTCTTCCATCCCTCTAACCAGTTTCAGTTGCATGCCTCTGCACTCTGTACAGCTCATTTATATTCCTCTTAAAGGAGAAGGAAAGTTTAAAACTAAGTTACCCTTATCAGAAAGGTCCACCTAAATATACCAGTAAACCCTCAAAGAAATGCTACTCTGAGTCCTCTGTCAAAAGAAACACTTCATTTTTTTCCTTCTATTGTGTATACATGGGCTTCTGTATCAGACTTCCTGACTTCAGCTTAAACATCCTTGCCCTGGGCGTGAGCATGCTCAGTTTGCTCCTCTCTCCCCCTCCCTTCTCTGCTGTAATCTGAGCCCAGAGCTATGATTGAGCGGGGAGAGACTCAGGCAGGAAGTGATGTCACACCAAGCTAATACTGATGCTGGTATTCTAAACAAACAGAGAGTATCTAGAGCTTTTTACTCAGGTATGGTAAAACATTTTACAGAATAAATATAGCATTCTAGCTTGCACTATTGCAGATAATTTATTGGCAATAAAATGCCTCCATAGCTTTCCTTCTACTTTAAGGACTGGAGTCCAAAACTGCACTGCATACTCCAGGCGAGGCCTAACCAGGGACCTATAAAGAGGCATAATTATGTTTTCATCCTTTGAGTTAATGCACTTTTTTATGCAAGCCAGAACTTTTATTGGTTTAGTAGCCACATAATGACACTGCCCAGAATTAGAAAAAGTGTTATCTACAAAAACCCCTAGATCCTTCAAATTTAAGGAAACTCCCAACACACTGCCATTTAGTGTATAACTTGCATTTATATTATTTTTTCCAACGTAGACAAATCACTCTGCAAAGTGGCAGCATCCTGCATGGAACCTATAGTTCTGCACAATTTAGTATTAACTGCAAAAATAGAAACAGTACTTTCAACGCCACCTCCAGGTCATTAATAAACAAGTTGAAAAGCAAAGGACCTAGTACAGAGCCCTGCGGTACTCCACTAACAACACTGGTCCAATTAGAAAATGTTCCATTTACCACCACTTGTCTATCTTTTAGCCAGTTCTCTATCCAGGTACAAATACTATGTTCCAGGCCAACATGCCTTGATTTAACCAGTAACCTTCTGTGTGGCACTGTATAAATTGCTTTAGCAAAGTCTAAGTAATTCACATCCACTTCCATTCCAGAATCGATATCCCTGCTCACCTTCTCATAAAAAGAAATTAAGTTAGTCTGGCAAGATCTATTACGCAATAAAACCATGCTGGCACAAACTCTTAGGGGCAGATTCACAAAGCCTCGACTGTTTTTTTACTTCGAATTCGACCTTCGATTCGAACGGTCGAGCAATCCTCCGATCAGGTGAATAGTCAAATTCGATAATCGAAGTGAACAAGTACGATTATCGAAGGATGTATTAGTTCGCCTATTCGACTATCGAAGGATGTATTAGTTCGCCTATTCGCCTATTCGACTCGACTCGAAGGATACCTTATTTATCAAATCTTCACCCGAAGTTTTATTTGTACCCCATCTTTGACCTACCGAAGTTGATTTTGGACTTCGACATTCGAAGATGATCGAATAGTCGAGGAAAAATAATCGAATGGTCGAGGTAAAAATCGTTCGACTATTCGATTTCCTACTATTTTCTTTGCTGCTGCTCTCCACTGTTGTGGGTGTATAGTGACACCTAGGGATCACTTTATAAACTGTTTTTTTAGTTCTGGCTGCACTAGAGGTTTGGTGAATTTCATTAAAATAAATACTGACACCAGAAACATGTTTGTTTTTGCATCTATCAGAATCTAACCTAAGATTTTCAAGTATCAATGGCTTAAAACATTATTTTTTAGTTCTATTTTTTTAAAACATCACTTCAAATATTAATTGGCCCTATCTATCCTTACGCTTCACTAAATGGTTAAATGTTTTAAAGCTGCATGGAATGCTGGGAAACACTGGCTTACTTATAAAAACCCCCACCACATGCCATTTAGCTTAGATTTTTTTCAGAATGGACATTTTGCCAGCCGCCATTTTTGAGGCCCAAGAGCAGGCTGAGGAGCAGGAACACCTTGTCCCTGCTAGGATCAGGCAGCATCGTCACTTCAGGAGATCTGTACTTTGTTTGGACGAGCTGTCTGATGATGAGGTTGTGAGGATGTTCCGTCTGAGTCGTGCCATAGTGCAGGTTTATGGTCTCATCAGTGAGGCCATTGAACCTGTGACGGCACGGTCTCAGGCAGTGCCTGGGATGTGCAAGCTGCTTGCAGTTTTGCATTTCCTGGGCACTGGCAGTTTCCAGCAGGTTTCTTCACGCCTCATTGGCATGAGCCAGCCCACCTTTAGCAGGATACTAACACAAGTGCTCAGGGCACTACTGCAGCACTCGCAAAGGCTCATTTCCTTCCCCTCAACTCAGGCAGAGTGGATAAGATTGAAACAGGATTTTTTCCTAATTGGCCAATTTCCAAATTGCCTAGGAGCCATTGATTGCACTCATGTTGCGCTCACACCACCTCGCCATCACCAGGAGCGCTACCGAAATCGTAAGCGCTCCCATTCCATCAATGTGCAGGTGGTGTGTGATTCCAACATGCGCATCATGAGTGTGAGATCTGGCTTTCCTGGAAGTGTCTATGATGCCACTATCCTGCGTCAGTCAGCTCTCCATGGCCTCTTTACCCGAGGAGAAATGCTGGACGGCTGGCTTGTGGGTAAGTTCTATTTTCAATTTCATACAAAGACACTTCAAATATTATTTTAAAGGTGATATGTATGTATTTTCAAGAATTGTTTCCCTTTTTGCAGTCTGGCTACAATAGATGCACTATGCATCTTGGGACCTGTAGTTTAGTTCAATCAGCTCACTTTGTTAGGGCTTTTAATTCTTGCTACCTGATTCAGTTTACAGGTGTGATGTGTTAAGGGGATGATTTCTTAATGGATCTGCACACACACAATTATTTGCATTTGGGGGGGGGATTAACTCTTTTATTGTGCGACCAATGCTTATTTGAACCTGGGTGGAGTCACCTTTAGAAAACATATCGGTAAGTGGCAGTGTTTGTTTAGCAATGACAGGCTTTTGTGTGGCTACTTACATTTATTTTGATTTGTGTTAATGATTTTTTCTTGTTTGATCTACACGTATGGCTTCTTCTGTTTTCTTGTTTGAAATGACATTACCCATGTTACTATTTTGGACAAGCGCCTTGGCAAAAAAGAAAAACAAACACACCCAGTAATGTTTTAGTGGCTTTACTGACACAATCTTTGTCAAAATCCAAAAAAGTTGAACAACAATAAAAAGACAATCTATATCTGTATAAAGTTTGTTTGTTTTTGGAACACACAATATTTATTTTAAACCATTAAATATGTACCTTAGCTGGAAGCCACAGGAGGAATTTGGTCTCAACATATATTTCAAAATATAGCAGCCCCTATAGACCACTAAAGGGCAAAAGCTTTACAAATCATTTGTTGCATGACATTGCTAATGCACCCCAGGATTCATCATGGCCAACTTTACATTAAACAGTATCCAAAAATTTGGCCCTTGATAAGCTTGTCTCCAAAACAATAATATAACAATCAATATGATCTACAAATGACACTTGTCACTATATGACAATTTGGCCAGTTTAAAAGTATCAACAATATGAGATTAGTGCTGGCCAGGTAGAGTGTTGGACACCCAACAATGCTTGATAGTGCAAAGTAACAACCAAGGCTTTGTGCCTTTAAGGCATATCATACACCTTGGACTTGCTATTTAATGAGCACAGGTGGAGGAGGAGGAGGAGGTAGGCGTTAGCACCTATTATGAGTGCTTGGTAGCCAAAGTAGGCCAGAGGTAGCCAACATAACTTCTCGTGCTAAGTAACAATGCTTTGTGCCTTTAAGGCATATCATACACCTTGGACTTGCTATTTAATGAGCACAGGTGGAGGAGGAGGAGGTAGGCGTTAGCACCTATTATGAGTGCTGGGTAGCCAAAGTAGGCCAGAGGTAGCCAACATAACTTCTCGTGCAAAGTAACAATGCTTTGTGCCTTTAAGGCATATCATACACCTTGGACTTGCTATTTAATGAGCACAGGTGGAGGAGGAGGAGGTAGGCGTTAGCACCTATTATGAGTGCTGGGTAGCCAAAGTAGGCCAGAGGTAGCCAACATAACTTCTCGTGCAAAGTAACAATGCTTTGTGCCTATAAGGCATATCATACACCTTGGACTTGCTATTTAATGAGCACAGGTGGAGGAGGAGGTAGGCGTTAGCACCTATTATGAGTGCTGGGTAGCCAAAGTAGGCCAGAGGTAGCCAACATAACTTCTCGTGCAAAGTAACAATGCTTTGTGCCTATAAGGCATATCATACACCTTGGACTTGCTATTTAATGAGCACAGGTGGAGGAGGAGGAGGAGGTAGGCGTTAGCACCTATTATGAGTGCTTGGTAGCCAAAGTAGGCCAGAGGTAGCCAACATAACTTCTCGTGCTAAGTAACAATGCTTTGTGCCTTTAAGGCATATCATACACCTTGGACTTGCTATTTAATGAGCACAGGTGGAGGAGGAGGAGGTAGGCGTTAGCACCTATTATGAGTGCTGGGTAGCCAAAGTAGGCCAGAGGTAGCCAACATAACTTCTCGTGCAAAGTAACAATGCTTTGTGCCTTTAAGGCATATCATACACCTTGGACTTGCTATTTAATGAGCACAGGTGGAGGAGGAGGTAGGCGTTAGCACCTATTATGAGTGCTGGGTAGCCAAAGTAGGCTAGAGGTAGCCAACATAACTTCATAGTGCAAAGCACAAGGTACACTGTTTTCACTTTGACAGTTGCAGAATATAGGCCATTGTTACATGAATGCACATAACATGTAAACCACATAAATACAGAGCTTGATTAGCATATGGAACCTTTGAAGCAACACTGCACTAGTGATAAATACACCATAAAAAAGTGTAGTCATATGCTTGCAATACAATTCATTGACCCTTACATGTAACATTTTTTGGCCAAGTGAATGTGTTCGGCAACACTGCAGCATCGCCATAGAAATATGTTAGAGCAAATGCACTTCGATGTTTGTAAGTGCTTTTCCAGATGTTATTGGAAAGGGCGCCAATGGGTGTTAGATATGGCACACCTTGGTGCTGATAACACCATACATATATACATATGTTAGAGCAAATGCACTTAGATGTTTTGAAGTGCTTTTCCAGGTGTTATTGGAAAGGGTGCCAATAGATGTTAAAATGGCACCCCTCAGTGATGAGAATGGAGCAGTGTAAACAATGGGATGTGTTGTTTGGGAGTCAGTCCCATTGCTGGGTAACGGACAAAGTGATACCTGAAGCGTCAATAGGGCAAAGTTTGTTACCAGGAGAAAAACAGGCAAAGAGGCCAGTGTCAGATGGAAAATGACACAGACTGGAGCTAGGGACGTTTGTCCCCTCGGACAGGACCGTCTCCCCTTCTATGCCCCCTTTCCCTCCGATGTTGAGGAGCTTAAGGGGGTGGAGGGGAGCAGCAGGTGGACCAGGGACTTCACCCTCAGCAGAGCCCCCTGGTTGATGAGGCTGGGCTGCCATAGCTGCCACCAGGTCCTGGATTCCACGATGGATGGTCACCTGGGTCTCCTGAATATCCCTATGGATTAGGGCCATCCACCGCCTCATCCAGAGTTCCTGGCGGCGCTGCTGGTGGAGCAGAGGCTGCATGGCAGCCATCATGGCGTCAACGAGCCCCGGTTGTGCCGCAGGTTGCTCACCCAGTCGCCGTCCTTCCTCCTGTGGTGGTCCCCCAATTGCTGCAGCAGCAGCAGTGGCAGCAGCACGACCTACAAGAAAAATCAAATCTAAGTATATATATTGGAATGTGCATAACCCACAACAAACGAGCGGATCTCTCTCCGATATGCCCACCTTGAGGTGGGCAATATCGCACTGATCCGATTGTGGGCCCTAGGGACCAACGATCGGATCATAACGAATAGGAACGGGCGGTTGGATCGCAGGACCGCATCAACGAACAGATGCCTTCGTGATCCGACGGGATTTTAGTCCCATCCAATCGAGATCTGGCCGACTTATGGCCAGATCTCGATCGGGGAAGCCCGTCGGGGGCCCCCATACACGGGCCAATAAGCTGTCGGTCTGTCGGCAGCTTTTATTGGCCCGTGTTTGGCCACATTTAGATTGGAGGTGGTGTTTTCTTTTGGGCGGGCTGGCATAAACAAAATATTAGAGTGAAAATTTCACACCAGTCTGTAGCTTGGAAAACAAGTTTTTTTTTTTTTTGACAAAAAAAAAGTTTGAAAGGACATGTAAACCCTCCCTCCCAGTGAGGAGGAGCTTCAGATACCTGCCACTGGTTTTTAAAAGGTTAACAGTAAAGTCTGCAGTATCCCCTTAATCACTTAGAATTCCTTCTCCTCTTCTAACTCACTCTGGCCCTCCCTCAGGAATTCCCTTTGGCTGTTGGCTAATGAGCATGCTCAGTTCTTCTCAGCTCAGATTACTAAACACACCCTCCAGTCTAACAGCCACTGAGCAGACATCATTACTGGTTCCCATAGAAACTCTGCTCTAGCTGTCTGATCCTATTTTATTCTCCTAACCACCTCTCCTGAGCTCAGCTTAACCAATACATGGCATCTTTGGTGACACACAGACAAATAAAGTAAGGGGTTATTAGTTATAAAATTACTCTTACGTCTGGGGGGCACCACAGGTATCACAGCTGGTGACTGGGCGCGGCTTTCAGCTCGGTGTTCTGTAATGTGAGATAGGACATTAGTAATGCTGTAAACAAGTCGAGGAAGCAACTACATTGGCCACAACATTGAACATGTCTGTACCTTGAGCTTCCGGGGCTCTATCACGATCTTCAGCCTCACCCTCTTCCTGGGGTTGCTGAGCGGCGTCGTCCTGGTCCTGGTCACTGCCCGAGTCAGGCCGCGATGTTTGCGGCGGTACTGCAATTGTGAATAAAGAAAACAAAAAAAGTATTAAAAAAACAAAATCATATGGAATTGCAAGAGACCTCCCACATGCTACAAATCTATTTTATTTCTCATTCCAAATACTAACTCCAATGGAATGGTACAGCAAGTGAGATGGAATGGTTAAAACTTAAAGGAACAGTAACATCAAAAAATAAGTGTTTTAAAGTAATGAAAATAGTGTTGCCCTGCACTAGTAAAACTGCTGTGTTTGCTTCAGAAACACTACTATTGTTTATATAAATAAGCTGCTGTGTAGCAATGGGGGCAGACATTCAAATGAGAAAAGGCTCAGGTTACACAGCAGATAAACTCTGTAGAACATAATGGAGTTATCTATTATCCACTATTTAACCTGTGCCATATAGAATTTTTTCAATTCCTGTTCCACAGCAGCTTGTTTATATGAACTATAGTAGTGTTTCTGAAGCAAACACACCAGTATTACCCGTGCAGGGCAACAGTACATGACATTTTCATTACTTTAAAACACTTATATTTTTTGGTGTTACTGTTCCTTTAAATACATTTGCAATGGTGCGAGCAGAAGAGAATGTAATATATGACAATACTTGTGATTTTAAAGTTATTTAGGTTTTTAATCAGCAGATCTAAACTTTGCAGTCTCAGCAATCTGGTTGCTAGGGTCCAAATTAGCATAGCAACCATGCATTCATCTGAAGAAGAGACTGGAATATAATTAGTGGATGGTCTAATTAGTAATATGAGTAATAAAAACTCACAATAACATCACATGTGTAGTCTTACAGAGCATTTCTAGACCCACATTTTAAAGCTGGAAAGAGTCCTTTAATTTTAAAAATAAATAATGAAGGACAACTGAAAAGTTGCTTAGACTTGGCCATTCTAGAACATACTTAAAAGTTAACTTAAAGGTGAACCACCCCTTTAATGCAGTTTCTAAACATTTGTACTATAGTGGGGAAATGGTTAATAAAGAAATGGCTGCCATTTTGTCTATGTTACAGCTGCACTTAATAACTAGTAATGAACAAACAGCAAAGTTGTAAAGAAAAGTACAAGAAACTCCTCTAATGCAAAACAGGAGCAATATTTTAGCAAAGAAGTGAAATACTAAAGGGGAAATTAGACATTTATCTAAATGATGTGAATGTGGAAAAAAGGAGTCAGATGTTTGTTTCTATAAAATTCAACTTACTTCTCCAGTCTGTGTCCACTCCTTCACTGCCCTCTTTGCTCAAAATGTCCAGAAGCCGGCGCTCGTAGGGCTTCAGTCTGAGTGGAGGGACTCGCCCTCCGCCGGTCTTCTGGGCTTTAGCTCTCCTGGTAACCAGCTTTGCCCTTAGCCAACGCTTCAGGTCACTGAAGCGCTTGTACACTGTGGGGCGATCCCTGTGTAAAGCGCCCACAGTGTTCACCTTGTCCGTTACCTGCTGCCAGTGGTGTTGACGTCTGGCAGCACTGATACGATGGGACCGACTCCCAAACAGCACATCCCATCGCGCTAACACCTCATCCACCAGTGCTCCATTCTCATCACTGGTAAACCTTCGGGCCATTTTGTTGGTGGGGCCCTCCTCTCCTCCGTCATCATCACCCTCCTCCTCCTGTCTCCTCTCTGAGGCAGTTGGTCGTGCCTCCATCTCCTCCTCGCTGCTGGGCAGCCTCTGTGTCCTCCTCCTGGGGAGCCTCTCCGAGCCCTGGGTGGGGTGCGTGACACGCTGCGTGCCCCAGATGGCGGGCGAGACGCGCAGCGTGCCCTGGGGGACTCCCTGCGTTGGCTGGGGGACACCCTCCCTACACTATGCTCCTGCCCCCCTGCCCTACTCTCCTCCCTCCCTCTACGGGACCCCCCTGCCCTACTCTCCTCCCTCTACGGGACCCCCCTGCCCTACGCTCCTCCCTCCCTCTACGGGACCCCCCTGCCCTACTCTCCTCCCCTCTACGGGACCCCCCTGCCCTACGCTCCCCCTCTCTACGGGACCCCCCTGCCCTACTCTCCCCCTCTCTACGGGACCCCCCTGCCCTACTCCCCTCCCCTCTACGGGACCCCCCTGCCCTACTCCCCTCCCCTCTACGGGACCCCCCTGCCCTACTCTCCTCCCCTCTACGGGACCCCCCTGCCCTACGCTCCTCCCTCCCTCTACGGGACCCCCCTGCCCTACTCTCACCCCCACTACGGGACCCCCCACCTGACCTACTCTCTTCCCCTCCCCTACGGGACCCCCCACTCTCTTCCTCCTCCTCCTCCCCCCAGGAACCCCTCCCAGTGACTCCCCAGCCTGTGCCCCCCTCTCTCCCCTCCTGCGACGACTAAGATCCCACATAGTGTGGGATCCAGCCGCCGTTGGCACTTCCCCAGGGCTGGAGAGACGTTCCCCCTCCTCCTCCTCCTCCTCAAGCCTCCTCCTACCAGCCATTTTCAAAAAAAAAAGCAACCTGCCTCAGACACCTCCTCCACCTGTGCAGTCTAAATAGCAAGTGCGCAATTGGGCCGAAAATGCACCTAAAATGGCCTCTAGAGGGCTTCCTGTTTGAAAAAAATGGCAAAAAGGAAGTGGGGCATAAAAACTTCGAATCGATCGATTCGAATACAAGTGGGGCAAGGGGCACTTCGATCTTACTTCGATCGTATTCGACAGTACGCTACGACCGAATTCTTCGAATCGAAGGCACTATTCCTGCGATCGCAGGATAAATCGTTCGATCGTACGATTTTACTTCGATCGGAAATAGCACAAAAACCCTTCGACTTCGATATTCGAAGTCGAAGGATTTCAATTCCTAGTCGAATATCGAAGGTTAATTAACCCTCGATATTCGACCCTTGATGAATCGGCCCCTTAGTATTATGATTTGATATGAAGTCCAGTATCTTATCCTTTATTAACCCTTGGAAAATATTTTGAGGCTGAGAACAGGATCCCTTTTTGAATTTCAGCACCACATTAGCAATTCACCAGTCTCTCTGGACCATGCCAATCTTCAATGAATCCTGAAAAATTAAGTAAAGAGGTTTGACAATCACAGAACTAAGCTCGCTAAGTACCCTGGGATGAATACCATTTATGCAGTGCTAACACGATCATTTTCTCATGCAATAGAATAAATAACAAAGCAACTGTCTTAAACCTTTTTTTGCAATAGAATAACAAAGCATCTGTATTGTCTTAAGAAACCTTTTTTTAGTTCTGGATAGCCCAATTCAAAAAGGAAATGCAGGAGGAATATAATGTGCTTGATTTTTCAGTGTAATTCTGTAGATGAAAAATTTGTAAAATGTTAAAATATGGCACAATTATACCTTTTAAACAATAACTAACATATACATTAATTACGATACAGTATTATTTATAGGAAGTTAATTTTAAATAAATAAAATGTCTGTTGTTTAAAGTTCATAGAATAAGCAAGAACACAGGGACCATTTATCAATGCCCAATATTTATTGAACAATAAAGATGCTAAAAAAAATCAGGCATTTTTTTGTTGCATACTGGATTAATAAACACTGAACTAGAGGTCGTAAAATATGTATATATGATTTCACTTTGCATCACTATCAGCTAAAAAATGTAGATTTATCATTTTCTTTCTGTGTTAAACTATTTATATTACAGATAGAAAAGATCTTGGGGTTTGGGTTTATTTACAAATGATAGTTAATTTACAAATAACATTGCATTACAAAGAACACTTCCTGCATTTGGCAGTGCTGTAATTATGAGGTGGGAGGTAGTAATTGGTAAGTGGAGAATAATTTTGCATTGGAAGATAAAATTAGAAATGATTTCAAAAATGTCCTGCTTGATGGCTTATAAAAAGTTCCTCATAGGTCTCATTGAAGACTGGAAGCCAGCATATGACGTCACACCGTTTTTGATTTGGTAATATCTGCACCACTCAAATGTGTTACTGTCAAACATTAAGGATAATAGCATGTACCGAGTGGAACCAGTTTAAATTGGCCTAGATGGCATTGCATGTGATAAAGTATTTTACCGATTCAGGGAATGCTTGAGTTAAAGGAGAACTAAACTCCTAAAACCAAAATAGATTGAAATACTATATTTACTATAATGAATTTACCAGTACTTATACAAAATGGTGCAGCTTTTAAAGTATATTTATTTTACTTACCTACACTTGATTCCTTTTTCTGAAAGCCAGAATCAGCTGTAAAAGGAAATTGGAAAATTGTTTTTTTTTTATTTTGTAATCGAAGCTTTGATCCTTTGTGCCCATGGGACACCCTTCAGTCTAAGGATCCAGGACTATATACACTGTCACTTGAAATTTTGGAAATTATATTAATATATTATATAATGTGGTTTTTATGGTAAGCTGCTGCAGGTAGAACAATGGTAGAACAAATGGTTGTTAATTGTACATTCTCTATTTGGAGCAAGGTTCTTAGTGGGGTCCCTCAGAGCTCGGTATTGGGTCCACTTTTATCTAACTTGTTCATTAATGACGATACACTTGGCTGTAGCAAGCAATGCCAGTCAGCAGCATCAAGGGCAAATAAAGTTTTGAGCTTTATTAAAAGGGGCATTGATTTACAACAAGAAGGGGTCATTCTTCCACTGTATAGAGCACTAGTAAGGCCCCCATCTTGAATATGCTATACAGTTTTGGTCTCCAGTGCTCAAACAGGACATTACTAAAATTAGAGAGGGTCGAGAAAAGGGCAAGTAAGCTGGTAAAATGTATGGAAAATCTTAGTTATGAGGAAAGACTGGCCAAATTGGGGATGTTCACGCTGGAGAAGAGGCGATTAAGGAGTGATATATATTTATACATAGTTATCATAAGGGGATCATATAATAATCTCTCTAATGCATTATTTACCAGTAGGTCTTTCCAGCTGATGCAAGGTCACCCATTAGAAGAAAAGAGGATCCGGCTAAATATTTGGAAGGAATTCTTACAGTGAGAGCTCTCTCTCTCCCTGAATCAGTCGTACAGGCTGCTACATTAGATTAAATAGGGGTCGGATGGCTTTTTAGCAAGTGAGGGAATACAGGGTTATGGAAGATAGTTCATGTAAGTTGATCCAGGGACTAGTCCGATTTTGGAGTCAGGAAGGATTTTTTTTCC